>NC_047586.1:6579285-7180714 GCF_011004845.1 Esox lucius | reverse complement strand
TTTAGAATGCTGATGGCTTATAAAGTGATAGCCTTCTGGAGTTCCAAATTCTGGATCCCACTGCACCAGTAGAAGGATGGGTCCCCTATAAATACCCTGAAAACGTCCCCAGTGGACAGCTGTGCAGCCTGAAGTCCGGGCTAGTGGTCCTGCCCTTCTTTACCTCCTTATTTTCGTATGCAGAGAATTCGCAGAGGGTACGTCTCAAATGAACGCTGATCCCTTATTTCGTGCCCCGCAGTGCCTGGACAGAAGGATGCAGTACGGGGGATTGCTTGCAATTTGTACCGAAGCTGTCCCAGGTTTTATCAAGGCTGAGGTGTTAGCTGGGACCCCAGCCTGACGTGGTCGCATCTACAGAAACCTAGGGGCTCAGTGAAGATGAATTGTCAGTGCATATGTTGCTCTCAGTGGTCATTCGGCAAAGCCAAATGCTAATTTGTGACACTGGGAAAAGTTTTTAGGAAATGAACATACTCAATGAGGAAGTGTTTCTTGTTAACACAGGTGTCATTTTTACCGTCACGGTTCACATACATTCCCTATAATCAGCATGTGAATCATCATTTAGAGGAAAGAAGTTGTGAAAAACAGGAAATAACTTCACTGTCATTGAAGAGACAGAAGAGAACAAATGTCTCAGGTTACACTTTATTTTGAGCCCCAATTTTCATACTATCAACAAACATTCAACTAATTATCTGTTGATAAGGCAACTTCTTGGTAAGGTTAAGGTTATGTTTAAAATAACATTTAGGGTAAGGGTTAAGGTTAGGATTAGGATAAAGTTTGTGGTAAAGGTTAGGGTGTGTAGATAGTTACTTAAAGTGTTACTGTAACTTGTAATAGCAGACTTCATATTGTATTAATTATATTATAAAAATTGCTACCCTTTCCCATGAGCTTGTTTAAGATATTCAATAAAGGATCCTTAAGTGAACAACCTTCAGTCTGCCTTTAACATGGGCTTTTTATACACAGGAAAATAAAGCCAAGACTTGGTTTTGGTTAGAATCAAACTGACAGTCAAAATGAAGTCGGCTCCATGACCATTCCCTGGGAGTCCTTGGCTTCTCCCCTGAAACAACTATTAATAACGCCCAGCTCCGAAGTGGCTGCTACCATTTTAGCTGCCAGGATTCTCTCAGTCTGAGTCAGACACTGCTTTCATCAGAGGCTACGCCACCTTGGGGAACTCTGGGCCCCTGTTCAGATGCACCGTTCTCATCTCGTTCTTTCCCCCCTCTCTGAGGTCTCTGTGAGTGTTGCCGGGACTGTTGTCGTGTTTGTATGCCGTCATTCTGGCTGGCACTGGCCCAAAGTGTGACTCCCCTTATGAGAGCTAATTATTTTAATTCACACGGAACTTGTACTTAATAGAAAATGTTTCTGTTATGAGTATTTTTTTGTGGTCTGAATTTTTTCACAAGCTGGCAGCACTGACCCATTCCTCTGTGGGTTGTCACTGCAGAAGTACAACAAACACACTGGTCTGATCAATGTCCAATCAAGGCCAGGCATGCTGTAGCTTAGCATTTGCCTGGCGTTTGATGATGGACAGAGGGACTCTGCCTCTTGCTGTTAAGACAATGGAAACAATAGATCTGACTTGGCACAGCTGGGTTCCAAGAGCTCTTGGCCAGGAAAAGTCCTCCCTGCTCTTAGATTATTAGTATGGAATGCAGTGTTCAAGTAGCAATGAAAGCAATAACTTACCCACTCCAGACACTGTGGATAGAAGACAAATATTATGTACTTTGAAGTACAGCAGGAATCACACAGGGCATTAGTCAGTGGTGAAAGAGTAGAAGATCAGAAGGGAATCATGGTTAATACACCACAGTTCTGTAATTAAAACTTAAATGTGGGTGAGATTATGAAAAGTATTATGTTCCCTTTTTTTAGCTTTACCGGTCAATTGTGTGCGACTGTCGCCCAAACGAGATCTACTCTGGAGAAACATTTGCAAAACCAACTAACCCATTCATAAAGAATGCCAAGTGAGTATGCTAGGTGACCTCATTTCTAATTACAAAAGAATGCAACATTAACACATTATTATGTTGCTCTGCAGAGATAATGACATAGTACAAGACCCAGGCTTCGTAAACAAAACATGATCCTGTTACAGCCAGGAGTTGGTAGAGTCACATTTACCTCCCCAATGACCCCTGTGATCAAAAATAGCTGCTGTCCAAAGCCAGGGAAGAGAACCGTCAGAATACTAATTGTCTTCACACGATTTACAGGCTCCCAGAGGGCCATTTCAATTTATACACGGATGACGTGTCAACTATTCGGGCTGTGGACTCAGAGGGCCTGTTATTTATCTCCTTCCCTCCCCTCACACCCCTGCAGGTGAGAATGAGGTCCAGGAGCAGCACAGCCACGGGGAGCCCAGATGATGGACAGATTAACCAGGTGGCACAACCCACTAAAGCCTTCGCTAAGAAAGCAGAGGAGAACACACCAGAGCTGGTGAAGAGGAAAATGAAAGCCCAGCGAGTGGAGAAAGATAAAGACGGGAGGATGCAGACCCCAGTGATCAGCATCGTACAACGGAAGACAGCGGGGTTGAGGGACCTCTCTAAGGAGGAACTGCTCCGTCTGCTGGGGGTCATGGAGGGAGAGGTGCAGGTGAGAAGTTCTCTCTCTCCAGACATATAGGTTTTTATTTTTCATTTTTCCCCCCTCGAAGATTTTGGTTTGTTTTTCTGTTGAATTGTTCACATTATAGGTCACACTGAAAGTGGGAAAAAGGTTCCGACATGATTCCTCTTTTTTTCTCATTCTTTTACATCACAGAAACTTGGCATTTCAACAGGGGTGTGTAGACTTTTAATATCCACTGTATGTGCGTCGATTGTTTAACCCTGGAGGTCTCCGCTGGCACACGCACACGCGCTGTGGACAAGAACGCGTTTTCTGGCCAACAACCAGGGCCGAGCTTCACAGGCGCCTAACCAACCAGCAGGGGTCACTGTAGTGCAATGCGACAAGGCAGCCCGTTTTAGCCAGTTAGCCCCATCCCACACTGGACCCATGGACACTGTCGGTTTGCCGCTATCGTAACACCTGTTACAATAGTGGCAATAGACGCAGTCTTGGTATGAGACAGTGACATAGGCCCCAGCACCAGATAGCGTCCCACAATGCACTGCCTTTGAACTAGTACACATTATATGGGGTAGGGCGCTGTTTGGGGCACACGCGGTTTCTCCACGGACACTGTGCCGCCGTGTGCCCGCTGGGGTATCTGTGGTCAGCCGTGTTTGAGTGAAAGTCGGCCGGTGGCAACGTGTGGAGGCAACCGGTGGAGTCTCCAGCTGGTGGGAGTTGGCCTCACTGTCAGCAGCTTTCAAAGCGGTTCCACTCTGTAGTGCAGGTCCTGATTAACAGGAAGCAGAGGCCCATGGGGCTTGTCCAGTGTTAATTCTGCTGCTCGTTAGGCTCCCAAACAAAGTTCCATTTAAGAACAAACCGACAGGGAGACGGGGGAATCCGGTGCTCCCAGCAATCTGTCCTCAAACCCTCTCTCGAACTCCCCCTGTTCATCTGGCTGGTCGGTTTTGACGAGCGCATGCTGCCAACTTTCAAGTTTTAATTTGGAATAGAGAACGACAGTTTTCCTCCTCCTACACCCTAATATTGAAATCCAACACTGAGCATGTTGAATTCCAACATGAATCTAATCAAACACTGAAGAAAGGTCAAGTAACACAAGAATGGTCTTGTTCATACTATGTAAATAACATGCTAGTGACGTCCTAGCCCAGCAGTATGACGATCAGTCCACTCTATGAACCATTACTAAGGGGTGAGATGAAGAACATGCTTGTGGTTTCCATCTCCATGCCAGAGTAACCATGTCCAAAATGTTAGCCTTCATAGGGCATCTATTCCCGAGTATGTTTGAGCAAGTAGTGGTCCACTTGTGTTGGGAATAGGGTGGCATTTTGTGAAACAATCTGGGGTATGAGAATTGCATTTGTGGAAGAGCACCCCCTTGTGGGCATAGTTGAGATCACCACCTAGATTTTGCTGTTTCATCTCATTAGCTACCCCACCTTGAGGCAGAGAAAAAATAGCGTTTAATTTGAATAATTGTAAATGATTGGCCCTAGGCTGGACGTTCTCCAACCAATCTGACAGCTTGTGAAATTTAAAGATACTTTGTTTTTATTCATTTCCATGGACAAAAAAACTACAACCTACAAGTCTTAACCAATACTTAAAGCCACAGCAGTCAGGTCACTGAGGTTTGAGTCATCATGTAGAAACAATGACAGGTAATAAGAACAAGGATGTCTTGGTCTCTTAAATGGATCATAGGCAACCTGACATATTTCTCTGCTCCTTGTGCCTGCAGGCCAGAGAAGATATCATCCACATGTTGAAGTCAGAACGCACGAGACCCGAAGCTCTGGAGGCCCATTACGGCTCAGCTGCCCCCATCAAACCCCTACAGGCCCTGCAAAGAGACAGCCTGCTCACCCATAACACAACAACACTCAGGGACGATGTTTACGAGATGCCCATGCAAGAGGTGAGTGCCACTGAATTTATAGAAACCCAAAAATAAATCAAAAACATAGACAGCAGCAGAAGAGGTTGACGTTTGTAATGAATATTCCTGCGAATGGCACCCAATCCCCTTAAGCAGTGAACCTCCGGGCCCTCTTTTAAAAGTATTCCCGCGATGTCGGGACCAGGGTGCCGTTTTGGGACGAAACAATGGTGGTTGTCATTTAAAGACCCTCTAATATGGCGGTCAGTTGGAGCGGCTGGAGGGGAAGCATCGTGAGACCTACAGGCGCATGCTGGAACAGCTGCTGCTGGCCGAGAAGTGTCATCGGCGCACGGTCAACGAGCTGGAGAACGAGAAGCACAAACACACCGACTTCATGAACAAGAGCGATGACTTCACCAACCTGCTCGAGCAGGAGAGAGAGAGGTGAGGTGAGGTGTGTGTGTGTGTGTCAGTGTGTGTTTGTGTCAGTGTGTGTGTCAGTGTGTGCGAACGAGAGAGAGTGCTGCGTCCACGCATGTGAGCACCTTGTGTTCATTACAGAACTAGCTGGGCGCTAATCTGTGCGCTAAGGGGATGTTGACCAACCGGACAGGATGAGGGATTACAGGGAGGTCAGTGCCCGCCATATTGAGTTGGGATCATTATCAGTCCCACACAGTCACACACAACAGCCCTCATCCCTGAGGCCATGCTAGAGTGGCATGCACACGCGCACACACACACACACACACACACACACACAGACCCCCTCACGCATAAACACACACACACACAATCGAGCTGCTCTGCCCAAGCATTGCCGGACAAAGACGGTGGAACAAATCGTTACATGAGAGAGACCTGACCTTGTGTGCAGAGACACCAAAACTGGTGAACCCCACAGAGAGCCTGAATGGGGCCCCAAGAAGAGGTCCTTAGGGACCCAGATAGGCACCGTCAATGAGAACCAACAGAGTCAACAGAAGAGTGAAAACTGGACTAAACCCGTGAAAGGGGCGCACACCTGGATCAGGACCTGCCGAAACATCACATTAGATCATGTTTACATGACTATTCTTATTAATCACATCGTGCAGAAGAGGCACTGCTATGCCATCTGGTACATGATATAAGTTATGTTATGATTTGTTAGAAACATGATTTACAGTGTTATGGTATTTCATGTGAACATAATGCACAGCTGTCACCTGACAAAAGTCTTTACCTTCATATGTGTCACTGTGATCTCCCATTAAATATATTTAGTCTATTGTGTCTATTGTGAAACCAAGTCTATATTATGAGACCAATAGGTCTTTGTCGGGCATTAAACAAACAAGCAATTTGTTTTAAATGTAATACAGGCACAATGCCCTCAGATTCAGTTTATCAGGCCCATGACAGAAGTGGACTCACAGATGATCAATCCGGGCCCCTGGTACTCTGCCTCGGTGGTCTCCTCCATACCTTAAAAGGCTGGCAAGTCAAGACAGAACCACTGACTTCATCATCTAGATACAGAGCACTAGAGTAACTGATAAGATCCGGAGTGGGGACCTGTCTCCCTGATAAAGCGTATCACTGAATGGTCCAGCAGCGTCAGAAGACTCTGAACACTACAGCGCTACGCCCAACCAGTTCTACTCAAGGCGTAAAACACCCCCCCAAAGGAAAGGCCTCATGCCTCACTGAACCATTTACCCACAACATGAAAATGTTGTGGTGTTTTGACAGTGGGTTGCATTCGTATAGACTTGTACGCTTATGTACAGTACAGATTGAGGTTCCAATGGGAACAAATGCGTCCTCTTTCATGACAGGAAAGCCGCCCTGCTTTTTCTCAATGAAATACCTCATCCATAATTAGTTTACTGGCTGATGTGTTAATATTTTCCACAGGTTGTTGTTCGTCATCTTTCCAAAGCAACGTGTTTCTTTAGTGACATTTACCTACACTGAACAACAACATCCACAAAGGCATTTGCTACGATGTATTTGTGACAACACATCGAAACATACAAATCTCTCAGTGTGCGCCAGTGGCAGAGCAAAAGATGATGCTACTCAGTCAGTTGTGCATCAAACCCCTTTATATCTGATACTACTTCTTTGTGATTGTCAGACAGACAGCCCAGTGAGAAAAATAGTGTGCTCAGGATGGCCCCCTGCTCACAATGTACTGCGCTACTATAGGCTTGGTCTAAAGTAGTGAGCTTTTCAGGAAAGTAGGGTGCGATTTGGGACATATTCAGTTTCCATAGAACCTATTCACCTCCGAGGTTCGACATAATCACATTACTTGATGATTTTGAGTTTCACATTACTTGATGATTTTGAGTTTCAAATTACTTGATGATTTTGAGGGATGCCATCTTCCAGGTGTTTAGCCTAAAACCTAAGGTGTTTTCATGCGCTGAGGACATGCAGTGGCTGGTTGAGTGAACTGGTGAACAAATTCCCAGATGTGCTGTGCTCATTTGGAAGTAGAATGAATTTTAGAGCGAGGGAACTCACATAATCTACTTCACTAAAAACTTCACAAGTAGTCAAATTCTTTAGCTAGTTTTACATGGATCTAATTCCTGGGAAAGTGTGACAGCTATGCATAATATTCCATGTTGAACAAATAGAACTAATAAACCTAAAATGTTATTTTCATATTTGGTTTGACCGGGTCACATTAAGTCACAGCACCGTGGAAGGACAGAGACGTGTGACCTCTGCCCCCTGTACCGTTCAAACACAGACTGATTATATTCTCCATGCTCATCGCTGCACTCTTAGTGAGCCTCACTGTTAAAAATGATTTTATTCTTGAAAAATGTGTTATCTTCATGGTCTTCATGGTGCTCTCTGACGCAAAGATTTCCAGTAGACCCCGCCACAACCCCCTATCCCCCCGCGACTCCCCCGCTCGGTTCTCTCAGCAGTGTGTGATAACACATTCCTCACAGCCACTGTCATCTCAGAGACTGACTGCAGGTGATGTCATAGACCGAACACCTGCGAACTGATGCTGCTCCGCTGACAAAGAGGGAGATAAAGAGAGACGAGATAGAGAGCGCAAAGAGAGGGGTGAAGGGGAGAGGGGGGGAGAGAGGGAGGGGAGAGACAGGGAAGAAAGCGAGAAAAGGGGACAAAGAGAGAACACAGGCCAATAAAATGCACTATTTTTCTAAATCATCCAGAAACCTCATCCTCTACTTCATCAAGTCCCGAGTTTATTTATTATTGTACTTGTGTTTGTTATATTAATTACAGTAATCACATTAGTTTAGTCTCTCTTCTGGGCCTAGTTTGGCTAAAGACGTGGTGTGGGAGGCTTGGACCTTCTCTGTTGTAACAGATAGGCAACGGAATGGCTCTGAATAGCCTTGACGACCAGAAACAAGCCTGTCACCTGCTATAGGACATTCATAATGCCAGGATAATCACTGAAAGGTCATAGAGCGTTTGGCTCATGACAGTGACATCCCAGTGGGGGAACAGGAGAAGATGGAGTGTATGTAAAGGCACAATATTATTCATGTCATAAGAGGGGCATGAAACACTTTTACCAGGGTAAACCTGGAAGCATGGGTGAAGGTTCTCTTTTTGCTAGAAACTATTCACTAACTTGAAATGTTTATTTCTAAGATAAGTTTTAGGTTTAAAAAAATATCTAGATTATTTAATTAACTCACATACGGCGTATGGCCAGAACTAAGGACACCAGAATTACACATAAAGGCCACTTCATGTCGACATGAATTCCCTAAAACCCTTAAACCAATTCTTGTAGTTTCCTGGCAAAGGTTTCCCAATAAAATACTCTCCTTCTGCAACCATAGTAATAAGTCCTGTGACAGTTGACTCCTTTATTGCCATTCATCTGGACCCTTTACATCGTACACGCTGCCAGGCAGATAGTGTCGAAGGCCACCTCTGTCTTCATGACGCAGGTTTTAGGATCCATGTGACCAGTGACATCATTCGCGTGGCTTTTGCATGACTCCGCATTAACAAGCCGTTCCGGGCTTCACCCGGTCAGGAGGCTGTAGCTAGGGTCAGACATCTGCACTCTAATGGAGAACATGTCCGAGAGCAGCTTCATCCTTCCTGGAGACTGACTGACACTAATGGCTCGTTGGAGGTGGTCTGCTTGTTCACACTACACAGATGGGGGGAATGTTTACGACTGGGAAAGTACCAAGTGGAGTCTAACCTTTTAACTCGGAAAAGGTCTACTTTTGCTGTAGTATTTGTCATTAATTAATAATAAATATGTTTTTGTGTTTTAAGTTTTGCATTCAGTGGACAGACAGTTATGGACTGGAGAGTCTGGCATTAGCGTAGCATTGTTTCCTCCAAACAAAACGTCCCCCTTGCATTGTTGTCTTGTTTCTATGGAAACACAGTTGGTCGCAAGACAGAAGAGGGACAATTGGGTCAGGCTAGACAACAGTGGATATAAAGATCTGCTACATACCGTTAAATACACATTAACATAAGGTCTAAAAGGCTGCTTAATATCCAGTGAATATCTCACAAATGTAGGTCCCCATCACTGTTATAGGAGTGGGGCAAATTAAAGAATGAGAAAAACTGGAATAGCAAAGACATGTGAAAAACCTACCCTGTCTGGCTTGAACCCCTCCTCCTGTGGCCAAACATGGGCTGCACCATTCTGTGCCATATATGGGAGGAGGGATGATATCACTGGCTGGCCGGTACAGGGCCCGTTTAACACAACATTCACCTTTCATTGTCCACTGATGACATGTTCGGAATGTGACGGCTAATTCCCTGTGGTGTGGGGGCCCTCTCAAGACCCTGTTAGTGAGAGAGAGACAGCCACAGCCTGGCTGCACACTGCTCCCGCACAGCCCAGAGCCTGCTTGGCATGGACCTACCTGCTGTGTCTCCCTCCCGACCGCTGGTGGGTAAGTCTGAGTTCTGAGCTGTTGGAATTTTTTAAAAGTAGCGTATTCTGGGGCCTCGATCATGCAAAGGGTCATTCGGCAGGGCCCCTGTTGGATGTTGCTGCTGTGCAGGGAGGATGTATTTCTAATGCACTCAGACACAAGCTTCGACAAGGGACATTTAAGTGGCTTGTCCCCTGATTATTCACTGGCTTTCTAGTCTGGCCACCATACGGGGGGTCTGTAGCAGGCAGCCCGCACCCTCTCTCTCCCTCTCTCTCTCCCTCTTTCTCTCCCTCTCTCTCTCTCTCTCTCTCTCTTTCTCTGGCGGTTGCAAAGGGCACACAGAGACTCCCGCAGAGAGTCCTAAGTTAAACATCTACTTGTGTTATTCCCGTTAAGGTTCATTCGGTGCATCCCCATAGGTGGGCAGTCCGGCGCGCCACTTTAAGTTTTTCTTTGACACTTTAGTTAAGGTGTGTTGAGCGGCGTGACTCTGTGCACGGTGTGATGGGCCGGTTAAGGGTTCGTTCTGCTGGGGAGAATCACGTGCGCGTTCAAGCTTCTAATCTACCCCCCTAAGCCCCCCCCCCTCCCTTTGTTCCCTCTGCAATCATGCTGTTGGCATTTTTTCTGCTTGCCTGCCTCCCATCCAGGCTCCCACCCCTGCTCACAGGGATCTGGGACGGGGGTAACGCACTCATTCTGAGTCTGGTCAGGCTCCCAGCAGCTCTGGGAACCACGGAGATGTGCACACTACCAGGGCAACCTGTACAGTTTAGTAGAGTTACAATACTTGTTTGATAATGTTTAACTTTAATGTTAAGGCTATCTGTAGTTTGCTATAACTCAATTAATTGCAATCAGTAGATAAGTACAACTGCATTCTGGTGCTCTGTTCCTGCAGATTTAAATACAATCAGTAGATAAGTACAACTGCATTCCAGTGCTCTGTTCCTGCAGATTTAAATACAATCAGTATATAAGTACAACTGCATTCCAGTGCTCCGTTCCTGCAGATTTAAATACAATCAGTAGATAAGTACAACTGCATTCCAGTGCAAGGTTCCTGCAGATTTACTTACAGTCAGTAGATAAGTACTGTATGTTTTACAGTCTTCTCAGTATAGAGAACATAACGATAATGAAAAAGCCTCTCAAATAGATCATTTACATTTCAGTCGCACGCTATCTCTCTCTCTCAGTTTTTTCTCTCCTTATCACTTTATCTCTTCCCCTCACCCTCTTTGTTCTCTCTCCAAGATTAAAGAAGTTGTTGGAGCAGGAGAAGGCGTACCAGGCCCGTAAAGACAAGGATCACAGCAGAAGGCTGGAGAAGGTCCGTGAAGAGCTGGTCAAACTCAAGTCATTTGCCTTGATGCTTGTAGATGAGCGGCAGCTCCACATTGAGCAGATCGACCAACAGAGCCAGAAGGTCCAGGAACTCAGCAACAAGCTCCAGGAGAGGGAGCAGCGGCTGGCTGCTGTTAGCGGCACAGCCAAGGAGGACCGCCAGAGGGTCCTTAGACTAGAGGCAGAGCTGGAGTGCAAAGCTGTCAAGTTCACCCGGGAGCACGAGGAGATGACAGCCAAGCTTGCTAATCAGGACTCCCACAGCCGCGAGCTCCGTCTGAAGCTGGCCGGCCTGACTAATAAGATCAAAGAGCTGGAGGAAAGCAACAAGGCACTGCAAAGGTCAGAGGACGACCTTGTAGAGCTGAGGGACAAGATCAGTAAGGGAGAGTGTGGGAACTCAAGCGTAATGGCAGAGCTCGAGACCCTGCGCAAGAAAGTCCTGGAGATGGAAGGCAAGGACGAGGAGATCACTAAGACTGAAAACCAGGCCAGGGAACTAAGAAAGAGGCTGAAGGATGAGGAAACCGCTGGCCGAGAGCTGAGGCTGGAGGTGGAGAAACTACAAAAGAGAATGGTGGAATTAGAGAAACTGGAAGGGGCCTTCAACACAAGCAAATCAGAGTGTGCAACACTTCATATTAATCTAGAGAGAGAGAAGGGACTGGCAAAGGGATTAGCCGGTGAGCTGGACACAGTGAAAAAACGTGTGAAAGAACTGGAGAATTCTGAGTCAAGACTTGAGAAGGCAGAGCTGGGTCTAAAGGATGACCTGATGAAACTGAAGTCATTTACAGTGATATTAGTTGATGAAAGAAAGAACATGACTGAAAGAATAAAACAGGAAGAGCTAAAGAGCAATGATTTAAATCAGATGTTCAAAACTGAGCAAGGTAAGGTCATGGAGGTCACAGAAAAGTTAATTGAAGAGAGTAAAAAGCTCCTTAAACTGAAATCAGAAATGGAGGTAAAAGTAACATCTCTTACCAAAGAGAAAGATGAGCTGAAAATGAAACTTGCAAGTGAAGAGGAAAAGTGCAGGAGTCTTAGCTTTAAGGTTGGTGTAATGACAAAACGGATGGACCAGCTAGAGGAGGCAGAAAGGGAATCATTAAAATGCAGAGCTAATAAGGACAAACGATCCTTAGATGAAGACCACAAAGTCAAGGAGCTAACGCAAGAAATTGAAAGGCTCAGAAACCGTCTCAAACAGCTGGAGGTATTGGAAGGCGACCTGATGAAGACAGAGGACGAGTATGACTTACTTGAGAAGAAGTTCCGATCAGAGCAGGAAAAAGCAAATGCCCTCTCTCAGCTGCTGGAGGATATGAAAAGCCAGATTGCTAGGAACAAGGCCATAGAGAAGGGAGAAGCAGTGAGCCAAGAGGTTGAGCTAAGGATGCGCTGTAAAATAGAGGAGGCCAAAACTAGAGACCTGCAGGCAGATGTCCAGGCCTTAAAGGAGAAGATCCATGAGCTGATGAACAAGGAGGATCTGCTGTCCCAGCTGCAGGTGGACTTCTCTGTCCTCCAGCAAAGGTTCCTGGAAGAGGAGGACAATAAGAAGAGGATGAGCCAGGAAGTGATCAACCTCACCAAAGAGCTAGAGGTCACCAAGCGCTACAGCCGCGCTCTGCGGCCCAGCATGAATGGGAGGAGGATAGTAGATGTCCCAGTTACGTCCACGGCAGTGCAGACTGATGTGTTTGTCAACGAGCCTGCTGAGGAGGAAACGCCTGCAGTGTTCATCAGGAAATCAGTCCTGGAGGAGAACCATATCATGAGCAACCTGAGGCAAGGGAGTCTGAAGAAGCCAGCAACTGTGCTGGAGCGCTACCCGCCAGCAGCCACTGAGCTGGGTACAAGAAAGTCCTGGATCCCCTGGATGAAGAAAAAGGATGCAGTGACGATTACCCAGACAAGCCCACAGAAGACCTCCGCTCCTCAGGTCAATGGGGACTCCTCCTCTTGTCCTCCTGAGTTGACCATGTCCCAGAAGCCAGGCCGTCCGCTGCACATCCGAGTGACTCCAGATCATGAGAACAGCACTGCCACATTGGAGATCACCAGCCCCCGCTCTGAGGACTTCTTCTCCAGCTCCACCATCATCCCCACCCTGGGCCTGCAGAGGCCCCGCATAACCATTGTTCCCAAGCCCACCACCTTGTCCTCGAAAAGCAAGCCAGGCGAGGGTGTGACAGTGGGCCCTGAGAGGTGCAAATCTCCAGTCACCATCACGACCATCTCTAGGGCCAAGTCCCCGGACCGGAGTACAGGCTCCACCCACTCAGACCCATACAGACCCCTGTCGCCCGTCTCCATCATCACAGTTAGCACCAGTCCGCTGGTGGAGGACATTGCCTCCGCATCCCCGGGCTCCCACGAAGTGAGCACCACGGGCCGGGCCGTGTTCAAGGTGACCCCGGAGAAGCAGACAGTGGCGTCACCCGTCAAGAAGTACAGCGCTAACGCCAGCGTTATCACCACCACAGAGGACAACAAGATCCACATCCACCTGGGACCTCAGTTCAAGAGGCCAACAGATGGCAGCAGTGGCAGCCCCACAGTGACTGTCAGGCCCCTCAGTGTGAGCGCCGAGAGCAGGGAGGCACCGACGGGTACAGTGCTGCGCTCCCCGCGTCACCCCAACAGCACCGCCTTTGTACCCGGGAAAACCGTGGCCAGCAAATTGACCAGCAGCATCACCATTGTCCCGGTTACTTCTGCATCCTCCAGGACAACTCAGTCTGTGGTGAGTGTTTAAAATCTGCTTTCTTTATATCTGCTTACATTTTTTTTTTTTACTTATATTTTTTTCCATTGAATGGATGTAACCATTTTAAATGGTTCAAGTTCATATTTCATCGTTGTTGATGGAGTAGTTTCTGTTGAATCATGTGTGTGACATTCTTTTCTGGAAAAATATCTAAATGGTATCCAATATTCTACATTTCAGTTGCTTCTGAATTGTTTCAAAATGATATCAGGTGGTGTCTGCTCCCTAGATAGCACTCTTTCCAGGTATACCAAAAACAAATGTACTCTTTATCAGAATTTCCAGTACTAACATTCACACAATCCCCACCTTAAAAATGTCCCTCTTACAGGGCCTTTATTTGACACACCTGTTTCTAGTGGCAAAACCTCACATATCCTTCCCCTTTAACCCAAGATCAACCAGTGATGACCAATTTGGATGTTTGGCTACTCCTACACATAAGCAATAATTGGCTTACTGTAGTGTATAATATCATGTTCCTAATTTTGTTAAATTCACTTTCCCTCACTTTCAGTAACCCACTTCTTATTATCAACAATATCCAAGATGGCCAACTCTTGTCATCCCTCTAAAACCGGCGTAAATTAATTAATAAAATTTACATATAATTCTGCACCACTGTTCTAACAATGACAAACAGTGGTTTTGTGCAACAGTTATATAGCTTGCCAGCTTGAATTTGCTTCCAACAAAACGTACACTAAATTGTGGTTGTTGCTAATGTTCCCAGCTACGACCATTGCAGCACCTTAATAACCAATGCTTTTGTCCTGTGTTGTGTGATTCCTTTCAGCCCGGGCCGGATGTGCCATCAACTCGGGTCACGGCCACACGAATCCCTATGTCAAAAGGTATGAAAACTGGCAAAGCGGTGGTGACAGGCATCTCTAGTGTGACACGTTTAGAGTCACGAGCTGAGAGCCAGTCAATGAAAATTGAACTGAGGAGGTCCACAGTCTGCAGCTCTACCTCGACAGGGGGAGGGAAGTGTTGATTATGCGCCATGGAAGCGTTGTGGGGGGGGGGGGGGGCACTGTCCATGGTCACCCATGATTCAATTCGGAACCAGTCTGTAGCCGGCCCAAAACAGATAGGTTACTATAGAAGACACTGGACTTACAATACCTTTATAATCTGTTCCAATGACACACAGTAGAACAGACACACACAAGAAAACGCAACATGACTACGGTATATCACAGACACGCTTATGTTGTTATTTTCAAATAATTGGGTGAAGCACATCCAAAAGTTGATTGTATTGTAATTATGTATTGCAAAAATATTTTTCTATATCCATGTTGATTTCAATCTGGCTTTGTCACACGTTGACCCAAATGCATTTCCATGCATGTTAGAATCTGCCCAGAATGCAATGCTTTTTTGTTTTTATTGACATGTCACTAATCCCTCATCTGGGTTCGTTGTCACACTGAGATACCTTCTGTTTTTTTTTCTTCATTATTCATCTTGTTTATGTTCTTGTTTATTTCATCGGCTCTTATGGAGGTTTCTGAATACAATAGCTCTTATGAATTTCGTGTGTGACATTTTGTTCAGTCAAACTCATTTGTGGAGCCAAAACAATGAAGTATTTTTCTTTGCTTGGAATAAAGTATGATATTGTGTTTTATACTATTTATGTGGAGATATTGTAACAATGTAAAAGCATCTTTATGTTCATAAAACAAAGTATTTATCGAAAGGCAAGCAGTAAACACTCAGGAAACCTCCATAGAGTTTTATCCATGCTGCTTTGTAGAGGGGCATCTGTAAAATGTCTTAGGCCTACTAAGCATAGTAAGCAAAACAACAATAAAAGCCTCTTGTGTAATACTGCATGTCCATAATGCTTTGCTAGCCTAATTCAGTACGGCCATGGGAAAGGAATAAGTTACAGTACTGCACTCAGTCTGAGAGGAGACCGGGCAAAATATTTCAAGGTTAAATTCATGCTTGTGTTTTCTGCTTCCAGAGCACGAAGGACATCATTTGTGTAGCCTCCTTGTCGAATTGTCAAGTTTCCCTACGTTAGCTTCCAGCATTTGTAGCCTTCGCTCAATATGAGATTGATCTTTGGCTCCCTCACCTGGACAGACATTCTAGGTCTATCCATCTAGGTCAATGAAGCATTGTTTTTGATCTAATATGCTTTCATGTTATCTGTATGTTGGATAATTGATGTATACTACATTTACACAGTCCACTAGATTTGGCTAGCTACCATTGTGGTCTACAGTATCAAATTCCTCCAAATGGCTCCTGTTCCAAAAAGTAATTAAACTAGGATGTGAAAATGCAGCCCTGAGGCAAAGCAGGACATATGCCTGGATCAGGACGGGGAGAAAATTCAACTCAGATTGGTGATGGTCTCAGAGCCAGGCACCGGTAGATTAAGCCTATCCTCTGAACAATTAAAAAAATATTTCATAGGTTTTGGCCACTGGTTGGAAGTGGTCATTTGGGTCCATGTCAGAAAGTCCTGTAACACACTATATGTGGAATAGTGGTCATTTGGGTATGGTGCGGTTAGGAAAAAAACGTATAGGGATTACAAGGGGGTGATTGGGTCCTGGGAGGTCTCCCTCAGAAGAAAATCATCTTTAAAGCAGACCAGGGATTGTCGACGGGACACAGCTGAAACACACAGATGTACAACACATCACGTTCACTTTAAACAGCTGCATCCTGATCCTCCATGGAGTCACCTGCCCTCCCTGCTGGAGGATTGTTTGACTTTGACTTCGGCAGATCAAAGGCTTGGTGGGATCAAAGTGTGTGTGTGTGTGTGTGTGTGTGTGTCGATGAATTTAATCACACAACACCCCCTGCATTTTTTATAGACATACATATCTAAGTAAATCTTGGAATCATCTTATTAGTTGATCAAAAGGCTCCTTGTTGGCTGTCCCAAATAGAACACTATTTGTTATACAGCGCACTGCTTTTCACCAAACCTTTGGGCTTTGGTCAAAACCACTACAGCATGTAAGGAATACAGTTTTATTTGGGATGTAAGCATAACTCTTTTTGAATTTACCCTTTTTGTTCACCTTTATTTTACTGGGTAAGCCGGGAACCAATTCTCATTTGCAATTACTACATGGCCAAATTCAAAACACTGCAAGACAACACAAAGTTATGCATACAGTACTTGAAAGAAACAGTGTACTGTACAGCACAGTCAGCAAAAAAGCATAGAGGTCAGATCAAACTGCAAAACTGCGGCAATGACTCCAGGTGTGGTGTTATGTATATAAAAAGATATCAGGTAAAACACATTATATACAGTGCCTTCAGAAAGTATTCAGACCCCTTCTCTTTCTCCACATGTGGTTGTGTTATTTACTTAATTTGTGTTGTAGAATTATATAATTTTTTTGCCAAAGATCTACACACTATACGCCGTAATGACAAAGCAAATACATATTTCTTTTGTTTTGTTTGTGCCAATTTATTGGAAATAAATAACAGAAATATCTCATGTACATAAGTTTCCTGAACCTTTATTCAGAACTTGGTAGAAACGCCATTGGTAGATGTCACGGCTTCAAGTCTTCTTATGTACGCTCTACCAGCATTGCACACCTGGATTTGGGCATTTTTTTTATTTTCTTGTAGATTTTCCCAATCACTGTCAAGTTAGATAGGGAGCACTGGTGAACTGTGATCTTCAGGTCTTCCCACAGATGTTCGACGGATTTCAAGTCTGGGCTGTGGCTGGGCCACTCGAGGACATTCACAGACTTTTTCCAAAGCCACTCCTGTGTAGATTTGGCTGTGTTCTCCGGGTTGTTGTGCTGAAAGATGAATCTTCACCCCAGTCTGAGGTCCTCTGGATCAGACTAGGTGATGAACGGGATCTTTGTTTCACTAGACATGGCATTTGGGCCTAATCGTTCGATCTTGGTCACATCAGACCAGAGAAACATTTTCTTAATGCCCTCAGAGTTCTTCAGGCAGCACGCCATGCATCTCTAACTTGGCAGCATGTCATATGCCAGTTCTAGGGCGAGACATGGTGGTTCCAAACCTCTTCCATTTCACAATGATGGACCCCACCTCTTCTCCTGGGAACATCCAGTTATATAGCAATTTTTTTATAACCTTTTCCAGTCCTATGTTGTAATTCAATTCTATCTCTGAGGTCTACTGGCTTGGTTTTGCTCTGACGTGTACTCTAAGTGTGGGACCTAATATTGACATATTTACGCCTTTCTAAATCATGTCCAATCATTTGCATTTGCCAAAGGTGGACTCCAATCAGGTTCTGAGACCTTTCAAGGATGCTCAAAGGACACAGGATTAATCTGAGCACAATTTGGTGTCATGGCAAAGGGTCTGAATAATTATTTACATCAGATATTTCCAGAATACTTTCCAAAGGCACTGTATACAGATGAAATAAGGGGCTTCCTAGGTACACTGATCAAATAGCAGCTCAGACAATCGTTTTTTTAAATGAGCAAGGATGGACTCGTGTCATGATTTTTGCACTTCATCCCAGCCAGTGGCAGGTAGAGAACTGTAAAGAATGACGATCAATGGAGGCACTGTATTTATATCAGGAATTATCAGTGAAAGGTAGGACTGAGTGGAGATGTCTACTGGGTGAATTTAGCTTTGCCTGGGCAAAGATGGCCCATTACTGCGTAAGGACCACAATTATGAGTGTGACTGAGATACAGCCAATACCAGCTCTAAAGCAGGAAGGCAATGCAGGTAGAGTAAGATGACAGTCAAAACACAAATTGCTTATTAGAAATTTGTGACATGCACATTCTTTTTTTTGTTGAAAAATTCCAATCAGCACAGAAGAAAGACATTTGTGTACAGGACACGTCCTGAAGGAATAAATTACTGTAATTAATGTTGGACTAGGGTTAAGGTTAGAGTTATGGTTAGGGTAAAGTTAAGGTTAGGGTAAGAATTAATGTTAGGATTCAAAGAAGGAACAGTGTCTAATGATCTTGCTAGCCGGTTTGCAATGCAAACTCCACTCTATTCCTGTTTGAAATGCAAGTTGATTCTACCAATCACATGCCTTTCTTTCAATGACTGAGGACAATTGTGTCCTTTTCATGAAAAAAAAAAGGCTTTTGACGTGTGCCTGTAGCAAGTTTCGAATAAGCAATGTTTGTCTGTTTTTGCGAAAAACCTGTGACGCTGTGTTGTGCAGTTTGGATCAATTAAGGACTCTGATGTGAGGGTCAAGCCCTTTTTAATGATTTCTTGTCCCCACAGGAAATGTTGTGCAGCATATGATAGTTCAGCCCAGATGAGGCAGTGATGGGGAACTCCTTCCTTCACCTTCTCAGCTGAGCACCGCTACTCTTCTCTCTCAGGGTGCAGCCGCAGCGTTAGGGACAACTGCCAACCACTGTCAGGAAATAAAAGGTCACCACTCAACAGGGTGTCATGGAGATGGTTTCTGAACTTAAGAGTACCAAACAAGGCTCTCTTTCCAATTTTGAGGGCTTTCTGTTAACATTACCAGTGGATTCAGGCCTACATGCCAATGCTTAATAGGACCTCAATTAGATATATATGAGGTACACAAAGTATAATCTATTGTAGCCCGATCTGGTCTAGGATGATATCTGCTGCTTATCCCACACATGCCAATGAAAAGAGATCGGGAGGAATAGCACCACATTACTGTGCAGTAGTTACATGCTACAGAAGCCTACACCGCCAACTGACCACAGAGATTTATTTCTTATGTTAGCTATAGGCCTATCTGACAGCATCTGCCTTTGATAGTGCATTTTCCTCACCAAACATTTTTGGACTTGAATTATAGTATGAACGCATTTATTCTTGAAGAATTTATCTGAAATGCTTCATGAGTTAATTTCAACTGCCACACTCCATCAGAACATACAATTCCACAATATTGAGGAAATTAAAACTGAGTTAAAACTTTTATTTAGATTACATGGATGGTCAGGCCTTTTTTGTGTGGGTCTGTCTATGAATTAAAAGGTAATTACATTTACCCAGACCTATCCTTTCGCTTTTACCAAAACACAAGTGGTGGTGGTGTGGGGGGGGGGGGGGCTTATCAGCTGGTTATTTGTTTGCAGAAATAAATCTAAATACTAAATTAGTTGTTTGTCATTATTTGAGAACTCATAATTGGATATCCAAGTAGATAGGGCAAAGCATAGGCGTTGGTAGACACAATGGTAGACGCAAACTAGACCAATCTTCAGCGACCACTGTTATGAGGCCCATTGATCTGAACTTTGGTCTTTGTTTTATTAAAACAGTAAGAGTGCCTCTGCTGATCAATGTTCAAGGGAAAGCTGGGATGCCAGGACAGAGAAAGGTTTTGACTAGTCTGAGGGGGAGCTGACCCTTTCGTAGAGGTGAGCCAGCCAAGAGACCAAAGGAGGTGAAAATGTATTATTACATTAGAATTAACTGCCATGTAATTGAAATGCAGTGGGATGTGTAGAGGAGCTGGCCACGTGAGAACTTAAGAAGGCTGGACACTAGATGGGCTGTTTTGGTATGAATATATGCAAAAACTAAACATGGTCCCATCACTTTATAAATTCAGACAGGGCCCCTCTGCTCATCTTATTGCTTTGGTCTTACAGTGGGGATACCCAAGAGAAAGATGTCTCACTGGCTAATTGTTATTTTTTGTGTATTTACAGCATATTATGTATAATAGGATAAAGATACCATGGAAATGTAGAGAACAGAGTCTGCTGAAATAGCTCTGGACCAGACTCGAAGCCAGCATTTAAAAAGCAGGCTGAAATGTGGCCCAGCTCGGATCAAAAACATTATAAAGACATATTAGGTCTTCAAAAGAGATGTCTCATCAGTTCTCGGTTCCTTGGACAAAACATCGCAACTTTAACACAAACGGTGTTACTTTAACAAGAAAACCCCAATATTATTATTATTTTGTGATACCTGCTACATCCAACGTGTTATTAGTAAAAATATTTCTCATTAAGTACTTTTGGTCTGCTGCTGCTGGGGGCGTTAAACGTTTCTACGTTTTATTTACCAGGATGATAATTACCCCTTTCTACACAATGTCGGAGAGTGTAGTACAGTGAAAAATGGTGAAAACTGCCTGACTTGTGCTACGTTTTAATCACTCGGGACCTGGCCGGTTCCGACCTACGGATTTTTTTTTAATTTAAAAAGACGTAGTTAAAAAGGGAGAACGTTTATTCTAAACACAATTTCTAAATTGAACTTCTGAGGTTTTTTCCCCCCAAGGTGTTTCGCATGTGAAGATATTTCCGGGTGTTGTGTTGGTTTGAACGCGACATTGTCTGTGTTCTACTGCAGACTGTAACGTCCTGGGTCATGGTTTGTAACGTCGTTGGGTCATGGTTTCTTTCATTAAAAAAAAAAAGAGTTCAAGCAATATGAATAAATAATAGAAAACTAGCAGATATAACTCGTATTTTGTATTGTCAGAGAGGTTTCTCAGCCTTGTCTGAACTACGAGCTTCAGGAAAACTAATTTTAGTAGCTGCAGTGCTTGTGTTATTGCTTTAGCTAGCAGATAGTCATGATGGCGTCCAGCTACAACGCGAAGGAGGAAGACGGTCATGTCGCCGTACCTGTCGGTGGGACCATCAAAAATAAAAAACCCGACAACACAGCGTTTAAACAGCAAAGGTTGCCTGCATGGCAACCCATCCTGACTGCGGGCACAGTTCTTCCAGCATTCTTCGTTATCGGACTTATCTTCATCCCTATTGGTATCGGCCTATACGTCACGTCCAACAACATCAGGGAGTTCGAGGTAAATGGGCATGACCGATCTAGCTAGTGGAAGATTAGTAATTTGAGCTAAATAAATAAAGTTATATGGAACAGCTTAATATGACCAGCAGTCTAATTATTGAAATTACAATATATTTGGAAGTAGAGAAAGCGTTCACGGGACAGGTGTATTTCTCGTTCGGTTAAGTCAAACTCAGTTGATCAGAACAGGTTCCTGGTATAAACCGGAGCCATTTATAACCTCGGTAAATTCACCATCTACCATCGTATCATAGTTTCAACCCAGATTGCTTCTCATAATTTCTATCAATAACCTATATATAAACACGAACACTTCCTACCGAGGCCATTATGCACCACTGAAAGGTTAATAGCCACCCGTAAGTGTTCTAACACTAACATGAAGCTTAAGTCTGGAAAGGCAAGAAGCTGAGGTGTTTGCTCAAGTTCTGCAGTGAATCCTGCATTAACAGTAGCTGTGATTCACTTCAACAAAGCTATCTATTTGGATGTTATATTTGGTGCCTTACATCTTGTTACAGATTGACTACACAGGGACTGACATTGACGACCCGTGCTTCAACTGCTCTCAGAGCTTTAGTTGGAACAACACCAGACCATGCACCTGCGCACTTGACTTTTCTTTAGACCATCCTTTTGAGGTAAGCATAAAACATTTCTCAAATTCACTCCGTTGGTGTCATCGTAACCTTTCAGTTCAAGATGGATAGTCATGAACGACAAATTGAAAAATGCCTTCACAGAGCAACGTCTTCATGTATTACGGCCTGTCAAATTTCTACCAAAATCACCGGCGCTATGTCAAATCAAGGGATGACAGCCAACTGAATGGAGACATCAACTCACTAAAGGTAAGGAATATGTCATTGGAAGGGGGAAAAACGGTTCTATAGCCAATATAAGATGCATTTCACACGGTATCAATTTCTGCAAGGAAGATCAAAAACGTTGCGTGTCTAGTTATCCGGTGCAACTGTAAAATTGTCAAGATGTCAGTTTGTTCTGGTTAGTGAACTAACTACGTGCCTGCATGCACTGTCCTCAGAACCCTAGCAAGGAGTGTGAGCCTTATGCTCGCAATGAAAAAGCCCCCATTGCTCCTTGTGGCGCCATCGCAAACAGCATGTTCAATGGTAAAGCAGTTTGTCACTTCATTTTTAGACCATGATGACAGGAATTATGACAGGAACCGCCTTGTTCAGTCTCAGTATTTTTTTTTTTACTTAGACACTTTGGACTTGTATTACGTTCACCCTAACGGCACGAGGATCCAAATTCCTCTGTCCAAGAAGGATATCGCTTGGTGGACGGACAAGCATGTGAAGTTCAGGAACCCAGGGAACAACCCCAACCTCACAGCTGCTTTCCAAGGTAAGCGTCACTCAGCCGAAATGCTACTACTGACATTAAGGACTCCAAATGTCATTGACTAAGAATCTCGCTGTCCACCCTCCACTCCACCGGCCCCCAGGCACAAGCAAGCCGATCAACTGGCGCAGGCCTGTCTACGAACTCGACACGGACGAGGAGAATAACGGCTTCATCAATGAGGACTTCATTGTGTGGATGCGCACAGCGGCCCTGCCCACCTTCCGTAAGCTGTATCGTATTATCCAGAAGAAGAACAACATGACGCCGACTCTTCCTCGAGGCAACTACACACTGGAAGTCAGCTACAGTATCCTTCTTCCACCGACAGCTGTTTCAAATGATATTGCTTCACAGGAAGTTTGGTTTTATGGAATGATTTTTCTCTGCTGTGATGTAATTGGAATGCTTTAAATTAGCCGGTGTCAAAATAGGTCAGGTGGACTGGGCCGGTGAGCCGTGTTATATGGGGTCATTTCACCACTTGCTATAAGAATTGGCATCTACTGCCGGATGTTGAAAAATGCTTGCTTTCTTCCCACATTGGGCCAGCAACCAATCTGGTTGCAGGTTTGAATCCCAACCGACAACAGTAATGAATACATTTAAAAAAGACAATGATATTCAGCCCTTGAGCTGTCAAACCTTAATTGCTGAGAGTGACCTCGCTCTCTGAGGGAGTCTCAGGGAGTGAGGAATATGAAAAAACATATTTCCAATTCACATGAGTGCAATACATATGTAAAATAGGACAAGTACAAAAGCCCACCTAATTATTATAATAATATCATAATGGACAACAAAATATCTCTACGGTGAGTCTGCATTTTTAAGATCCATGTTACTAGATAGTTACTGTTTTAGTTGTTTAGCGGGTCTGAGGTTGGACATTTTGTTGAGTATTCCTTAACGAGTTAATCCCAGACTACCCTGTTCGTAGCTTTGAGGGCCGGAAGCGCGTGATACTCAGTACCATCTCCTGGATGGGGGGAAAGAACCCCTTCCTGGGCATTGCTTACATCACCGTGGGCTCTGTGTGCTTCTTCCTTGGAGTGGTCCTCCTCATCATCCACCACAAATATGGAAGCCGCAACAACAGTGCCGACATCCCTAACTAAATGTATGCTCTGAGTTTGTTGCATGCTGGCTCACAGAGGCATGAGGATAACCAATGGTTCACTACAAGCGCCGAGGTGTATTCATGTCACCAAACTGAAAGCTCTTCTTTGTGAAACATTTCATTCAGACGCAAAAACGTGTAGGCGCCAAACTGAATTTTGCCCAGTATGAAATATGCTCGATGACAAGGCCCCTTCCTGTTCGGTTTGTCTCTGTTCAAGAAAGGTTTAGCGACTGAAGATCTTTTTTTTTGGACTAAATGAATATGGCCCTGGTGATTTTATGTGTCTGGCTTGTGTACTGTGTGTAAGTGTCCTGCTTATCAAAAGTACTGTGCAAGTACTGGAAGTGCAGAAATACCAGGGGACAGCTCCAATTATATTGACAGTCTCTTGTTTTTCATGGTCAGATAGCTGTGAAGTTACAGAGCTGGGTTTGCCGTCAAGTCGAATTGGCAGATAGAGTTTAAATTCTAATGCCAATAGTACAGTTTAAATGCTGACAAAATGATTGTCATAGCTGTTCATCTTTAAATCAATATAATATTTAAAAGAATATTTAAGAAAGATCAAAGAGTTAGCAGTAGGTCCATATTCTTTTGCAGTTCAGTAATTTGAGGCACATATTTCTGGTCTGTTTACACTGCAGTGAGACTCGTTAGATTGCACCAGGATGTGCTCTCATTTTCAGGTCAAGTGTTATGGATTGCTTGCAGTGTTTTCTATCATACTTTCTTTCTCAGTAGTAATGCTGTTCAGCTGCCTAAGCTTGGCTCCAGGAAAGAGTCGGTTTTGTGGTTTTCAGGGACCAAAGATTCATATAGCTACATTTTGAAACTGGTAAGGTGATTCACCAGCCTTTGTAAGACACAATCCATATGTTTTTTTTAACCGACCTACATTTACTAGTGCTATAAGGTTTCTCATTTTGCCCAAAGATGCATCTTGCAAATGAGTCGTTCCCAAACGTTTCTTTTTTACATTGTCACCAACTGGGCTTTGCTTTTCCCGGAATACTTCTGAAATGTCCCCCAAAATTACATTTTAATAATAAGGGAATGGTGTTATGTGTTCTCTCAAGTACCCCCAGTGGATAGGCCAAGTACCCCCAGGGGGTCGTTGAAACCGGGAACGACTGTTCAAAATGTCTGTGTCCGATTACAGGTATTTTTTATTTGTATTTGGAAAAGGCTCCGTTATTAAAAGTTTTCTCCATTTAATATAACTGTTTTAATAACGTCAGGTATTTTGTAAATCAATAAAAAACTGGACAAGGATGTTTTGAATTAATCCATTTGGACGAATAAAGAATACAAATAAAACCGCCCGATGCGGGTTTTCAAAAACAAAATCTATGATTGTGTCTTTCAAACTAGCCATCCTCAATGTACTGTAGCCTGGGTGCCAGTCTGTTTTGGCTTTCTTGCCAATTCCTTTACGTGTTTGTCATTCATAACATGATTGTCAACACAATGTAGGTAGGAGTACAAACACACGAGACCAACCTAGTATTCATGTCTGTCTAATCTGGATATAAAAAAATCCATATTTGCTTTACTATGGTTGTTGCACATTAAACGTACCTATTATCTGCTGATTCTACGTCTGTGGCTTGACAAATAAAATACCTTTTTGACAAAACATGTATTCGTTACCAGATTATTTTCTGTTTTCCTGATACACTTTTGCAAAGATTTTGTACTGCAGAAAGTCCACGCTCCAGCCCAGTATGTGGCGGTATTGCTATTTGTGAAGCGTAGTAACGGGAAACGCTATTTTCCAATCAGAGACAGTCTATGGACCGAGACAGCCATTCGATCTCCGCCTCTATTTTGTTTGTCCAGGCGGGGCCCCTCCTTTTTGATTTAATACCACCCAATGATACCAACGACAGAAGGGTTGCCTCAAACAGAGAAATCTCACTGGTTGATTTTTCTGCTAGACGAGAAAAAAATTACCCGTGTGACGTATCGCTTTGGGGCAACACCACTGTTGGGCGGAATTAAAGCAGACGGGATTAACATTTCCGTGTCTTCAGAAACAACATCTGTTACGGTGCATTGAAGAAGACTAACGTGTGGAGATGTACCGGCACATTCAAGTACTAATATAATTACCTAGCTATATTTTTTTTGTGTCGTTTTTGTCTGCATGTATTCAATATCATTGGTTTGCAAGAGGCTATTACATTAGCCTTTAAATGTCTTAAAAGGGCTTGTCTCTGGAGACCTACCGTAACGTTAGAGCCGGCTAGCTAGCCATATAACTGGTATTAAGGTATTCACGTAACATGTTAACTAGAGTATTGTTATACATAAATTTTTATGGCAAATTAACATGGTCCAGTTTCCATATGTAAAGCGTTTTATTGCGTTGATCCTAAAATATCTTCTAATCTGCACAGTAAATCTCAGATGTCTTTAAGGGCTTTAGAAAGTGAAAAAAGCCACTCTTTCGTGATTTGACAGGCGCTCCAGCAGGTGTCGCGGCGGATGCTGAGTAGCAGCGCTCGCCGGCAGGTGGAGAACAAGGTCCCAGAGAAGCAGAAGTTTTTCCAGGTAACTAACGCATTATATAGTTGACGGATCTGATGGGTAACAGTATCTGCGCGGACCTTGACGTGCCTCGTTATCGCAAAATGTACAGTTTTGTTTAACGACTCATTGCCTTTAGTTGTGGCATTTTCCCCTCATAACAAACTCCATAGGATATTGTTTTAAATAATAATATGAGGCACTAAACTAGGCCAATAAACTACCGATAAGAGCTGTTCTTACGCACATTGCATCTCGGAGTGCCTGGTATATTGGCACCAGACAGTGTGATGCATCCTATCTGAGAATACTGAGAATACCTCTTAGCTCTGGTATATTGGCCTAAGAGCAGGACAAGCTGCGGGATGAAATGACTGAGGGGGAATTTTTTAATGATAAGGGGGCATATATAATTCATATACCATTTGCACTGTTTATGGGGAAACAAAACTGGGGGGGGGGGTGCACATATTCTATCTGAAGGTGCAAGGCCCCCCCACGTGGCACTGTGCCTGCCTAAGGGGTATAGTTTCTGGATAGAGCCATTGGCACCAAGGTGCCATACTGCTATTACAAACTGTTACAAACTTAATTAGAACATTAAGGTACCGTTTAAGTCATGCTCGTTGACTTTCTGCCAATCAGCATACAGGATCCAAACAACTCTGTTTATAATTAGGTTTGATGACTGGTGACACTCTAATCGACTCCCTCTTGCCCTCCTGTGAAACCCTAGTGACAGATAAGTACATCTGAAGCAGCTTATAGGCTTGGCTTTGCATGCCGTGTGAGCAGTGAGCAGCCAAGTAAAAATGCAGGACAACCACTGACTGTTGATCAGGGAAGATGGAAGATGACGGCTGCTTTTCACTGATATATTGTGCAAAACTGTTGCAATAAATGTGTTGTAATAGGGGGCTGCTGGTCTAACTGTCAACAATGAAGACCTTAATGGCTGGAATATAAAGGTTTTTAACAATGCGTTTCTTATCTTGGTGGCCAATTTATGGGCAGTAGTATCCACTCCATCTGGCTAAAGGTTGCTGTGGCCTTATAGTGACTGGCCCGACTCTGTAAACACTGTCTGTCTCTGCCAATGCATGTCGCTGACTGTGTTTGTCTATGGCATGACATGAGTTTGAGGCTGCACGTTTTTACTCACAAGGAGGACAATGGAATTCCCGTTCATTTGAAAGGGGGTGTGAGCGATGCTATCCTGTACAGAGCAACAATGACCCTCACTATCGTCGGTGAGTATGGAACTTAGTGGCAGAGGTTCTATGTAGACTCTAGGCATGACATATTGGTACGGTACACTCTAACTGTCCCTACTGGCGCAAGGCTGTTTACTATACTGATCAGTAATTGTGTATTGCGTTTCATTGCAGGAGCTGCATATGTCGTGTATGAACTTGCTTGTGCCGCTTTCCCCAAGAAGAAGGCGTAACCACATCTCGCCCGTTTTACACGTCGCCATGTCAGTTGTAAGAAGCTGTTTCCATGTAATCATGCAGTAAATGTTTCCTGTCATAATGGCTTTTGTTTCAGGTTGACGGGATCGATATTAATTCATTTTAACTGAGGATAATTAAACATGCCTCTCATTACTGTGTGTTATTTGTCTTTCATTTTGTATGTATGTTAATGTTCATTATTTAATATTGTTTTATTATTATAAGACATTTTAATACTTTATTTTTGGGGGACACTGGAGAAAGTTGTTGTTCATGCTGCAGTACATGTGAATGGGGGCTGTGGCCTGGACCATCCCAGACCACCTGACACCATCCTAGACCACTCTGTCTCTATGTTAGGGACATGGCACACCATTCTAACTCTGATGGCGCGGGGAGCCATTATACAGCCTGTGACCACAGAGTGTAATTTTCTGTTGATTTTCCCAACAATTTAACCTGATGTTGAAACTCAGTGGAAACCCCGACATCTGATCCACTGGGCATGGTGAGGCTTTACATTCTTTCGTTGTTAACATGTCATTAATTTAGCAGATGCTTGTGGCCCGAGGAACTTACTGTCGTGGTATGAGTGCATTCATTTTTCATATGGTCTCCCTGTGGGAATTAAAACCCACAGCCCTGTCCTCACAAAGTCCATGCACATACCCAGTACGACATACAGGAAAGGACTGCTTTATTTCAGTCACTCGCATTAAAGTCTGTATGAAGGAATTGCGGTGGTGGTCTACATCTGGTCTGGTATGTTTGTCAGCACAAGGGTGGAGGAAGAAAAATGTTAGCGATGTTGCCCATGTCTGGTGTGCTGCTAATGACACCCAAACCAATGGAATTATTATCAGTGCTGTGAATTAAAATTAGAGGTAGTACAAATGTTCTTACTGAATAAACATGTACATATCTTATTATGAACACAGTCAGAACGGGTACCATTGAGCTCCATATTGATAGTGTATTTTAACCAAACAATGGAAAGCACCCACTTTGATATTACACAAATGAGCAGTGGTATGGACAGTTGTTTTCAGGGCTTACGCAATTCAAGTAATCTCTGTCAGTGTGTCACATGAGCTTAGATTAAATACTCTGTGAAGACCAAGGGGATTTTGGCACAAGTACGGGAACAATTTCTGGCACCAGTCAGTGTTGGGCTGTGAACATTGAAAACGTTGAATGTCCCCTGGAGCACGGTGAATACCATTATTAAATGGTGGTCAGAGAAAGCACCAGGGGGCCAATGCTAACATTAAAGGAACTACAGAATTCCACATCTTCCGGGTGGTAGAAACTGTCAAATGCTATTACTGGATGCTTTCAGCTGGGCTATATGCAAAAGTGGAAAAGGGCGGGTGTACTAATTATGCAGCCCGCTGTATATAAGAAATGTTTCTGAGAAAGATTTGTTTAGCAACAACAACAACTATGGGCACCCCCAATTTATGTCTTATGTCCAACCCCTCTTTGCCACAACACTGATCCCAAGCCTTCTTCTGCAATTTTTTATGAGATTGAAGAACACGATAAAAGGGATCTTTGAAATTTCCTCCACAGCCCAAAATCAAAATCTAGCATTGGCCACCCCATCTGACCAAAATGTCTGGAAGAAATACACCAATAGGGTGCTGTGCTACAGTTTAACACCACACGTTTTGAAATCCAGTCATTTTGCGTCATTCAAAAGAACGCCGCGGTCTCCTTCAAAGCAATGGTGTATAAATGGGTGACAGCAAATTCAGTGTCAAGAAAATGAAGTGCCTCAGTTTCATTTGTTTGCTAGTCTGGGACCCACTGACACGTCCCCCCCAGTTTACACTAACAGGGAACACAAACACACCGGGATCATGCGTGTAAGCCTACCTAGTAACGGAGATGTAAGGCCAACAGGGAGACTTGCTTTTGGCTGTGAGGACCTTTCTCTCCTTCTCCGGTGTCAGATGATGTTGTGAAAACACTGTTTTTCATGTCTTGGTGTGCAATTTGAATTGTCTGTTTGTGCAATGACTGGACATCTATTGAAGCAGATACACCAGACATCCTGTGATTGTGCTCATGTTATCCAGCAAATCCCCTTTGCATTTTCACCTGTTGAGGTGAGAGCATGGTGTCTCCGGAAAGGAATATAGGCAATTATGTTAGAAAAAGATATAAAGGAAAGCCTAACTCAGTCTAATACAAACGTACAATCTATAATCTACTATGCCAATCAGAGACACATGGTTTGAATATTGCTATCCATCAATAATTCCCAAATGAATGTACTGAACCTGGGCAGTAAAAAAAACAAAACTAAACAATGGACACAGAACGTTACCCTATGAGTTGTGCAAAGTAAGTAGAATATTATTCCAAATGACTCACAGCTGTTAAGGCCATTCTCCCTCCTTGCATGCAGAACAATGGAGGAGTTGTGTAGGCAGTTTGTAGAGCATGGCACTTGCAATAACAGGCTTGTAGCTTTCATTCACACTGCTCAATAGTTAAAAAGAAATAGCAAAAGAGAAAAATCCCACCGCCACTTGTGCCATGTCACAAGAACCACTTAAGAACTCTTTTGTTGTTGGTCAGTAGCCGACGTGTTTAAATTCAATCATAGGCGATACCTGTTAGTAATGAAGCATGTTACAAAGCAATTTGATTTGATAGAAAAAGGCCTGAACATCTATCAGAGTCACCTATTTGTATGTCTATTATATATATTGAGATCATGTACTTGTTTAGATACTGGTACGTGAAAGATTATTAAAATGCATCTAACATTGTAATCTTAAAATAATACGTTTTACATGTCCAATTTGCCTCTTGTAACACTAGAGGGCTATGTCTCCACGGGGATTGAAGGGTCTCACCATAGATATGGTTAGACGACCTGACATGAAAACGCGTCCTAGCGTAAATGTACGGGTTGAAGGCATAATATCATGCACTGGGACTAATCAAGTTCATTGGAAAGATCCCCCCTGATGACCCCGCAGGTCATTGGCTAATTCTTGAGTAATGACCATGATGCTTATAAAGGATTTGCCAATGAAAAATACTAAAATGTACTACTGTATTAACGTGGAGGCATTCGCGCTGGCCATGCTGGAACGGACCTTAAAATGGAATGAATAAACTGGTGAAACGGACCAAATTCCATACGGGTCTCTCATGCAAGTCTATCCCAGGAATAATTTCGTCTGAGAAGTTGACAAGAGACCTACTCTCTTTGTCTCTCTTTAATTCACTTCCCAATAACAATTAATGAAAAGGTTTTTATAAAAATAATGTTATTACAAATGGTCTGTTGGGCTATAATCTGTAATGTACAGATGAGGATCGATTGGTTTTAATAACTTGGACAATGTAAAAAAGTTACGAAATTACGAAATGTAGTAGAATGCATCACCCTTTTTCTTTAGCCTGTATAATTATGACTACTCATTTAACGACAATTGCTGATTGGAATTTCAAAGGCCTTCAATAATATATATAAAAAAATATTATAAGCATTTATACACAGACATAAATCACATACTGCCTCTAAAACGCGGTCACTGAATAGACCTAAATGCTTTGGGGCTGTTGAAGATTTTTCCATTGTTCCATGTTTAAAAAAAAGGCTAAACAGCTGCCAGTAACACATCTCCTGGTTACCAAACGCAGATGCTATCCCTTTAATGTGTAGTGGACTTGTGAATAAAACACACAGAGGAGTATTTCATTGCAAAGGAATGTCGAAAACTATGCAAAGTTTCCAAAAGTATATCCCGTAACGGAGAGGCTGCAGATCAACCCGTGGCAGGATTCCACACTTGCTGAGTGTCGTAAGAGCTTACGGTAGTAAAGAGAGAGTTGGGAACAGCCCCCTATTAAGTAGCAGATAGTGTAGAGTCTTCCCACTTGAAAAAGTCTTCTTATCTGGGACCTCCGCAAAAGGAGCACTAAGTTTTCGTCTGTGCATTGGCTAATTGAATCTCCTCCCGTGAAACTTTTTATCCATCATTACGCAGAAGGGCATTTCCAAAGAGACGTTATTGTTTTTCTATGCTGATATCAAACTTGGGAAACAACATTTACACAGGTCAGTATTGAATTATTTTAGTAAGGATTTGGCTACTGCTTATAGGCTGTCTTGGAGGGAGAGATGGAGAAAAGGAGAGATGATGATTTGCTCTCCTGGAGACCAGGGAAATAGTCTATCCCACGACCGCTCTAAGCAAGTGTTTTATTATTTGGATTTGTGTAAACTACGTTGATTTGAAATTAATAAAAGCCCGTAATTACAGCCCCAAAACAATAAAGTCGTGCGTCTTGGAGTCATGGCCATTGCGCATAAGTGTTGGATATTTGGCTGGTTATTCGGGGTATTAATAATCAGGTTAAATTTGTTCAAATCTATTCCTAAGGTAAAGCTACAAGATATTGATAACTTCAGATTGTACAGATTTCAAAATGTCAAGGATTTTTAATTAACCGCAAAGAAATGGCGATTAAAATAGTCCGCTTTAAGCACACCCGCATTCTTGCGACTTTTTGACATATTTTGAATATGTGATGTGAAATTGCTACCATACTTTATGTTATCTTTGGGTTTGTGAACGTGTGTGAAAGATTATGGCTTTTGAGTCTTGAGTGACTTTTTCCCCCATCTCCATCAATTCTAACGCATTCCTCAAGGCAAGTTTTGACTGAATGGGGACAGCCTTTCCTGATCAGACACGGCAGGAGGCGCGCTTATCCACAAAATAGTGCGTAGAGAATTCCAACTGCAGCTGAATTGAAACCGCAGTTATTTGTTTAAATTAGGAGGAAGATGTGTTTCCATATCCCTGGACCTCATTAAAAGTTGAATAAGTTTTCGATGATATTTAAAAACGAGTTAATTTGTGACAGTAAGCCAGTTTATCAAGATAATGTGCTAAACGTATAATGGTCTGGTCTTTAGAGACAGCCTGATAGTCTTTTAGATGTTAGATGTTGCCTGTGGGTATTTGGGCTGTTTTTTCAGGCATAGGGCTTGTGGGGAATATTGGAGCATTTACTTGAGTCGTGCCTGTTCCTTTTGTAGCCCCATTCATGTTCTTCTGAGCCAGTGACAAAATGAAGATAAAGCTGTCTTTGGCAGCGGCTGCCTTCCTTGCTGTGCTACTATCCTCCGTCGAGGCCCAAGAAGGTAAAGTTACCCCTTAACCGCCAGTCTTTTCCTCCCTCCATCCCTTCCAATTTTCCTACTGTTGATTAAACACATCTGAATGAAAATGTACAGCCTCCTCAGCGCCCCGCCCCCCTCCACCCCCCTCACCCCGTCTCTGTTTCTCTGTCTGAAGCTGATGGTGTAGGTTATGTTCGTGTTGGTAAAAATGCAACACATTCATCAATACATTATTATCACCAATAAATATTTGCGGAATGAAAATGTCTAAAATATATTTTGTATTTGTGTCTATTACATGCGTATATCCTCGGTAGAGTATTCGATTTGTTTTGTGTGTTTGATATATCTGTTGACAATTTAAATTGCTTTCTCATCCAACTTTGTCTAAATATTCTAACAGGTGGACTTAACTCAAAAAAGTACTGTAGCATAGTGTAAGCTAAACCAGACAAATCTTTTGAAAAACGAAAGGATACATATTTTTCATACGAATGGTACGTTTGAAATCGAATGTGAATACCTCAATTGAAAGTGGAACAGGCTCCACAGCAGCCTAGAACCTAGGGGTTATCGCGATGCAGGGATAGTTGCAGTGACGTCTGTCCTCCGCTAAGAGGGGCACTTACTAGGAATCATTGCCTAGCGCTCTATTGAAGGGAGGAAGTTCATCTGGTATATGTTTTAGCAAAGGAACTAGATAATGATTAAGGAATTAGGTAAACAAATAAGGTTAGGAAGTAATTCTTTTTTTTTGCCCTTTATGAATTAAACTGTAGATGAGATACTGTATTACAATAAGAGAAATCTAAAATAACTGAGAACTCAAATGTATCTTTCCATTGTAATTTGGAGAAAAAGCGGCTTTGAGGCCAATTTTCCTCTTTGTGTAATTTTTTTTTCTGATGGAACAGAAAGACAAATATGAGTTTTTCTAACATTATTTTCCAGAAACTTTGGAGTTTGGAGCATTTTTTCCAAAGCTACAATGGCCATTCATATAGAATGCAGATGACAGAGCTTTTTTTATTAACAAACTGGTAGTCAGTTACATTTTCTGAGGGGGACACTTTAAAAAAAAAAAACATCACTGGCAAGCTGCCATGCTCACTGGAAAATGGAGGTGGTTGGAATTCCAGTCAAAATTGGTTCACATTGAATCGCATTATTACATAGATTTCTTACACAGTACAAGCTATTACTGTTAATGTGGACCATCAAGCAATTTGATGAATCCCATTCTCTGTTTTATGACTGGGGCTAACAAAAGAAACGTTTGAAAAAATTGGATGAATCTTTAGAATCTGACTGCATTTTCTATGTCTCAATAATTGTTATTGACACAAGAAACTGTATGTCAGATGGCAGATTTCAGTCTAAAGGAAAATATCAGGCATGATCATCAAACATTTAGCTATGATTGTTTGCAGAAAATCACATAATTTGCCTCAGTTAGATATCAGTCTTCAATTAATCCTTCGCAGCTCCTGTCAGGAGTGGTTTCAGAAGACACGTAGCCTACGTGTTATTCTGAGTAGAACTTTCAGTGATTGGGTCACAGTCAGTAATAGCTTCAACCGTTGAAAACCCCGAGCCAAATTCTTGGAAGAAAATTATTTCAAGATGCGCCAGAAGCATTTCTCAGTGTGTCCCAGCCGCTAATAAGGTTACTCACGTAAGCAAGGTTCTGTGAACACCCAGAATGACACACATACTTCTGACTGAGGAAAACACCACACCAAAGATGGTTTAGTATGAAGATGTATGCAGTCAAGAGCCCAACGGAACTCACAACGTGGGGGATAGAAGAATGACGGTCTTTGTCACACAGTCAAAAACCTTGATCTAACATAGTTGATATTCGTCAATCCGTCTTGATTTTTTTATTGTGTGCAGGCCCACAATCTAGTTAACGTGTCCGGTTTTATTAATTTTTTTGTTGAAAATCGTTGTGTTCAGATTGAAAAGAACTTACTTCTCAACCTGAAACTGCTGCATCCTGCCACTTATTTGTGTGTGTCATTGCTAGCATACAGAAATCGGTGGTTGCACAAAAAAATTCTAACTGTAATGTAGTGGATTGGTGTTATTGACATAAACATGGATTAAGGTTGACCTTCATACCAGCAATGCACTTCGATTTTTACGTCGACATAACGGGAAATACACGTACACAAAATTGCTTGAATCTACTCTAATTTTGCTCAGGGGCACTGAGAAGATTCACCATCTTCCCACCAAGTCATCATTCGCCCCCGCGTTTACGCTGATTAAGCAAGTAGGTCAAGATAGCTATTTTACAGGTTATAGGCTAGGACGTTGATGGCCAGAACTAAAGGTCAATGGTCATAACGTGTTTGTGTGTGTGTTATGGAGGAGAGAGCGTTAGTACGGTATGATTGCGATGAGCCCATTTGGAAACAGACAAGGAGCAGACCAAGGTCCTTGAGTTGATATGCCAGGTTGGTGGTTCTCATTTATGATATTGTCTACTGGACAAGCTTTGCTCAGGTCATTTGCTGTGCAACCGTGCATTCAATGTGTCCTGGGTCATGGCTTTTCAACAATATTTTAGAATGATATTCTTGAGCCCCATAGGTTTTCCTATTCAGAAAACACCAAAAGAACCCAGTCAGCAATAATGCCAAGCACCACAATCACATATCTACTTACTTATCTTGTTAAAGTTAATCTAAGTTAATTTGTCACCTGTAATCTCTATCCACAAATGCAGTAGCTACTTTTTAGACTCTTTAGACATTTGGTTATTCCAATATAGACAACTTAACACTTTATTATTTTAGCACTACTAAGCTATAATGAAAAAAGAGCAATCCCGTTCCCTGTCAGATGAATATCATTTTAAAATATTAATAAATTATTGTTTCTGGTCTGTCTTGTACATGGACACTTTTGTCTGGTTCCATAAGTTGTTATAAACAACTTTTCATGTACATGTGCATGATCTTCAGTCCATTTGGTATGACCATTCACATTCAGTTTGTTTTCCTTTTTGTTCACTTTTTTTCCTTTGTATAATAATAATAATGATAATAATAAAATGTCGATTCCTGTTACTGCTGGAGAGTTTTGAAAAGATGTACACAAGCGTCTTGAATGGCAATTGTGTATTCTTTTATGAGGTTTGCAATGGATGGCAGTCATACACATGGGGTTAATTAAAAGACACGCTGTACAGAAGGGTACTTGTGGCCGTAAGGAGGCCTAAACACAACCATGGTTGAAAAGGTATGAGAAGACTCCATTGTAAAATCAATGCCACAAGTTTCATGGAAAGTCTATGTTGCTGTTTGACTCAGTTTAGGCATGAGTTGGGGTTGACTTCATCAGCATGCAAGACGAAAGTCGTTCCTTGTGATTTTCTCTGTGACCTTTGACATTTGTCGTTGCCAAACTGTGTCGTGTCCTTACTATATGTGCTTGAGTTTGTTGACTGTGTTTGAATGGACACGGTTGGACAGCTCAAACGGATGTCATTTTTCTCAAAAATGGCTGCTCGTGTGTCAAATGTAATCCGCCTCTCGTCATCTCCTGCTGTTTGCCCCAACAATGAACGTATGACTTCAGTCTTGAAGTGTTGGTTGTTGGGATCGTTGGCTACGCCTTTTCTGGTCAATACACTTATTTAGCATAACGACGGAAATTAACATGAGCTACTTCTCCTTTTCGCAGTTGAACCTCCATCAGATTTGAGATTTAAGATTTTAAATGAGAACACGGTACAGATGGCATGGAAAGCGCCGTTAACATGGATAGAGGGTTTCAGGATACAGGTGGCCTCAGAAACAGGTGGGTGGTCTGTGTTGCTGCGGTCAATCTCAACTTCACCTCCACTGCAACAACACCTACATGTACGACAACACGCAATTGGTGCCGTTGACATGGAGAAACACATGTATTTATGAGAACATGCAAACGTGTTATGCACTCAAAGCCCAAGATTACCATCGCATGCAGTGCTATAGTGTTTATTTTTTAACAGTTTATTCCTAACTTGATACTCTGCCGTTTCCATAGACGAACCAACAAAAGACATAACCCTCCCTGCCACTGCCACTAAAACATCCATCACAGATCTGACTCCAGACAAGGACTATACAGTAACAATTATCTCATACTCTGGATCGCAGGAAAGTCTGCCCATATCAGGACAGCTTACAAGTGAGTCACTTACCATCACATCTGTTGTATATATCATAGTACGTAGACTAACAGTGAATGAAGTGAGTCACTTACCATCACATCTGGCATATACATAATATTGTATGTAGACTAATGAATGAAGTGGGTCTCTATGACACCCAGGAAGCCAGGTTGTGTCCAAAATGGCAACCTATTTTCAACTGTCCCCAGTCAAGTAGTACACTACTTGGAGAATAGTGTATCACTTGGGACTTGGTATCACCAGATTCTTACATCACTCGTTAAAGATTCAGACTTTCTAGAGAAGATAATGGAAATGCATGGGTCAGGCCAGCCGCCTTTCCAAACGGACCAGCGACGACAGTGTGCTGTAATGTGATATGAACTGCTTGGTGGGGGGAAGCCTATTTGGCACGGTTCTGTGCAAGGCCAGTTAGGGTCTTTAGAGATGAGAAAACGGACGGAACTAATCGGTCCATTACTGTATCATTTGGGAGTCGGCTGCTTGCCTGCTTATTGTGTCTGCAGGTGTATGTATTACAGACGCTTACATCAGAATATGTAGACTGACTGGGTCAATTCAAATATTTTTTGTGTTACATTTTTTCCCCATGCTGTTAAATTGGTGAATTACTCTGATAATGGAGATTTGTGTTATTATATTTTTTAAGGCTTGACTAGCATTTCATTTGATTAACTCTTGTATTTCAGTCCAATCAAGTGGCACAGCACAAGGAGGTCCCAGGAAACCACAAGTTACAGATGCAGTCAGTAAGTGCATTGCCTACTTGGCTTTTATTCGGACACGAAACAGTTAACAACATTTTCCAGTTGGTTCTTAAGCTACAGTCTTTCTCATTTCTCATCCTCCGCCTGGGCTCTTTCCATCAATGTGCGGTCAGCTGCACAGTGGAGGGAGTTTCCACATATTAGTCCATTCAGGGCCTCATTTTATAGCCAAATCATTTTTTTGCCTATATAAATCTCGAAAATATTGGTCATTAAGCTGGTAAACTGCCTTTTATGAAGCCCGATCGCAATTGTGCCGAGGGGGTTTGCACATGCTCAGTTTGGCGCTCCGTGGTGGGGAGTTTACAGCTGTGTCAGGAGGAGGGGCCTCTGGGGCTGGAGCTGAAGTGTAAAGCCTGGCAGAGTGAAGTGGAAACCATTACAGACACAGCTCTTTACAAGAGCACCGACCACACCCCCCAGATGATGCATGCAGCCTGGGACCGCAGTTTTCCCCCAGAGGCTACTTTTCCTTTTTACTGTGTATTTACATATTTGCCCAATACCACACTTCATATTGTTTTCTTTTGGTCAATGACACAGCTTCTAGGACTTAGGGAAACAGGACATGCTTCTGTTCAGAAAATGAACCTTTTGGGTCCAAAACCCGGCCCTTTTCCGGAGTGTTCCTTTCAAACTCTCTTCCCCTTGACCATCTCCTTCTCTACCAGAGTGCTCGTTCAGTGCCATCGCAGATCTGGTGTTCCTGGTCGATGGTTCGTGGAGCGTTGGCAGAGAGAACTTCAAATACATCCGTAGCTTCATCTCTGCCATGGCGGGGGCCTTCGACATCGGGGAGGACAAGACCAGGGTCGGTGTGGTGCAGTACAGCACTGATACCAGGACTGAGTTTAATCTCAACCAGTACATGAAAAGGGGGGAGCTTCTAAGAGCCATCAACACACTGCCTTACAAGGGTGGCAACACAATGACAGGTATCCAATCAAAGCCTGTAGACAGTGCCTGACCACACCCTAATACACTGCACAAACACCCGTGATCACTTCCACGGCTTCACACCAAAAAGCACAGCCAGATTGGACGCAGGATATGAATTCTTGAACTGTCAGAACCATAGGGGATGTCGTGTTGATGTGCTGCTTTACAGGTGAGGCCATGGATTATCTGCTGAAAAACACGTTCACTGAGGCGAGCGGTGCCAGGAAAGGGTTCCCGAAGGTGGCCGTGATTATCACAGATGGAAAGTCTCAAGACCCAGTGGAGGCGATCGCCAAGAAACTCAGGAATATGGGGGTGGAGATCTTCGCCTTGGGTAGGTGACTACAGGCTGCGTTGTAAACATGTTAAGTGTTTGATTCAATGTTCAATTGTGAGGCAATGAGCTGCAATAGGATTGTGAATTTGCTGAACAAAACAGCATTGAAGTTCAACCAGCAACTCAAATTGTAAGTCTTCCAGCTGAAATATGATGACAGTAATTTTTTTTTTTTGAAGTATTCAAATCACATACAGTTTGTAGCAGCTAGAATGGTATCAAAGGTTTTTCCACACATTTTATTCCATGTTGTCATTTTTTCCATCTGTAGTTATGACATTACTTTTGAAAAATTATTCCAAGTCCAGGTGGTTGTTCTTGAAAGTAGAAAAGAAGCAAAGACCTCCTGCTGCATTTAAAATATTTATAGATATTTTTTTTTGTTCTGTATCTGTGACTGTCAAAACCTGAGGAACTACGCAAAAAGTCATTCATTTCTAGAATCAGAATGATGTGCCACCATTGACCATTGGGGTGTATTTGGGTTACTGCTGTTAACTCCTAATTAAGATTGCTTAAACCTTTCTGGCAGGAGTTCAGAATCCCTTTGTTATACCACATTCATTTTACTCCAACTTTCAATTTCTTTTGTCCAATGTAGGTATCAAAGGAGCAGATGAAGACGAGCTAAAACAAATGGCTTCAAAACCTTATAGCACCCATGTCTATAATGTCCTCAACTTTGATCTCATCAAGGATGTGCAGAAAGAGCTTATTACCCAAGTGTGCTCAGGGGTGGAGGATCAACTCAACTCGCCCATAAGCGGAGAGGAAGGTAAAATCCAGTTTTACAACTTTAATGTTGGAATTGGTTTTGGTGTGGATAAATTCAAAGAAATACTTGAAGGATAGATAATCCAAACATGCCCAGCTTGGTAGATGGCGAACTAACCATTTCCTGGTCGCGGTTGTTTCCGGTACAGTCGTTGAACCACCGTCAAACCTCCAAGTTGTAGAGGTTGCCTCCAAGTCAATGAGGGTGACATGGGACCCTTCTGTGGGAGATGTGTCTGGTTACAAGCTCCAGCTGATCCCTATGATGGTCGGCAGCAGGCGCCAGGAAATGTACGTCGGCCCCGGACAGACTTCCATGATGGTTCGAGACCTGTCCCCGGACACGGAGTACCAGATCAGCCTGTTCGCACTCAGAGGCCTGACTCCCAGCGAGCCCATCATGGCCATGGAGAAAACTGAGACAATCAAAGTGTCTCTTGGTAAGTCTACTCTACACGCAGCCATACGACTCCTCGTTCCGCAGTATAATAATCCCAGTCATTGTTGGGGTCCATTCGGTGTCTTATTTCGTCGTCACATGACAGATGCGTTTGTGTCCCCTGCCAGAATGTTCTCTTGGAGTGGACGTGCAAGCTGATGTAGTCCTTCTGGTCGATGGCTCGTACAGCATAGGACTGTCCAACTTCGCCAAGGTCAGAGCTTTTCTGGAAGTGCTGGTGAACTCATTTGACATCGGACCAGACAAGATCCAGATCAGTTTGGTCCAGTACAGCAGGGACCCTCACACAGAGTTCTACCTGAACACCCACCGTGACCTGAGTGCCGTGGTCAAGGCGGTTCGGACGTTCCCCTACCGCGGTGGCTCCACCAACACCGGCAAGGCCATGACCTACGTCAGGGAGAAGATATATTTGGCCAACCGGGGATCGCGGCTGAACGTGCCCCGCGTCACCATCCTCATCACGGACGGTAAATCGTCGGACTCCTTCAAGGACCCGGCCACCAAGCTGAAGAACGCGGATGTGGAGGTCTTTGCCGTGGGCGTGAAGGACGCCGTGAGGGCCGAGTTGGAGGCCATAGCCACTGAGCCCGTGGAGACCCATGTGTACACCGTGGAGGACTTTGACGCTTTCCAGAGGATCTCGAAGGAGCTCACCCAGTCTATATGCCTGAGAATCGAGCAGGAGCTAATTTCCATCAAGAAGAGAAGTGAGTAGTAACATTTCAATGTCTGGATATTGTAGCCATTTTTGTCAATCAGTAAACCCATGCCAAGGGTTCTAAGACAAACTGGTGGGGTTACTGTTGGTAATGGATGTCTTCAATTTCTTGCAAAGAAGTGTTAGAAATCGGCCGTTTCGTATAGTGGTCGTAATAATTAGTTGTTCTCATTATCTAGGCACATTCACTTCCAATGAAACATACTTTCATATTGTAAGTGTTAATGCTCAGATTCCACAGAAGTAATATGAAAAACATTTGTTTATGTCAAAGATGTGAATGGAGATAATGGCAGAGCGCCCGGCATTACCAAAGTCTGTTTATGGAAGTATCCAAGATAAAGTATGTTTACAAAACAAAGTGCTAGCATTACAGTAGGCAAGATGCGGTTTTTAAACAGTTTAATGCCGTGGACCCCCCAAATACTGAGCCCCAGTATGTTAACCTGCCATCAAACTAGTTCCTGGGAGTTGCATGCAGCATTCAAGCTTTTCAACAACTACCAGTGATCATACCCCCAAACATTTTGCCATGAGGCAGAGAGAGAATGTTGCAGTTTTAAAACAAATTTCCTGCTGAATGTTCTGCTTTCATAAGTAATTCTAATTTGTTTGAGGCTGTGTCCACCAGTAATTAGACCTTGAATGTGATACAGACAAGTGAAATGGCTATTTCATTTGCGGGTGGATAAGAAAGATAGCTGCTTGATCATTCCAAACATTTTTCTTTTAATTAAATAATCATGTTTTTAAAACACTGAAACATTTGGGTAATTTGATTATTCTTTTACCTTTTATAACATTATTTTATGATTTTGAAAAGATGATTTTATGCAGCTTCCCAACATTTTTGGAAACAGGTTATATATACAATGTAAAACATTTTTGTAAAATGTTCCTTAGTTTCATGAGGAATAACTCCATTACCTAGTAAAAGGGAAAACCCTGCGTGTACAGAACGTGTGCTCACAGTTAGATTCTTGTGAACAAAAATTATCATCTTCGGTTTAGCAACATGTTACACACACACACACACAAATGTAAAAACCTCTTGCTCAGCTGGGACTCACATGTGAAAGTGTACTGCCAAAATGAATCACTCTGCATTACATGGCTGAAAGGTGTTCATCTCTGCCAGAGCATTGTGTAACTCACAAGGTTTGATTACCTGATTCAACCCTTATATAAAAATCCATCATGACAACATGGAGTACCGTAAACATGGGAAACAATACAGGAATTTTGAGAAACAAAATACAGATCATGCTTAAATTTGATTGGGGTTCAGATTATGTTCACTGCTTTTGACCCGGGTCCCGTAGCTGCCGGTTCTATTGGGTTAGGGTTAGTGTCCCGGCTGTGGTGACCTAATGGTCATATGTTATCTCCCCCAGGCTTACTACCGCCAACATCCTTGAGCTTCTCCGAGGTGGCCCCAAGGAGCTTCAGAGCCACGTGGGAGAACGAAGCCCCCAATGCCCTGTCCTATCTGGTCCAGGTCAGACCGGCTGACGATACCAACGGGAACTTTGTCTCCATGTCCGTGCCCGGTGACACGCTCAGCACTCTGCTGCCTCACCTCACGCCTGCCACACGTTACGAGGTCAACGTCTTTGCCCAGTATGTGGAAGGAGACAGCTTCCCTGTGAATGGATTCGAGACCACGCTAGATGGTCGGTGCTGTCAGGAAATAGTACATGTGAATAGCTTCGATGCCAATGCCGTAACTTCTGTTCTAATATTTCCTGTGGCCTATCACTCCACAGAACAAGGTTCCGTGCGCAACCTGAGGGTCTCTGAGGAAACGGCCGAGAGTTTCCGGGTGTCATGGGCAGCGGCGCCGGGCGCTGTGGTTCGGTATCGTTTGAGCTACGTGCCGATCAGGGGCGACAGTCCAACGCTGGAGACAACCACCACGGGTGATCAGACCACCGTCATACTGCCGCAACTTCTCCCCATGACGACGTACCATGTGTCCGTGGTGCCGGAGTACGAGTCAGGCCCTGGCCGGGAGATGCAGATCGACGGCACCACCAAAGAAGGTGACTGGGTTTCTGCTTGCCGAACTGGTCTCACCGGGCTCCATTTACAGTCTAACTTATCTCAGTCCTCGGCCCTCACTGGGCTCAAAGCAGGCCCTCGCCTCACCAAAAAAACATCTGTCCGCTCAAGCAAGCTAGCTATTTGAGGCATTTCTAGTGTGGGGAGTGTGACTACGAATCCAACTCTGTTGTTGCACTTCACCCAGAAAGGGGTGTGAACGTTTCTGGCTTTTGTTTCCAACCTGATCATGTCCTACTGAGTTATTGTTATGTATACCAGTGATATTATGTCATTATATTTTGTCATTATATTTTGGCTGGAAGTCAAACGTAGACTTGCCAGTTGGTTTGGGATCTATAAGGGGAGGGTTTTCTATAAATACTACCAAAGGTGTGTCTGAGCGAAAGAGATGTTGACTAGGCTTAGTTATACTGGAGCAATGGGGGCTGAAGTAAATAACCAAAACCTTACTCCTATTTACCACAGCAACCACATTCTTCTATGTGATTATCAGTGCTTAGAGCTGTTAGTGTCCACGGACTTCCAGCTCCTTTAAATAAAGCAGCTGTTTGTTTCCAGAGCCGTCAAAAGGGTCGAACGTATCCCAGCCTGTGTCTCTGGCATCCAGCGCCACGCCGTCTCCAAGATGGATTTATGTAATATTCACTGTGTGGCTTTCCAAAAATGTCAAGTTTCTGTAAATATGCGACGGGATACTTGGATTAATGACGACTTGGTGTCTTTCCAGCCTATAGACACCGTCAAACAGGCACCTGAGTTAATTGTCCATATGCCATGAACAACACACTCTGCCCCAAAATCCCCCACCTTGAATGTCCCCTCATTGACAGCACGGCTTTTCCACTCTGTTTCTCTTCCAGCGCGAGGCTCTCCACGTGACCTGCGGGTCTTCAACCAGACTGTGTCCACCATGAAACTGTCGTGGGCGCCGGCGCCGGGCAACGTGCTCCAGTACCGCGTCAGTTACCGTCCTTCAGAGGGAGGCGCGGCGAAAGAGGTGTCAGTGAAGGGCGGTGACACCAGTGCCCTCCTGAAAAACCTGGAGCCCAGCACCGAGTACGACCTGACTGTCAGGGCACGCTACTCCTCTGGCCTGGGGGAGCCTCTGAAGGGGAAAGGGACCACGCTAGAAGGTAAGCAGAGGCCTGGAAATGGGTGGATTGTTTGTGCATGTGAAGGGCTTGCTGAGCCTGATCTTAGTCTGGGTCTTGGGAATGGGCCGTATGAGTCAACAGCATGTTCGTTTTGTGTTTAGGCCTGAAGGTCGTCTCTCATAGTGTCGTTAACTCAGGAAATCTTGAAAATAATCACTAATATTTCTAAGTGTTAAAACATAATTTGTTGCGTAACAGTGATTTAGAATGTAAGCCATCAGCTGATAAATCACCAAAACATTTTTTTTTTCCTTTTGGGAATACAAACATTTGTAAAATATAGAGAAAAACACATTTTGAAAATCACCAGTATCTTAAACATTCCATCCATTTTCAGCACACAACATTAGACAAAATGTAACATACAGTATTTGATGTTTTACAGGAAGAAAAAAGAAAAAAAAACATAATTCAAGTAGCCTACATAGTAGAGTTTGCACTTTTCAGATCATCTTCTTAAAGCGTGTCCACTGAAAGTGCAAGCATTATGTACTTTGTTTTCACAGCAACACAATACAGCCTTGGAGACACTTTGTCCTGAATACAAGTCAATAAAAACGTCTGTCGACGTCACTGCTCTTTGTTCACTTGCTTACAACGGGTCCTTTCATAGAGAATCGGCACAGATGATCTCATGCTGTTGCATCGCCAATATTTCATAAACGAAGGCACTCGGCAAGCTGAACTCTATCTCTCTAGAGGCTGGAGATCATGTTGTGTCATTGTGCCTTGGCTCGGGGTCAAGCTGCTTGCCCCAGATTGCCACAGCTACAACACGGCCACCGTATCGCCTAATGAGCTCACCAGATACAGCACAAGGAGCGTATCTACCGGAGGTTGTGCTAATTTGAGAGGTCACAACTGGAGCTGTCCGGACAGTGTTGCTCAGCTAGTTCTGGTTCTGCATTGCCTTGATCAGACAGGACTGGAGATCAAACAGCTCTATCTGTATCGGCGATGCTGTAGGATTTGGGGTAGAAATACAGAACAGCTGTACAGTTGGTGCATGGGTGGGTCAGGTTGGAATGTGTCCTGGATTGGTTTTGGTGGGTGGAAGGTGGGGGCGGGGTGGGTGGTATTAAGTTCTGTGCCTTGTGAGGGCTTGCCTGGAATTTAATACACTCGTCGGCAAAGACTGAGTTCTTCCACACAGCTCCTCAGTAAGTAGGATTAGAAGGGTTTAGCAGTGACCCAGGGTGCTCCACTGAGCTAGGCCACTGCCTTTCTTTTCCCCTCCTTCCCCACCCTGCCCCCACGCCCCCTCCCACCCTGCCCCGACACACACTGCCCCTGAAGGGATTTTGACTGGACCATTGCTCCACTGACTCTGTCGAACAAAGCATGCAAATGGCCAAAAAAACAAGATGAAAGAAAATGTTAAGATGATCAACACAGGAGAAAAAAAAGAAGAATCTATGCCAGCCACTGTCGCCGACTTAAAACGGAATAGACTTTGAAGCTCCAGTCCTTCAGAGCCGACAGGCGTGCTAGGCTCTCCGCTTTTGTTACACTGGTGCGATCCAGTAGGAAAGAGAACGGAGTTGTGCTAAGAAAATCTCTGCCTTTCAGACATTTTCCACAGAATTTTTTTCATTTTACATTCATAAAAAAACTTCAAGAGCTTGATGTTAGCCAGCCTTCCTTCCTCAGTTCTTGGACCATGTTGCTTATTTGACATTTGACTGGTCCTTGACTTGGTACCGCCACTGTGACTGGGAATAGGCCCCGTTCCCAGAATGCATCTCACCCTGTCTAGTTCAGGCCCGAGCCCCAGCTGGCTGACTGTGTTCTCTCCTGAGGGAACTGGAGTCTCAGAGTCTCTGAGTTAGTTAATTTGCTGACACAGCGGCGGCTACTTTCCCTGCTTTCAATCAGGCCGCCAAGTCAACACACACACACTGAACACTGTCTACCGGGCTCCTGTGGCATGTTTCAGTCCGACAGAGTGGAATATCTACCTGGGGTTTGGTGTAGGAAGTCCTTTCACTGCGACAGTGTTCTGGGAATTCCTACAGCAACAGCCAAAACCTGGCTTGCTTTATCAACAGAGCGAAAGGACAATAGCAGCCCCATTGACGTCGTGGGGATTTGAAGTGATGATGGCCAGAGGAGTTCATGTTGGGATTTTTAGTCAGGCCCTGGACCTGTGCCTGTCTCAGTCCTGCTTCCCAAATGTTCCCCATACCCCTCTGCCTAGGGTGGTGGCAGTTTCTGTGGAGACTCCAAATATGGCCAGCAACACGCCAGCGCAAGCTCAGCTTAGGTCAAGTCCCCGATGGGAGGGAAAGTGTAGATAGATTTTTGAATGGGAGTTCGTGTTCCTCATTTTCTCACGTTGGGGAGATAAATCGAGTTAGCGTACTGTGCAGTTCAGGAGGAGCAGGACGGAATCGTTTTAGCAAAACAAATGAAAGGGGAAACGCGATGAGACAATGGATGTTAAAAGCAGGGGGGAGGCATATGGAAAGTGTTACCTGCGGAAAGACATCCAAGCTGCTCGCACTCGACGCTGGCTGCCTCCGTAATTAGCGCTCACCATCCACTTCCATCAGAGATGGGGGTGACGGGGGGTCAAGACGGTGCTGGGAATAAAGACCGAAGAAAACTAAGAGAGGCATGCAGATGTAATCAACAGCGATCGTGAAGACTGTTGCCGGCCAAGTCAATACATTGGTGGTTTGGTCTGGGGCTTGTCTCTGTAGTTGTTGATATGTCCCCTCTAGGGCCAGAAGGAAGCCTAACTGCTTGAGCATCTGACCAGTAACTGAAAGGCTGTTAGGTGGAATCGCCAAGCCAGCAACGTAAAAAAAAAAACAAAAAAAACAAAACAAAGAGAGGGAAAACAAACATAAATATTTTGGTCTGTCCATGAGCAACCCGGGGAGCTGTAACTGCTCCCTGGTCATTGCTGTAAATGAGGGGAAAATAGTGGTAAATAAATACAAAAACACCTGGGAATCCCCTTTGGTTGGGTGGATTGGTTTCTTCTCTGGCATACGTCAGGGTTCAAACTGCTGCTGTGACATCGACCTTTGGGGATGTCATTTAGACAAAGAAGCGGTGCCGACACCGCGTGACCTTTAGCACCTGCATTCTCCCTTCTATTGGACCATCGTTTTAAACAGTGTTTTTCCGACACCCCCAGTCTTCATAATATGATAACATTGCATTATAAAGTAACTGTGCACATAGGTATGCACTTACAAGTTGATGTGCTTTAGTACTTAAATGTTAGATTTTTTTTTAATGAACATCCCAGAAACTGGAAAGAGAGAGTCTGTGACATCATTTCAGATTTTGGATCTTAACTAGTCAACTCGAGAGACAGTATGGAAAGGGAGACAGCTGGCTTTGAGACCCTCCCTCATTTTTAAAATCTTGGCAGTCCGCTTTGTCTGCCCCACCAAGGGGGTGACCGTTAGACATCTAACTTGCAACAACTCTGATCGGGACCAGAAGAAACGTGCTAGGTTTCCACCTCCGAAATATATAAATATTTGTTAGCCAAAATTATGCCGCTGATTACTTTTTACCTGCCACCTTGCCATAAAGTTTCCTTGTCAAGCAGTAGTCCACCTCACAAAAGTAGATAAATAAAATAAAAACCAAAATGATTAGCCAGTCGCCGTTAAATAAATGATGATGACGTGAAAGTGAATCAAATCTCAATAAGGAAATCAATCCTCATAAATATAAGAATGAATAATAACTAAATAAAGTACGGTGTACCCATTGGTGAATAGCCCCTACCTTGAGTGGCGACCCCATTGCCATTCCCCAAATCTGAATAACTATGGAATATAATGTTTTTCATATCCTAAAATGCCTGCACCAATTAAGAGTCTTGGAAATACACTTTAACACGTTAATCAATCCATTTTTGTTTCTGTGGCACGATGGTTCTGGAACGCCAGATTAATGGCTAAAAGGGTACATGAAAAAATAGTGAGAGGGAGGAAACATGCACTGCCTTGGATCCAGGGAATGGTTGTTTACCTCAGGCCTAGACTAACATATTATTGTTACTGGACACCACCGAGCAGGGGAGTGTAGCCAAAATCGTTACAGGGAACAACAAATAAAAAAACTCCTTCGTTCGCTACTATAGAAAGTTCATCTTTGTGACACGGTTCGCTTGACTATAAGCTGCGGCACGTACGTCGGCGAGTATGCCATTCATTCGTTGGCCAGGTTTGTCCGTGTCGCCTCGCCCTTCTGAGTCGGTTGAGACGGCAAGCGGGACGTGTGTAGTAAGATTTGGGAAATTAGACTAAAGCCAGTGCTGGAATGGTTTGCTTCGGAGCAACATTACGTTTGATAGATTATTTTTTGGCGTGGAAGTTGGAAAGGCTTGTGGTGAAATCAGATGCAGCTTACTAGTTGATCTATAAAATTAAACACATGCTTAAGTTAATCTCTACCCCCCCCCGCCTACAATCTTGAGTCAGAAAAAATTACCCCCTGGTATGTTTATTTTTCAATATGAAAGATTACACATGTTCACATGTTGATTCGATGTGGAACCAGACCTTTGCGTTTAACGGTTTGCTTGTTTGGCTTCAGCGCTGGACTGGACAACAGAAGGAGAACAGATTTGAGGCAGAATGTGCTTGCAGCACTTGTGGTGGCTTGGTCAGATTGGTCACATCTTACCAGTAAACATCCACAAGTTCTTATGCCATGGGCTGTCTAGAATTATTCTACAGTCTGTCTCTGATTCACCGGTCCATGAAGCAAACAACGGTTTTGATGATTGCATGAACATTTCATCCTGTATCTTGGGAGTAATATTGCTGGCTAAGCTCCCCTTTAATCAGTGTTTTGTGCTGTTGACTGTCTGTTAGAATATCAGTATGTCCATTGGCAGAAAGTAGAGGGTTTTCTGTTATGGCTGCTCTGCTGTTAAGATTGAAATTATTCATTATTATCATAGACAGAGAAACATAGTTTAACGACTCACCCTCTTTATTTCACTTTTGTGTGATTTTAACTCTGTTCAACTCCTGACCTACCAGGATGAGGGTGGGTGTGTTCATTTAGGGTGTATGTTTTGCACCCCCATCTACTTTAGGTGGGTGGAGACTTTACTAGGATCAGTGCAATGGTCAAAAATATACAAACTCTGCCCTCTGGGGCGCTGGTTGCTGAAAAATGAACACGGTCAATGCAATAAATACAGTAAGGGTTGTCTGTGCCAATCACAAACTCTTTACAGAATCTGTCACGTCCGTAGTTTAAATACTATGAGATCTGTGTGTCCTAGCTCAGTGACTTTGGCCCCATGCGCAGCTTTTCTCAATGAAACGAACCTACACGCTATAGAGAACAGGATTCCCTTGTCTCAGTGATCTGTAAGGGAGAGTGGAGAGAGCCCACAATATGACCTTACTCTCCCAAAGACCAACAGCCCCCCCCCCCCCCTCATCGCGCACCCCACCGCATCCATCCTGTACGTTAAGCAGATGTGTACAGTAGTGGAGCTTCAGTTAATTGGCAGTTCCCTATACGTTGGCCCGGGCTCGTATGTCACAGTGATGGCCGTGTTTGTACTCCCAGTTTAACCCTCTGAAATGAAGAACAGCCGGGCTCAAAGGGAGTCCAGTCCAACCGCAGCTACCTGCCTCCATCTGTGAGCCCGACAACTGACTGGTTTCACATATTGCTTTGTTGTGGCTCTGTCTCTATCTGCCTCCCCCGGACAGATGTGTCTCTGTGATGTTGTTCACGTTCTCCCCAGTCTGTTGTATTCTTTCGGACACAGTAGCAACACTTTGTACTCGGAGCTCTTCAGCTTGTCCAGGCGCTGTCAACAAATGGCTGCTGAGGTTCTGCCTGGGCGTGAGGATTTGTCAACAGTACTCATCCGTTTGAATGTGTGTGTTGTTGGCATGTGTACTGTGATTTTTTTGGGTTCTAAGCCTGTCCTTTTGCTTTACTGGAAAAGTCCTGCCCAGATCGACAACCCTGTTTCCCAAAAAGTTGGGACACTGCTTAAAATGTAAATAACAACAGAATGCGATGACGGGCAAATCATTTGAACCCTATATTCAATAGAAAATAATATCAGATGTTTAACTGAGATATTTTATTGTTTCTTTAAAAAGATATGGCCATTTCAAATTTGATGCCAGCAACACATTTCAGAATAGTTGGAACAGAGGCAACAAAAGACTGGAAAAGTTGGGTAATGCTAAAAAACTAAACCTGGTGGAATATCACACAACTAATAAGATCAATTGGCAACAACTCAGTAACATGATAGGGTATTAAAAGATAATTCCAGAGAGAATTGGTCTGTCAGAATTGTGTATGGGGAGGGGTTCACCACTCAGTGAAAGACTGCACAAATATTGCAACAATTTAAGAATATGTTTCTCAATGTAAAATTGCAAAGAGTTTGGGGATCCAAAAAAGCTATACAAAACTCTACCGTGCGAAGAAGAAACCATATATAAACAAGATCCATAAACACAGCCGCCTTCACTCGGCCCGAGATCATTTAAGATGGACTGAGGCGAAAAAGAAAACTGTTCTGTGGTCTGACAAATCAAAAATATGAAATTCGTCAAACTCTTTTTGAAACATGTTCTTGGCATCACATTCACAATCGATATTTTTCCAAAAACAATAGCATTTCTCAGTTTCATCATTTGATATGTTGTCTTTGTACTTTTTTCAATTAAATACTGGGATAAATGATTTGCACATCATCGCATTCGGTTTTTATTTGCATTTTACACAGCGTCCCAACTGTTTTTGAAACAGGGCTGTAGCCACCAGTCAGTGTACCATGCATTCTCTCCCAAATCCTCATCCCGAAACCTAACACATTTTTCCAAATTGTTTTCGTTTTAAGTACTGGGCTCCCCCAAGAACCTTGTCACCAGCGACGTGACAGAGGACAGCTTTGCGGTTTCCTGGACAGCTGCCCCTGGGAATGCAGAGGTCTACAAGGTCCGCTGGAGGTCTATGTACAGCAGCGAGTCCGGGGAGAAGACCGTCCCTGGGGACGTTACAAACACTGTCCTGGAGGGACTCACCCCAGAGACCCTCTACCAGGTCTCGGTTACCGCTGGTTACGGCAGAGGAGACGGAGACCCACTGACAGGACTGGAAACCACTGACGGTACTGTTACCATCCTCCGTCTACCTTGCCTATAGCTAGGGAAGTCTCTTAGTGTGGGACCCTGGAGGTAGAGAAAAACCCTGCACCGTAGAACCGTTTAAAAGTCACCTGACCATCGTATAAATGTTCACACCCTGGCCCAATGTGTGCCCGGGTCAGGATGTGAAGGGACGGAGAAAGAACATACTCCAACCCGAGTTCTCATCGTCTTCGCTCTCCTGGTCTCGGTGTCCGGTGTTATGAAGAAACCATTTCTAGTGCTCCCTTTCAAGTCTGCTGTGGAAAATTTAAGTGGTGACAGCTATGATGCATTATGTGTTCTTAACTCTGAGATAACGTAACTTTTCTGAAGGGGAACATTTTAAAGTGATGCATGTGTGCGGCGTAATGGGCCTGTCTGGGTGTGTGGGAGCAGAACTCAGATAAAATCTCAAATCGACTACACGTCCCCATGTCCTACAGATGCACACAGGGGAAATCATAACACTGGGAAGGTCCTCAAACGCTCGAGAAACCAGTGGAATCACATGAAAAGACACATGGAAATATGGAAAGCCCTTTAATGTATTGACATGGCACGGCCAAGTCAAGCACATTTTTAACAGAACAACAACCTTGGGAAGGTCTCGGGAGACATCACCTCTTTCATACCCGTGTTTACCTTGTTACGTCAGCGTAGCGGAACCAATGGTTCCCCGGTAGGAGGGTTCTAGGTCCATTCAGGTCAGTCAACACATTGAGCAGTTGGAGGATTCGTTTATTCCACCGGTAACATTCCTTCCAGTGAACAAGTGGTCCTGTTTCTTTTTTTTTTTAACCAGGTATCATTAACTGTTTGGAAAAGTAGCCTTTGGTTAGACTATTCATACAGAAATGGTGAAAAAAACCAAAAACACTTTTGACATGGTTTATGGAGCTTAGCTACATTTCAGAACAAGAATAGTTAAGATTAAACAGCTTGTGCCCGTGCTGATATGAACATCATGTAAATCAAGGAGAAAAATCCGGTGCAGAATATAAAGATATATTTTTTCTAAAAAAAATGACAATGTTTTCTCTATCCTCAGTGTCGGCAGCAGCGAAGGCACTGACTGTGTCCGATGAGACCGAAAACAGCATGAGGGTGACGTGGACGGCCGCGCCGGGTAAAGTTATCAACTACCGGGTGAGATACTCACCCGCGGGTGGCGGCAAAGAGATGGCCGCCAAGGTTACCGGCACCTCCACCGTGCTAACACGCCTGATGCATAAGACCACCTATGACATCACGGTGCACCCCATCTACAAACGCGGAGAAGGAAAAGCAAGGCAAGGAGTAGGAACGACACGTACGTTGGTCCATAAATCAAACCCCGCAGGGTGTTGTTGGGACTCGCTGGGAGAGGGCCAGGTGCCCCAGACGCTACTCACCGCTAACACACACCGTTTTTGGTTTTTAGACACACAGTGACACCCTTGGCCCTTTTATATGTGATATGTTTTGTACCTTTATTTTAACAGCAGATCCGTTAAGAACATATATATTTTTTTTTGGTTCATAGCTACACTGGCTAAAAGTAGCCCACTCAATGTGTTAAGTCAAGCTAGGAATTTAGACTTGGTGTTATTCACTAATCAGAAACTGATTAAAATGTGGGTTGGCTGATCTCAATGAGAAATATCCCATGCTTTCCTCGTGAGTTGCAACTGATATGGTTTCCTTTCCTTGTGAGTTACAACTGATATGGTTTCCCCTTTTTTTTTTGTTCTTTTGTAGTATCACCCTACAAGGCCCCCAGGAACCTGAAGACTTCTGAGCCTGACAAGTCCAGCTTCAGAGTGTCCTGGGACCCAGCCCCTGGAAATGTGCGTGGCTACAAGGTCACCTTCCACCCCAGTGGCAACGATGTTGACCTGGGCGAGCTGGAGGTCGGCCCCTATGACAACACCGTGGTGCTAGAGGAGCTCAGGCGAGACACACTAATTCCTCTCTGACATTAACATTGGCTGCACCCGAATGTGACCCTTCACCCCTAGATTGGGGCTGTTCAAGTCTGGTCCCGGAGTGCTGAAATATTTCGTCTGTTGTTTCTACCCGGTGGTTAATTCGCCCCTGACTGCTGTCAGAGTTCCAGGAATGGACTTGAACAGGCCTGCTCTAGATTGTGTCCTACTTGTGACCGGAGCTATGTGACTGCATTGTAGGGGACATGGCACTGTGATAAGGGCACGTTACCAACGACATGGGTGATTGTAACTTTGACTGTGATGTCGCCGTCTCTTACAGGGCTGAAACAAAGTACTCTGTGGCTGTGTTCGGGATGTTTGACGGAGGCAGCTCTGATCCTCTGGCAGGAGAGGAGAATACTACCCTCTATGAAAGACCAGAAGTGGAGTTGAAGCCTTCGAACGGTAGAACCTTACAGCACCATGACACGTAGACTGTGTTCCAAATGACATCATACTCCTCAGAAGTGTGCAGGAGGTTCTGGGACGCAGGACAGATGGAACACTGATCGCTCAGCATACACTCTCCACCGTCTCTTTTCCAACCTCGTCCGCTCAGGGTTTTGAACCAGCTACTCTTTAGCTACTTGGTGCGGCCACTTAGATTAACACACGGACCAAGACACAGTGTCCCGGCCAGAGCCATTTGTAGCGTAGATCAGAGGAGCAGAACAGAGGAGTAGTCTTCCCGACGTGGGCGACATGACAGCAATTACCTCACTCTTGTGGATTCGTTTGAACAAACCCGTGTCACAAATCCATTTTAATTACATGTCGCCTTACGCACTCATTTCGATGAGTATTAACAACTCGTAGCTGTTTGGCTTTGCAGAGCTTTTCTGCCTCACTGCCATTTAGTCAGTGACTGGGCATAAACATACTTTTTCTTTTTTTGCTTTTTCTCAACAAATATTTCAGAACACCACCACAGCCAAAATATTAGGAGATGGTAATGCCATTGGTCAGTTAATGGAGTAATGTATTACACCCTGCCTCCCAGGCTGTTGTCATTGGTCGGTTTTAAGCAAGTAGCCTGGCCATCAACTAATTGCGTTTCTTTTCCTGCGTCGCTTGCATAGTTAAGTGCACAAATAATCTGGGTAGGACTAGAAACTTTTGTAATGTTGTAGTTCTTGTTGATGTAAGTCCCGATAATGTTTATTTTATTTAGCTATTCCCCAGACTACTATTCTGTCTTAATGGACTTAATGGAGTCTAATCCTTGTCCCAGGAATAACCAGAATGCACTTATGAATCACTGAAAAGGAAAAGGCAACTCTGCACGCCTCTTATTAAGGCTATTCTGTCTGTTCCCATTCAGCCCAGCTCTTGACATGCAAAAGTTAATATTTCCCAAATTTACCTTATATAAAAAAAGCTGTCACAATGGAAAAAAGCTAATTTGCGTGCAAGCAGAGATGTTTTACAACCCGGGAAAGTATCCAGCGCAGCCTGGACCGCCGTTGACCACGGCTGGAGAGGAAAATGTTGTGTTTCTCATATAAGACCGTAAAGAGCCGCCATTGACCCTGGGCAGAAATTCCTGTCAGTAATGGAGTGCAGAGACAGTGACACACAATGACACGCTGCCCGCTCAGCCAAGCTTGGGAAGTTCTAGTCTGCAACACACCAGAGCACGGTTGCAAATAAATACACGCGCACACGACGCAATAAAGTGGGTGAATTTATTTTGATCTCTTCTAACTTGTTTTCCGTTGCAGACACAGCGGCAGAATTCATAGCTCAGTGTCCAAATGACTCAGCGCCTCTGGGTCTTTTATTTTGCTTCAGGCGCAGAACAAACGAAGAAGCAACCCTCCCCGCAGGTTACTCGTGTAGCAAGTAGGGAGTACAGCAGGCATCGTGCAATGCTTTTGAGGGAGTCTGTCATGTTTCATCTGTCAGCAGTGATGATCTTGTTTTTCAGGGGCAAGGGGGCAGAACCCATTGACAGCCCCACATGCATCCCGAAGGCCACGGGCCCATAAACACGGCCTTTTGGATCCGTGTAACACACAACCGGATTCACACAGAGGAAAAAAATTTATGAACAGATGAGAAAAAAGTCCCGGATGAAGAAAAGAGTTCATGCTCCTGCAAGAGTAATGCTGCCGCAAAATGTGTTCCAGCAAAAATAAAAACAGATTCACTTTAGACAGAAATGTTTAATGTACAGTTAGTGTGTTGTTGTGATTTCTTCCCGTGAGATGTCTTTCCAATATTTGTCCATCTCTGTATCTGGTGTGTGCACTTTATTTCGTAATTTCGTTGTTTGTCTTTTGTGAAATGACTTTGTTTTTTTGCACCTCTGTCCTCATCCCTTCCTGCGTACATTGTCTCATCCACCACACAACACGGATGTTAAGTGGACACATCCGCCTCCCTCTCATGGCCCTCTCCTTCCCCCGTTACAGAATTCAAGTGTAAGACCCAGGCCAAGGCTGACATCATCCTTCTTGTCGATGGCTCATGGAGTATTGGCCGACTGAACTTCAAAACGATCCGCACCTTCATCTCTCGCATCGTTGGTGTCTTTGACATCGGCCCGGAGAGAGTCATGATCGGTAATTTTCCGTTGATCAGTATGGTGTGAGACAAATGTGATGCGGGCGGTGCTGTGTAATCACCCCCGAAAAACTCAGGCCTTTGAAGTTTGATCCGGGGGAAAAAAACGAAACGTTGGATCGCTCTCTTTCGACAGAGATTATACTGTACACATGGAGTCTGACCTCAGCTTGTTGTCGTCCTGGGTTTGTTCTCTCCAGGTATGGTCCAGTACAGTGGAGACCCCAAGACTGAGTGGCATCTGCATTCCTACCCAACTCGTGATGGGCTGCTCAAGGCTGTGGCCGACCTTCCCTACAAAGGAGGAAACACAATGACAGGTGAGGTGACGTGGTCAGAGAGACGACCAACAGCCGCCGTCACTCAACTCAAGTCCAGCGCATAGCTAACATCTCAGCCGTCGACCTTCTCTACAGGCATGGCCTTGAACTACATCCTCGATAACAACTTCAAGCCCAACGTTGGCCTGCGTAAAGACTCCCGCAAGATCGGTGTGCTCATCACAGACGGAAAGTCGCAGGACGACATCATCACCAACTCCCAGAGGCTGAGGGATGATAACATTGAGCTCTATGCCATTGGTGGGTGATCTTCCGTGTCTAAACCAAACCTCCCGTGCATCATTTCATCATTGATGTTTGTAAGCATGTCCAGCGAGAGGACATGTTTCTGCCACGAACAGATCTTGGTGGTTTACAGGTTTTGACTGTACGATAAACAGGACTGTTTAGTCTGTTTTGTCAATGGTCTCGACACAAGTAAATATTGTGGTGTTTTATGAACTCTAGGTGTGAAGAATGCTGACGAGAATGAGTTGAGGTCCATTGCTTCAGACCCGGATGAGATTCACATGTACAACGTGAATGACTTCTCCTTCCTGATGGACATAGTGGATGAACTCACCATCAACCTCTGTAACAGTGTCAAAGGTCCAGGTAGCCAGACCTCCCTCTGTCCATGTCTCTTAATTGTTCCCGTTACTGTCTTTTCTCATAATCGTACTCAGGTTGTTATTTGTGTTTAGGGGTCCTTCTAGTCTAAGATGATCAACGCAGAACAGACAGATTCTATTGGCTGACAGCAGACATTGCAAGGCCATTCATCTGTAACCATAACACAAGCTGTATCGATATTTCCCATCAGTCAACATAAATGGATAGAAAGTAGAGATGAGCCACATGATCAGAACAGTTACAGGTTAGCCTAACACGGTGAATGTAGTTGTTTGACTTGCATGTGCGTTATAACTCAAGCTGTGCAGAAATAGCTGTGACTGAACTACACGAAACCGCTGTGCCAGTAAGGCTGAGGCACTGAGGACACATTTGTGATTTGGGAGCAAAGCACGGGAAATGTTTGTCCCTCATAATTCCTCCGCTGTCTGACCAGGAGAAAGTTTGGAGCCTCCATCCAACCTTGTGACCTCCGAGGTGACCCACTACTCCTTCCGTGCCTCCTGGACTGCTCCAGACGGTCCAGTGGAAAAGTACCGCATTGAATACACGCCTGTAGCGGGAGGAACCACCAAACAGGTAAAGGCCCGGATGTTAAAAAGCACATTTGGATTATAGCCGCAGCAAAGTAGAATATGTTATTTACATTTACAATGTTGGCGAGATACCTGCCGAGCGCAACAGCTTTTATAGCTAGCTGGTCCTTTTTGTTTTGGGACTAGATGATGGTGTGTCACAACGCACTGTGCGCACGAGCATTCCATGAAATGGGATAGTAAACAGTGCAGAAAATGATTACAAAACGTTTAAAGTCAGGACATTGGGTGCGAGATGTATTATATTACATTTTCACAATCGCCTGCCTGATATGCGATACCAGTCGATCAGGGAGATTAGCCAGGAACCTTGAGGGACAATGTGGTTTGGCATTTGGATGTAGGTTGCAATGTTCAAGCGGGATACGGGATCAGACAGGCAAAGCCTCGCCAGTGAGCTTTTGCGGGGTGTGCCCAAGCGAATTGTTATCTTTGTCAGGCAGGCTCAGGAGGCAAAATGCGATGACACAGAACACATCTTTCAAGGACTCCATTTGACTCTTTGTGCTGCTCCCGGGAGCTACTGGCTAGAAACATAAATAATTAACCTTTTGCGTAGCTGCATAGCTCATGTTGCATAGCTCAGGTTCGTGGCTATGGGTTTCCATTCTCCTTCATATAAATTATGTGCATTGGACCCAAAGATGCGTGTCCACACAAATAAACACAACTTTACTTCAAATTTGCTTCTGGATAGCCCTTAGACATACATAGAAGAGAGTGTGTGGGAGAGTTGTTAGTCATATTTATTAGTATATTATCCAAACTAGCACTTATGAGACTGAACGTTTCATTCTGACCTGTGGTAATTCTAAGAGTATCCCCTGCCAGATGTAGAACTGGGCAGACTAGCACACAGGGGTGATTTGAGGTTGCTGTTTATCTTCCGCAGTCTCTGATTATTTTTCTTTGGACTTGTTGCATAATCAGCATGTCATTTTCCCTCTCTTCAGATGTCTGTTGACGGGACAGTCACCACCGCGGTCCTGACCAGTCTGACCCCTCTTACCGAGTACGCGGTCAACGTCTTCTCCGTGGCTGGAGAGGAGACCAGCGCTGACCCCTTAAAAGGCACTGAAACCACTTGTAAGTGTTGCAGCTGCTCTGCTCCCTTCCCTGTCCTGTCAGTCTCCTCCCTTCCTGCCATCCTCCTTCTCCTATCATCCTCCACTTCCCCTCCTCCTCCTTTTCTGTCTGTTTTGTCTATGTCTGTCCGTTTCCACAAACAACATCATCCCCACTATACAGAGTAAACCCAGACTTCACTTCCTGGAGAGGTGTCCAGGTTTAGTGAATCCAGCAGCCTTATTTGGAAGCTGAATGGTGTAGACAGGGGCTCCAGTGACATGCAGGATGCAAACTTAAATTAATTTCACATACGTTGTTTATTGCCCTCTGGGGGACAGAGGTTATTCATTTGTGACTTCAGTGTGGGGATAGCATTGATGCATTGCAGGAAATTCACTACACTGGGAATGCCTTTGTTTCAATATAATAGGCTACTATGCTGAAATTAACAAAATCCTTAATCCATGCTCATTGAGTGGTTCAAAATGTTTTAGAAATGGATGGATCTTGTTTATGTTGTTTTAATTTTGTTGGTATATTAAGCAGGCTCATTCTACACAGTCTGGGTTTATGTGTTACCGGTGGCGGTTAAGTGTTAAAGTGTCAACAACAGGTTCCCATAGGGCCAACAGCATTCTGTCATTCTTCGCCACATTAAGAGAGTCTTAAGAAAACTGACATAATTTAACACGATGGTTGAGTACACAGAACCACTTTCATTGTTCCGCTGGGCTTCATAATGGACGCTGTTAATTTTTTATTAACGAGTCCCTTTGATTGTTATGGGCGACATTAAAAGATAGTTCTCACTGCCATAAAACATGGTTATGGTTTTGTAGGCAACCACTTGGATACCGCATTAGTCCTGGTAGAACACTTGTGACATTCTTTATTTGTAATTTTAAACTAGCACTGCGAGTTGGGTCATCATTATCGGTCGGCGCGGCTCAACATTCTAGACTGTTCTCTCCACAGTACCACTGCCGGGGGTGAAACAGCTGAACGTGTACGACGAGACCATGACCGCCTTTAAGGTGCGTTGGAGGAAGGCCCAAGGGGCGACGGGCTACATGCTCCTCTACAGCCCCATCAACGGCACGGCGCCCCAAGATGAGAAGGAGGTGAGAACACACACACGGACTCTTAGAGGATGCTGTTTGTGTACTCAGCATTTCCACATCCAGTTTATAAGGCAGGGCAGCCAAAGCCTCTGTTAGTGAGACCTTACTCATTCCAGATGAGTGTATACGACGACCGCCGCTGACGGCAGGAAGTGGACTTTTATGGCGGTGTTCAGGCAGGGCCTTGCAAAATAACAGACCCTTTGGACCTCGAGGGTAACGGGAAAGATTAGCTCATGCTGGCCCTGCACAGCTTCTCTCACCAGCAGAGTCATTGAGATGATACTAACGAAACAAACTTTGACAGACGCTGTATACTTTGAGTTGCAGGGTTGTGTCAGGGCTGGCAGGGAGTTCTGTAGCCTTTAGGGACATCCACTCAGGGCTGGAGGCAGAGAGGCAGCCAGACCCCATGAGACACACACACACACACGCAGCGGCCCCAGGTGTTAGTGCTACGGACCAGGTGTTCAGACAGTATCCTCTTGACAAGTCCTGTCTGGTTTTTTCTGTTCCCCCGTCTTGTCCGTCCTCCTCCTTTCTCTCCCTCTCTCCCCCTTTTCTCCACCCTTCCTTTTCTCCCTCCCCGGGGGCAGATGCGAGTTGGGGCAGATGTGAACGACGTTCAGCTGAAGGGCCTAACCCCTAACACCGCGTATTCACTCTCCCTGTTGGCTCTGCACGGAGAAGACGCCAGTGACCCGCTCGTGGACCAAGGAGTCACCTGTATGTCTACCCACCCCCCACCCCAGAGCTGTTTCCACCCCCCCCCCCCCCCCCCACCCGATCACCCGCTTTGACTGTTCCTCTGTTGTTCCCCTTTGCCAGTGCCCATGCCACCAGCGGGCAAGCTCAGGATTACCGATGTCACCCACAGCACCATGAAGCTCAACTGGGATGCCGCCCCGGGGGCTGTCCGCAAGTACGTGATCAGGTACAAGCCGGAGGACGGAGAGCTCAAAGAGGTAACGCCACACCCAAACGTCCAAGCGGTCCACAGTCTGTCGCTAATATTTCATTTTTTACTTTCCTTTCAGTTTACAGCAATAAAAAACACATATGGTTTATTCCATATGGCACCCACCATCTTAATGCACCAGCCCTTACTGCGCTCAAGAGTCTAATGTGGAGTTGTGAGGTCACTGGAAATGTGTTCAGGGAAGGTTACTGAAGTAATTTAAGTAATGGGAGAGGCTATAGGAGCGGAATGGGATCTTCGCTCCGTGGGCCATGCCTGGCCATGACACAGCGTTGGGGGAATACAAGCCTACTTGAAATTGGTGTCTCTGTGGACACCGCTTAAAGAAGCTCCAGTAATTACTGATGGATGATCTAAGGACATATCCAAAGTAGCCTCTATGAATTTATGCTCCCTGGTCTGGTCTGCCTGCTGTCGCAGACGTTCTTCCTGCTGGTTAAGAACTAAGGCTTCTTTGGACACGTTTTCCATAATTTTTTTCTTCAGTGTGGAAACTTAGGTTAAAGAGATATTTCTCAACATTTCTGCTTGAGGCTTGAAAGGTTTTTCCTACCATCAAACATCCCCTGGATTTGATGACACTTCATATTATTGATATAGATTTTCCCAAATGCTCTGACGACATTTAAAAAAAGCAAAGACATAGCTTGGAGGGAAGATTGATTTCCCTATGAGAAACCCTTTGGTTGAAAACAATTCCCATTACATTTTTATAGTTTTGATCTGTAAAATGTTTTACCCCTTTATTCTATTCTAATGTCTCATTGAAACTCCCTACGGATTCAGGAGAGTTGAAGCTTGGGACAAACTACCTCCCTGACATTCCTTTTTTTTCCCTCAGCCTACTCTATCCAACTAGGAAGTCACATGGGTCAGACAGGCTTGAGGGCTCGCTCACTAGACCTGATAACCTCAGTTAGCACCAACTGAGTCGCGATAGCACATTAAGATGGGGAATTTCATGTCTTCCCCTACCTGGGTGGTGCTGCCCAATTTACATTGCCCTTGGGATTGATTTTCCAGCCACATTCAAGGCTCAAATGTTGGTGGTATGAACTAGCGCCTTAGATTGGTTTGTTACCCTGGGAGGACCCATTTATTCATTATTATATCATTATGCATGATAAATGTTCAAAATGGGAATCCAGATCTTCCAGGATTTGGCTAAAAATGCTCTAGCAGTACAACAAATCATAGGTTTCAATCATGTTAACATTGGCAGTAGCTAAAATACAGTTTATATACTTATTCCCTTTCTGCCAGGTGGAAGTCAGTGGCGATACAACATACTTGCCTCTTGCCAACCTCATCTCACAATCTGAGTACAATGTTGCCGTCACACCAGTTTATGATGAAGGTGATGGAAACCCGATGCTTGGAGATGCTATTACAGGTACACAACCATTATTGTGGTTAATGAGCATGTCTGGGTGGTGACAGGTGAAAGATTGCAGGTCCTTCTTGGATTCAGTTTTTGCAATAATCTCTTGTGGAGTAAATACATTTTTTATCTGTCTTTAAACAACATGCATGAGAAGATGAGCGGCATTAGTTCCGGGGATTTAAGAAATTCACAATTTTGCAAGTTTTTATTAAAAAAAATTGTAATGGAAGGGCGAAACTGGCCCATAGATTTGCTCTGAATTGTCAGTAAGGACTAGAGCTCTTTGCACAAGTGAGCACACATGGACCCTGAACTTATCAGAGTCTCTGACCAATAATGCAAGACTTTATTTCTGGTTTAACCAAGATTATTTTCTGGATGAAGCCCAAACATAAAGCCACTGTTGCATGTGTGTATTTTATTATATTTTTTATTCTAAACTGTATTTGACATTATATTCTTAACGGTTTTAATTTTTCTTATTTCTTCACTGTTCTGTATTTGATTTTATATTCTTAATGGTTTTTATTATTTCTTATTTCTGTAACAGTTCCTCTGTCAAATGGATATTTATGTAAAGCACTTTGAATGACCATTGTGTATGAAATGTGCTATATAAATAAAATTGCCTTGCCTTGCCTTGCCTTGTATGTATTGAATTGAATATGAACCGAAAAAGTATTACGTTTTTGTCTGCAGTCGCTCCATGGGGCCTTGTTCATCATTAATTCCAGATGATTTGAGGAAATGCTGTGAACTCACACACACACACGCACATGCAAAACCTGTTTGTTGGCCGTTGACCTATAAATGGACTCATAGTAAAAATGCTCCGCACATAGTTCACGACGGCTCTGACAAAATGGCCTTGCCTCATCTGTCTGGACTCACGCATAATAGTCACATCCATAACCTCTCATGTCTCCGTCCACGCGCACAGACGTTGTCCCTGCGCCACAGAACCTGAAGTTCTCTGAAGTGACCCAAACCTCGTTCAGGGCCACCTGGGAACATGGGGCTCCAGACGTGGCCCTCTATCGTATCGGCTGGACCAAGAATGGAGAGAACAACTTCCAATACGTATGTTTTTTCAAGTGAACATCCCACAGCGGCTTGTGACTTCACAGTCCACCGCAGAGGGCAGTGGGCAGGATTTCATGAAATGGTGAGCTGGGACAGCTGTTCACCCCCCCCGCCGTCACTCTCTCTCTCACCAGGCTATCCTTAGCAACGATGAAACTACCCATAATCTGCAAAATCTGGACCCGGACACCCTGTACGACGTGACCCTCACAGCCATCTACCCAGACGAGTCGGAGAGTGAGGACCTGTTCGGCACGCAGCGCACGTGTAGGTCTCCCCTCGCCTTCGGCCGCCCGCCATTCGATCACATTCAGGTTTTACATTCAGGCCACAGGTGTGGTCCACAGCATATTTGAAATAACCCCTTGTTCTTTTAACGCTCCTGTTTTCCCAGTGTTAAAGATGCCCACACCCGGTATGTTGCTTTGATTGGAGAAGGACCTTATCACATCGAATGGCAAATGGTTGTGATGATACGTAGCGACTGATAATGAAAGTGTTGTTGCTGGAAAACACACTTTTTAATTTTAGAAATAAAACTTGCATGTGCATTGCTGGGCCTTTTAGGGCTGCAAATGCAAAAGTGTGACTACTGACGGGCGGCGGCCTGCGATGTGGCCGTCGGTCCTCCACAGACACCATCATTGTCCACCATTTGTCATAACATCATACCTAATGTTGTCTCAGGTGTCATTTTTTTCGTGTTGTAACGTTGTCGTCTCTCATGTCATTCATTGCCATTTCTCACGTGCCGTGACGTTTTCGTTCCTTCATGTCGTCAGTGTCGTTCCTCGTCAGCGCCGTCATTGGAAACATGCATGTTTACCGGCTGCTTCATTGTGTCGTTTGTGTGCACTTGATCACCAAACCATGCATACTCCATCACCAAACCATGCATACTCCATCACCAAACCATGCATACTCCATCACCAAATCATGTGTTCTCATCGACAAAGTCATGTGACAAATCATTTCATCATCTCATCCGTCATCGTCTCATCATCATTGCTTCATCCAGCTTCCTGAACCATGTTATAGTGTGGGACTGGTTGAGGGTGTCCCATGTTGCCTGAAGCCATCTTACTGTAGATCACCAGCAACTCGGTCCCATGTATTAATTATCATATGTTTCCAGCTCCCACCGGACCGCCACAGAACCTACAGGTGTTCAATGCGACAACGGTCTCTCTGACGGTGAAGTGGGACCATGCCCCAGGCCCTGTCCAAAACTACAAGATCTCCTTTCAGCCTGTGGCTGGGGGCAAAGCTCTCTCAGTAAGTCAAATACACAAAGATTGAAGCAGTTTCTTGAATAAAGACCACTAGGCCCAGATTAAGCCTAGTCTAGGACTGACAATAGCTCCATGGAGTTTTCTATTGAACTTAATTTAGTTTTGTCTGAGGCTAGGCTTAATCCGTTTCTGCGAAACCGGCTCCTAGCTTGCTTTAGTCTTTTGACATGACTGAGTGTATTTCAAGCAATTGAGTTTAAAGCACCTAGAATTTGTGTCTTTCAGTACAATGGCCGACAATATATAGAATAGTGTTCTTCCTCGCTGGCCTGTAACTAACTGATTGTTGACATATTGGTCAGGAATTATTTTGTGACCATTCACTTTTTTATATTTCCCATGTATTTATTATATATTTTGATAGACCAATTCAACTACCACAATGTGCAAAGACACGCAGTTTATGAAATTTGTCATGAAACTAACTAGACTATTGTCAACAGTAATGTCAGATTTATACATTTAAAGCCCTGCTTTTATTGTTCCAACATTATCATTCAACTAAGAAAAAAAATCTACACTTTTTGTTTTGTTTTACAGCACTATATAATAGGAAAGGAAAAATTCCATTAGCCCTTGGAATATAAAACCTTCAATCACATATTTCAGCACTTAAAAGGAGTTTTATGAATTTGATCAAAAAGCTGATGTTACTTATTTTTTCAAAATGGCATACAAAGTTGCAATATTGTTTTCTTCAGCTGCGTTTTGACTCAAAACCTAATTAATACAAACATATTTGTCATAATATGCCTAGTTGGTAATATTTTAGGGCGATGGAGATGACATGTTATTTGTTGTGACAATGCAAAAAAAAAAAAAGATTGTTTAAATCTACCAAATTTAAGGAAGTTAACTGAAAGTATTTAAAAAATATCCTCCAAAATATTTTCTCTTATACAATCCCTCTGTAAAATCATTTCCCCAGCTATATATTTTGGGTGAACTATCCCTTTAATGCTGCTCCAGTATCTGATGTCCCCGAGCTAGTGATCACCCCAGTGATGAATCCAGGACAATCTAAGCATTGGTAGGCTACTTCAGTATCAGTAGGCTACTTCTCAAGGCCAGCAGATAAACAGTCCAAAATTTCAAAGTCAACTGTGTACATTTTTGTTCATAGGTTTATTATAACAATCCCTTTCCTATTGGAATCCACACATGGTGTCCTCCCTAAAAGGGTAATAACACCAGGCCAATTTGTCTTTTTACACATCATTAGTCTGACCATTATTTTGGATAATGACATTGTCCTCCTGTCCAGTGTATTTGTGTACTTAAAGGAGGTCTGTATCTGGCAGCCAAGCCAACATTCCTAAATGATAACTTAATTGTTATCAGCGACGGAAAATGCTTAGAAAATACCTTTAGGAAACTTTTGGGATTTAACCTTCGGTTGACGATGCGCTTATATGAAAAGAATTTGGTTAGTTATTGTCTCTGGGAAGTTTTGACAGTGTACCACAAACCATGTGTCAGTTGTCTAAACTGTGATCTCATACACAATGAGAACTGGTGAATAAGTGAGCCCATTATGGCACGTCATTGGTATTATAGTATCTCTGTACTAGCAGAATGGAGACATCTGCTGTTGTGATGTTTTGGTCTGTAGACTTGCTGATTTAATGTTTAAGCCATATAAGCTAGGCATAACATTTTGAATTGTAAAATAGCAGGACCCTGAAGTTCCATCCTTTGATACGACGGTTTAGTGATGTTGGAATACAAACAGTGGATCTGTATCCTAGGTGATCTGCTACATGGATGCAAGCACATATTTTGGGAATTGTGTTGTCTGCTCCATGGCTATAGTCATTCCCTGACCCTTTTGTGAATTAGGCACTTTTTTCATTGTTCCTTCTAGCAATGACTTTGCTGATAGCTACTTCATTAAGTGTTATGACTATTGTAGAGCTGTAATGACTATTACCGGGTAGGAACAACCCGGTAATACAACAATATTATTGCGCTGATATGACTATTGCTAAGCTATGATGACTATCACAAGGCAGCTGATAGTTCCTCTGTATAGACTGAAATTGTATTAGTCATAACTCCCTTTCAACCTGTAAGGACTATTATGGGGCTGGAATGATTATTATTGCGCTGTGAGGAGTATTGCTAAGCTGTGATGACTATCAAAAGGCAGCTAAGAGTTCCTGTGTATATAAATATAATCAAACATATTTTTTGTCAAGCTAATTGATGCAAATATATTGTCATCAAGTCCTGACGAGATATACAAGGTTCTCAAAACTCCTAGCCGGAGTAAGCACAAACAAAACACTGGTCTTATTTAAAGTGATTCTAAAATTCCTTATGGAATAAATTAATGGTGAAATGTGAGACGACCCAGTACCAAATTGTGCCGCTAGACTTAATGGGGATTGTGACCGCCGATTATTTCAGTCTATAACAGCATCTGCTAAATGACTCAAATGAAAAAAAAAAGACCAAATAAATCAAGTTAAAAAAGATGACTTATGGAACCTTGCTTTGGTTTCTGCTAGACTGAAATCAAGGCAAAAGTATGGGCTGATTATAGAGAAACTGAATTGCTGCTTTAATAGAGGTCCCTGGACTCTGCGAGTAGTCGTGTTCATACTCCACAACTTGGTAAAAGTCCAAATTCAAAGAGGAATTTTGAGTTTACTTTGGTCATGTCTGAATGGCTTTCCCCCGGACAGTGTAGAAGAACTCACCCGACCAAGGTAGCTAGCTGATGAGTGTCAGGACTTTTTGTGTGATCCCAGGAGAATACAGACCAAATCGTATCCATGGAGAAATTGTAACTTGTCGTCTTGACTACCACTTCTTTCCCGGTGTCATATAATAAATAAACCTCTGACTTTAAAGAGAGACGTTCTTCACCTCTCCTCCCTGAGATTAAGAAAGACCACCGACCGCTGACATGTTGTTGTGCTGTACACAGACACAAGTGGGTGGGAAGAAGAACAGCGTTATCCTCCAGAAGCTAACGCCTGACACGCCCTACTCCATCACCGTGGCTGCAGTGTACCCCAGTGGCGAAGCGAAAAGTATCTCAGGGCAAGGAAAGACAAGTAAGTGGACCCACAAGACATAAAAAGACATAAACACCCACAAGACATGAAAAGACAGCACTTCCCGCCACATTTCCATCTGTATTTTTTGCGTTACATTTCATTGTGTTTCCGCGTCAGACAATCTCCACAAAATACTCTTGTACTAAAAAGGTTAATAAACATAATCATGCTGAATAATTAACACATTTCGTCACAAATATCTTTTGCACCATATTGTTGGTCTACAGTTCTGTCCATATACAGTAACGTGATGCAAAATAAGCATATTAAAGGATCTTGTGTTTGTGCCCAGAGCCTCTTGGTGGAGTGAGGAACCTGCAGGTGACCAATCCCACGATGACCACACTGAACGTGAAATGGGAGCCGGCCGATGGGAAAGTCAGGGAGTACAAAGTGATCTATGTGCCAGCAGCTGGTGGAGCAGAGAGCATGGTAGGCATGGTAGGACTATGGGAAGGACTATCGCCTGACTGTAGAAACATTTCCAACAATACAAAATGTCATTACACTGCAAATAATTTTGCCAGTGGAACAAGACAATTTCACTATTTTTGAAGAGATGTTTGTTTGAAATAAGTGAAATAATATGCCAATGGAAAAAGAGATATTCAAGGCATATTTTCTAAAAACAAGCGTGTATATTCTAGCTTGTTAAGAAAAATGTGCCTAATATTAAGGATGGTTTGATTTTTTTACTTGAAAACAAGTTAAATATACTTGGTAAGGCAGATATTTTTTGCGATGTAGAAGAAGCGTATTTAATGTATTGAGTGGTGTGTTATGATAAATCACAAAATATTCGCAAAACAACTATCTCCGGTCAAACAGGGTTATGTCGATGGTGGGCAGGGGTTAACGGTCAGCTTGTGTTTGTGTGAAGGAGACTGTGGCCGCTTCGGCCACCAGCACTGTTCTGAAAAGCCTCCAGCCAGACACCCTCTACACCGTTTCACTGGTGCCGGTCTACGAAGTGGGAGATGGCCAGAAACAGTCTGACAACGGAAGGACAAGTAAGAGTGTCTGACCGCTACTTGTGAAGATCGTTAAAGATCTTCTAAAGATCAGTTATTCAGTGATCTTTTCATGGTTTGACTATTGGCCTTCTTAAAAGCGGGTTTATGGAGTAAATCCATAAATAACCACCAATGAAGAGGGTAACTCTTCATTTAGTCTGTATTTAAACTTCATACAGACTCCTTGCAATCCCAAGTTATTGTATAAAGATTCAAGGGCAGACTAATGGCTTTCTGAAAAGCCATTAATATCATCAATAGAGAGGATGACTCTTTATTGCTGGATTTTAATTCTATTCAAACTCCCTAAAATCCGTTAGTAGTGAGAACTGTAAAATCAGTCAGAATAAAATGATATTACTTAAGCATTGTTCAACACATCAAGGGCCCATTGGTGGAGTGAGAAACTTGCAGGTGACCAATCCCACAATGACCACTCTGAACGTGAAATGGGAGCCGGCCGATGGGAATGTGAAAGAATACAAAGTGACCTATGTGCCAGAGGATGGCGGAGCTGCTGAGGCAACGGTAGGACGAGTGCAGCAGTGTGCCAAGATGTTAGAAATTGGTTGCCGTATAAAATATGTTTTGTTGGCATGTCGACGGTGGGCAGGGGTTAACGGTCAGCTTGTGTTTGTGTGAAGGAGACTGTGGTCGCTTCGGCCACCAGCACTGTTCTGAAAAGCCTCCAGCCAGACACCCTCTACACCGTTTCACTGGTGCCGGTCTACGAAGTGGGAGATGGCCAGAAACAGTCTGACATCGGAAGGACAAGTAAGAGTGTCTGACCGCTACTTGTGAAGATCGTTAAAGATCTTCTAAAGATCACTTCTTCAGTGATCTTTTCTGGGTCTGACTAATGGCCTTCTTAAAAGTGGATTACGGAGTAAATCCATAAATAACCACCAATGAAGAGGGTAACTGTTTTAGATCTGTTTTAATCTCATATAGACTCTTAACAATATTAAATAAAAAAAAGTTTCAGTTCAGAAATTTACTATTGGCCTTCTTACAAGCTATGCCTAGACAGGACAGGACTCATTTTGCTGGATTCTTGCTTTGTGCAAACTCAACTAAATAACACACGATAGTACTTCACAAAGTTGCATTACTAAAGAGTCGGTTGGTTGTGCCCAGAGCCTCTCAGTGGAGTGAGGAACCTGCAGGTGACCAACCCCACCATTACCACACTGAACGTGAAATGGGAGGCAGCCGAGGGGTCAGTCAGAGAGTACAAGGTCATCTACGTGCCGGCTGCGGGCGGAGCTGAGAGCGTGGTAGGACTGCTAACTGAGAGTGTAGAAAATGTGGTCACTTTCTAGGGCTTGAGCACCACTGTACGGACCCATAATGCCTCTGCACTCCTATTTGACTGGCTATAGTCGCTTGCCATATCTTGTGATTTATACCGTATAACGTTCAGCCTGCCAATTCATGACTTTCAGCCAATTATCAATCAGGATTCTAAGCACGTTATTATCCTGGCTGCTGACTGGCTGAAGGGCATGGTATAGGAGGCCAAAACATTTATGACAAAACATTCATGTTTGCAGTTCTAATTGTGCTGGTAACCAGTTTATAAAACCAATAAGGCATCTTTGTGTTATATTTCCAATATTGGCGATATACCACACCCTACCATGCCTTATTTCATATACGAGGAATGGGCAGATTTAAATACCTCAACTGTGTGTGTGCAATGTAAAGGAGACTGTGGGCGGGACGAATACAGTCTTGAAGGGCCTTACGCCAGAAACCCTTTACACTGTTTCGGTGGTGCCTGTCTATGACCTGGGAGACGGCAAGAAGATGTCAGAGAACGGGAAGACAAGTAAGCTTGACAGACATTGGCAGGGGTTGGGTGATGAACATTCTGAGAGTGTGGTCAGTGGAAGGGATCTCTCTTCAGTGCTGGATTGTCACCCTTGATCCGTCCCAGGACCCGTTGGCGGAGTGAGGAACCTGCAGGTGATCAACCCGACCATGACCACCCTGAACGTGCGCTGGGAACCGGCCGATGGGAAAGTCAAAGAGTACAAAGTCATCTATGTGCCTGCCGCCGGTGGAGCTCCTGAGGCAATGGTAGGACCGCGGGGTGGGGGGGGGTGGGGGGGGGGGGGGTGGGGCGTAAGGAAGCGTCGCTGCGCCGTAACGCCACTTAAACGTTGGTTGTGGGCAGAGGTTAATATTTTGATTCCGCTTGGGTGTAACGTAGGAGACTGTGACGGCCACCACCACCAGCACAGTTCTGAGGGGCCTTCAGCCAGACACCATCTACACCGTCTCACTGGTGCCCGTCTTCGCGGAGACAGAGGGCAAGAGGCAGTCTGAGAACGGGAAGACAAGTAAGCACATTGACTTGGTGGTGGACAGAGTTGACATACAGTCATGAACTGTGTGTGATGGGCATGGATGATACTTGGAGATGAGCGGTGAGTGTGTAACGTTCATGCATTTGCAGCTCATGTCCGCGTGTCGGTTTTAACAGTGGCCGACATCAGAGGAAACGTGCCCTACATTTCATTTGTTTTTACGGCACGCAATTTCTGACTGTATTCGGATAGAGTTCATCTTTAGATGCTCTACAGATCAGCAACAAATGAACCCGACCCCTAGTCATAACCCTAGCCCTGATCCTTACCCTAAGCCTATAGCTTGCAGTTGCTCATCAACAGATAGTTGATAATATGACTGTCTTTACATCGTCTACCGATAGACTATCCAACAAAACCCGGTGTGGTCATTCTGCTGTTTCATTTTTGCCTGGTGTTGACAGAGTTCATGCTTTGTCGGAGCTAACGGAGTGTGAACAGCAGCTCTGAGATAGAGACTGTAATGCAGTTGCCTTTATGGTTTGGCCCGAATCCGTGGAACAAGATCCTCTAGAACAATGTTTGGTTTACTGTTCAATTGGCCCTGTTGCCTGTTGTGCACATCCAAGCTTTCACTCTAAATCAAACCTTTAGTCTAAGCTGTAGTTCGTGCGTTCCAGAGGAGCCCCAAAGCGAGCTCGCTTGTTATAATTCAATTTAGAAGAATAGAATAGAGCGGCCTTTGTTTCTAACTGTGCATCTGTCACCAGGACCGTTGGGCGGGGTGAAGAACCTGCGGGTAACCGATCCCACCATGACTTCTCTGAAGGTGGACTGGGACCCAGCGGACGGAGCCGTGCGCCAGTACAAGATCTTCTTCGTTCCTGAGGCTGGAGAAACACCTGAGGAAATGGTTGGTGTCTTCTACCGTATGAGCTGAAAAATAGCATTGAGCATATTCCACTTTGAAATCAAAGGATCCGTCATGGGGTCAGTCGTCCGATTAATGTCACTTTCCACATGCTTGTGAACAGGAGCAAGTGCCTGGAGCAACCACCAGTATTGTTTTGAGAAACCTCAAGCCCGACACTCCGTATACAATATCTGTCTTACCTATTTACCCGGCCAGAGAAGGAAGACGTCAGTCAGAAAACGGACGAACGTGTGAGTATGCCGTCACAAAAAGGGATTTAGCTGCATGGCAAACATGCATTGAAGAACATCATACACTGTATATTCACTGGATTTTCCACAATAATCCCGGAATAATAAACAAAGTTTTGTTTTTCTTGTCAGTGCCATTGGGTGGAGTGGCCGGTCTGCAGGTCATCAACCCCACCCACACCACCCTCACCGCCACCTGGGACGCCGCTGACGGCAACGTGCAGGGCTACAAGATCATCTACACTCCTGTCACAGGAGGCCCTGAGCTCATCGTGAGTCCCACTCCATGTGCTCCCAAGAGGCGTATTACTTACGCGTGTGAGGTCACGCGTGTTGACAGCGTAGTGTCCCTGGGCCAGCCTATTGCAACAGTTTCCCGTGTCTAGGGAGGAAAGAGCACCGTCTCGTCGCACAGCATACTTTGTAGAGTGGGGATTATGTCAACCGGCTAGAGAAGTTAGCGCAGAGGCCTTGCCGCTAGCAGTTAGCCTGCAGTGTTGATTATGATTGGAGGCAGCAGCAGTGGAGTGGTCGTGCTGTTGTGCCCCTGTAGCCTAGCGTAGCTGAGAACAGCAGCTCTGTGATAACAACACTAATGCAATTGCCTTTATGGTTTGGCCCCGGTCTGTGGAACCTGATCCTCTTAAGTCTTGTTTGGTTAACTGTTGAGTTGGCCTGTGTGCGCCTGTCATAGCTTTCACTCTAAATCCAACCTCCCGTATAAATAAACTCCACGGAAAAACTGGAACAGTAGTAGTTGTATAGTTAATGTACTTTTACTGACCATAGCACAATTGGGCTTTATCATACGGATCTGGTATTACAGTCTGCATCCTACTTATCATTTAGTGTACTACTTTCTACCAGGGCAAAAGTAGTGCATTTAGGAAGTAGTGCATTTAGGTTTCTTCGTGATGTGTCAGTTGTGTTGTGGTATGTCTGTTGGAGATCTGCCGGTGTGACTCCATCTCTCCCCTCTGAAGGAGCAAGTCTCGGAGAGCACGACCACCTCGGTTCTGAGGAGCCTCTCGCCAAACACCAAGTACAGAGTGACGGTCGTGCCGGTGTACGCGGAGGGAGATGGTCCGACCCAGACCAAGGACGGAACCACAAGTGAGTAATGGCAAAGTCTTGCACATGACCCTGTCAGTGATCGGTGGTAATAACAGGCATGTGGTTCAATGATAGATGAGAATATCTGAGGTAACCTGCACGTACACTGCTATCTGTAGACGTACACTACTATCTATAGACATACACTACTATCTATAGACATACACTACTATCTGTAGACATACACTACTATCTATAGACATACACTACTATCTATAGACATACACTACTATCTATAGACATACACTACTATCTGTAGACATACACTACTATCTGTAGACATACACTACTATCTGTAGACATACACTACTATCTGTAGACATACACTACTATCTATAGACATACACTACTATTTGTAGACATACACTACTATCTATAGACATACACTACTATCTATAGACATACACTACTATATATAGACATACACTACTATCTGTAGACATACACTACTATCTGTAGACATACACTACTATCTAGACATACACTACTATCTATAGACATAGACTACTATCTATAGACATACACTACTATCTAGATATTCACTACTATCTATAGACATACACTACTATTTGTAGACATACACTACTATCTATAGACATATTGTAGTTGTAATATGCAGGCAGCACTTTTCACTTTCTCTGTTTCGTCCTCCTGCCCAGAACCCCTGGGCTTCGTGAAGAACATGCAGGTTTACCAGCCCACCACCAGCACCCTGAATGTGCGCTGGGACCCAGCCGAGGGGAAAGTGCGCGAATACATCATCGTCTACGTCCCGGCGGCCGGCGGGGAGCAGGACGTGGTGCGTCTTGGTCGCTTAACCAGCACTCTTCCTAATGCTCTCTAGAATGACCAATTTCAGAGCCCCACTTTTGATCTAACGTGACACACACCTCCAGTACTATTCTCCCCTGAGGCCACTGACAATCTCTCATCTGTTCTTAACAGGACCAGTTGTCTGGAACAACAACCAACACTGTGCTGAAGGAACTGACCCCAGACACGGAATACACTGTGACTGTGGTGCCAGTCTACGAAGAGATGGAGGGACTCTCTAGGTCCCAGAATGGAAAGACAAGTGAGTCCAACTTGAACGGGGTGACGTTATTCCTTCTGGTGCCACTCGTTAAGTGAATGCCAGGCCGTGCCTTCCCGTGGGCTGGTGTAACCCGGTCCCTTCTGCCTCAGATCCTTTGGGAGGAGTGAGGAACTTGAAGGTCACCAACCCCACCATTAACAGCCTGACAGTTCGTTGGGACCCGGCCGTCGGTGATGTGCGTAACTACAAGGTCTTCTACGTGGCCAAGCCGGATGGGACGGAACAAATGGTACGCCCGTCTCTGTCCTCTTCGGCGGTCAGCCTACGCCGCGCTGACGTTGTCATTTGGTTGTCGCTGTGGTGAAATGCTAACGTTGATATTTACCTGCCCTCCGAAACAGGAGCAAGTGTCAGGGGGCACCACCAACCTTGTCCTGCGTAACCTGCAGTCCGATACTCAGTACAACGTGTCTGTCGTCCCAGTTTACACAGACGTGGAGGGGATCTTGCAGTCGGACCAGGGAAAGACAAGTCAGTGCAGAATTTCAATGGTCACTTTCACTCACGAAACGCCATGCTATAATATTGACGTACGTCATTATAGTAATAACAATTACAAGAACGGTATTTCGTACAACAAAACAGTGAAATGTGTAAAATCACCTGTATTTTTGGACTGCGTACTTCCACGTCGGCCTTTGAGTCGACCGAGTAGCTCACTCGATGGGTGTCGGCGAGCGGCCTGATGTTGTTCTGTGGTTTTGGGTGTCCTTCAGAGCCGCTGAGTGGAGTGAAGAACCTGCAGGTGACAGATCCCACCACCAACTCCCTGAGGGTACGCTGGGAGCCAGCCGAGGGGGACGTGCGCCAGTACATTGTCCTCTACGCCCCGCTTGCTGGAGGACCTGAGTTCACGGTATGTTGCCAACACTTGTTCTTGCACTGTGTAAGCAATCACTTTGTGATCTTTAATGGAGATCGACTTTCCATTCTTGTTCACTCGTTTTCACAGACCACGGTTTCTGGGATGTCAACCAACACCATTCTTAGGAACCTCGTGCCAGACACACAGTACAAGGTGACATTGGTGCCTATGTACGGGGATATCGAAGGGAAGAGAAACTCTAAAAACGGAAAAACAAGTAAGTTGTGACTGAACCAACTGGACAATATGTACTCAAATGAAAAACATTTCCAATCTGTGAAACCCGTACAAATATCTGAAGTTAAACTCACTGCAAGATTTTTTTTTTGACTGTACGCTTCAGTATTAAGCTCACTTTGACGTGGCAATGGCTCGAGGACGACCGGCTCCATTTGCTTTTGAGTGATGTTGACATCATTGTTTTCCGCCCCTTCCCGCCAGAGGCGTTGGGAGGTGTGAAGAACCTACAGGTCACTGATCCCACCACCAGCTCCCTGAAGGTGCGCTGGGAGCCGGCGGAGGGCAACGTGCGCCAGTACCGCCTCTTCTACGTCCCCACATCCGGTGGAGCTGAGGACATGGTAAGGCCACTGGCAGTCCGCACGTTGTGACCAATCGCGGCGTGTTTGCTTGAAATCTGACGAGGCCAGATTCAACGATACGCAGGGGGTGGGGGTGAACTTTGATGAGTCGATGCGAACACCTCCCTTGTGAACAGGAGCAGGTGTCGGGAGGCACGACCAACACCATCCTGAGGAACCTTCTATCAGACACACCCTACACCGTCACAGTGGTCCCTGTCTACCCAGAGGGAGAGGGCCAGCGTCAGGCAGACAAAGGAAAGACACGTAAGTCATCAATTAACAAATGCCCCCCCCCCCCCAAAAAAAATAACACTGCATCAGATGGATTGAAGTGCGTAGCTTTATATGTCTTGTGTCAGCATATACAGTATCTCACAAGTAAGTATACCCCTCACATTTTTGCAAATATTTGATTGAAGTGAGTACACCCCTAAGTGAAAATGTTACTCGTTAGTGTTACAAGGACTCAGGTGTGAATGGGGAACAAGTGTGTTAAATTTGGTGTTATCACTCTCACACTCCCTCATACTGGTTACTGGAAGTTCAACATGGCACCTCATAGCAAAGAACTCTCTAAAGATCAGAAAAAAAGAATTGTTGCTCTACATAAAGATGGCCTAGGCTATAAGAAGATTACCAAGACCCTGAAACTAGATTACTGGAACCATGTCCTGTGGTCTGATGAGAACAAGATACACGTATTTGGTTCAGATGGTGTCAATCGTGTGTGGTGGCAACCAGGTGAGGAGTACAAAGACAAGTGTGTCTTGCCTACAGTCAAGCATGGTGGTGGGAGTGTCATGGTCTGGGGCTGCATGAGTGCTGCCGGCACTGGGGAGCTACAGTTCATTGAGGGAACCATGAATGCCCACATGTACTGTGACACACTGAAGCAGAGCATGATCCCCTACCTTCGGTGACTGGGCCGCAGGGCAGTATTCCAACATGATAACGACCCCAAACACACCTCCCAGACGATCACTGCCTTGCTAAAGAAGCTGAGGGTAAAGGTGATGGATTGGTCAAGCATGTCTCTAGACCTAAACCCTATTGAGCATCTGTGGGGCATTAATGGCTGTGTGTTGTGTTATTTTGAGGGGACAGCAAATTTACACTGTTATACAAGCTGTACACTCACTACTTTACATTGTAGCAAAGTGTCATTTCTTCAGTGTTGTCGGATGAAAAGATACAATCAAATATTTGCAAAAATTTGAGGGGTGTACACACTTTTGTGAGATACTGTATGTTGTAAACACATATTTGGTTTGATGAACACACATGTACATATCTGTCAAAATATACAAGAATTGGCCGTTTTTATATTTTATATGTCAGATTGAAATATGTAATGAACATATATGATCATGTGTTTTAAAATATATTTAAAGTATTTTTTATATGTTAAGTCTTTTAATCTAAATGATAATATATGGCCATATATTAGATTTCTGTATGGGTTACCTCACCCCAAGAAAAATATAAAAAATACCATACTAATAATTGTTGTTTTAGTAGCTCTGTGTGGTTTTTATAACCTATTGTGTGCATGCGTTTGTTTGAAATGGCTTGCCATGCTCAGTCAGCAGATATTCATCCCAAAGAAGTTGACTGGAAAACTGTGATTCCAGCAGAGCGTATCAGTATTACAGAGCCTGTGGAGTATAATGATCCCACAGGAAGTTCCAGAGACTCCGTTGGGCAAGGCTTATGTGAAATCGTCAGTATGGGCGTCAAGCTTTTAGTTTGAGCTTTCTAAGTGCTTGTCAATCTTGAGACAGACACAGATTTATGGTAATTGAGTCATATCCGATGACAAGCCAAATGTAAAGATGGAATGTTTAACAGGCTAATCTTTCTACTGAAACACCATCATTTGTTTCATGTACAGTAGATTGAACCTGTGTGTTGGACAAATAATGTAGGTTATACTGTGAATGTTTTAAGTTCTACATAGGGTAGCTAGGTCTAGGTCCATCTACTGCTTATAACTTCACTTGGCGGAAAGTGCTGAAAGCCAGAGCAACATGCACATCTGTTTTTGTTTAAAAGGGAAGTTAAGAGGTTTTTGCATGAACTCAAAGTGTGCTATTTCTCCTTAGATGCTTTCCACATAGACATTATAAAATCACATGGTTTTTCGAGACTTTGCTTTCCTCAGCATTTCAGTCACCCCCTTTTTCTTCTGAGCTAGGTCAAGTTTCAATCCTTGCAATATAAAGATGTTTAACATTTTGCTCTTGTGTCTCTGTTTTCTTGCTCGACTTAAAGCTCGACATGGCGCAGTAGTGTGAAATAAACGCTTTTGTGTGGTCAGGGCGTCAGGGGAAGTGACCCTTGAAATGTCCCTCGTCTCTCTTGACTTTCTCTGACCCTCTGTGAACTCCAGTTCCACGCACCCCTCCCAAGAACATCCAGGTGTACAACCCCTCCCCCAACAGCCTGAATGTACGCTGGGAGCCCGCCTCCGGCCAGGTGCAGCAATATCGCGTCACCTATTCCTCACTGTCTGGAGTCAGACCCTCTGAGACGGTAAGTCCACTAGGTGCACCCCAAATAGCCCCCTCTTCCCAGAGTAGTGCCTTAAAGTTATGTCAGACATATCACACTATGTAGGGGATAGGGATGCATTTGGTGCGTGACTGTTTACGGGATCCCGTAATTATGCTGAGGCGAGGTCGACCCCGACCACCTTTAGACGGAAAGGGAAAGTCTACTTAAACGGCAGGAGTTGGGAATAGGCTTGCTGTGTTTCACGAGACGCATAGAAATCTGGAAGACGTTGTTCGTCTGTAGAAGCCTGCAGAGATAATTGTCCCGTCTTTGTGTCCGTTGTATCAGAAACCAAGATTTTTCGGGCTCTTAATTATTTGTCCAACAGGATTGATTTTACAACTCCAAAGCACATGCTGTATCTTGGGTTGTAAGACAAAGATGAATGAGAGTGCCTTACAGACAGCTTTTACTGTATCATCAGATCAGCAAATATGCACATCCACATCTGATAGACATTGAAATAAATTTTCCTTGACATTTTGGATGGCATAATGTCTTGGTTAGGGGATAATGGGGTTTTTATGATTGTATTGTTCTTTGATGCAGCTGTAGGCCTTAAAAGCCCTCATGGTAACAAACACATTATTTTATTCTCATTCAGCCTCTTCCCCCTTATCTATTCTCAATATCCCTACATGTCTTATTGAAGACAACACAGCTTATACAGTGCCTTCAGAAAGTACGCACATCCCTTCATTCTCTCCACCTTTTGACATTTTGTTGTGTTATGGACTTAATTCATAACAAATTAAAACCTTTTTTTGCCATCGGTCTACACATGATACCCCATGATGACAAAGACAAAACACACATTTGTGCTTCGGGTCATTTTCGCGTTGATAGATGAACATTGAAGAAAATCTCATCCAGAATGCACATCCATCAATCGCTTCATTCATCCTTCCCTGGACCCTAACCACTCTTCTAGTGAAAATGCTGCCGAAACCCATACCCGCTGCATGATTCTCTCACCACCACGTTTCGCTGTAGGCATGGTATTTGCCAGGTGATGAGTGGTGCCTTGTTTTTGCCAGATGTAGCCCTTGGCATTCAGGCCTAATAGTACGATGTGGTCTCATCAGACCGGATAAAAGTCTCAGCCCGCTTATCATATGCCTTAATCAGACGTGGTTCTGTTTTGGTTCTCTACCATAAAGGCCTGGTTGATGGAGCACTGCAGAAATGGTTGTCCTTCTGTCACTTTCTCCCATCTCTGTGGAAAGATAATTCAAAAGCTATTTTAGAGTGGCCATTGAGTCACCTCCCTCAGCAAGGCCCATCTTGCCCAGTTATTTAGTTTGGTCAGAAAGCCAAGTTAGGAAGAGTGTTGGTGTTTCCAAAGTTCTTCCATTTGTCAGTGATGGAGCCCACTGTGCTCCAGGGAACATTCATTGCTATAGCTATTCTTTTAATAACATTTGCCATGTCTATACCATAACACAATTTGGTCTTGGAGGTCTATAGAGATTTCCTTGGACTTCATAGCTTGGTTTTGGCACTATAAAGCGTGGCATATTTTATAGACAGGTGTGTGTGCCTTTTCTAAATCATGTCCAATCAATTTAAGTTCTTCGAATTCAGTAAACTGAAACAAATTCATAAATACATATGTTTCTGATCTGTCATTATGTTCTGTAGATTGATGGTAAAAAAAAATAAATAAAAACAATTAAATTCAGTCGATAAAACAACAAAATGTGGGGTCTGAATAGTGGTGTTCAGAGGAAGTTTACCGTGCAGGTAGACTGGAGGTAGACTAATTTAAATCGCAGCTGTGTTTAGGACAATGTAGTGGTCAGAACCCAGATAAACCAACACTCTAGCCAACGGTCTGTATTATTGGCTGTGGTGAAACTGAGACAGTGCTGAGGTAGACATTGGGCCTGTCCAACTGGTCTTGTGGTGTCGGTCAAACATTAACCTGACGGTGGACGATACATAACACTAACTGTTTATCACTCATCGCTTAGCCGAATGAATGTCATTGTTTAGCCTTTGAATTTCCTTCAAGGCCTTGCTAGTACTTTGTGTTAGACTTTGGCACGAGGCTACCTCAAAGAAGGCATTATCAGGGATTAACAGTGAGCTCATTATGTACATTAGCAATGCCAGGGCATTATGTAACACACAGAGGAGCTCATTTGAATAAGGGAAGCCATCAGCTCCGCGTCCCAACTGACACTCTATCTCTATCTAGTGCACTTCTTTTGTCGGGAGCCCGTAGCACTGCGGGCCCTGGGCGAACGTCGTGCTCCGAATAGAGTGCCATTTGGGATGCAGGTCAGGCGTCATTGTGATGTATGTCTCATGACCTCCCTGAAGGTCCTGGTCCCGGGAAACATCAACACTGCCTTCCTGGATTCGCTCATTCCCGACACGCCGTACTCCGTCAGTGTTCAGGCTGTGTACGCCGACGGGGATGGACCACCACTGAAGGGAAACGGCAAAACATGTGAGACTTAAATCCAATCAACCTGTCCGAGTTGTGTACATTGATATGAGTGACTAATTCGCCTTGTGTACATAGAAATCGCACACTCATGACCGTTACTCACGCTTTCCCGATGCCGCGGTCCGCAGCATTCACATGCCGGCGTGTCTACGCACGCCGCACGCACGCTTGGGGTTGTTAGATTCACGCGTGTTCTTTCTGTGGCAGTGCCTCGTGGTGGACCAAGGAACATGCGTGTGTTTGATGCCACTACCAACACCCTGACGATCGGCTGGGACCACGCTGAAGGTCCTGTTCAGCAGTACAAGATTGCCTACGCCCCCACCACCGGAGACCCCATCACAGAGTTTGTGAGTTCATGTGTTGGATCCCTAATGACACAAATCAGGCTCTGGTAAAAAAAAAATAAAAAAAAGATGTTCGCTGTGTACGCAAACTGGGCACCTTTTTTGGATTTTAGAGGTTGACTTGAGGGACTTGTGAACCGTTGACTTTAACCAACTGTCTATTTTTCATATTTTGTCAGACGGTCAAATCAAACACACGCCTGCACGCTCACACCAAGCCCCTGTTCGACGTAAAACACCTGCCAAGCACTGTACGCCAACAAAGTCATAATTCCTTGACTGCTTGGTCCACGTCACCAGATAATTGGTGATTAGTAAGATGAATCAGAGGCTCAGTTAGAACAACATTATCACTGGAAACATTATGTTACATTACACTGGATTATTAATGACTTTAAAATCAGAGCTGGGGCAGTTGAGGACAGCACAGCTGCAGTGCATTATCGCCTCCTCTAGCTAAACATCTGCTGAGTGACAGAAAAAACACTTCTTAAGAGAAAAAAGTCCTTCAGCACCTAGTTTTAAAAGAAAGGTCACTACAACCAATGGTTCTGTTTCAATTTGTCCGTTCTTCTACAGTGAGTGGATGTTCACACAAGCTATTCTAGCATTAGTGTGCATCTTCCAATAAGCAGTCATGTTCCTATGTGTGTTTCTGAAACCTTTTGAGTTAGTGAGCTCCTCTGTGTGTTTTCTTTCTCTCACAGACGGTTGTCCCTGGCAACAGAAACAATGCCCTTCTGCAGAACCTGCTTCCTGACACTCCCTACAACATCACTGTGGAGGCTGTCTACGCCGATGGACCAGGGGGAACGCTGAATGGGCCTGGACGCACGGGTAATGCAGTTAGGGAAAGTGGTTAGGAAGTGGTCAGTCGGCACAGTTAATGGTCTAGCTAGCTGCACAGAATTTCCAAGCCTGGAATTGGGAGCCAGGACAACTTCACAACAGTGGAAAGTACTTACAATGGCCATTCAATAGCCAACCAATTCCAACATGTCTCAGTTTGAAGAATTCAGAGGATTAGGGAGTTCACAGTAGAGGGAACTGGAAACGCTAAACAACTGGAGAACATTAACCCCGAGTTACACAAACAATAGAAGCGTTCCCTTCTTGGCACGGACAGAGGCACCGCTGTGCCAGCCAAGGAGTTTAAACGGGCCCCGCGCCAATGGGGAGCTTATGCTGCCCTGCCCGCGCCGACCCACCAATCCACTGCTTGCTGAGAGGGTTCGGCTCCCTCAACAAGACAGTGGAACAGATATGTCCAATCCAAACACTGGCATTGCTCATAACAGTCCTTCCTGATTGGATGAGCAGGCAGTGGGTGTTGTAGACATGCAGCATGCAGTGCTTTATTACTGTTGGGGGGGGGGGAGATGGAATTGCGCTCCTACTTGCCGTTGGGGTGGGGGGGGTCATCATTGTGACTGACTGAATGTTGACACGTGTTGGATTTTCTTTGGTTACAGTGGGCCTGCTGGAGCCCAGGAACCTGCGCATCTCTGACGAATGGTACACCCGGTTCCGCGTGGCATGGGACCCCTCGCCGTCCCCGGTGCTCGGATACAAGCTGGTCTACACGCCTGCGGGTGAGACAACGTCGCACTCTGGACCACGCGCATGCATCCGGGAACCCCGCCCCCCCTTGTTTTGTCACATGGGGCGGTTTGAGCCCTGCGAGCTACTTATCCACAATACATTCCAGTGCAAGTCCAGAGGCCTGATCACACCAAATGAGGGCGTGTGGGGTGTACCGCTGTCCCCGTCCCTCCTCGTGAGGGCTGTCGGGGTTAAGTGTCGCAGTGTCCCCGTTGATCACATTGTGCTGTTTGTTTCGCCCTGCAGAGGAAGATCAGACGAAGAGTTTGGACGTGTTCGTGGGCGACGTGACATCGTACACACTCCAGAACCTCCTGCCCGGCACCACCTATGATGTCAAGGTGTTTTCTCAGTACGGTCCCGGCTTGAGCGGGGCCCTCGAGGGAGAGGGAACGACACGTACGTATCCGCTCGGCACAGATGTCGCCTTGGTGGAGCGTCAATGTCAACCTCAAGGACGCGTCCCAAGTGGCACCCTATTACCTGTAGAGTGCACGTCTTGGGACACCACAATCTGCCCCAGGCGATATTAGCGCACCATACCTAGAGAATACGGTGCCATTTGGGACTCTTCTACGGTCTTGACGTCCGTCTGAGACTCATGGTGTTTCTGCTCCGTAGTGTACCTGAACGTCACCAACATCGACACCTACAACGTCGGCTTTGACAAGTTCTGCGTCCGCTGGAGTCCTCACCGGGCCGCCACGTCCTACCGGATCAAACTCAACCCGCTGGACCGTGAGTCTCTGTCTTTGTGGTTCCGTTCGTGTGTTTTTTCAGGACTTTTAAATGCTTTCTTGGACCAAGACAGTGGTGAAAGATAGAGGACAGGGTTATTTTTTTTTTTTATGGAAGGAGCAGTGGGACAGATTTGCCCCCGCTTCGCAGCGTTAGTTCAACACAGGAAGCAGCAGATCAGGTCGCTGGGTCACACCTAGGAGGCCTAGGTCTCAACGTGGAAACTTGATACTGATTTCTTGTTTCAGCCAGACATTCATTGCTGATTGCACGTTCAGTCTCAGATACACACATTTTATACTGTAAAAATGTGCTTATTCATGATAGCCTGTTTTATTCTGCCTCTAACCTCTGAAGACATTCAGGAGATTGGGGATGTCGACACACAATACGGTTTGTGTCTGTCCTCGGGTAGAGATTGAACTCTGGTCCTTGAGGGTAAAAACACTTTGTTTGCCTTCTAATCTGGGACTGAATGAAACACGGGACACCGGGTGTGGGTGATTAACTAACAAGTCCAAAAACCAGTAATGTTTGGGCCCTCCTGGGTTGCAGTTGAAGAGCCCTTCTATAGCTCCCAGATTGTGGAGAGCCACACCCTCTGTGTTGGAACGGCACCAAGCTGAGACTGGGTCTAGACATTCACACAACTTGTCATCCTCAGCCCTCCCTTGTGTTTATTCCTCGAAGGAGAATGCATGCTGTGGCGTGTTCTGAGAGCATCCGACCACCAAGATTTAATTGGATTACACCCTTTTAATTACTGTCAGCCTTTTTAAATCCATCTGTTCCATATACACATGTAGATCCTGGATGTAAACTGTTTTAAAAACAGGAAGCATTAATGCAAGGATTTAAATATCAACATGGTAGTCATTACCCGTGACATATTCTCAAATTGAAGAAGGCTCTGCTTGTGTGAGAAAGACAGCTGCTGTAGAGAAGCACTCACAGGATGTAAACAGTCCCCAAAACTTTGAGAAGCTACGCATCAGTTATAAGGCATCCACGACAGTTGACAGAACATCGGTCGTTTGATACTAGTGAGGCTCAAACAATAACCATTTGCAAATGCACCGTGTCATTATTTAGCTATTATAAAACTAAATGCCCCTTACGTTGTTACAACTTTTTCAGCATTGTACTTAGTGTTTTGGAATACGTAAATTGTGAGTACTCTAGCCGTGGTAAAAGTTGACAAATTATTTTGAGGCGACAGTTACACATCATCGTTGTGAAGGAACCAGATTAAGAGTTGACTGGGTAGAGAGTCATTTCATGATCATTTATTAAATGATGCCCAAATTTGTTCTTTCTTTAAAACATGATTATTTGATCAATATAAAAACAAAATATATAAAAGGGCCATATGGGGTTTAAAAATGTTGGCATGGATCTTTTCAAAGATTAAATTAATGTGATATTTGTGACATTCAACTTATTATTTTGAATCCCACCAAAATGTCTGGATTCCATTGGCTTTCTGTTTCCCATTACACAATGGCTTATGTGCTATAATAGAGTCAATATTGACATATTTTTATTTTTAAATAGCTGAATTTCTTGTTTAATTCAGCAGCTGTTACAGCTATCAAAAATGCATCTTTGACCTCTCATCAATTTTTGACAGCTGTTGCTGTTGTTACTGAAATGGAATGCAAACAGTTGTCGGGGAGCGGTGGTCATGACACCCATCTCTGACCAAGAGTTTATATTTCATTTTTTTCCTTTTCCAAAAATATTTATTTTTTCGCCATTATTTAGCATTTCAGGACTTATAAAAGCCTTCTGTAGAGCAGAAAAGGGTCGACCCTGGCCAATTGAATTATGGGGATAATTCCACTTGTCTTGATCAAGGTTAATGTAGGAACTGTTCAAATGCCCTAGCTGAATGGCAGTAAATATAATTGTAAAAAAAAACAATTCTTATCATACAAAATATAATGTTCTATACTGTAAGTGGTAACATTATGTATGTGATGTAGTACACAAACCTGATGACACAAATAATGGGCACCTGTTTTACATCCAGTGGCTGATTTGACACGCAGTTTCCACAGTGCATTTTTAACTTTGCTTACCCAGTCAGTCTGTGAGCTTTATGAGGTATAAACGTTTCTGGCAGCAGCTTCTCACGTGCAAAATGTATCCTCCACTGTTTGTCGACGTCTCATTTCTTGTCTGTCATTTTGTTCTGCGCAGCCTCTAGTAAAGGGCAGCAGGAGATTACCATTACTGCGGGTCAGAGTCAGTACTGCTTCAGTGGCCTGTCCCCTGATGCTCTTTACAGCGCCACAGTGTTTGTTCAGACCCCCAACTTGGAGGGCCCTGGAGTCAGCGCGAAGGAGAGAACCTGTGAGTGTCTCGAGTCTTCAGAAAGTCACTTTAAGTGGCGCCAATGTGCCTTCTGCGTTGTCTGTTGTTGCCCGTTTTTTTAATCAGCCTTTACCAATATTTTGTTCTCTCTTTCTCTAGTGATCAAGCCTACCGAGGCACCAACACTACCTCCCACTCCTCCGCCGCCTCCAACCATTCCCCCCGGGTGGGCAGGTGAGCAGGCTGCGACAATAAACTGCGCCACATTCATAACAATGCTGCACCAAAGCTTGCACATCCATAAAACTGCAGCATCAAACCGCACCACATGCATAACACTGCAGCACCAAACCGTAACTCATCCATAGCACTGCAGCACCAAACCGTACCACATCCATAACACTGCAACACCAAACCTTACCACATCCATAACACTGCAGCACTAAACCGTACCACATCCACAACACTGCAACACTAAACCGTACCATATCAATAACAGTGCAGCACCAAACCATACCAAATCCATAACACTGCAGCACGAAACCGCACCACATCCATAACACTGCAGCACCAAACCGTACCACATCCATAACACTGCAGCACCAAACCGCACCACATCCATAACACTGCAACACCAAACCGTACCACATCCATAACACTGCAGTACCAAACCGTACCACATCCATAACACTGCAACAACAATCTGTACCACATCCATAACACTGCAGCACCAAACCGTACCACATCCATAACATTGCAGCACCAAACCGTACCTCATCCATAACACTGCAACACCAAACGGCACCACATCCATAACACTACAACAACAAACCATCCACATCCATTACACTGCAGTACTAAACTGCACAACATACACTCACCTAAAGGATTATTAGGAACACCTGTTCAATTTCTCATTAATGCAATTATCTAATCAACCAATCACATGGCAGTTGCTTCAATGCATTTAAGGGTGTGGTCCTGGTCAAGACAATCTCCTGAACTCCAAACTGAATGTCAGAATGGGAAAGAAAGGTGATTTAAGCAATTTTGAGCGTGGCATGGTTGTTGGTGCCAGATGGGCCGGTCTGAGTATTTCACAATCTGCTCAGTTTCTGGGATTTTCACGCACAACCATTTCTAGGGTTTACAAAGAATGGTGTGAAAAGGGAAAAACATCCAGTATGCAGCAGTCCTGTGGGCGAAAATGCCTTGTTGATGCTAGAGGTCAGAGGAGAATGGGCCGACTGATTCAAGCTGATAGAAGAGCAACTTTGACTGAAATAACCACTCGTTACAACCGAGGTATGCAGCAAAGCATTTGTGAAACCACAACACGCACAACCTTGAGGCGGATGGGCTACAACAGCAGAAGACCCCACCGGGTACCACTCATCTCCACTACAAATAGGAAAAAGAGGCTACAATTTGCACAAGCTCACCAAAATTGGACAGTTGAAGACTGGAAGAATGTTGCCTGATCTGATGAGTCTCGATTTCTGTTGAGACATTCAGATGGTAGAGTCAGAATTTGGCGTAAACAGAATGAGAACATGGATCCATCATGCCTTGTTACCACTGTGCAGGCTGGTGGTGGTGGTGTAATGGTGTGGGGGATGTTTTCTTGGCACATTTTAGGCCCCTTAGTGCCAATTGGGCATAATTTAAATGCCACGGCCTACCTGAGCATTGTTTCTGACCATGTCCATCCCTTTATGACCACCATGTACCCATCCTCTGATGGCTACTTCCAGCAGGATAATGCACCATGTCACAAAGCTCAAATCATTTCAAATTGGTTTCTTGAACATGACAATGAGTTCACTGTACTGAAATGGCCCCCACAATCACCAGATCTCAACCCAATAGAGCATCTTTGGGATGTGGTGGAACAGGAGCTTCGTGCCCTGGATGTGCATCCCACAAATCTCCATCAACTGCAAGATGTTATCCTATCAATATGGGCCAACATTTCTAAAGAATGCTTTCAGCACCTTGTTGAATCAATTCCACGTAGAATTAAGGCAGTTCTGAAGGCGAAAGGGGTCAAACACAGTATTAGTATGGTGTTCCTAATAATCCTTTAGGTGAGTGTACATCAATACTATGGAACGTTTTAGCCTTCCAAACCAGCTGTCAGCATAAAAGACATCTGGAAGTTAAGGTTAGCGTGACTCGTTTAGATATTAGTAATGACAATTATAGTTCAGAAAACATTGAAAATCATCTATTCATAAAGACCACAAGTAATTTACAAAAAGAAAACACCAGTTGAAATCCACTGCTCCTGATCATAGTTAGTGTTAGTGCTGGTATTAAAGTAATGGCCGCCACATGTTCCATACTGAGGCTCCAGGGCTTCGTCAGTGGGAACACACATTTACTTATGACTAACCTAGGTGTTGAGAAAGGTGGAGAGACTTTCACCACGTCCAAAGACGCTGATTATTTGAAAAGGTACTTGTGGAAAATCTTGTTTATGGATTCACACCTGGAAGAAGGGTATTTTGAGTGATAGAAAATGGTGTTCTACCACATCAGGCAGACATTATCTTGTGTTTTTTCCTACTACTTATTTTCAACTAATAAAGAAAGCTTTTTAAATAGCAGTTCATATCCCGCCCTTATGGCAACCAAATGTTTGTTGTTTTGTTAGTTTATTCAGGAAAGTGTGATCAATTAAACCAATAATTAATTATAGCTTAATTATGTCGCTTTTGCCATCCGTGGTTTTGTTTGTGAGATTCCTCCAGACGTTTTTATTTTTGAGGTTGCCGACTCAATTTTGATGCCATTCTCTCATATTGGGTCCTGGTGTTCCAGCCCAGAGAGTGAAGCCTGCCATGGAATCTTATTAGTGGAGTTCACTGAGTTGTTTTCCTGTTGCTTTAGTGTGCAAAGGTGCCAAGGCAGATGTGGTGTTTCTTATCGATGGCTCGTGGAGTATCGGAGAAGAGAGCTTCAAGAAAGTAGTGCAGTTCGTATTCAACATGATTGGAGCCTTCGATGTCATCGGATCCACAGGAATGCAGGTAATTAATAGTAAAAGCTGGAAGAATTTGATCGTTAACTAAGTTGGCGAAAGCCATTCCTCTCAGCAATACAACCTACAACATCGAGGTACAATTTGAAGTTGTATCATAGCTCCTGATTGTCCCATGTAGCTCAGGTAGGTAAAACAGGGTGCAGCGCAATGTCGGTGTTATGGGTCTGCTTCCAGTGGGCGGCTGATGGGTGAATAAAGCGATGTATGCGCTACTGTTGTCAATCTGTCATAAGGGCATTCCCTAAATGTAGTGCTAATGTATGTTTACTTTGGAAATAGGTGTCGTTTGTGCAGTACAGCGACGAATCAAAAACGGAGTTCAGGCTTAACACCTACTCAGACAAAGGCACCGCTCTGGCTGCTCTACAGCTCATTCCGTACAGAGGAGGAAACACAAAGACAGGTGAGCCTCCTCCCAAACGCCACCCCCGACTGCTATTCTTGAAGAAACCTGACGATGGAAAGAATGAAATGGTCAATGAGCCTCATCCCGGGTCTGTTTCTGCTCTCAGTCATGATCATGAGCATTCTTGAGCATTCATGAGCATTCATGAGAATTCATGAGCATTCAAATGCAAGTGGCATTCACGCAAGCCTTTCGTGAAAAGCAGGCCAAAAATGCGTATTCGTTGAAGACCCGTCCAAGTGTACCACATCATGCTAATTGATTTTCATTCTCCATCAGGTGTTGCTCTGAAGCACGTCAAAGAGAAGGTCTTCATCTCCGAAAACGGAATGAGGAGGAACGTCCCGAAAGTGGTTGTGGCAGTCACCGACGGCCGCTCTCAGGACGAGGTTAAGAAAAGCGCTGCTGCATTGCAGCATTCTGGTAGGGTTCTCTGGGTTCCTCTACTGATATCCTCTGATTCCTACAGGTCACAACGAAACAACGCATTGCTGTTCTCAACTGGTCTCCATTGAGGTGTCAGCAGTCTGAATGCGTGTGTTTGTCCCTCCAATAGGCTACAGCGTGTTTGTGGTTGGCGTCGCCGATGTGGATTTTACTGAGCTGCAGAACATCGGCAGCAAGCCGAGCGACAGACACATCTTCGTTGTGGACGACTTTGATGCCTTTGCCACTATCCACGACAACCTTGTCACCTTCATTTGCGAAACAGCAACATCTTGTACGTTTGTACATCTTGTCTGTTGGTCTTTGCTATTCTGGATAACACAACATCTAGCAGAAAACTATATTTTAAGCATTCATCCACATAACAAACAAAAATGAATCAGTTAGAAACAAAGGAAACTGTGGCTGATATTTGTTTTCTTTATAGCTTGTCCCCTGATATACCTGAATGGATTCACATCACCCGGTAAGTTTTATTAATGTTATTATTATTTTATTAATTATTATTTTATACAAATCGTTTTAGTTTTAAACTAGTGTCCTGAAAACAATGATGCAACAAATTTAAGAATGCCAATAAATGAAATAACATACCGTAAAAACCAATGACTTTGCATTGACAATGCTAAATTTAGAATAAATTGCTGAAACAGCCTGCATCGTTGAACTTTCCAGAACTTGACATGACTTAATGACTTTATTACCTTGCACTCTAGGCTTTAGGATGCTGGAGGCGTTCAACCTGACAGAAAAGACTTATAGCTATATCAAGGGAGTGTCTATGGAACCTGGCTCCTTCAATACCTACACCGCCTACCGACTCCATAAAAACGCCTTACTCACCCAGCCCACCACGTGAGTCTGAGATACTATTGTTTTTTTTAATTAAAAGATTTCAGTATCTTTACCCAAAATGTACACATTTTAAATGTACGTTAAAGTCTGGATTCACTGAATCAGAAGAGAATAATCAGGACTCCCATAACCCTGCAAATATGATATCTGGAAAACCTGTACATTTTTTGAAAGTTATCTAAATATTGCAAACCTACCGATGCATTTGACTTGAAATGTTAAATTCTTAATTTTGCGGTTTAATGTCTGCATTGTTTTGGGGAGCTAATGGATTTCAGCAATAATTGAGTTGCAGCACAAAGCCTTGCTTCATCGACTTGTACATCTATGATTAATAACATGTCATTAAACTGTCCTCAGGGGACGTTGCTGGAAGACTTTAGCTCAATCTCATACTTAGCTCAGCAGGATTTGTTTATGTGTGCCTAATCATTCCATATGCTGTTACTGACTGTGGTTTGTAGCATGGTCAACCTTTGAAGGAAAGCAGCACCTCCACCAATGTTTGGTATGCAGAATAGTAGAACCATTACTGCTTAGGGTTACGGAATCTTTGGTAAAACCAGGGAATTTTGCAACCCTTATGCTGTTTGTTCATGTTATGAGGGGCTCAGACTCCGATAGCTTGTTTATTGCTGAATCCGATGAAGTCTGAGGAGAACGAGGTCAATTTCAGTGCAGGTAAAGGGGGGGAAACTTTAGGAAATTACATGTTTGAATATTACCTTTTTGTGGTCCTACTGACAAGCGGGGAAAAAACTATCTCCGTTTGGCACTTGGCAGCAGCATGGCCCATAACATCTTGCCCTGGCTAACAGCAGCATGGCCCATAACATATTGCCCTGGCTAACAGCAGCATGGCCCATAACATCTTGCCCTGGCTAACATCAGCACGGCCCGCTAACATCTTGCCCTGGCTAACAGCAGCATGGCCCATAACATCTTGCCCTGGCTAACATCAGCACGGCCCGCTAACATCTTGCCCTGGCTAACAGCAGCACGGCCCGCTAACATCTTGCCCTGGCTAACAGCAGCACGGCCCGCTAACTTCTTGCCCGGTCATGCTTAAACAGACTGTTAGACCCTGCCTGCTTCCGAGGTCAATAGATTTACGATGTCCTAGAAAGGTGCTTGTTATTGACTTCCACGTTGCAACGTGGACGGCCTTAAAGAGGTTTTCCTCGTTCAGTCTGAAGCTCTGGCATGTCAGTTGGTTCACTCAGCCCACATGAATTTGAGACTTCCAACTCTACAGTCCATCTCCCCACGTCCCCTCATCTCCAAGTGTTTTATCAGATGCACCGTAGATCTGTCAGCTTAACTGTCTAGATGTTATAACTCCTCATTTTGCTCTACGGAGCACAAGTCACGTCGCAGGGCTACAACGTGTACGACTAATACAATTCACATGTGCTGTGAAATAAATGGTGAAATCATTATTGTGTGTTGTCAGGGCCGGCTCCAGGCATAACCAATATAAGTGGTCGCTTCGGACCCCCGACCGCTAGGGGGTCTCTGACCACTAGGGAGCCCCAATTGATACGGGAGAGGGCCCCCCAAATGAAATGTTGCTTAGGGCCCCAAAAGGCTAAAGCCAGCACTATGTATCATTACATGTTGTCTTTTTGATGGTTGGTCTAATCTTTTGGGGTGTGTGTGTGTGTGTGTGTGTGCGTGGGGTTTGAACAGAGAGATCCACCCAGTTGGACTGCCCCCCTCTTACACCATCATCATGACCTTCCGCCTCCTCCCTGACACGCCCACTAGCGCCTTCGACATCTGGCAGGTGTCAACAAAGGACCACAAGCCTGAAGTCGGGGTCACCGTCAATCGTAAGGCTCTCTAGTTTTGCTCTTTGACTGTGTTGGTGATGGGGTGGTGTTTTGGGTTGGGGTGCAATGGAGTGAAGGAAAGGGGGTTATCATTCAGGTTACGAGAGTATTCTGGACATGCCTCGCAACCTGCTCTCTGTTCCCTACACAAGGTCTCCAACACAGTTCTAGGTTAGTTACAGCTGTGATTCGAGGCCAAAATCTACCTCAGGGAAGCTTTTAAAAAAGAGGGTCATAGAGTCCAGTCCTAAACAAAGAAAGAGGTTCATAGAGCCCAGCCCTAAACAATGCAGGAAGAAGGAAGCAGTGTTGTGAGGAAGCAGGAAGTAATGTTCCTTGAGGAGAAGTTATCTAGCCGCTGTATGTTTCTGCCGTTCTGTCTGAAATCCTGTCATGAGAACAGTGAATAGACTTTAACAGGTTCCAGAGCTCAGGGCTGCTTTGGTCTCCATTAATTCAGACTCTGTTTCCACCAGCTCCAGCATCCTGTGTCAGCTGGCCTTCATAATGCCCCAGCAGTGTTATTTTGTGATGCAGCTTTCAACCAGCATATCTCCTTGTGCTTTATGATAAACAGCCCACTGGTGATGGTGGTATTTCAGCCCTGTTTCTAGTTTAGGAGCTTTGCATGACACTAAGTGCTAATCCGACGTTGGAGAGCTATCTGTAACGGACACTGGTTCTCTCTGTACTTGTTTTTCTCCTGCAGCTTCTAGCCAAACAATATCGTTTTATAACAAGGACACGAGAGGAGAGATCCAGCGGGTCACGTTCGACACTGATCAAGTGAAGAGAATATTCCATGGAAGCTTCCACAAGGTAAACTGTCTGTGTGACTCTCAGGTGTGGAGGAATATACTGGATGTAGTGAAGTTAATGATTGGATGTATGACATTCTGTGCTGGCAAATGGACTGGAGGTGCGGCGCATCAATCACAGCTGGCTTCTTTGTTCTTGCTGTGAGCCTGCTTGTCCTGAGGGGAAGAGATACCTGGCATTCCAGATATGTTATATAGTACAGGAGGTGTACCTCCGATAAAGCAGGGGACATGTGTTCTGCAGAACAACGTCTGCTCACGCTAACAGATGGTCTTCGGCTGTAAATTGTAAATGTTACATGACGTATAGATTTGTTATTGACAGTAATCAATGGGAATCCAAATAAACATAAAAAGATCAACGCCTCTCGAAGCAATCAAGTGATATAAGGGGGCCATTGATCTTCTACAAGTTTATTTGCATATTAATCACCTGACTGGTTCGTAGAACGGTCATCTTTGGTCCGGCTCCAACATTCTCCCGGGTTGGCCTTCCAGTTCTACCAGACTAAGTGGGTCTAAAAATCCATCTGCGCTGACAAACAGTATGTGAAGACATGAATTAGCATTAAGTGCAATGCCGTCGTCGTAGCCTAAAGGAAGGGGGCCCCTCAAGATTTCCCATGGGCAGAGAGTGGTGGGCCATGTCTGCATTTGGCGCTTTATGGTAGCACTTTCCTAACAGTTTCTTAACAGCCAGAAAAGTGTAACAGGCCAAGGTCAGAGAGGTGTGCAGGTAGAGACCGCAGACAACACAATTTAACGAGACACACCGCAGCCGAGGGCGGTGTGGGGGACCCTATCGCAAACCTTCACTAGAATCTATAAGTCCTTTTAGGGAGACCGTTAAAGTCCATTGCTAGTCCGTGCTGGCGCGCTAGTCTGGAAAATATTGGGTCACTGCTATAGCTATTAAACAATTACATCAGAGAGGTAGTGGAATGACAGGCTGGGGAGATGTTTTTTGCCTGCCTCTCTCTCGCTGTCTCTCACTGTGTATCTTTCTTAGTCTCTCTATCGTTTTGTCTCTCGCTTTCTCTCTCCCTTTTGGCCCGGCTGCCGTTTCTCTGTAAGTTGGAGGCCGGCCTAGCATGGCCTGTGTTGCCTCTGGTAGCCGACCACAGGGGGATTCTTGCCGTTGCTGTAGGGGAGGGGCTTCTGCTCTGCGGTTTACCTCCCAGCATGGTTGTGGTTATTCTCTTTCTGTTTCGTGAGTGAGAGCCTATGGCTGACATACTGATACTGCCCACCGCTTCACCCCCGGGACATGTTACCCTGCGATGGGACTTCAACCACACTTCTCACAAGTCTCTGAGTCAGTCAGACAGATAGGTAGGCAGGCGGGCTGACAGCTGGACAGTCAGAACGACAGATAGGCCTACAGACAGACAGACACATAGATAGTTATGAGCAGGGATTAAGTAATGTAAGCCCTTTTCACTTGTAAATTTCTCTCCGCCAGTGGAGAGGTTCAAACGATTTCCTTTGAAGTGACACAATGCATATATTTTGAAGAAGTAGCTGACTGTCATTTAGAGAGTCAGTGACTTATAAAAACCCTTTCTCCATTGCTGCTGACAGCAAATGCAGCACAAACAAACATGATTTAGACAGACTAGCTTGAACCCAGGCTCTCACTCCTCTATGTGATTGATGTCCTGGTTTTGTTTTCTTAGCCATCTCTGTCAGATTTATGGAAGTGTCGTCTGGTGAGAAGCGCTATGGGCTTTTGGGTTGCACGGCTTTACCATAAGTCTTATTTACCTCGACCTAGGCAGTGAGAAAACCGCTAACTCAGCGTCTGAAAGGTCTTAGCTACTGGCACAACACAAAATCCCCTAAAACGTGTTAAACAGACGTGCTGAATTCAATCGAGAAATCCTGTATGGATTCTGAAGGCAATCGGAGCCCCTTGTGGTTGTGCTGGTTACTAAAGCTGTGTACACCATGTTGAAATGGCCTTTTTCAACAATAGTTTAATGCTTTGTTCAGTAACCTTCTCTTTTAAGTGAGATTAGTCCAAGCTTACTAGCAGACCCACATGAATCAGACTCCAGAACAGTTACTTAATCCGTTGTTGATGTTAGAAAACATGCAAATATCCATATGTCCGTACAGTTGATAGATTTGTGTTGAAACACGTGGGCAGCATTGACTCAATGTAACACAATGTGTGACTAGATAGCAAATGATCCAATCACGTTCTTTAAAGGCTGCGAAGAGGCTTGCCTGATGATGTTATTTCCTCATACACATTTAATATTTACTTCAAGTTGCTTCATCACAGTATATCTGTTTATCTTATCTTATCCTATTGGTGTCCAAAATAGTCTCACAGTTTCCATAAGTTGCTGCGCTCCTCTGTCAGTCTGCCTGCTCTCATCGAAGAATCCTGACATATTAGTTTCCTCTGCTAGTGGTCGGCTAAACATGGTCGTGCATTTCCAAAGACGTTGACCACAGTTAATAAACCTGTGTTCAACTGCCAAACCTTTCAGGGCCAACTCAGTTGCTTGGTACAGTGACATTTTGCCTGCTAAGTAAGAATGTGATTACCAGGCAACACTTTAACCCTCCAGAACAGCAGCTAGCCTCTGAATGCTTGGCAGACAAAGGAGTGAGTTCTTATGGCGCACCACAGAACTACATCATCAGACAATGTGGTCAGGTAGATCTGAACAAGGACTGGTGACATAGTGTGTGTGTTGACTCTGTGGTGGGGGGGGACCCTCCCTTGGTTAATACCACGTGCCCTTACCCATCACCACAAGACAGTGACTAAGATGAATGGATGGCGATGCTGATCTGGAATTTTGCTGCACTAGTTCTACCATCGATTAATCGTGCTGATGATATTACACGCTATCGGATGAAAATACATGATGTAGTAAACGGTTAACAGAGAGGGCATAGACGGACACAAACATTTATCCGACAGCATAGCTCGGCCTGAATACACTGAAAGGAGACCTTATAGATCCCTTGAACGCATCGCAGTGCGTTAAGACAGTGAAGTGCCTCTGTGAGCAGCACATTATGGAGGGGAATAAACTGTAATGGGAGGAAATAGCACTTCCACATAAGCCCGGCTTTATTGCCAAACCCCCATATAACCCGTTGATTCAAGATAGAAAGCAGACAGTCCTAGACAAAAATATGTCCTTGACAAGGAAAGTAACAACTCTCAATGTTTTCTCCGTGCAGCTGCACATCCTTGTCTCCCCTACCTCGGTTAAGCTGATCCTTGACTGCCAAGAGGTGGCGGACAAGGAGATCAAAGAAGCTGGAAACACATCCATGGACGGCTATCAGGTTCTGGGCAAAATGTCCAAGTCCATCGGCTCCACGGGGGAATCTGCGACTGTAAGTGAAACTTCAAACAACTTCTGGGCCAATGGACCGACGAGCCAGCTTGCCAGTGTCAGTGCCCTTTGTATGTTTGACTGCTGATACAAACGGAGGATGGGTTGAGTGCACCTTAATTGAAGGCTGCCTTTGCCGAGTCTCTATGGGCTACCTGTCAGTATTCTCTTGTTTTCAAGTTTTTTTGCGTTGTTGGATGTGCCAGAAGAATCAAAGCCACGTGTGAGTAACACTTGTGTTTTTTTGTTGTTGTTCCACAGTTCCAGCTCCAGATGTTTGACATTGTGTGCACCCTGGGATGGACGAGCAGAGATAGATGCTGTGACCTCCCATCTATGGTGTGCTACGATCAGCTTCTCCTACCCCAGTGTGCGTGCGTGCGTGCGTGCGAGTGTGCGTGTGTGCGTGCCTGTATATTAGACACATGCTTATAATGCAATAACCACCTTCACACAATTGTCCTCTAATGTCAAAAGCAAGTCTGACTATAAGAGGACATCAGTATAGAGAACATTTCAGCAGCAGAAAAGGAAAGTTAATTGTTAAGTCTGTATACAACAAGAAATATTTGAGGCCACCTGTTTTTTTCCCGAAATTATTGAAACTTCTGGAAGACTCCCAATGAATGTGCGTGAGGCACGTTATGTTATAGTCCTAGTTGACCATACCATAATTATAGTCTCTGGTCCTGCCAGTTAAAGGACAAAGACTGTGTTTAAATCACCCTGCCGCAGCTTCAAACGCATCTTGTTTGAAGGAGAGTGTCGCAGGTTCGCAGTTACCCTGCTCTACAGTACCAGAGATTGCTGGTAGCCAGAGAAGCAACAGTTATGAAATGTGAAGGCATCAGAACTATGAACAGCGTTAAAAAATACACAGATCTGTACCAGAAATAGTGCAGAGTTGGTAAGAAATGGTCAACCAAAACCCTCTCTTTTTCGCAAGGTGTTTTCAATGTACTACTGTAGCACTGGCTCTGGTGTTTTCAAAGTACTACTGTAGCACTGGCTGTGGTGTTTTCAAAGCAAATCCCTTCCCTCAAGGCCCAGTTCAATCTGGAATTTCTTACTCTGGTCCCATAAGTGGTATCCAAGAACTCCCTCTGTTTCAAAAAAGCGAATCAGCCTTTGTTTCAAGTGCTACACAATAATTATTTGTTGGCTTTGTGGTTGGTCTGTTTTATTTTCTTGTTTGACACAACCTATACTATATTTCTAGTAGTAACTAATCACATTAGATCAATTCTTCTTAGATGTAATCAATCCAACTTCTTGACGCTGTCAGCTTACATTTACAGTACATTTCTGTCATCTCGCAGACCCTCGTATCCATAGAGACTTACAGTCAGGATGTCAGCTAGTCTGTTTGTGTGAGACAGGCCCGAGAAGACCTCCTGTACTTCTAGATCTGTAGACTTTAAAAAGACTGGGTCTTGCACTTCCTATTGGTTACCTCAGCTCACCACTGTACTCCTTGTTTCCTCTGCCAATCAGAGAGATGAGTCCAAATGCCCGTCCCTTCCCAACGCCTGCACCTGCACCTCGGAGAGCACAGGACCCCAGGGGCCACAGGGGGCAGTGGTAAGGACCAATCCAGTGCCTTCTCCATCTCCGCCCTAAACAGCACCATATTCCCTATTTAGAGCTCTGCTTGACTAGGGCTTTGGTCACAAGCACAGGGGAATATGCCACAGTTCTTTCCACGAGCTAGGGGGTTCCAGTGACTTCCAGGGTCTGCCAGATCGAAGTTGACATTCTTCGCACGTTCTTGTTTATGTGCCGTAGGTTGAACGCATCCGTTGTGTTGGGCTGATGATGACTGTTTAATGTCAGTTAATGTGGTAAAAACGAGACGGAGACAACAGTAGGACTATATGTTATGACTGAGGGGGCAGTGTGGGAGGGAACATCCATCCTGACGGCTTCTTGATAGATGGTGCTCTGGGTCTGGGGTTCTGGACACTCCTCCGTCTCCCTCTCACTCCCTCTTTCACTGCATTAACTTGACAAATGCTCTTCTTTTCCCAGGGCGCACCAGGTAGCAAAGGTCCCCGGGGTGAAAGAGGTGAAACCGGCCCAGCTGTAAGTACCGTCCTTATCTCAACTCTCGGGTTTCCTTGCGGAGGTTTCAGGGATACCTTTTAAAGTCATGACTGACAGCAGGCAAGTCATAAACTGCTGAAGGCATTTGGCCGAGTTCGGAGAATGTGGGATAGTGGTTGACTTTTAAGCTTTTTCTGCTCTTGATGAAAACTCAGGACTGTTTACAGTTTCACTGATTTGAAGGGGAAGAAACCCATCTGAATTCACTTAATGGGAGTGTGTTAGTCTTCTTGAAATTGAGGGAGGCTCAGTTTGACAGTGCAGGCATTCCACAATTTCTGGTGCCTTTTTTCAGAGATTGCAACAGTAGCATGTTGACTGGGTCACTACTGTAAGTCTGGAGAAGCAAAAAAGGTTCCAGGCCCAACTGATTCTTATCTCGTGTCTTGGTTTCTTCGATAGGGTCCAATTGGACCGCGTGGAGATCCAGGATTGCCAGGACCTATGGGTCTGCCCGGCCCTCAAGGACCCAGCGGGCTGTCTATTCCTGGAGAACCAGTGAGTCTCACTCCCACACTCCACACACACTTGCTGCTCCCCAAGTTATTTTTCCAGCGATTAGACATAAATAACACAATGTCTCCGCACGCAAAATAGGGATAAATTGGTTGTTTATTATGTGTGGAATTCATGATTTACAAGGTAACTGTGCCTATTGAGTCTGTATTCATGTCTGGGGATGGACATGAAATCTGAGGCCTTTAAACCAGCCTAATCTCAATGCTGCTGCATAAATCACCACTGGGATTTCCTCCTTTGAAATCCACCCAAACCAAAGATAAATGTTTTTTTGCCATTAGCACTGGACAGTTTGCAAATTACCAGGACCCTTCCACATCTCGCCTTCAACTCTCCCCACACAGTGTGTTTATCTTGGGTTACACTGAGATAGATCTGCAGTTCTTTTTAATAACTGTCAACTGGAGTTTCGGGTTGTCCTCCGCCGTGTCTTAGCGTGTTTTTCTCCCTCCCGCTGTTTCAGGGTCGCCAAGGACCAAAAGGAGAGCCTGGTGATTCTGGGCTACCTGGACAGAAAGTGAGTGCTGCATTGGCCCGGTGCCTAAGCTGTGGTTTAGAACAGGAAACCAGGAATAATTCACAGTGTACTTTTATGCTACTACTCTGGCCTCCCTCCATGTGGCAAAGCCACAGACGATATTTCATGTGAGGAGGACTCAGAAAGAGGCAGCAACTAACTGAAAAGGCTGAAATTCCCAAATATGGCTTTAATCTTGATTGTGGAAAGTGAGTGGAAAACAAATCACCTTGATATACGAATCACTGTTCCTCTTGGTTACAGGCTGGTAAGGCCTTCCTCATTGTGTCAGTTTTTATACTTGGAAGATCAGGGGATGAAATGATAAACAGTAGAACAATTGATTATCAGGATTAATGGAGTCCATATTTTGTTATGTACCCACTATCTATGATAGATGGCTTTGATACACAGGACATTATTTTATAACAACCCTTCTCTGCTGACTTAACAAAGCCGGCTCTTTTATTTCCATATTGACAAAATAATGTGAGCCTCTCAATGATTTCCAGGCTTAGTTTGAGATTATTTAACAGAACAACAATGGTCTTCCATGTGTCGTCAATCAGTGTGTCCACAGACAAATATAAATATACTTAAAGTGCTGCCTTTGTATTCGTAGAAGAGGCCCCACTTTTATTTAGAGATGAAACAACAACAGGTGTACCCAAGGAAACTCAGAACCTTCACACTGAGGACAAAGTTGGGGAAAATGTTCATGACATGCCTCAAGACACTTGAGAATGAATGACTCAGTTCATGATAATTAGTGACTTTCAAGACAACAGCCTTGGTGAACTCATCCTCATGCAGATTATGGGTAGTGTTTGCAGGTGACCATGCTAGAACAGATGCTATAGAAACATGCCTTTAATGGCTTGCAGAGTTTGCAGTCCTGGTTTATAATGGCCAATAAAATGGATCTGGAATAAATTATGTTAGCTGTAAATCTTATGCCAAAGCATCAAAGGCAAAAGATTGACAATAAAAAAAAGTGAGCAGGGTTTCAGAGCAAATGAATAATAGATTCACAGTTTGACGCGCAGAAAACCTGCGGCGAAACAAGCTGTTGGGTTTGGTTGGTCAAAGGTAAATGACGGCGAAACCAAGAATCCCGCTCTGAAGTGGTTTGTGTTTTTCACAGGGTCCACCTGGGACAGCTGGGACCGCCGGTCCAATTGGGCCTGCTGGACCGAGGGTGGGTCACATCAATGAACCATTGTCTAATTATCATTTAATGACCATCTACTGTACTTGACCCCTTCAGCTCATTGACATATGTTACTCTAACCTCAACTGTGTGAATGCAGGGACCACCAGGAAAGGAGGGACAAGCTGGAGCCAGAGGTCAGACAGGACCAATGGTATGTTCAGACGTAATAAATACAAATCTATGTACGTTACACCACTGTGACTGTCAAGGCCAAACATCTCTTGGGTGTATTCTGATGTTTTTTTTGTTGGTCTCAATGTATCTGATTGGTTCTTTTGTTGTGGTCTCTCTGTACCTGATTGGTTACTTTATTCTTGTCAATGTATCTGATCGGTTAATTTGCCTAATATCATCAGTTGATTAATTTCATTTGCCAGTGCAAGAAGCAAAACACACAGCACATTACACTTCAGAAGCTAGACAGAAATAACACAACCACTCAGTGGAACCTCGAAGTGCACAGCACCAAACACAGGGTACAAAACATCGGATGTTACAAGGTTACTTTCCTCCTGACGATATTCAGGGACCTCCTGGGTCTCCTGGAATGCCTGGACCTTCGGGAGAACCAGGAAAGCCTGGTGATGCAGGCATTCCGGTAAGCATCTTTCTCACAAATGCTTTTTAGCAAAGACAAAGCAGTTGCGTCATGCAGTTGTCCGTGGTCAGAGAGAGATGTAACAGCTTGGGGCTTTGAATGTTGTTTCAGGGAGCTGCTGGTATGAAAGGAGACAGGGGAGAAAGAGTGAGTAAAGGCCAAGAATTATCACATATCCCAGTGAGTCTCAGTCAATTGTGTATGTTCATCACCAAGCCTACCTCTGTTTATTTCCAGGGCGACTTTGCTCCTCAGAACATGATGCGATCTATTGCCAGACAAGTGTGTGAGCAGATTGTAAATGGTGAGCTTGTTTCAGCACCACTTAAGTAGTCATGTCAGTTCCGTTAAATCCTGAGAGAGTCATGCATTTTGTGAAATGTTCTTAATGTTCCCTTTTTGTATTGATCTTTAGGACAAATGAGTCGAGTCAATTCGATGCTGAACCAGATACCCAATGGTTACCGAAGCAGCAATAACCCAGGTCCCCCCGGACCCCCAGGGCCCAATGGCAACCAGGGTCCCCGTGGAGAGCCTGGACAGGCAGGCAGGAATGGATTCCCAGGAAGCCCTGGACAACCTGGCCAGCAAGGAGAAAGAGGTACGTTGTCCCAGGAGTTCATGACAGTCAAGAGCCCAACAATTCCCATAAGTTGACTAATTCAGCAGTTTAACAGGTCTCGACATTCAATTTATGGAGTGTTTTTTTCACAGCTTCTTGTTAAATTCACCTGGTTGTCAAGGTCTTAGGTGGACACATATTTTAGGGAAATAAAATAAATAGCAAAAACCAGCAGACGCAATGCTCCACACCTGGCCTAGCTGTCTACTATCAGCAGGTCCAACTGGGGCCTCGTCCCACAGTTTGAAATCATAAGATAATTTCTCATATTGCCATCATGTCTTACCAAGACTTCTCTAAAGTCTATTTTTCAACAATATTCCATCTGTCTAAATGTTTTTCCATTTGTCTGCCTCAGACGGATTTAAGTAGCTTAAGAAATGTCAATAGTTTTTTTTTTCTCTTCTTTACTTCAAGCTTCATCAATGTTTAATTTCCTGTGCAGTTGTAGTGGTTGCATCAGGCCTTCCGTCTTGTCTCGGTGAACTACTGTGAATGTTTGTTTCACAGGCCCTCCAGGAGAGAAGGGTGATCGTGGGACTTCGGGAGTCGGAGAGAGAGGACCGAGAGGACCTCCTGGTTAGTTCCACACAACATTTCACATCCCAACCTGCTCACGTCTTCGTGTCAGCATATTAGAACCTCATCCCCACTCTTCTGAGGGCACTCATCCCGTTGGTTTGATATGTCCCACACATGATTCGCGTGGCATCATATCATCTTGTTCTAATGCCTGTGGGTAAATCGATTATTACATAATAGCTACTGTATCAGATGTAGTTCCTCGACACGTCTGTCACTGTCTCATTGAGTCACTGTGAAAGGAAAAAGTTTCTTACCAGTTTAAGTCTACTTTGCAGGGTGTGTATATAGCCCTGCTCAGAGGTGTTGGCTGAAGTCGTTTTTTGGGGCAGCTGTGCTTAATAACCAAATGTCCCAGTTAAACACTCTGGCTTCTAAGGGATTTATCTTGCTTTTGTGTCTGTGGTGCACTTACACACAGATGTTGAAATCTTTTTTTTTTTATTCACACTGGGGCAAACATTAACTGCTGCACCTGAAGATAGAAGGCCTCATCCAAACTCTATGGCACCTCGTGATTGGGAAAGTACCAGGTTCAGAGGGAAAGTAAAGGAAACCAATTATGGCCGCAGATGGGAAAAACCAAAAAGAGTGAGATAGGTTCATGTCCGTCACCTGTACCAAACAAATAAGTGGCATCAGCTTTTCCCGGACATAGTCTCCAGTCTATTTCAGTGTCCAATCTATCCTTATCCTGTCTCCATTCCGATGTCACAGGCAGGAACACTGTCTGTAGAAGTTGGCACTGATAGGCCCACTTTTCTGACAGAGATCATAAAGTATTGAAACCGAGTATTCCTATTAGTTTAACCCCGTAACACAGCCAAACTACTTGGCTGGTCATCCAGCAATAACAAACGCTTATCCTGTCAGGTGACATACCCTGTTGTCGCGGGACAGCCACTGGGTAGCTAATACAGCCAGCAACTCTCATTGTTATACAAATGCTTAGCTAGAAAGTTAATGGGATTCCAGAAGCCTTGTTTTGAATAAGGGTTGCCGGGGGAAACCAGCATGTAATTTACTGACGTTTACAACGTGAGAAAGACTTGTTCTTAACTTGGGGAAAAAGGAATTGCCCATATTGCTGGGATTGCTAGCGTCATTGTTATGGGGCTGGTCAGATCAATGCGCTGAGGTCTTCTTCTCCAGACCTCATTCACAACACAGGCCTAAAGGACTTTGAGGACCATTAATGAAAGACATAGAGACTATGAGGGGAACGATTCCGGGCTTAGCTTTAATAAACGTCTAGACGAAAAGAAAGTGAGGGAAAAAAAGGATCAACGAATGAATCTAGAATTTTCCGCCTTTGGCCTTTGCTTTGTTTTGTTTTTTTAAATGTTTCCGAAGTGTTGCTGTGGAAACAGTTCCCACTAATGTCAAAGGATGATGGCACTCAGATGGCTTCAGAGTGGTCAGTTTGTGATTTTTTTCTCCCCCAGGCCCACAAGGCGAGAGTCGGACTGGCCCCCCAGGCCCAGCAGGTTCCACCGGACCCCGGGGCCCTCCTGGGCGTCAAGGGTTCGCAGGAATCAGGGGCCAACCTGGCAACCCTGGCTACTGTGATTCCTCCCAGTGTGTCGGCATTCCTTACAATGGTCAAGGATACAGAGGTGTGTGACTGAAAAGGTTCATGGGCACGACATACTCGATGACTGCATGAGTCTGAAGCATGAAACATGAGGGAAAAGCATGACAATTTACCACATAGCCATTAGATAAGTGACTACAGTGCAGAGTGATAACAAAATTGATATATTTCAGAATCGACTTTTTAACGGCTTTGATGATTGATTGGTTAACGTTTGGTGAGACGGTAAATATTCCCATCCCAACTGTGGACTAACACACTGTTTGACCTATTTCAGGTTCACCATAGTAAACTTTCTAAATCGCCTGTGCTGCTTTCACTTTGAATTCCTGAAAAAAAAAGTCCCGTAACTGAGATACTTGCTCACACGCTCTAGCTGTTTGAGGATAACCACCAAAGGATAACATTAACAAACTATGTTGAGAAAGACAAGACAAACGACATCACGGACTGGTACTAACAACATTGTAGAGCAACTAGAACAAACAAGCATCGGTGATGGCATCAACGTAGTGGCCTGTTTGCATCTTGAAGCAAAAAGAAGGAACAGACAAAGGCCTTCTATCGGATGGAGAAGCATGTACAAACAAACAAAAAAACAAAACAAAAAAAATTACTAACCAGGTGGGATTTTGTAGCAGATGAGAAACAACAATTTCAAGAACAACAACATTAACATGGTTACTCTGAGGTGATATCTGTAAATAAACTAATTGTGCCTTGTAAATGATGTTTGAATAACATCCACTAAACTTAGTTTTAACACCTGTACGTACGCTTTTGCCCTGTAACCCGCTTCTTGCCTGATGCCAACATGAATGGCTGTTCCTGTAGCTACCACACATGCACAGTTTGCTCAGGGCCATAATGAAACAGCTTTTCAGACCATGTGACTCTGGAGGTTTAGCTTTTCTCTCTTAGTACACAGTAGTACCATTCTAAGAATCATCATTCATTTATTCATTCATGCATTCACTCTTCATTATTTCTCTATGACTGCCAGTTGGTGACCTCTGTGTTATAAGGAATAACTTAATTATTCCAAAACGTATGAATGAGTAGGTGGTAGAACTAGTACTAGATTATTTTCATTCTTTGTGTTGATATTTTGTAAAATGAATGAGTTGCCACAAATTGCAATGAGGATTCTGTTAAATTATCTAACCCATTCAACACTTAATCTTTACTAACATGGCATTGATAAACTCACCCGGGTATTAAAAAAAAATCGCACTGAATTGTTTACAAAGCCTTTCTATCAGTTCCCTTGAATTACAGAAACAACATGTGACTCAATTTACGCATGTCACCAAGGAAACATAACACAATTCATTCTGTGCATGTTGAGATATATATATATATATTTCTATATATATACTCTGCAAAATACACTCGTTTTCAATTGGCGTAAAATACTATTTCCAACCAGAATCATATCCACCAGAGCCTGAGACACAAGTAGACCCAATAACCGAAGAAGATGAATTTGAGGTCTCTCAAAACCAACGTCGAAAGAGATCACTATCAAGAAGGGAATCCAAAAGGATAGTGTCATAAAAAGATGTTCGTTTTTTGTTCTTCTTGTGTTTGTTGTTGCTGTGTTCACATAATTATGTAATAAAGGGCTATGCAGATTTAATTAAAAAGGGGTTTGATACCTCATCTATATTTGGAAGAACTTTAAATCATATATGCATTTATTTTTCGTTGTGGGGAGGAGAAACAAAAACCAAATCTTAGAAATGATTCCATGACAATCAGTGAGCTTGTGTTTTTTTTGTTTTTTTGCTTGTAACATATCTGCATTAAGTGTTAATTGAATTGCAGTGTTAGACAATGCACTCTTTATATCAAAACCAACAACCAAAGGTATTGGATGAAAGCTAATGTTTGTTCACACAGTGTTGGAGCATCCAATGAAAAACGCCTCTCTTTTCATATCACTTTAATTCAAAATGTCTGTTGATCAAATTTAGATTTAATCCTATGTTATTCTTTTAACCGCTCTCTCTCGTGAAAGAGGGATATTTGTTCACCATTCTCCACTTCAGTACTGCAATTAAACATGGCTTCCATTTTGTATCATTAGACTAAATATTTATTAGTTTTCTTATATCAACTCACAGCTGATTTTACCAAAGGTGGAATTGCATGTCTGTGTTGTATATTTAGTAAAAGTTTTAATCAGAATATAGTTGTTGTCATTGTTGTTTTATCAATATCAAATGCAGTTAGAATTTGTATGCAAGACTATGGATATGGTATTGCTTCTTCATGTTTTAACTGCAAATTGTGAATTCCACAGCCTTATTTTCTTATTTATTTCTGAAACAGAAGAGGCATTTTTCAATAAAACTACTGAAAATTGAATGTGTCAATTTCTTCCAAGTAACTAAATATAGATGATCTGGAGATGGATTGGTTTCATGAATGTATGCTATGAATTATTTGGTATTTAAGTTTTTAGTTTAGGACCTACAGGTTTATAAAAACATAATAAAAAAATACAGTGACTTTGGCTTTTCCTGCTATGGTGCATAGAAAGACATTGTAAAACATATTTAAGTACTAAAACAAACTGGGGAAAAAAATATAATTGGGATATTTGTTTGAAGCACATTAATGCTTGTGTGGAACACACTCTCATGTTCCAGAGACACTAGTGAGTCTAACATAAATGTGTAGTGTAGTATGTTTTTTTTACTATTTTACTACTTCAATGAGTTTGTAAACAAATTAATGCACTCATGGAATGCTTGCTCAAAAACATAAATCATTTGTCAAGCCCCTCAGTCCCTATGACCTATATGGAATTAGATTTAGATTTTTACAACTAGAAATAACATGTCACAACAGGTGTGTTTTGTGTAGAAAGAAAATGTCAGGAGGTAGAAAACGGTAGCAAGCTTGTTCAGTTAGTGGAGAAATTGTTAAATTCATAATTTTTAGACCAATAAAATCATGTTATTTATACATACATTTTTCAAGAATATAATTTTAAAAAGCCTCATGCACTTCTAGTTTAACGGTTGTATGCTATTTAGAACCCAAAATATGTAATTTTTCATTTTTGGTAAAGTCAATGTAAATAAACTACAGCCTCAAAACATAGATCATGGGTGGTCATTCCTTGCATTCATAGCTCTGTCTATGAAATTCCAGAGAAGAACCCATCCAAGGTTTTTACAGAAACGCAGACAGAAAGTACAGTTGTTTTTTAAAACTTTGAACCATTAACTTACACATTTCTAAATATAGTTTTCCTACAGACTTTACAGAGAATATTGTAAACAATCTGTAAAGGTACTTAGGTTATTGTGTGTGTAAGAGATGAGAAAATGAGCTTGCTATTAAGCATTCAATTTTGTATGGCACAACACTCATGGATAATTGAGAATTCCTCTGACCTATTTGTGCAACACTTTTTCCCCTCAGACATTTTCCTTTCAAAACATTTGCCTGGGCTCTGAATATAAAAGTTAATGTTATGTGCACAATGTAGTTTTTATAAGCTACAATCACCACAGCACAGTGTATTAACGACATGGACACCTCGACATCCTAGTCTGGGACAGGATTTCTTTTTTGTTTAAATGTACAATGTGTTTTACATGGTATGGGTATGTTCTTTTGAACTTAAATGCTCGTAGTTAAGCTGAGCAACTGGAAGGCTGAAAATAATACAGATCACCCATTTTTACGTTTTCTATTTTATTAGATGTAATGTTCTTGGAGGAACATTTCATTGAATCTGTTGGGGAATCCCTAAAGGTTTTTCACTGAAAAAAATGTAACACACATTTCAAATAACACCTCTCAATGGATTCAATTTAACTGTTTCTTTTGATGGTTCTAGCTGTGGATTCTACCCAGTGACAGCACAGAAAGGAGACATCTCACTTGCTCCCTTTTTCTGGTCAGGGCAGAGGCACTTAGCTGAACATAAGTCCCCTGCCACTTGCTCAACCCACCCCAATCTGAAAACATTTGGCAGTGATGTGTCTTGCTTTGTGCCTCCCTGTATTGTCAAGTACTGAGGTGGCAGCATCATATCCAGAGACGTCGCTAGGATCACAATACCTTTGTCCAGGGCTAACGACACCACTGATTATATCTATATTCTGCCACCAGCAGGTACTGATCAATTTGTCTGGGTGAAATTGAATTAGAATGGAGCTAAGATAAACATTTTCGCAAAATCCTGCCTGGGGTTGTTTTATATAGTTAAACACATTTAAATGCAAAAGACATGAATGGCATTACTTGTGTCCAGTTTTCCTGAATTGTCTGCTCTGTCATAACATAAATTAGAAAAAAAGACAAGGTTTGCATAGCTGTCCATAATTGACTCCCAGCCAAATGTACTGATATTGAGCAATAGAATTTGCCCTAACAGTTGTGTTTAGTTGGTGGAATTTTATTTAAAACAAATGGAAGGTTATTTTATCAAATTTTTAGAGCATGCTAAAAAAAACTTTGTATTACACAAATTGGTGCTTTGTAGCACCAACACAGTATTTGAAGTAGTACAGTCTTAAAGGATGCCTAAGGCCAAAAATAAATATGTCAACATTGATGAATTATTTCTCAGTTACTTTCAGATACAAATGTCCAAATACATCAACAATCCTTCCTCCAACAGGCCCATCCAACAAACCCTGATATTTTTGTTTTCTTGGACATTTAATAGATTTAACAGACGCAGCCCTTTTCTGAGTTAAAAGCACGTTCCCAGGCGACACGGTGAAAAAAGGATTTGAAGGAATCACTGCGTCTTCATGCAGCTCTGGCATGTAAGTTCTGGTACTAAACTGAAAGGGGATGACCGGGGAGGGAGGAAGGAGACTGGTTTCATTGCGCCGACTTCTACGAGTGTTCCTGGTCTGGACCTCGGAAAAGGTATGTAGATTAAAATGTTGCGGTTACATTATGGTGGATCCCTTTAGAAATAGTTAAGTCACCCTTTTCTATCTTTACTAGGTAGTGGTTGGAAGTGTGTGTGGGGGGGGGGGGTGTATCATTGTCGTGGAGATACGTAATATTACCAACTTGCCTATAAAATGTAGTCCACCCCTCAAATCCGGGGGTGACTCACTTCCTGGAGTTGGAGCCGACCCTGTTGACTCAGGTGCTCTGAATGGGAGTCCGCCACCCTCTGTCACAGCCAGACCAGGACAGATGAAAGCAAGTGTTTTTGCACATTTTGCCAACTATCCTCGATACAGAGTGTCCCAATGCAGAGAGTCCTAAATTCTATCAAACCTCAGGGCTCTGGTGAAAGTTTGTGCGCAATATAGGGAGTGCAGTGCATTCTGGGATGCATCACGGCAGTAGGGTCCGTAAATGGGTCTCGCCCGATTTTGAGCTTAACGTTCTCACATCTGCAGAATATAATCAAAGACTTGTGCAAAACCTAATTTGTCTGCAGACGTCTCTGAACAATGGCACTTTGGCTTTGCATACACACAGGGTTCGGGTACTAAATTCTAAATTAATCAAAGCGATGCATACTGTATCACACTGATAAATACATTCGTATCACAATGACTCGAGTGTTTACTGAGAAATTAACAAAAGCAAGGGGTTACCCAACTTCACCTGGCCACAATATTGAATCCATATGATCGGAGGTTTTGGGTCCAACCTGCCTTCAACACAGTGCAGACCATTGTTTATATGTTGCTGTGAAGTTGAAATAAAAAAAAACATCTCCTGTCTGACTTTTTGAGGCACTTAGCAGAACTATAAACTCACAGAATCTCCCCAGCCAGGGATGATCTCATGGAAAGAGGCAGCAGCTAGTAGATGTTCGTCTGGCGGAGGGTCTTGTCTGCACAACATAACGTGTTCATTGAGCAGCCACTCCATTTCCTGATAACTGTTGGCCTTCCTCAACACCACAGAGATGATCCGACATATATAACATGGTTTCTGTTCTGTACACGCTCGCTCTTTCATGAACACTCACATTCCAGTGGGGATTCCAGTGCTGTATTAGAGGATGAGTGCCTGGAGGCTTAAGGGATGAAAGAACTCAGTTCTTCAAAAAATGGTTCATTTTCTAAATGATATAGACAGATTACATTATCACTTAGAAACAGTCAGGAAAGAGCAAAGATTTAAGAGTTTAAGATTACATTTGACCTTTGAGTCATTTAGCAGATGCTCTAATTCAGAGCGACTGACAGTGGAGTGCATAGACAATATAACTCCCCCCCACGTGATATAAGACGCTCCCTGAGAACATGGGGTTACAGATGTTTTCCAGAAAAAGTCAAAGGAAAATCCATGTCAATTGTACAATTACACATACAGTAAGTCGTACTTTTACCGGGTAATAAGCTGTGCAGTGTCATTAAACTGGTTGTTAGACCATCATATTATGAAAGCGTACTAAATTACATGGTGAAAGCAGATTTCACTGTTGCGTGTTATGGCAGAGAAAGACAAGATGGTCGTTAATGATATACTCCCATGTTGTGCTGATTATACACTGTGATCACACATAGATCATGATTTACACTGGTATCAATTTAACTTTTGGAACTTTTATCAAGAGTACATGACAGATAATGTATACTTGGAATAGAACAGGAGAGAATATGTGTTTTTGTGATAGTAAAATCCCTATTAGATTATAAATAAGATGGCTTTTCTTCATTCTGTTGTTAACATGCTTCATATATTCACCATCTCCACATAGCTGTTCTGCATAGGCATAGCGCCAAAAAACCTACAGTCATACTCCAACATGTTTTCATATTTTATGACAAATGCTGAGACAGCATTAAGCTAGCAGTCAGATTTTCTCTATGTCTTACATGGGCCTCAGTAAGACTAATTCATTTAACAGTCAGCCAAGGTTGCAACAAAAGACAGTAAATCATTCAAGAAGAGTGGCTTTAGTTAGATATGCTATTTAGTCCTGTGTTACGGATTTCACCAGAAAACAATCACTATTGTTTCTTTGCTGCTCTGCCTGTTGAGGTCATTGTCCCACTACAACATGGGGATGCATTTATCATGTTTTTGAGTGAGTTCTAAAAAAAAAACTATGACAATCTAATGTATTTAATTATTATGATAACTGCCTGGACTGGAGTATAAGTATAATTCTGTATAATACATTTCCCTGTATGGAATTATATTACTTAGATAATACTGTTGGCTTCATCTTCCTCTCACATAACTGCTCTACATTATTTTGGGATCGAAAAGGGTGAAGCAAAACCACTCGACTTATATTGAACTAATGCTTTTTTCTCGATGGACTTTTTTATGGGATGACGTAACCAGAGGAAGCAGAATATCCTGGAAACAACCGGCCATAAACTCAAGATGACAAGACATATTCCAGTTCACTAAAATATTTATAATCACGTAACTCTGTCCTTACCAGAGTACCACACTCTCCAAGGATGCAAATATTGAGCTTTTGCTTCTCGTGATTGCCTTGTTGGTAATTTGCCGAATTAGAAAGATCTGCTTGATTAATAGTTCCAAGGGCATGACGACAACTTGTGCCTGTGAAAATAAATAGCTATTTAGCTGATGAATCACACTTAAAAAAAAAAGTAGCTGATAACACAAAAAGCAACAACTCTGATTTCGGTTTTTTGGGAGACATTCTTTTAACATTAAAAACTAGCCTACGCACATTACTAAACAGTGTGTCTCTGTTTAAACTAACAGGTATGATAATATTTTGACAACTGTGAAGCATAGTGAGTGTTCTTTTACTACGTATGTGAGTCATCAATCCTTTCCTGATTCAGAAGAAGACTAAACACAACCCCATTTGTCAAGCAAAGGTATTAGCTAAAAATTCTGCAGATTCAAAGCCAACAAAGCAATTAACATTCTAATGCGATGTCTACTAACCTGGCTGATCTCACGTATTGACATCACCAACTTATTATTTTTCACACAATTGCGGTGGCATATTGCTTCTGAACAAAGCTTTGCATCTTGGCCTTGAGCTCAGTGATGACAAGGTCCAGCTGTGTGCTGGATGCAGTGAAGATGCCTCAGGATGATTTCCACTTGGAAAACCCAGACTTCAGACTTTTCTCAACACCTGATATTAATTATTTTTTCATATTATTATAAAACCCAATATTATTCAATTTTGTTATGCTACCACATCCATAGATATTGGATTGAAGAGACACTTCTCAACAAATATCTAGCCTAGATCAAACTTTGAGGCTGTCAGGTAAAAACATCTATTTGAAAATATGCTCAGATATCAAAAGTACAAAGTTCACTGTCTAAAACAAAAAAGTGAAGTGGGTGCATTTCATCACAAATGTCTTGGAATTCAACAGCACCGTGGGCAATGTGCTGCAAAGCAAGTAATGCAACGCATTGTTGCAACTGACTACAGAGCTGTTGCTAATCAGTGCAATTAGGCTGTCATTCCACCAAATAATTAACTAAAAGGTCCTCGATGACATCTGATAAGCCAGTGCAGCTCTGCCTCATTACCTGAGCAATACAGGACAGTATTATTATGACTTTACCTCAGGAATACCTGCAGGGTAAAATGACTGAGCTGCATTTTTTATAAATGAGGGAGCATATCTAATTAATATATCATTTGCAGTGTTTATGGGGAAACAAAACTGCGGGGGCACATATTCTATCTGGATCAGACAATATCCCCTTTTGCAACCCCCCCCCCCCCCCCCCCCAAACCCCCCACCCCCGTGGTACCAGGCCTGCTTTACCTACTCTCTCGCTCCCCCTATTCAGATGTCCATTGACCAACAAACACTATAATTTTTTTCATATTGTGGGCATTCACCAAAACATGGAGTTATGTGCTTTGCATATAACTCCATGTTTAATAGCGTGTGAGACTCTAACTTTGTTCTTTTTTACAGTGCATCCAGGTCAACCAACGTTCCTGGTTGTTCTGATTGATTTCTGCAAGCTCGTACAGTTAGTCTAGCCAGCTATCTAAACCTATGACCAACCAGGAACGTTGGACTTCACTGGACTTCTGTCAACCCACATAGTCAACCCTTGGTGTACCTTGCAAAACAAGGCCTTTTTTATATCAGGAATTGCCACAAAGTGCTAACATATACTGCAGGCTTAAAAGCCTAAAGAGCGAGCACCAACACAAAATGGAAGCACACTGAGTCTCCTCCATCCCTTTAATTCTCGGGCCTTCCTCTCCAGATGTTGCCATGTCAGCCCCTCTGCCGTCATCTCCTGTTCTGTTCTTCGTCTCAAAGTGGTTCTAGCTCTTCTTCTGTTGCGGTTTTCTTGTGGGTTCTATGTTAGGACTTGACTCATGTTTCTTCTTAGAGTGAGATATATCCAGCTCCACTGTTTGATGTTCTTGTGTTGGTTTGTTTTGTAATTATCCACAGCTTGATGCTGCTGATGGTGTCTAGCTAGTTGACTCCCAGAAGTCTGTGACAATTATTGATGAATGTTTGTAGTTTGTTAAGAATGTTAGGGGTGGTTCGTGCCTTGGATTCATACTGCAAATAGGATTTGACATTTAGTCATGAGATCTTTTTTCTTTGTTTTAAGTGCAATTCCTTTTTACGCTCTAGATCTTATTGAGGGTGTTAAATGCTACTCTTGCTTCACTCTATTGTTTTAAAATTTTCCTCCATCCCATAAAGTTATAAAACTCCCTAGTTAAGTAAATCGCGTCCTTCTCTAGTTGATTTTTACCGTAACTGATTTGTTCTTAATCCTGATTAGTTTCATTTCCCCCGGGGTGATGTTTAATCTGAGCATAGCAGCCACTGTTCTCGGTTTGTGAGATTTGTCCTGCATCTGCCGGTGAGTGTGTGCTAATAGCGCCAAATAATCTACAGAATGTAGATACTCTGCCTGTTCTGTCAAGCCCTGGTGCTGGCTAGATCATTGTCAATGCTCTGTCTCCTTATCTAGTCGTCACAGATGCTGAAGAGGAAGGTTGGGCCCAGGCAGGTCTGTCGTACCACGCCAAGGACTTTCAAACCTATCAGATGAACATCATTAATGAAGGACCTGGCACTGCATGTTCTTATTGATGCTGACATCTATGGGATTCCATAGAGTGCCATATATATCCAAAGCTCCACAGTGACTCTCAGTCTATGTCGTCCAACAACTTTCCAGAAGTTAATATTTTTGATTAGGCACATGGACAGGTCAATGATAACTATGTGGGGCGGGGGAGGGGGTTTGATCTGTGTGTGATCTTGCATTCCTGATACCGGCTTGGTTTTCTTTGTTTTTCATTCCACAAGTCTCTATAAGATGAAGCCTTTAAATGCTTTTTTTGATCACATTTTTATTCCTCTGTAGTTCTTACACTCTCACTTAGGTCTCATGTCTTTGGTATTTCCAATATTAGCTTCCCAATAAGATGGAACATTTTGTTCCTCCCGTATTCAGCCATCTCAAATTATTGGCAGCCATAATAAAGATAAGCAGAAAGGTCATCATAAACAACACCGGTGATGAGCAATATATTTTCATTTTTAACTTCATCAGCTCAAGGGAGATAACCCGATATTACACATTTCTCAAATTATTAATGTATTTCCCCAAAAAAGGAAGTGTCAAAATGGTTGCAACCCCTGTTTTCATTTCTTTCTGCAACCTTGTCTCCTAAGGCTAATGCCACTGGGGCTCTTCCTGGAATTATTTACTTTGGAGAACACATTGGGAGGGACTTCTGACCATTCCTCTGTAGGGCTGGTCTTTCATCCTCCCGTCCTGCCTTGCCTCATCTCAAGACCTTAAAGGACTATTTCAGCATTTTGGGGCCCATAACCTGCATTTTGTTTCATGGAAGCGCAACATTCATTTGAACCGAAGCACGCAGACGGGGAACATGCACTTAAAAATACTGGCTAAAGTTGCACCGCATGAAAATGTAGGAGCCTTTCCAGGACCCCAGGAGCCCAGTGAGTCTCGGAAGAGTCTTCATATACAGGGTCCCTTGGGCTAGGTAGATGGGGAATCAGAATCCCCTTTAATTGCTAAACCTACACATACTAACAACCATAGTTGGTGTAACGCCGCTGGTAATGATACAGCTTTGAGGTGGCTTAAAGTAGTGAGGATGGTCTTGTTAGTGGGTCGGACAGTTGGTTGTGGAGTTACACAGGGAAATAAATGGATAGGTTTTTCCTGATTGGTCAGCCTGCACCACTTGCTTCCTCTCTGTCCAGCGGCAGATGTAGCGGCGGACGATTCAAACTGAAGCCAGAGGGGGTTGAGTTCTGAATGAAATCTACCTGCGTCCTCCACCAGGGAATCCCAGAGGACCCAGCAGTCAACACAGACTGTGGTAGGTTTTCCAAGCAGGGGCTGCGGTGTGGTCACTATGGAATGGGTGAGACACTAACCTACTGTTTCTCTCCAGCTGGGTCAGTACCCTGGCAGTACTGTATGATGATGTGATCCATACCTTATTAGTCCCTTCCCCCTCAATGCTACTAAAAAGCATATCTTTTAAGGGCAACTATCATAAAATATTGCATTATTCCAGTCCCCAGTATTCCAATAAAGTAATTCCAGTCCGTGTTAATGATTTTACAAAAACATGAGGTGTTCTAAGTGTATTGTTTTTAATCTGAGAAAAAAACGAAATTAACAAGAGATACCGCAAGTACTTGAGCACAGACCTCAATTTTTTTCTTTTTCATCCCTCTTCAAACCCAAAACAAACAGTTACAATGATGGGTGTCGTTATAACTGGGAATACATAACACAAATATGTTGCTTGACATTCTGGTTTAATTTCCTGGAGTGTGTTCCACTTTCTGGCTCCACCCCAAGTTATGCCCCAGTGAGTCCAGGCCTGAAGGTAAGATACAGCAAGTGGCCAGGACAAGAAAACATCCGGAGAATATCAGTTTACAAAATGACACACACACACAAGCTATTCTGCAGTGCTGTATATACATGAGGGCTGTGAGTAGGGAGACTGGCCCCTAAATGACACCATGTCGCTGTAAATAATAGTGAGCTATTTAAAACAAAAGACCAACAAGAATAAATACAGAATCTGAACATGCAACCGCAAAATATTTCAACTTCTATTTGGAGGTGCAGAATTGAAGTTGCTGTGTGCCATGTGACAAGAATTTCATTGTTCAGAATGACTGTGTTATTTGGCGTATTTGAGAAATAAAAAGATTGCTTAGAAAAATAACTTCATTTATCCTTGTTTGTTTAGTCCATTGGGTAACCAGGAGGTGAATCCTGTTTAAGTAGAAGGAAACATTCAGTTTTCACCTCATCGCTCATTCAGGGTGGCTGAATATGCCTGTTGTCTCCAAGTATGGGGTATAGGCTCTTATGGTTTAAGGTGCTTGGGCTCTGCGGCCTGGTCACTTGAAACTTCATTGAGATTTGCGTAGGCATGTGCTCTGCTGAGGTTCAACGCCGATAGCAACTTCAAGCTCTTCCTGTTCTGTACTCTCTCCTTCCCCTTTCCTCTCCTTACACCCGAATGTCACCGCCTGTAGCCTGACCTTCATCCACTTGTGTTGTGTCACTTCAAAATAAACTGTAGGGCAACATGGCAATTCCACCTGTGAGCATACAGCTCGATGCCTGAGGTTTGTGTGTGAGGGTTTGCGATGAAACTTCCACGTAATCATTCATAAATGAGCTACCAGTGATCAACTTATTCTATATTTTCATAGACACATTTCACACAGAGTAGTTTTGTTAGTGTGCTCAATTTTTAAAGCGACTCTAGTTAAACCATCACCACGCTACTGCAAAATGTAATTAAACTACTTGTGGAAGTACTTGTGATTTACTATAAACAACACTGACAGCGATCTACCCCGCCGTTCAGCTGAGGACAACAGACGAACCGGAATACAGGCACTGGTGAAATCTATGCAATTAACAAAGTAATTTTCCTCAGACCAACTGCACCAAACTGGGCTCAAACCAGTGATGCTTGAATTGCAATGACCATTCTCCTTGACAACATTTGACACTCTTTGATCCAGAGAAATGTACCATTGCCATGAGTTCCTTAGTGACAACATAATGTCAGGACACGTTTTACAATGTTAAAATGAGAGTTCAGTTCAAGTAACAGGATTTACTTCGAGGGGCATGTTTAAAAAAAACATCACTTAAAATGATGTCTTTGGGGTCAGTGTTAAACGACAATTTATTCTAGATAACAATACAATATTTCTATTATCAGGGTAACACTAAAATAACTTGTAACCCTTCTCACATGTAATTGATAACTGAAATGCACACAAAACAGAATTGATATGGTTGGATTGAGGAGGTCTGCAGTCTGGACCTGTCAAATAGGGCAGGGGAGTAAAAACAAACGCTAACAAGCAACAAGTAATTTATTGTCATTGAATGTCTGTTTGATTATTGAGACCAGCTTGTTCACCGCCTCAGCTAATCTGTGGCTCCGTGTGAAGATCGAACCCACGTCTCAAACGACACTCTGGTCAAAAGCAGTGCACTATTCGGGGGAATAGTGTGCCCTTTGGGACAATTCTAAACTCTCCCACAGGCCTGCATTATGAGCGAGGCTAACGAGAACCACATTCAGCCTGTTAATTATGTCACTGTCACAGCAAAAAAAATGAATCACACGTGGAGATCAAAACCAATGTTTGACTAGGGCCTGTGGGAGCAAATACACAAGTACTGCCGCATCACCAGTGTGTGTGGCTGGGTTACATTTACACACAACTCACACACACATTGCAGTCAACGATTTCATGGCTAGCTGAACCGCTTAGAAATTAAGAACTGACTAGCACAGGTGAGCTTTGCTTGACGTAGGCTTCCTATTGATTTCAACTGCTCTTGACACACTGCAGACTTCCTCGTTGGTTTTGGGTTGAATTCAGACATAACAGTCTTGCACAAACACAAAAAGTCAACAGTAAAACTATTCCACCGCTGTTCAGAGCTAAACCGCAAAGTTTATTGCAAAAAAGACGAACAAAGACCATTCACAAAACTGTCCGACATTGAAAGACTGGATCGGTTGGCTTCTCAGTCAGTGGCTGTTCCTGATTGGCTGAGAAGCAGGGTTGCTGCTAAATGTTTGAGAAATGTTTTGTTTTGTTCAGGAATTTTTTTGTTCAACTGACATGCATATTATGGTGGAGCTTGTTTTGTATGGCATTGAATGTGCCCATAAAGACGGTGTAGTCTGTGTATAAGTGGTCTTTTTCTTTGCACTGTCCTCTAAAGACAGACTTTTCAGTGCCATCATGTCCAAGGGCCAACTTTAAAGCTCTGCTGAACTTAACAAAGCCAGCTATCTTTAACAGATTCCTTAGTCTGAATGCCACCTGACTAGAGGTCATCCTGAGTTCAGAGTCTGTAAAGGATGGTTTGATATTGTTTGCAAGAGGCGTTGATAGCGAGGGGGGATGCGCACTGCTGGTTGGATGTGACCATTTCAAATAGACAGAATTATCAGTCAATGTCTTACTGAAGCTACGCTGCACAAAACCAAACTGTCATGTAAACTTTCAAAATCTCTGGCCTAGCGAATTAACAAGGAAGCTCATGGAGTTGAGCATGTCAATAGCTAGTAAATGAGGACCAATCAAAATGCGGAAACTTTTCTGAGTGAATGTCACAGTTACTGTATCCTGTTCAGAATAGTGAGTCATAGCTCTCTAAGCACTGTCAGGAACGTAGGTCACGTCAACCAGGAGACTGATGCCTATCAACCTCCTGGTTGTTTGTGAATACTGGAGTGGTGGACTTGGTCTAGCTGTGTTGCTACATTAACTTTGCCAGAAATTCGCTAATAAATATATATCTTGTTTAGCTGCCATGTTTATTTTAGTGGGCCTTCCAGATTTCCTCCGCTTGTGCTACTGCTTTAGTGCTTTTTCTCTGGCATTATGTCCGTCTTTGTTCACAATGCGTCACCCTCTCCGCTAGATGATGAACGGAATAGAATGCAGGAAAAACACAGTATTCTGAATTGGGCAGCAATACAAACATGCTTTTTTCATATTATGTCTGCTATAAGTTATGAAGAGATTGCTTCCCTCTGTCCATTTAAACCTTGTTTGATGCCGATATCCAGTTTATCCGGTCTCCAAAGCTTTTTTCCTAGATGGGTCAGCCAGTCAAATGTTGTTTTCAGACTTACATCTACATTGTTCTGTGACAGACCACTAAGTCAATTATAAATTAACAATGGAATTAAGACCAATTCACACCTACAACGTCAATGCGCTGTGACACACTGAAAGTTAATTCATTTCTAATGGCACACTGCGATTGGCTTGCAGGATTGCCGTGCAGAAGCAGTCGCAGAGTATTTGGTCTTGTGCACGTGTTGGATTTTTCCAATGTTTGTCTCAAATTTTATTTGTGGAAGCTGGTCGGAAGTGGTAGCAAATGACAAATGTCGAACTGTTGTTGCACTCATAGCAACAACATATTTTTCTGATTAAACATTTTTTATTTTATTTTTAGATAATTAATTAAAAACAAAATTAATAGTACATATTTCAGAAAATTTATTGTGCAAGCCCATAATGTTTGAAATCCAATAATATTATCTTCCTCTAAAAATTGTAATTTGACAGCCTATTATAAAATATCCCTTTAAAATTCATTATACTTATCATCTCCCTCTAAAATTCCTATTTTTGAGGTAATTTCAATTCTCAATAGTCAAGATATTATTGATAGGCTCATTCAACAATGACACTAACGTTGAGGGTTGTTGGGCTTGGACAAACCCCGCCGAAATCGCAGGTCTTTGTGGGTCCAGCAATGGCTGAGATGGCAAAAACCGGTTGGGGAGTTCCATCCACTGATTCAAGAACTTTGGGTTTTAGGAGAGGAATTTCACAGGTACTTTTGTCTGGACCAAGGCCAATTCAACTGTTCCAGATGGTAGGATCACAGATCGACAAGATTGACACCAAGTAGCGAAATTCCTTTTGTCAAGTTGAATGCCTGGCAATTCGTCTCTGGTAAGAAAAAGGTAATTGATTTTTAGTGTTCAATACACAACGGGTTGAAATTAGGAACTAAACTAATCTAATGGGCTTGTAATAAAGCACACGTTATGTAACCTGCTTTCTCAATCTTTATTGCGTTGAGTTTTGAAAAATCGCACCGATAGACGGATGAATGGGCCACTCCAAGACAGAAAAAGTCTATAAAGTCAAAAAATATATATAAATATGGTTTGCGAAGTGTTTGTCTATCCAGAGCAAATCCTACTCTGTAAGGTACCAGCAAAGTTATAACATTTCTGTGTGATGATGAATATCTCTGCTGTTTTTGGTGCGTTTGCTACCAGCAATGATAGATATAAAGGTTTGTATGTCTTAATTTCTGTCAACACAAGTGGTTCTTGCTCATAAAGATGTGCTCTGTTACAATGAGGGGAGACTTTTCTTTCATTAAAACTCTTGAATCCCTCCTCTAGATAGGAATCCGCTAAAGATTTTTCAGACCTTATTGTTTTTAATAGCAACCTTCAGGTTGCTCAATTTTGATTTTATTTATTGTTTCCAGATCACAAGAATGAGTATTTGTTAGCATTGAGACATTGTACATTTTGCAGCTATTCCAATGAAAGGCAAATTGGTAGAAGATTTTGGAGCAATTTCGACTTTTGCCATGAAAAATATGTGTGCCTTTTAGGACGTATCTCTTGATTTTTTTCTTTAATATTTAAAAAATAATGAATAACAGCCCATTTTTTGAGGGCCCCATGAAAGCACACTAACAAACAATACATAAAATTTTTAACATAGGCCATAGATCAGACTGAGTATGTTTGATTTGCATTGTTGACTAAAGAGACAATTTGATGACAAAAGGAAGAGAACAAAATGCAAGGGAAGAGAAAAAAAATTCACAAAAATGTCACTTGAAAGGAGGAAGTAGCAGTATTTTCTCTGGTATTCCATGCCTCTGTCAGGGCCAAAAGGGAAGATGTTGGAAGGAATACGGTCAGATTAGCTCTGGTTACATTCTATGCACATTCAATGTACATTAGCACATTTTAATGTACCCATTTATAGGCACTCCTACACTTATAATATTTAAATTTATATTCGTCCTGTCCTTATTCCCATTCCTACGTTCTCTGGAATTGCTGCTAGTTTTTATTGTTTAGTATATTTTGTGATAGCATTTTAGTTTAATATTTTTCTTAATGCCTACTGCGTAGATGTTGTGTGCCATGTCCATGAATTTCACTGTTCAGAATGTCACTGTCTGATTTGGTGCATTTGACAATCCGGGATTCTAACCTTCTAGGCAGAGTTCTTCCTCTGTCATTTCTTTTTATTGACTGAGATATGTCTTTTTCTTTGCAACTCTACCCCAGAAGGTCAGCATCCTGGAGTCGCCTCTTCTCTATTGACGTTGAGACTGGTGTTTTGCAGGTACTAATTAACGAAGCTGCCAGTTGTTTCTCAAACTAGACACTGTAATATATGTGTCGCCTTGCTCAGTTGTGCACCGGGGCCTCCCACTCCTCTTTCATTTCTGGTTAGAGCCAGTTTGTACTAGGGGTGTTGCAAAGCAGCCAGTATTTGTATCTGTATTTGTATTTGTTAAGGGGGAAAAAGTATTTGTATTTGTATTTGAGTAAAATTCAAAATAGGCGTACAAATTCCGTTTATTTTTTTTGCGTTAGGGCTGGTTCACCCGATTGCAGCGTAATGAAATAATATTCTGATCAAACTCCGCTTCCTGAAAGTTATAAATTGCCTTTTAAGGTACAAAAATCTATTAAACAAAATTGTGACGCAGTTAAGTTTTTTCGCTCAGCCGAGCGCTCTCTGTTGCTGTGTGGAGAATGGAGATGTGTGGAGCAGCCTGTGTCAGTTACCGCTTTTATTCTTTTCCCCTCCCCCGACTGAACGTCACTCACTCATCCGGGCATGTACTGGGTCTCATGAGAAAACGCAGTTTTTTGATATAACGGTTTTCTTGTTCCCGAATACAAATATTTTTGAAAGTATTTGTTTGAAATAAGTATTTGTAAAAACCACTTTATTTGTGCCTTTCCGAATACCGTATTCGGGTTTGGCTCCGCCCCTAGTTTGCCACTATTCTGTGAAGGGAGTAATTCACACCATTGTAGGAGATCTTCGGTTTCTTGGCAATTTCTGACATGGAATAGCCTTCAATTCCCAGAACAACAATAGGCTGATATGTTTCAGAAGAAAGTTCTTTGTTTCTGGCCATTGTGAGCCTGTAATCAAACCCACAAACGCTAATGCTCCAGATACTGAACTAGTCTAAAGAAGGCCCGTGTATGCCTATGTAGACATTCCATAGAAAATCTGCTGTTTCCGCCTGCAATAGTCATTTACAACATTAAAAATGTCTACATTGTATTTCTGATCAATTCTATGTTATTTAAAATGTTGCTTTCTAGAAGGACATTTCTAAGTAACCCCAGGCTTTTGAACTTATATATATATATATATAGGTAGTGTATATATACATACATATACATATATAAATGCCTGACAGTTAGGTTATAAATGTGTTACATTTGATAGACTTACAGAGTGCCTGAAAATAACTATGTATATCTAAATTTTCCAGTATGAGCTGAACAAGAACAGTAACACTCCAACTCATCTGGAGATTTGAAACGTCCGTCCAAGCCAAGACAGAGACGAGACATAAGCCTGCTTTAAGACCAAGTTTTGTGTTAATAACAGCATTAGTTGTCATGGTGACAGGATTACTTTGGCTAATTTGAGGTGAATTTTGCCATGTTTAACCCATGAGTGAAGAAGTTCCACTTCCAACTACTTCCTGATGGAATTAAGAAGGAATAACTTTTCCTCCCAAATAAGACCCAGACTGTTTCTTCCTGATTGATCATGGAGTCATGACGTCAGCCTTTGTGTGGGAATCACAACTCTTTTGCCATAAAACACACTCTTCGCATTAGCACCAAGTTAATGTTATAGCTTTAATTAATCATATTCACTGATACTGGCCTATTAGCACAGGGCAGATGGAGGCCAGCTGACACATATTGAATTGAAATCCATCATTATGCCAAATCGAGGGTCTGTTAGCTCTGGAACGTGCCAAGAATCCCCCTATTATGAAGGTCTCTGGTGTAGAAATATTATTTATATCACGTGAGGGTCACCAACAACAACTGTAGGAGAGTTCGTAGGACTTAGAATGAATTGCAAAGGTCAAATTCTGACAGGCAAGCTTGTGGCTCGCCAGCATTGATCTATGGTTTAATTATTCGTATTTGCTTGAATTCATGTTACTGACAATGTGGCAAAAACTATGGGACAGAATTTGAAAATGATGTTAGTAAGAGCGGAGTAAGAGAACAGAAGTTTTTCCCTGAATGACCCACAAGTACTTACCTCCAGATAACCCCGGAGGACTGCAAAGCAGCCTTACATTTATTTCCCAGATGACACACTGCTTACTAAATATTCAAGTGCCCTCTTTAAAGGACCATTCTATCAGATAATATTTTCAGAACTTGGCATCCTTTCCTGACAGGCTTTTACAATGCCCCGGAGAAGTCATCTGAGCCTTATTTTGAGCATGGCTCTTTGATAAGAAACTTCTGTGTTGTCTTTATATGGAAGTGTACTTTGTGATTCCAAAGGGATTCACTGTTAATATTGTTTTACAATGTAAAATGTATGTTCCTTACAAAACCCATAATGATACTTGATCCACTACACTACATAAACACACAACAACACAGATGTAGGTAATAATTGGATTTAAATGCTTACAGTTACTGAGAAAATCACTTGATACACACCAGTGTGTTGATGAGATGTGCCAAGGTTTAGAACATTTTACCCAATTTAGAGTTTTAATGTTGCATAAAACTGGAAAGAAATGGCTGACGGTTCTTGAACTTACTTAACATCAGGCTGTACTACATTTGGTAACCAACCATACATGTTCTGCTTCTTGTGGCCATTTTTAGCTTCATTGTAAAATTGTTGTTGAGGGACATTGAGGCTTCTCCTATTATGCAATAAGACCTCTGTCATGGCAATATCTAGTACATTACCTACTATATATAGGAGTATTTATCTATTCATTTATTTCACCCATCATCAGTCCCAGTCCAAGGCTAACAACTTATGTTGTCTCAAATATATACAGCTCCGGAAGAAATTTAGGCACCACTGCACCTTTGTCTATCCTTTTTTCATTCATTCTTCTTCCGCTTATCCGGGGCCGGGTCGCGGGGGCAGCAGTCTAAGCAGAGATGCCCAGACTTCCCTCTCCTTAGACACTTCCTCTAGCTCTTCCGGGGGGACACTGAGGCGTTCCCAGGCCAGCCGGGAGACATAGTCCCTCCAGCGTGTCCTAGGTCTCCTCCCAGTGGGACGGGCCCGGAACACCTTCCCGGGAAGGCGACCTTTGTCTATCCTTTCCAAAAAAGTTAAAAATGGTTTTGAGCGAGGAACAGAAGGGTTATAATTAAGAGACCACTACAAATTGAACGCTTCTGTTCCTCACTCAAAACTTTCCTTTTCAACTTTTTTGGAAAGGAAAGAAAAGGCGCTGTGGTCTCTCAATTTTTTCCGGAGCTGAAGTATATAGCATGGGAAGCATTTTAAACTGTTTTTATTTTTTTTCAATTTAATAGTTTTGAAATCAATAATACCTACATAACTATTTTGATTTCACTTTAGAATGTAAAATAAACTATTTCTTGAATCCTTTTAGCAAACATTGAGCAAGATTCCACTAATCAACACGAAAAATTCTATAAGGTCAAAGTGACACAAAATCTAGAAATGTTTCTGAATTAATTACAAATGAACTTATGAGACTGCGCCATAGCAATTACTTAACTGGTCCAGGGAGACTAATGTCCAGTGCTCCTCCTCCCCATTAGGCTATGGGTGGTGTCCAATAGTAAAGGTTCCTTTCTTCAGTTTGTGATGCAGAGGATTAGTTGAAAGGAATTCCTACTGATTAGTCTGAGTGGTACCAAAGTGTTTTAAAAAACTTTTTCATTAGGCGTCTTGCCGGCTGCAAAGGACATTAATGTTCTTCATTGCTCGGCAGTGGTCCTGTGGGGGAATGTGGACATCCTTTTCCCTGACATTTAATGAAGTCAGGAACTTTCGCTTGTATTCAGAGCCACAGTAGGTAGCCAACTCTGAATTTCAAAGTGATGTCTATGTTGCCACAGATTTTTGGATAGCATCTGCTGGATACTAGATGCACGGCCATGTATTTTCCTTGGAACTCACAATATGCAAGAATTTCAATGTCAATTTGCACTGGTCACATGATCACTCCGCTGAAACTGCGAAACTCTTCCCAAAACATAATATTTTCCAAGTATGGTCTTAGCTTGTTTAAATGGGACCTCAACCTGTCCCAACTATACAACTGGAAATTTAAGATAAATTAACTTATGACTGGAGTGCACCTTTAAAATGTGTGCAGAGTGGGGCTTTAGGAGTGGCAACTCTGGTCATAGTATGGGTTCCTGTAAGAACTGTTCATTAAGAAACCCAATGTGATTTTTGACTAGAGATGGTCATAGCCTGTTTGAAGTCTCTGCACACTGATAATATTTATTCGTACAAGAAACCCAACTGATGAATGTCTTCCACATCAGGCTTAGAGCGGGTGGGCCAAGTGTGTCACTCTGGCTTTTCCATCAGGGTGACAGGGGTGGCAGTGGTGATACCAATGTCACTATCTAATCATACTAATAGAGATCTAGTCAACTTTCCTGTATTATCTTGGGTCCGCCTCACTAATAGCCCAGGTACTTCTCTCAGACTTATCTAGTCAGTTTCGTAGTCCTGAACTGTGTGCTGGTCATCCTCTGGGCTCTAACACGCTAACTTGAATTCATAAATGTTTACACAAAATATGACAAAAGTGGAAGTAAAGCAATAGTAGAATGCATTGTTGCTGTAAATATGTCCATATCCACTTAGTGAGAACACATTTGGGATAGTGCCTTTAAAAGTATATACTGTATTTTAGTAATTATTAAATGGGAAATGATAAACAAGATATTTTTCTGAAAGAGCAGTGGGCCAGATGATCCACAGGGCAAATGTATGTCTGGAGAACAGCTCTGTTCTCACAAAGACATCAAAGACAGTGTAGCAGACCCGAAACTTTCAAACATGAGGAAGAATGTGGTCTCCCTCCCCAGAACTAAAAGGAATCCAAACCTTAAACAGTGGTGAGATCTCTGGCCTGACTAGTTTCCCTTTTTAATTTTATATGAAATTCAGTGACCTTCGTTTGCCCTAAATACATGCTCGCTCATCAGTTACTCATTAAAAGGGGAGATATTCAGAAGAGGTATATGAATTTCCGGCCAATTTCTCTCCTCAACACAGACGAAAAGAAGGGAAAGGAAGTCCACAGGTAATCTAAGGTGCACTGACTTCATACCCAACAGGAGCTAACTTCTTAATCTCAGTCTTTGGTCTTTGGCCTACCTATTCATAACAAGTATTGTTATAAATCTCAGAAAAATTTGCTAAACAAATTGAAAGTACCCTCCCAATATCCGCACTGGGAAGAGTTAATTCCATTAAAATTGTTTTCTTCCCGCAAATGCTTTACCTTTTCCCAGAATATAAGAGTCCAAGACAGTCAGATGAAGGACTGGCTCTCCAAAGTCGTATATCTTACTATTGGGCTACTAATTTACATGTTGTCACATTTTGGCATTGAATGGAGCGTGAGGATTGCCACATATTTTGTATTAGTACTGTGTTCATGTCCTCTGTCAGCACCATACGTATTTTGAAACAAATTTAGTAGGTCATTTTGACACATTCATTTAAGGAATTTCATACCTGCTGCCGAGTTCTGAGTCCATTCATATTAATAGGTAAAATCAGAAACTAAATGAAGAGCTCCATCCTACTTCTGAAAATTACCTAGCAAGTCTATTGGCCAAATCTCCCCTCCATTAAATCTTTTTTAAGATGTTAACACTGTACCATTGTGTTTAAATAGCCTGTCCTTGAGAAACTCTTTTTGTGACAGATGTCGGATCTAGAAAGCACACTACACCATTCCAATGCTCTAACCTGAGTAGTCACTGGTCTGGAATATTGTCTTTGTCTTATTGGACAATATTCCTTAACGCCCCATCCTGGGAGTCTTAGAACCTTTGAACTGATTGGGGGGGGTGGGGTGCATGTCCAGCAGGAGGAAGGGTTATTAGTGTTTTTTCTTTTCTGTTCTGTTTTAGTTTAAGAGGTTTTGGTCTAAACAACGTGTATTTTTTCCTGTGTTTGTATTTTCGTTTTTTAACTCTTTGAAATTTTTTTCTCCTGTAATGTTTGTTGAACAGGGAACATTGCCAAGAAACAAGAACAACACGAAGACCTGTGGTATTTTCTTAGACCATTTATGGTGTAATTTGTAAATGGACAGGCAGAAACAGATACAAGTTGATACTGAAGGGAATTCTAAAAAAGCTAGACATTTTATTTCTGAGTTTGCTGGTTGATATTCTAATTTAAAGTGCCTAAAAGTTGACTTTGACAAACAATTTTGAATTGTATCTACCTAAGGATTAAGGATTTCAGTCACTTTAAAATGATAAAACAACATAGAAAAAGGACAACTGTTCATAATGCAAATGTTATGTTCAGACTTGGTTCATACCTAGTGAATATAACAAATTTGGGCTGCAATACAGAAGCCTATGGTAGTCAACAGTATTTCTTAGGATTTAGTTTCAGGGTTTGTTTAAAGGGTGAGGTGATTTAAGTTACCATAATAGCCTGCAACAGATCACTCACCAATCAGTGAATTAGTATCAAGCAACTATAACACTGGTCCTGGCTATTAGTGAGGTTGTACTTCCAGAGCTAGTGTCATTTTCACAGGGTCTGTCTGGCAAGGTTGTTTAATGGAAAGTAATTATAAAACGTATGACTCAGTTGTAATTAAGTCAGATTAACCAGATTTTATGAGGGAAATAAGAATAGGGTCCTTACCTTGTGTTTATGTAATTTAAATTTTGAGTCGGTTTTACATAATCACTCAGGAATTCAAAAAGTGTCTGAAAAAATCCCTTGTAATATATTAATGGAATGAAGGGAAATTGACAAAATAAACAGCCTTTTACCAAATGTTGGTTTGTTAGTTGCTTAACTTCTACATTGGCTTTAGCTGTTGTATTAGCCCTGAATGAACAGTAAAACTTAAGTAAACTCATAAAAACTCTAAAGAAGGAAAACCATCTACTGGTTCTGATCATCTTTAGCCCTGTTTATTTATGGCGCTTAAATTATTCTTTTACTGCAATCCCCTACAGAGGTATGACGTTCCTACGACATCTGAAATTGGTCCCCCTGGAGGTTTGGTCTAGTTTGTGGTTAGTCCCACGGACATTTTTAGTATCTTTTTGGAATGCTGTCTCATGGCATCATGTAATGTTTTTTGTTTTGTTTAGCATTTTAGCAGCCTATAATTTTTTTTTTTTAACTATCAGTCTTTCCCACCGATATCATAGAAAACTTTAATAGACAATATTTACAAATTCACTGATGAAAATCCAATGTGACAGAGAGGAGTGCTCAGCCAGTTCATGGTTTCCTGGAGAATGCTCTCCTTCTCCAGTGTTTGATGGCTTTACTGCTTGTTGACAGATATGCACTTGGCTCACCATTAAGGGTGCAAATCCCAAGATTACGAAGTCCTGGTGTTGGTACTACTTCTGTCTGTGTTCAGTGACCAATGGCACAGCTGCCAAATACCTAAATAACAGGTTTTTACATTAGTCTCTCTAAAAAAATAACAAAGACTTTTGGTTTTTGGCTGTACCTGTAGGATATACCTTTTTGATTCAAGTCAGGACCCAAAGGTTTTCTACCGGGAACCCAAAAATCTGTTTTCCTACAGGGACAGCTTAATCACTCTACACTTTTGGGATATTATTTTATTTACTGCAAGTAGATTTATTTATTTGGCAAGATTTTATCTGCTGTGAACCATTATTGAGCTATGGAAAGAGTGGTGTTGGTTTCTGAGAAACAGGTAACATATCAAAGTAAATGTAGTAGTTTTAAGCAATATGCCAAATGGATCCCTTTTGTCACTAAAGTTCTTCAGTGCTCAACATTAAATTATTCAGTTCACAGAAAAAAGATGTCACCAAGAAAAGTTAATGATGACTATTGGTTAATGACACACCATACAAGTAGTTGTTGAAGCCAAGTGAGGGTTAATAGTGAGCAGATCGTTCATCATGAATGCCAGAGAGTTTGGGGCCCACCTTCCAAAGAATCAGTAGCAGGGCATCATTTCCTGATGCAAGCTAATCGGGTGAATAATAGGGTCTCGACAGATGTTGATGTTACGGAGGTGCTGGGGCCTGGCTAGCTAAGTGTGCCCAAGTCCATTTCACTGTAATTAATGAGCGGTGGAAAATGTTCTCCTCCTCAATCCAAGGCTCGTTAGAAAATCACCAGTGAAGGCCCGAGTGAATGCTTTGTTCAGAGCTTTGTGACTTCACTGACTGCATTAACGGACTGTAACTGATTCCTGGAAAAGAAAGGAACATTGGCAGGAATATTGACTCTACGAGACACTTGTCTGTGCACTGCTCAGAATCCTGCTGATCATCCCAGTGAGTGAGCGTGTGGTTAGCTAGGAGATTGTAGCTTGCTCAGAAATGTAGCCGGTTGACAAAGTGAGTTTGTGTGAGATGTTGTGTAAATGTGGCTTAACTCATTAATCATGTTTTGAGCTCTTGTATCCCAGTGTCATTGATTGAAAATTCTTCAGCAGGAAGATTTTACAGGCAATGCGAACATCTGTTTAGGTGAACTCCCATAAACCGTACGAACCTTGTAAATGAGCAATGCAAATTATCTGGACATTCTTCTATGTCGCAAATTGCCTTCCTCCAACAATTTCTAAAATGCAAACACATTTGGGCCATTTTCTTTTATCCCAGACGCAGATGGGCTCGGCAGACTGGCTACACGATGCAGATACATTTTGTTTTGCAAAACACCCCTCAGTTTGAGGTCACACAGAGAACTTAAATATGTCCATTTCAGACAGAATTTATGTAACGATCCTGAGGGCAAACATCCTGTAAAACAATAACACCTTTTAACTATACTTTTCAGCTTAATTCTTTATATTAACAAAGAAGACAATCATCAAGTAACAGCCCAAAGTATTAACCCCCTTGGACCTTTCCACAAATTGTGTTAAAACTGGAAATCAAAATGGATTTAACGATCAGCAGTTTTTGTCACTGATCAGTGAACAGTAATGTCAAAGTGAAAAATTTAATCTCAAAGTTGTTCTAAATAAATTATAAATACAAAAGAGAAAATAAAAGATTGCCTTAGTATTCACATCTTAGTCAATATTTAGTAGAGGTACCTGGTAGAAATTACAGACATGAGTCTGTTTGGATAAGTCTCTACCAGCTTTGCGCATCTGAACTCAGTTATTCCCCATTCCTCTTTACCAAACTGCTCAAGCGCCATCAAGTTGGACGAAGACCTTTGGTAGACAGTCATTTTCAACTCTTCCACATATTCTCAATTAGATTGAGGGTCAGGATTTGACAGGGACAAGCCAGGACATTGACCTTTATGTTTTTAAGCTACTCCTGTATGGCTATGGTTGTAGTTTTGTGGGTCATTGCCTTGCTGGAAGATGAACGATCTCCCAAGTCCCAGGTCTCTTTCAGACTTCAGCAGGTTTTCTTCCAAGATTTCTCTATACTTTTTCTGCATCCATTTTGTCCACTATCAAGGTTTCCAGGGGCTTGCACAGCCTTGGAAGACTGTAACTCCTTTTGAGTTACCACTGGCCTCTTGGTGGCCTCCTTGAATACTGCACTTCTCGCACTGGCACAGATTCACAGTTGTGTCATATTATCTCAATTTCAGTGTGCCCTGGGGGTGCTTTGGAAATGTTCTCATTTCCTATCCTTAATTAGCGCTTTTGAAGAGCACTGTTCCAGATTCTTTTTTTTTATGTTCTTTCATCTTCATGATGTGTTTTTTGTTAGGAATTATACTAACTAATAGTGTGACAGTTAAATTGAACATGAAATCGTGTGAAACACCTTAATTGCATAGACAGGTGAACTCAATTCAACTAATTTGTGACTTCTAAATGTAATTTGTTGCACCACAGCTCATTCAAGGGGGCAAATACATAAGCAATTAATTTCAGTGGCAAAAACTGCTGATTAAATAAATGATGATTTCACAATAAAATGTAGATACATGCCAGGGGTTGAACATTTTTGAGGGTTCCTTTACAAAGTCAAACAAATTCAGAAGGATACTTTTTTTTTCTCTAAATTGGGATTTTTTTCTTTCACCCTTTGGGATTGAAGTCCGAGGCAAAAAAACATTCCACATCAGAGGGATGAATGACTCTTTGGTTTTTATTTAATCTCTGCTGCATTCCTATTTCCACTTGACATTGATTTTCCAAACGCTTTCTCCAGCGTTATAATTGAAATGACAAGAAACAAAGTGTCCCTCGTGCAGTCATCACAGTACAGCCAAATGAGTCACTAGTTCTGACAGGGAGGAATGCTCCTTCAATGGGCCAGTCATACCTCCCACAGCTCACTGTGTTGAGGGGAAACTCTCTCCAACTGCTACCGAAGATGGTCTCCTCGGCTTTGCCATATCCTCCTCACGTAGACAGAGCAAATTGTGAACATGTGGTTAGTACAGATCTATTATTAGGGTCATTGTATTTCCATTGTCTTGATTGGAAGGCAAGGACTTAATTTGACACACCGAAGTCCCTGGGAAGTAATATTCCCTTTGCTTCACTCTGAGCAAGGTCTTTGCCTCACTCTGAGCAAGGTCTTTGCTGAGCGAGGAGTTCAGTGTGCTTCATAATGATTGGAACCCTTCGGATTCACTTCCTGTATAGATTATACCTCGATCACTGCATTGGAAATATCAAAGGGTTCTTGAATTCATGAAGTGGATGATAGTCAGTGTCCTGACTGTTTGGACGGGCAGCCTGTCTTCCTCATCCCCCCACCGACCGACTGTCTCTGCGTGTTTACCCACTGAATACACGCGCTGACACCCATGTGTTCCACATTTAGAAGCTCGCTGTAGAGCGATTCAATGACAGCACCGGCAGGTTCCAGCAGATGTCTTTGGTTTCATCCCGACGTCTCATTTGACTCTCCAGGCTGGGCTTTCCGTGCACAACATCTCAGATTAGAATAGACATGGCACAGTTGAGCCTTCCTCAGCCTCTCCAGTTCTGTGTCTAGTTCAGTCCTCCCATTGCTGGCCAATTATTGGTTCAGACCTTCCCCCCCTTTACCAAAATTGGCATCCTAGATCCACCGTGACTTGACTGTAGGCCTACGTTGGAGCTTGAGAGGTCAAAAGCCCATTAACTTGGGGCTCATTCTCCATCACCCTCGGACACATTAGCTGGACATTCTCAGGCACTAAACTGAGAGGTTGGGGGTTTCTAGACACATTTGTTCTACTTTTTGCAAACCCCTAAGGACCCTGTGTCCCCACAGTGTTAAGAAACAGACCTGATGCCATATTATCATTTTACATGCCAGAAAAGTTGTTTTTGTGGTTTAAAAAAAAAAATTAATTGCAGCTACAGAATGTGGCTTAATATTATTCAATGATAAATGATCATGTCTAACAATGACTTAATGTTCTTTTTGCAAAGCACTCAGGTCATGTACCAGTCAAACAGTTGCTTCATCCTGTGAGTCAGCGGACATCATTGACTATTATCCTGACCCGGTTGGGTCCATGATAGGAAGCCAGATTTAAAAACAAACAATTTTGCGAGAACTGCACTGCCTCCCAGCGTCTCAATGCAGCATAGCACCTCGTTGGAAAGCATTCAGTTTCATACTGAGGAATGAATCACACCCAATAGAGTTTATAAACAGAATGCATTAGGTCACTTTTTCAGTATTTGTATACTTCAAGACACACAAACAGACACAACATGCCAAGATGTTCGGAAATGATGCATGCTTTCCCAGAAAGATATTGTTTTATAAGCTGTTATTAAAATGTGTTAACAGTAAGCTTATGATCAAGACTTCATTGATTAATCAGATTTGATCTAAAAAGGATTTTCCCTGGGACTAAAAAGCATGTGTAGCTACTATATTTGGTGTCTTATTGGTTCCATACAGGTACTGAAACAGTTGGGGAAAAATGTGTTAGTATGTTGCCTTTTAGGCTTTTGTCAGCCTTCACCGCTGTGTTTTCATGCCAAACACCTTTATACTGTTCTCATAGCATTGGAAAAACCACAACTGTTTTGAATGCAGCTAGGAGGCCAATATAAAGGTTATTAAGACAGAAATTACAGACGTTTCAATTCTGTGTTACACCTTCTGTGTTACATACACCCAAAAGTAAGGATTTAAGGATTTGGGCTGACAGGATTTCATGTACAGTACCCATTATTTAATCTATTAGCAAGTATGTTTCACATGCTCCATTCACTGTGAGGTCATTCTACTAAACACATACCATTATCTAATGGAAAATCCGCTTGCTACTCAGTTTTCATATGAAGTCTTCATCATCGCTGAGTGCCTGTACAGCGCATAGCCATGGTATTTTCGTTATATGCTATTAATCTCTGAGATGTCTTACTGTTATTATAATCCCATTACTAATACAATTGGAGAAGATAAAAGAGATCAAGTATTATAGCAATTGTATACATTCTCATATACCATGTCTATCAACCAATCAGCATTGAGAATTTTAATCACCTGTTTTTTTTATTTGCTATAATTTGCTATTCTTGGATTCAACTGCTAATCCATTTGGTGGTCTTCATTATTAAAAAAATCAGCCCTCCTTGAGCAAGTGCATTAAAAAAAATAACATTGACCCTTCTTTTATTCCACAACCGCACTTGAGGCATGTACTATAAAGTTCTGTTTTATTATTAGTTGATTTTCTCCAGCTGGTCCCTAACCCCATGTGTTCATTCAATTCTGCAGGTGTGTGAAAATAATACAACTCCACATCAGACCAGTCCTGTAGTCAGAATCCTAATCCTTTAACAGACACCATGTAGAAACCATCATGCTACAAACTGGTGCCGTGACCCGGATCCCTCTGTTAGGGTGAATGTTCAGGTGTGTTCAGGTGTGCCTTGTGTAGCCTGGTTATGAGTATATGTGTATAAAGGGCTGCACCCAAGAACCACAACATTACACATTTGTCCAGTATGATGATAAACTTGACAATCCATGGTCTAAGTTCACAGGTGATAGACTACAGATAAAATGTGGCCTTTAATTGATATCTACAATGATGTGAAAAACACTGCTGCTCTCTCAATTATTCATGTCTTACGGACTGTGGTAATGAGTGGTTGTTTACAAATGTCTAGATGTAGCATGTAGCACTGCTTCAATACAAGAATGTTTGGATAGAAGCAGTGTAGCGTAAATTACAGTCAAATGTGTGCTGATAAAAAAAAAACTCAACAGACCTAACAAACACATATTGATCCTCTTTTAATGGAGTTAACAGCTGAAATAATTGATATAAAAGCATTGCCCAAAAAATATGTAGAAGTAATTTTATACATTTGAAATAGGCTTTATCCATTGTGCTCAAGGTATGTCATCCCAGAGAGCAGCATATTCTTACAACAATGTTTTGAACAAATGGACCCAATCAGCCTTCCATTACAAGAAAACAAGCTAATACGGTATTTGTATTTAGGTTAAGTAGAGATACAGCAACATATCCAAACATGAATTATTTATGAACAATAAACAACTTGAATGACTGGAAATTTTACCAAATTTAGATTTAAAATAAGTGTATAACCTAATCACAGTATTATCTGTATTGAAGTAGGATGGAATTAGTTAGGATGGAAACATATCAAACTTACAGTGAGGAAAATAAAAAAATATTCCCTGCTGATTTTGTATGTTTGCCCACAGACAAAGAAATTATTAGTCTATAATTTTAATTTAGTTTAATTGAATAGTGAGAGACAGAATAACAGAATAACAAGAAAAACTAATATACAAAATGTTAGAAATTGCATTTTAATTAGTGAAATAAGTATTTGATCCCCTCTCAATCAGAAAGATGTCGGCCTCCCAGGTGTCTTTTATACAGGTAATGAGCTGAGATTAGGAGCACACTCTTAAAGGGAGTGCTCCTAATCTCAGCTTGTTACCTATATAAAAGACACCTGTCCATAGAAGCAATCAATCAATCAGATTCCAAACTCTCCACCATGGCCAAAACCTAAGAGCTGTCCAAGGATGTCAGGGACAAGATTGTAGACCTACACAAGGCTGGAATGTAGACCATCGCCAAGCAGCTTGGTGAGAAGGTGACAACAGTTGGAAGAAACACAAAATAACTGTCAATCTCCCTGAGTCTGGGGCTCCATGCAAGATCTCTCCTCGTGGAGTTGCAATGATCATGAGAACGGTGAGGAATCAGCCCAGAACTACACGGGAGGATATTGTTAATGGTCTCAAGGCAGCTGGGGCCATAGTCACCAAGAAAACAATTGGTAACACACTGCGCCGTGAAGGACTGCAGCTCCCCCTGCTCAAGAAAGCACATGTACAGGCCCGTCTGAAGTTTGCCAATGAACATCTGAATGATTCATGGGAGAACTGGGTGAGAGTGTTGTGGTCAGATGAGACCAAAATCGAGCTCTTTGGCTTCAACTCAACTCGCCGTGTTTGGAGGAGGAGGAATGCTGCCTATGACACCAAGAACACCATCCCCACCGTCATGGAGGTGGAAACATTATGTTTTTGGGGTTGTTTTTCTGCTAAGGGGAAAGGACCACCTCACCGCATCAAAGGGACGATGGACGGTGAAGTTGTCCTTTCTCCTTGGATGAGAACCTCCTTCCCTCAGCCAGGGCATTGAAAATGGGTCGTGGATGGGTATTCCAGCATGACAATGACCCAAAACGGAGTGGCTCAAGAAGAAGCACATTAAGGTCCTGGAGTGGCCTAGCCTGTCTCCAGACCTTAATCCCATAGAAAATCTGTGCAGGGAGCTGAAGGTTTGAGTTGCCAAACATCAGCCTCAAAACCTTAATGACTTGGAGAAGATCTGCAAACAGGAATGGGACAAAATCCCTTCTGAGATGTGTGTAAACCTGGTGGCCAACTACAAGAAACGTCTGACCTCTGTGATTTTCAACTAGGGTTTTGCCACCAAGTACTAAGTCTTGTTTTACAGAGGGATTGAATACTTATTTCACTCATTAAAATGCAAATCAATTTATAACATTTTTGACATGATTTTTGACATGGATTTTGATGGATTTGTTGTTATTCTGTCTCTCACTGTTCAAATAAACCTACCGTTAAAAATATAGACTGATCATTTCTTTGTCAGTGGGCAAACGTACAAAATCAGCAGGGGATCAAATACTTTTTCCCCTCACTATATAAAGTAAAAGTCAACATCTATTTATGACTGGCCATGTAACGGTACAATTGATTGATCCTGTAGTAGAGTTGTTCAATTTGAAATATCATTCTTGGTCATACTCTCCCAGGAGAATAAAGGAAAACATTTTTAGGAGTGTTCCTAAAATGAAACATCCTATAAAAATCCTTCCACTGCGGACCAGTTCCAATCACACACATTTTTCTTCAAATGAAATCCCTTGCTGTGCTCTCCATTCATTCAAGGGCACAAGCCAGTCAAACCTAAGCTCATTTTGTGTGGTTACAAAAGACGATGGTGCTCCCTAGTTCAGGTGCTATCCTTGGTGTATCAAAAACCATCCAACACTATTTTTGTTCTCTAAATCTGTTTACCTTTGATGTGTGATGTGAGATCTGCTGAAACTTTCAGCAAACATTCTTTGTAAATAAAACAAAAACTCAGACCTGTCCCACTGTTTTATACAAAATGACAGAAATATGTTTCTAATTTATCCAAAACCATACTGCAAGATTGTGCATGTACATTTTCTGACCAAGCGCTTGGGTTCTTTACAGAACTCTCTCAGACAAAACCCATCTTTGTAAATAAATGCTAAAAGTAGCCTCATACATTTTTTATTTTTTCTATCATAAACCTCCATGTTGCTCTATCTGCTCATTACCAATCTTTATCAGAGATAACAAATCAAATTGTCAGCTTTTGTTGTAGAAGCAGATGGCTCAATTTAGAAGACCTGTGTGTTCACACAGTTTAAATTAATTATCCTCTGTTATTTACAACAGAAATAAAACAATCCTCATCGCCATTTGTGGTCACTGGCACAGATGAGCTGAAAAGACCATTAGCTGGGGAGAGCCAAATGTGACTATTTTGGCCTGCTCAAAACAAACAAAGCTCACAAAGACATAAACGGATTCACACCTGTCAGGACTGAGTAGTAACTGAAGTGTTAACGTTCGGTTGTCAGACATTTATGAAGTGGAACAAGGTGACATTCGTGAGACTTCACACGTGAGACTTCACGCATTTTCATTACAGCTGCATGTTTTTGTCATAAACAGAATGAGGTAAATCCTCAGATAGTTCTGGTGTAGGAATCCTGTAATGAGTAGGTCTGCATGTTGTTCTACATTGAATATCATATTATTATTTCTGGTCACCTATTTAGTTTTTACATAAAAAATATTGTACTTAGGCATTTAGCTAGTTTTACCTGAAATCCTCAAAATGGGCTTTTGAGTGGAGCAGCCCAATATGTTTTTCATAGCTAATCCAAGTTTGAATGAACACTGTCGTTTCCAATGGGAGACTAATGAAGTCTAGTTTGCATACACTAGAAAGGAAATGGCTGGAGCAAAATCCGTTTAATAAGTGTGCACTAGCTTGACACAATTTATCTAATTCACATTGAATTTGCAATATAGACATGTAGAACACGGGAGCATGCAATATTTTAAAACAACTCAGCGGTGTTTAACATCTGTTCAATAGTATTATCCTTTTGCAGCCGCTTCCCAACCACAAGGTCTGACCCTCGTCACTTCACCAATGCAACAGTTCCTCCTACTTGCTATTATACTCATTTTAAGTCTCTGTGATTTCTGCTTACTGTCCGGCACAAGACAGTCAACCAGCTGTTGAGGTCTCTGAGAAATCTGGCAGATTTGGAGAGTGAAAATAACACATTTCAGTATATGGTAAACCGTCTGGCTCCTTGTTCTGTGTGGTGCCACAGTCTAAAACACTGCATCGCAGTGTGGCTGCGTCACTGTGACCGGGGGTTCTTACCCCGGTTGCGGCAATTGAACATTTTTAGGAGTCATGCGGAGGTTGACACAAATTGGCTCAGCACACTGCATGGAGGAGGGATTGTTGGACACAATGTTCCCTTCCTGTTTTGTGAGATCGTTGTTTTCGGAGAATGTTGCCGGAATGTGCTTTGGAGGACTCATTCTAATCCGGATCGAACAATGGCATCTAGTCAATGATATAATGATTATCTTTATAACCCTTCCAGATGCTAAGAAGAGAGACGTTGTGTGTAAAAGTAATTTAAGTGCATTTCAGGTACCCCCACTGCCAACCAAGAAATGCAATTATGGAATACGGGTCACTCTTTTCTAGAAACTTTTATTGAGGACTTCTGAAGTTACATGTGGTATTTTAAGGTTTTACTTTTATGGGGCAGCGGGTGGTCATTTAAAAGACGAGAGGCTACAACTACAACAGCGGTATTTAATCCCATATGTTGGTTGAACATTTTGTTATGGCATAGTCTCGCATCCATAATATGCATTCAATCAATGGTACGTACAGTACTGAACCTTAAATCTATGATTACGAATGATGGCAATGGTTATTATGAAAACTGATGATTTAGAAGCAGTTTCCATTTGGTAAAGAAATTGTGTTATTTTGGTACCAAGGTACAAATATGGCGAAGGTAACTTTATGTGGTCATAGAAACACAGCCGTTTTTAATTGCAGCCACAAGTGATCTGGATCCGGTGAGATTTCGGCGCCGCCGTGAAACGGGAGCAAAGCTACGACTTTGCACTTTCTGTGTTGAAAGTAGTCATGATGTCAGTGGAAATGTTGACTTCTCTAATGAATAGGCTACTCTGAGAGAAGGGATCCCCATCACACCGCCTGCACTTTCCTAGTGATAAAAAAGGAGCAAAGCAGATGTATTTGCCTTTGTTGGACTGATGTAGAGAAGCCAGACTGACTGATAATGCTGGGGGTTTATTGTGTCTAATGCAGTCTGGGAACTCATATGCCACTGCGAATCTTTGCCCACGATTTGTGGGAAACCACAAATTCATAAGAATCATTCTGATAAATAGATTGTTGTAAGCAATTCTGGCGAGGGCTGGCTGTGGTTTCTGTTAAGGTTTAGATTGGGACCAACACTGGATTTCGGAATTTGTTAAACAGGATGAATTCAAACAGCAGGTTTGCCAAATACTTTCAACATGTGCTTAACATAAGAGTTACTTGGGAGATCTTTTGAAGAGTCGGCCTATTATTTTTTCTGAATTTTGGACATATTTAAAAGTCTCTGGTCTATGTAAATCTTATGTCATCGATGGTCAACAATTACTTACTCTTGGTCCACCACATCTGAATTAGCTAAATAACAAAAAAATGCTCCTCAAGCATGACTGTCACCACCGCTAAAGCCAAACCTTTTCCCTAAATCTGGAGACACTTTGCATTCATTGCTTTTGTCCCATCCAACTAATATAATACCACACATTTTACTGCAAGATTATTTTTCGGTTCAGTGTTTACTAGAAAAGGCGTCAAATTTACTAACATCTCTGGCGTCTTTTTGCCGTGTCAAAGGGGTCATAAAAGAGCCCCATGCTCTGTGTGATGCCTGTGTCCCGGGGCGCCTGAAAGGGCTCATCAATCTGTAATTCCCCTCACAGTTAGACTGCCTGGCAAGTGGTGAGCACACACTCAGGGCTAGCCACACCGCTGTGGTTTCACTCCACTTGTTACACCGGCAGGATAAAAGGGGAGAAGACAGCTCACAAGAACAGATGGAAGTCATCGTTGGGCCTCACAGCCTTTGTTTGTCCCCCCTCTGATGAGGCTGAAGACACACCTGAATGGGTCTGTCGGCTCTAGTCAAAAGCAATGCAATAAGGGAGGATTCAGAGTGTCATTCGTGCCAAGATTTGAACGCAAACAATTGGTTTTCACTGCTGCTTAAACCTTAGGTGGATGGATGAAAATACAAGGGTGACGTGAAAAGATGGAAAGTCTGATCAAGACAAAGCTGAAGAGGACCTGTTGCTGATGTCATGTTGAATTTGACAGGTCCCTTAGGGCATGAGTCAGTTGATGTCATAATGTGTATTTAAACTTGATCACCTTTGTAACAGTTGAATGTCCAAACATGAATCAGGACTGCAACATTCCTCATGCAGTCAGCATACCTAATGATTGTCTTACAGTTGTACCTGGCCATGCAGTCATTGTTGAACGGGGAATACAGGAGGAAGTTGACTATGCCTTGAGGGGCTCCTGTGTCCTGGATTAGTGCAGCAAAAATAATTTGGTCGACCCAAAGACACGTGGGGCCGGCCCTTCAGCAATTCAAAGATCCAGTTGAGCAGGTTTGCATCCCACCCCCTGGTCTCCAAACCTTCTGACGGGCTTTGACCTCAGTGTTGAAAGTTGAGCAGTAGTGGATAAACATGTGTTCCACTCGCCCAGGAGGGATATGGAGGCGTGCTAGGCCATGACAACAACGTCATCTTTTGCTTTGTTATCTGTGTATCTGTTGGGGTTGTCTGACCCCTTGAGTGGTGACTAACTTTTGACTTTTACGAGGGAAGTTAACGTATTAAACTTTAGCGTATTAAACACTACCATGGAAATCCAGTTCATGAGGTTCAGTTGGCTTAGACAAAGCCCTAACTCTAAAGTTACTAGCTATGATTTAGCCTACATACTGTACAGCCTACACATGTATGGAATAGAATAGCATGGAAAGACCTAGAGCAAGATACTAATATTCAAATTGAGGTGGAGCAAAACTAAGTAATGATGTTGTCAATATGTACAACTCCATTAATAAAATCAAGACATTTGGCAATTGTAGCAAAGATTTCGGCATTTGATTTTGAGCCACAGAAGTTGAAGGAATTTTGTAGTTTAACCAACAAAAATAATATCCCCAAAATATTTTGGACACGTGAATAACATTTTACAAATGATATTACAAGCAACCAAACATATAATAATAATGAAACAGACTTTTCAAAAAAACTAACATGAGGGTAAAATGAAAGGAATTCTCACCTGGTCAGGATGTTATATGTCTACACAATGAGGTATTCCAGAGGAAAAAATATTTTGAGTTCCTTCACGTAACATCTGTACACCATGAGTTATTAAACATCAAGCATTATCTGACACATTTGTTCTTGCTTTAGTGCTTCTTAATCCTGTCTGCACAAGACTCCATGAGATGACTGGGGATTGGACTAGGATTAGGGGGATAGCCAAGATTCCGTGAAGCAAATAAAATGTATTTTCTAACATTCTTCTGGATATTGTTGTCATGCCACAGGGAAGATCCCCTTCAGTGTCACACATTTTACAGGGCAACATACTTTTTTTCATGTCTTTAATTATGTTAATCAGAAAAATTAAGGATTCAGGATTATTATTTGAACATCGTTTTTTTGTTGACAATTGTTAGGATTAATGCAGTGACAGGAACAGTCTCACATGTACACAGGAGCCATAAAATCACAGCCACTCTCCAAAATGGCTAGCAAACATCCAGTCGGTTAAAATGTAATAGCTCTCACAAAACCTAACATGCTGCACCAAGCATAACATACGATATCCTACTAAATTCAGGTTCCTTAATTTACGTATACTATCCTACGTTTGGACTATGAGACCAGACTGGATGCATAAAAAAAAACAGGATTGTGTCCTATCTGTCTCATTTACAGCATGTTCCTTCAACTATAGGTCAATAAAATAACCAGTATTATAAAATATATATGTTTGTTTAGCCTAATTTCATGTTCCATTACATTTTGTTGCCAAATGTAATGAAGAATTGTCAATGAGGAAAAACTGGGTCAGTTGGTTCCTAGATCATTTTCATGGCATACCCAGTCAATTACAGTCATAAATGTTTGAACTCTTTCTCCTTTTCTACTATGGAAACAGTGTTGCTTTACGACACACCTTTTAAACACCCATGTTCTGTAGATGTGCATCCAACTATATCTTTGAAAACGGTATTTGGTATTGATGTTGTTTTTATGAAATAATTTTATGAGGTCTGCATGAGGACATTCCACCAGAAGATTTTCACCCACTTAAATTGTGTAGTTGCTGAAAAAACATAGATGCTTTCTTCTTGCTTCTCAATGTTGGTTTATTCACTTCTGAAACCCTGAAATTATGGAGTTTAGGCAAGGAAATGTTACAGGGCAAGGACATTTTTCCAAAATAAAGCATCTTTTAAATTTTAGATCTAACTGCTGTTTTGATGTGTACATGTGCATGTGACGTTTACACAATTTTTGAGCAGATTCACTATACATTGTGGCATGGTTGGTTCTGATTCATGGAGTGATGGAAGAGTTGAATCAGGTTTTAAACACAATTGAATTTCTACATAAAAGGAGACATAAATCTATGAACAACACACAGTCCCGTCTTTGTGCTTTTTTTTTGGAAAAGAGCATTCGGTTTTCCATGGAAAACAAACAACCCAAACAAACCCCAAAAACTGTGTAACCTTGCTGTAAAGGTGGTTCTGTACTTGTCTTTCCTCCCCTTCTCGGTGAGCCTATCCTAATACAGGATACCCCCAGAGTAGTTGTAAGGCTCCTAATTAAGAGCATACATTTTTGGTTTTGGGGTATTGAGGAGTGTGTGGACGTCAGAGAATTAAACCATTGTCTATGTTATGTTGGATGAGGGGATTACCAGCTCTGATGCATTACTAATACACACCAAAAATATGTCTGCCCCAGGACACCTTGAGGAATTCCTGTAGATACAGCAATGTGCTGTATATTACTCATTTGAAAGCCAATCTGCAGAAGGGTAATTCTGATACCTTTTGGGTATAAAAATTCTACGTTAGTATATTTCCTGAAACACCACTGAGTGATAGAATCATGTATTTTGCCTGGATGTGTTATAATATGTAGATTATAGTATGTATGTATGTTACATGTGATGTAATAGTATGTATTTGTCAAGGAGAATAATCACGCTGTCAAAATCCACTGTGCGGCTATTTCTAAATCAACTGACATAATTTTATAAATATTATGACATCATTTTGTGACTGAACTACTTTCAAACTATCCCATTATCCCTTGCAAGTTACAAACAGATCACTAAAGTGTGTCATCGTAACAAGACCCTCCAGAGATGTGTCACTGTTCTAACTGTGAACAAACTTAGTTAGGTCTGTAGCATATGAAAAGGTTCAGGTTGGATGTGAGTATTTTTTATGGTCGTAACAGGATACAGATCTTCCACTAAAATCTGTCAGCGGTAAATGAGTAAAGGTCTGCCTCAAGATTCCAGATTGGGGGTTTTGCCAGATCACTAATTCAAACCATATGTGATAAAAAGGAAGCTTTTGAGACAAAGGACTTCTGCAACAGCCATTGTTATCGCCAATCATGTTTTGACTTTCATTGCCATTATTCAAGATTATTTTTGCAAATTGCATCCTCACACAAATAATGGCCATAGAACAGGAACTACCTATGTTCATTACGTTACAAATTTATGAAGACCAATTTGATCAAACCTAACAAAAAAAGGTTTAGTCTTTATAATGAGGTACACTGACTGGCATAATTCACATTGAGTGTCTGGAATTGCAGGTTCATTTGTTTTCATCTATTTTTCTGGTTGCCTCTTTGTTCTGGGAGACCCATACTGTAGGAAGTTTACTGGTCTTGTATCATCAAACGATTTTTATTAGCCCTCTGGTTTTCCAAGAATCTTCAGCTGTTACTGAAAGACAATCTTTAATTCAGAATATACAGTATACTAGTGGTTCAGACAATGCAATGTAAAATAAGCAACCTCTAATTCGCCCCGTTTTTTGCTGTTGTTGCCCCACAAGTTTATAGAGAAATGGTGGGCTTTCGCTATACATACTGTACATATTTATTTTTTTTCACATTGTGGAGCCTGACTGGTAAGACATTCCAAAATATTGCATTTGATGCTAGGAAACATTGCTAGGAAATAGCTACACCAGAGGGCTGGTAATCAATTTCCATGAAACGTTGTCTTCAGCCGTGGAAGATTGTGTAGCTTTACTTCAGGATGGTCTTGGTGGGCATTCACACATTTCAGTACAAGGTTTCTTCGGTGATTTACCCAGTAGAAATGTTAACATTGATATGGAGGACATATAAAACCTACAAAATCTTAAGTGGAATTTAACAAGCAATAGTTTAGCAACTAAGTGTCCAACTAATAAAATTAAAGATTTATTTTAGAATAAAACATATATCTTATAAATTAGCATTGCCAGTTCAGCCAGGAAACCCGAGAGGAAATTGGTCAGCAATGCATCAACTGATGCAGGATCGCTCTTATCACACGTCAGATTGCAACCTGTCTATATAACAATCAGGTTACTCACTCAGTCGGTTGTTGGGCTGGTACTAGCATGCAGGGTGCACGCCCTCCCACCAACCCTGCCTTCACCTGTTCAATTCTGTGTTCCTTGTGAGGGGGGGGGGGGTCGGTGCTGCGTACCTTGCTCATTGCCATGGGGATCGCATAAACAATAACAAAGGTATGTTACTGTGGTAGTATCGTATACACGATAATGTGATGGCAATGAGTTACCCTGAAGGAGCAGGACCTAATGTCAGGACTTGCATGTACAGAGCTGTACATAAGTTCTCTAATAAATGGTTAAACTCATGCGTGATGTTTTCTGTCTGAACTGACAGCCTTTTTCTAGAACACACCTACATTTCCGTGCCCCAGATTAGAAAATGACGATGAGGGCAATTTGCAAGTTCAGTTTAACTCTGCCACTTGTAAAAATTTAAAGGCAGGATTCTACATTTTAACCATAGCAAAGTGATCATACAACCCTGTATTTTGGTTAAATGTTAATAGATGGGTCCCAAGCAATTTAACTTCATTCAGATGTGTAGACGGCACTATGATCATTTAAGATATCAAAACTATAGGGTTAATTTCGGTTTTTTTGTTGTTGTTGTAAACTTTTAGGTAAAACTTATATTTTTAATGTTTTGATGGGTTGCCTGCATGAATACACTATTATATATTAAGTGTATATAATCAATATATAGCATCAATTAAAGGATGTTTTCTTCTGCAATGCCTCCACCAATACTTAGGAGAGCAGAAGGATTCCATATGCAGCATGGTGCCAAAAAAGGAAAGAAAAAGAATTGTTTTATACAGAAACCCAACTTGTAGTCCCATTTACTCATGTTTTGACACCTATTCAAGTTTATTGTCACAGAAACACCTTATATATCAAGTTGTCTGACAGTTTGATTTTAATATATTTAATGAAACACAATTATGATTTTGTTCTATTTCTAACTAAACATATGGTCAGTCATCCACAATCAATAAACGTGTAAAAACACTGTCAATCTCAACATAAGATAGTTCAAAGAAGATCCAATTAAACCTACTGCAGCCTATATTTCACCAAGATGTCTGTCTAAAGCGCCGTCTCTCATGATGTGTACATTATGTGCGAGTGTCTGCATTACAACATTAAAAGATTACATGCAAGAATTATGTTTTCACCCGAAGGGCAGTTTTCTTAAAACTTAATAAGATGCGACAGTGCAAATATATCAGGAAGAATTTAAAACAATTACACGCATTAAATCATACCTGTCATTACATAATCATCCCATCAAATTCATAATTTCCATTGACTGAATGCCATGGCATTAACTGCAGTATATCTCAAGTAATGTAACAGGTTTTTTTTTTACATTCTTCACCGGAAAGATTTTCTCTCCGTAGTTATGCAGAAACAAACGTGTGGTTGAATTTAATCTATACATCATCACACAAAAGTTGTAATAATAATATTTCCAGCTGTGCTCCCCCATTGATGCTACCCATGCACACTACTGCTGCCACGGAACTTTTATTAAAAACAGACTAGACACCTTTGTTTTGGATTTGCTTACTATGAATCATGTTAACCAATCTATTTATTGAATCTGCTTCAAAGGCAAGTAAAGGCGTGCTAAGAACAAGCCATTGTGGTTTGACTTTCACTTCTGGCAATTCTGCCCTAAGCATTGTCAGGAAATTAGGCAAATTTCCCAGACGAAACAATCCTTCTAGATAATCAACCAGAATGGAAATGGAAGGAAATCAGTTGGTTAGGACTCTGAGGTTTATGGGAAACTGTGATGATTGTAGAAATATAATCACCAAGGCAACATGACTGCAATAAAGATTAACTAGAATGTGCCCTCTGTGTCCCAAAACATAATTTCACCCCCTAAAATTGCTGTCCCCCATTGTTACTGTAGCCTCAGAATGATGACATGGCATGATGTTTTAATTATGGTTATTTAATTATTGTATGGTTCGTTGACAATGTTGCATGTCACCTTATATGACATCAAAGGTTTGTTGACTGGACTTGATCGTGGCCACATTGCTCTGCTGGCCACATTCATTTGTTGAGGGTGAAAAATCCTGGACCCTGAGAACAAGTCAACAACAACAGTGACCCAAGTCGTGTTAACAAGACGACAAGAGTTTATAGCAGCTGGTTAACATTTACATATCAACAGATTTCAGAACAAGGTGAGTAACGTGGTAATACATGTGACATGTGGCAGGAGTCGAACCTTCCAAAAGTAAATGCCATGTGACACTCTCTACGTTGTTTTAGCCTTCTTTACTTTGTGTTTCGCAGAGAACAATGACACGCTACAAACCCCTGGAAGGGAATCCTTAGTGGACGGCTAACTGGAGACGAGTTGGCTAAACACATTTCTCGCTTGACTAAAGAGGTGTAAATCATTCTGCTCAATGCGATTGAGTGTGATAATTTTGCTCAATACGATTATGAGAAACGACAGCAGTGGAGGTTGGGCTGGGCCACTGGCGAGCTCAAAACTTGTCTTGGCCTTTTCCAATGCTCGTTTGTATAACTTGTTCTGTGGATTCACTAGAAGAGGGGCAACACCCAGACATTGATGTACTGGATAACGGACCAAAATGGAACCTGCGCCGTCCTGTCAGCAGGGCCCAGTGCCTATGAACGGATGTGTTCGAGACGTTGCCTCTGGCACAATGGGTTAGCTGTATTTAATCAATCAATCAATCAAATGTATTTATAAAGCCCTTTTTACAACAGCAGTTGTCACAAAGTGCTTACAGAGACACCCGGCCTTAAACCCCAAGGAGCAAACAACAGTAGTGTTGGATTTCAGTGGCTAGGAAAAACTCCCTAAGAAGGCCGAATTTTAGGAAGAAACCTAGAGAGGACCCAGGCTCAGAGAGGTGACCAGTCCTCTTCTGGCTGTGCCGGGTGAGATATTAAGAGTCCAATTGGAATAATTTATAAATTTATCTGGGCTAAATCCAGAGGACCTTGATATTAGATTAGGTCAAAAGTATGACCAGGTGGACATGGACAGGGACAGCAACGGGCCCCCCAAACCAGGTACTCCGCAGGTGTGGACCAGGACCTCATCTCCTCCTAAAATTGAAAACTGGAGGAGACTGAGAAAAGTTAGAAAGTGCAGTTTTAATAGCTGTGATTAGCCTCTGCTTGGGTCTGTTGAGGCTGCTGTAGGTGTGGAGAGCAGCTCTGATTGGCTCTCTGAGGTAATATTGATGACAGAAACTATACTTGACTAGAAAAATTGTTGACATCAGAATCATGTCAAAGCAGAAACACTGACATATCAGTCTCACATGTTTATACAAACTCCAGAAACGGCCCTTTCCTAAGCCCATTTCAGACGTAACTTGCTAATGATGAAGTTGTCTTCAGGCCATTGTTGTTTTACTGGTTTTGGGGCATGCACAGTGTCATATTCAAAGTATTTAGTATTGTTTTTACTAAGAAAGTATTGTATCTATGGCTTTCAATCTCTTAGTGCAACAATGGTGTGTTTTCCTAATAGGCTTACATGCCAAGTAATTAAATTGTTTTCTGTTCCGTTCTTCCAGGAAATCAATGCTGACAATGCCTCCCCTGCTCCCCGGGCAATGCTGGAAAATGTTTGAATCTAGACTGTGGTGCTCAGCTTGGTGCTATGAAAGAGTGGATTACATGCATTGCACCATCTGGGTGACTAGCAGTGTGGATTTTAACAATTGCTGGTCACAAATGCAACTATGGTATTTTTCAGTGTTTTTGTTGGGAAGACAACAATACATGAGAAAAGATTGAATCACTCAACACTGAGGTCCCCTTGAGAGTGACATCTATTCTCCTTCATTGATATGATCGTCTTTAAACACAAGAAAACTCCTCTACTTAGTAGCCTAAGTCCTAAGGCCCACAATAAGAATTGAAATATGAATGAAATAATGTTCAGTAACCCTTGAGTGTTCAGAAGGAACCTGCATTCAATGGCCCATCGGATCCACCCTTACTTATTACTCTGCATTAGAGCTAATTGCTGGAAGCTACAAAACTCACTCCAACTCTTCAAAAGGATGAGTTAAATGGGTGGTCTTTTACTTCATCAGACATCTCTGTCGGCCAAGGGAATGCTTCTTCCCATTCAGGACATGCTTTAAACAGTCCAAAACTATGCTCACCTGACCCCATTTCCAACAAGCTAATAAAAATTGTTTTCCAGTTCTCCCTACTCCCTTAAACATAATAAATTCTTCCTGTCCTCAGGGAAATATTAAGCCTCTTCTGAAAATGACAAATCTAAACTACAGCGACTCAAACTATAAACTTATTTCAAACCCTTCCTACCTAAAATCCATGAGAATTCCATGGCACAGATACTCTAAGATTTTCTAAACACAAATTCAATACATGAATGTTCCACCATATTACCGAAACTGCCCTAAACTGAAACTGCCTAAGACACTACAGCCCATTACATTGTCATGCACTTTTAGACATACTGTATGTTGATCTTCAAGGTCAGACACTGACTTGGGTTCAGAAAGACTCTAAATTGGACAACTGGACAAAGAATCTTTGTCATTGTACTCCCCCCCAACATCTGGGTTTGGGTGTCCACTACTGTTTTTTCTGTACATGTTGCCTTCAGGTGACAGAAATCATAGAAACAAAATTAACAGCTATGCTCATCATCTCAGTCTTACTTGTCTCTGAAACCAGGAGACAAAAATATATCACACACACATTCTTATATTGTTCACTTCAAAAAGTGAATGACTGTTAACGTATTTCCTCTAAATACAGGCAAAGCTGAAATTATTATTTTTGGCCTTAAACAAAACAATTGAAGCCATCTTACTCGACTGTTATTAAAGTGGACAGCTCTATCATCATTTCAAAACAGTCTGTCGATGACCTTTGAATTATATGAGACTTGAATTTCTCATTCAACACCCACATCATGGACGTTTCCAAAGCGCCTTCTTTCATTACCAAATGCAAAAACATACTGATGCAAAAAAACTAATCCAGGCTTTCATTACATCCTGTCTAGATTGCCCTTTCATCAGGCTGTACCGCCACAAAACTTAGACACCTCCAACTTCTGCAAAAGTATGCTGCCACAGACCAAACAGGAACTAAAAAGTATGATCACATCTGTCCATTCTTGCTTCACTTCACCGGCTCCCCATGCAGGCTCTGCGAAGGCTAATTATTAGCATGCAAAGTCTTGCACGGTCAGGCTCCCACCTTCCTGAAAGACATGCTCATGCCATACATATCAAAGAGAACCTAACTCAGATCACAGGACACTGCCCTCTTGTCCTCCCTGGAACGTCAACAGACACAGCTGAGAGCAGGGCCTTCTCTGAGCACCATGCCTCTGGAACAGCCTGCCAAAACCATGTCTCCTTCTCAAGAATTGTTCTGACCTCAAAACGCTCCTTTTTATTTCAGTGGATCATATTTTCTTACAACTGTATGATTTTAAATTGATTTTTTCTGCTCAGTAAATTACATTTCCATTATTGACTTTTTAACTCACTCTCTTAATCTCCCCGTGGTTCTGATCCGCCCACATGATGTCCGTGTGCCCAGGTCGACAAACTCTGGGGTCTGTTCACTCTCTCCCTGGGTTGTAACTGGGCTAATTGGACACATTTTCTCTACTGTAACATTTTAGGTATTCATGAAAAAATATACATATTCAGATGTCCTTTTTTCTTTCATGTTTTTTTTTTGGTTTTAGTTTTTTTTGTCTTCTGTGATGGGTTTTGAGTCTTGTTTAACTGCATATTAATTAAGATTAGATTTTATTAGATTTCATCCAGGTTTTCTTTTTGTGAATATTAAACCCAATCGTTCCAGCTCACGAAAATGCAATTCATTTGGTTTGTTCATTTATCTGAATGTTTCTTAGACAATGGAAATTATGAGATTGTAGACACAAAAGAACTTAAACAGAAGGTATCAAAACCTTAAACGGAAGGTAGCAAAACAACAGCACTTACAGAAGACTCAGCAGACCTCAAAACATACAGCCTAATTAAGCAATACATTAATTTGTCAAAATAAAAATCAGTGAGTATTGGCTTGGCTATCAATGTCATATAAATCAATGGTGCACATGATTTGGTTTCATTTTAATGTTTATATTTTAAGTTATTTCTGCCTGAGTTTACAGACTACGTTCTCCATAATGTGACATCCCACTACTGGTAAAAAATAACTCTGTCATGATGTATATACTGTATATGTATACCAAAGGGAATGGGATGTAGAAACTGGGTGGGACATCTTCTGTAAAACTCACGTAGCACTGCCCCAGTGGGTTTGCAAGGAATAATATAGCACATTTCATCATCTGGTGATCCACATAGATTAGCAGAAAGATGTGACGCTAAACAATTTTGCAACAATGCATTACATTTCATACACTGGAACTCTGATAGGGGAGCACATTACTCTTAAGATTAAAACGTTATGTGTACCAGGTTATACTGTGGACATTTCCTCATGTCTTCATCTCTTTGATGTTGAATGAAGTCTGGGCATGGGAAAATAAAGCATCATGGACCATATGGACTTTGAGAACCTACTAATGTTTATAAATGTCTGGATCACCCCCCCCCCCCCCTAGAATTCTTAGGCTGTGCTTCTGCAATATGGGCTTGAACCCAACACACTGCTTTTCCCCAATTATATTTTAAATAAAGAATGAAAATGCCTGAAAAGTTGTTAAATTATCCATTGTCGACTGCCTTTCCAGAACCACCTGACATTGTGCTGTAACTCCTTCAAGACAAGACAGATGTATTTGCCCGCTGTAACAGATTTAACCAGCTTCATGTCCATCCTTTCTTCTCAAGGTTCCCTGTAGTATTTGACTCAGATATTTGACTCAGTTACGTCCACATAAAAGAAAAAATCTAAAGCCATCCCAATTTATGTGGATTCAGTACAAAGATGGGATCAAATTGAGAACACTCTTCTTTCAGCGTGTCAGGATTTGGGCAGATATATGTATAATGGGCCTTCAGCACTGATATGACGCAATCTCATGGTTTAAAGGAAACAATGACTGCATCCAAATGTTTGGCTGGCAGGGACACTGCGCTGTTCCAATCTGCTGGCAAGGTAAATTTTTATTGAGACAGTGGCATCTGTCAGCAGACATGGAAAGTAAGTACATTAACCTGGGAAAGAGACACACAAACTGTTATTTCAACATTTGTATTAGCTTGGCTAACCACAGGTGGTTAAGGCACCTTGCTTATATATTTTTTCAGTCCACTAGTTGGCACTGTCTCTGAGATATCTGGAAATAATATTTGTGCAAGGCATCTAGCACATAGCAAACCAGTGAGAGGAAGTAATTACTGTGTAGATGCGTATGGGGGTAAAAATGATCACATACAGGCTAAATAGACTCTCGAGTGGCTCCCTACATATACAGACAGGTGACAAATTAAAGGAAAAAACCTGAATAAATAATTGGATGGACGTAACGAATGCAGATGCTTCCATAATTATGTACTGAATGATATTTAAGCAAATCACATTTTATCATGCCCTGCGGCACTAATAGAAATGCAGAGCGGGCCCAGCTGACCTCAATTTTGGATCAAGATGGCAAGATTAAAGGATCTAAGAGACTTTGAAAGAGGGTTAATTATTGGGTCTCTTCCAGGATGACAATGCCCCCCCATCCACCCAACCACAGAGCACAATAGGTCACTGAATGATTTGATGAGTATGTCAGTGACGTGAATCACATGCTATGGCCTTCACAGTCACCAGATCCCAACCCAATAGAAAAACCTATGGGAGATTTTGGACTGACTTATTAGGCAAAGTTGTCCACCGCCATCATCAGAACTGCCCATCATTTCACAGTGTCAATGTCTGCCGATTGTTTGACTGAGCTGAAGGACTGCTTTACCTTGTGAATGTTAGGTTCTATCCTGGGCATTCTGTGTGTGTCATTGTTTTGAGCAGGATGTCCTTTGGTTTATTTAGAACATGTCTGTCTGACTGCGGTTGTCTTTGTTTTTCTGAGTAGACTTTGGTTTTATGCACTTTTTTTTTATGTGCTTTTTTTATTTGTATTTCTTTATCCAAAACTTTCGAACAGAATAAACCACCCAACATCCGTTTTTTTTGTGCCATGTTTAAACTCGTGAAAAACACTGATATTGTTAACAGCCACTTACAGTAGGCCATGCCATGCTGGGAATTAAGACCCTGATGGGCGTGTCTTAGTTAGTAATGCTGAGTGCCAATTCGACACAATGGATGAACCATTGAAAATGTCCACTGTGGAACATGGGCAAAAGGTTGAAAATGAACAACAGCTGGTGTTCAGTCTGTTCATATTAAAATTAACTACAAGTCAACAATAAAACCTGCCTCAACCAGGATATGAACACTGATGACTCTACTGTGCACAGAGGTTTTGCATAATTTCAGCCAGTAGTTTTGAAACGAAAATAGCCAAATGAAAATTGGACTCAATGGTTTATCAAATATCTCTGGCATTTAAAAATACGCTAAATATGACAAATCAAATACAAGGCAAAACAAGAAAGTATTTAAAGAAGCATGTAGTCCTAGTGAAATACCCAAGTTATACCATCCTCTGAGGCCAATTCCACTGCTGCAGTTACGCTAAGGCGTGGCACTTAAAAGATTAGGTTGGGATTAACAAAGGTTTTTTTTCAGAAGATTTTTTAAATGCAACCAGCTCAGCGGCTGTACATGTTGAAAGTACCTTCACAGTTATAGCCTAAGGGAGACTACCACTGTTCATGCTGAAGTGGAAACTGCGGTATTAACTGTCAATTAACCAGGCAGTACGGACCAGGCAGTATGGACCAGGCAGTATGGACCAGGCAGTATGGACCAAGCTGTATGGACCAGGCAGTATGGACCAAGCAGTATGGACCAAGCAGTATGGACCAGGCAGTATGGACCAAGCTGTATGGACCAGGCAGTATGGACCAGGCAGTATGGACCAAGCTGTATGGACCAGGCAGTATGGACCAAGCTGTATGGACCAGGCAGTATGGACCAAGCAGTATGGACCAGGCAGTATGGACCAGGCAGTATGGACCAGGCAGTATGGACCAAGCTGTATGGACCAGGCAGTATGGACCAAGCAGTATGGACCAAGCAGTATGGACCAGGCAGTATGGACCAAGCTGTATGGACCAGGCAGTATGGACCAGGCAGTATGATCATATTTGCAACACTGCGTGGATCCCGCACAAATTCTACACTGTCACTTTGAGTGGTTGACCGAAGTAAGCGATTTGTGAGTGATGTCAAGTCATGTCAATTCGATGGTGTATTAGTCTCTTCAGTGGTCAAACATGTTATAAGGCTATGCATCGAAAATGTTTTGGAAATGCAGGCTTATAAGTTGTTATTCATCCTGGTTAATGTTTGTTTCTGCTCGTTGCATGGAGATGGACTGATTTAATTGCCGCACTTTGTTCTGCAAGTAGAAAAATATGATTCCTCTGTAATCGTCGGGAAAATTACCCCAACATGAAATAACTAGTACTTACTGTGGAACCAGTATTTATAGCGTGTTAGAATTGAATTATGATATCTCAGGAGCGTTTATAAATGCAGTAAATCTTTCTTCTAAAGGCATATGTTGAGGTTTAGCGCATAGATGTTTGGAAGGACAACATCATTTAATTAAACATGACAGTACAATATGGAACACAGCCCTATAAATTATTGACACTGGAACACTGATAAACCCCCACCCCCTCAAAAAAGGCCAATGAACTGTACAGTATGCTTTTCAATTTGACCCACTAACTCGGTCCAACTCATTGTTTTGACTTTAAAGTAATTGATTACGTCGGCGATGAAATTAAAGATATTTTGAGCTATAGTGGTTGAGGTTTGATCCTTCCAATCCACAAATTTAGGCTGTCCCCACCGCCTGGCATCGTTAAAGACAATTATAGATATCGAGCAATAGACGTAAAATAAAACCAAATTCTGATGAATGTTGTGAAAAGCAGAATGGATATCTTTCCACATTAAATACCAGTACTTAAAATGCATGAGCCAGAGATATACCACCACAAATAAATATGAAATAAAATGAACAAACGTGCATAAAAGTAAAGGCTTTTCATGGATTAAAGGAATTACTCTTTTATTAGAGACAGTTAGTGTTTGTATTTATGTTTTCCACAGTCAGTTTGGTGGGTGGTTTGAGGGATTGAATAAAGGGAGTGGCTGCAGTATGGCACAGATCTAACCCTCACCCCATGGAAAGCCAAGGACAAATCATGTATAAATGTTCAAATGTACATACACCCCCCCCCCCCTCCCGTTTGCCATCCACCAGTTTTGTGATGTTCAGTTGTGCCCATGACACTCACTGCAGAAAATCCCAAACGACCCATGGTAGTCTGCATTTAATTTTCATACTAGACCAAGCATACCGCTTCTTTCCATTCTACATGCCCAAGCAGGAAGTCCGTCAGATTACTCGTTGTGGGAACTCAGTCAACTAAAGACCTCAGTCGAGTTCACTTTTTGCCAGCGTCAAACTCTGCCATCACGAGATGAGACAAGACAACCCGTGCTGACGATGCTACATTGGGCGATACTTGGCCAACAACGTGCACTTCGACTCTTTCTTCCACTTAGAATCATGCAAAGAAAAACATTTTGCAGATGTACCCCACAAATATTCACATTCACGGCTGTGTTTTGGATGAACAATTCTATGAAGTCACATATGCACCATATAAACATGTGATCCGCACAATCCAAGTGAACGGGCACACTCGCTCACAAATTGGAACAACTTTAGGGTATCAATCAAATACTCTTAATGTACGAGGATGAACCCTGACTAAATCATTATTGAGGCCTTAGGCAGGTTAAGCTGGGGAAGAGAATGAGATCATTTGGAGTATCAGTGGATTGCCTACCACGATGGTAAACCCTAAAGCCTCGGCCCCCCCTCGACCTGTAATTGCTTGGTTATCTACAACTCTAATGGCAAGGTGTCAGATCACAGGGCTATGGACACATTTATGTTTTCATGTAGATTTATGAACCTCTGAATGCAGGCGCCACCTGGCACAGATTGCCACCCCGAGCCATTCGGGGGAGTGCAGGTGATGGTTCCTGTGCTGGGGAGTGGGGGTAATGTTAGAGTCACCGGGAGCTCTTATGTAACCCCTGAAAGGTTTACGTAAGAACACGTTTGTCATTTTTGTCTTTTTGCCCTAGAAGCCTATATTTTTAAACATTTGTTTCAAAGGTTCACAGTCAGAACTGTTTGTTGTGCCATAAGACAGAATTATCCTCATTTGTGGGACAGCTGTCGCGTTTCCAGAATTGCACGTTTATCCCACTTCACAGCTTGTGCAACACGAATACATGTTGCTTTAAGTAGACCTCAGTAGCATGTGGGCTCATGAGCACGGGCTCATTTGATCTGATTTCAGTGTTGACGGCACGGTTGTAGGTTACACATCTGGGTACAGGTTGTATTATTGTTTTCCAACTATTCTACACAAGACAGAACAGAGTTGTTTTTTGCAATTCGACTCATTTTGCAATTGGGCTGAGAAAAGAAAGATAATCTTTTGCATCCAAATCTTTACTATTAAATGTTTTTGTCATGGCACAAAGTCAAAATTGTTGCAAGACTTTTCATTTTGCATCCGAGAACATAACATACATTTCAGCTTTATTTCTGCAATTCAACGCTTGGCATGAGAATGCATTTTGTAATTTAGAGCAAATCTCATGCAATTCCGCATGTTTTTCAACAACCTGCACCATACCGGAATGACATCTGAGCGACAATTAAAAACGTTTTGCATTTCTTTTTTAATGATGTATTATTTTGGGCAGGTTGGAGCACCTACTGGCCTAAAAGCCAGATGCCCTGACAGGAGGGGTGGAACTTAATGGCTGGTGATAATTGATGAGCAGTTTCCTGCCTGCCTTCCTGTGGACTGAACCCAAAGCCTTGTTTGCACGGCACTGCACAAGAGTTGACATTCTGTCCTGTTGAGAATTGATTGCTCAGTGGTTGCGGTAATGGCTTTGATGCAACCCTTCATCAAGGTAATTAATGTCAGTGGGACACTGGGCGCACTGAGCGATCCAGGCACCGCACCGATATGTCTCTCTCTTATGTGGTGAGCACAGGGCTGGGATCCAGAGAAGCATTCGCCGAGACGCATTGCATCTTGATAAGACGTATGATGCTCATTTGCGGAACAGCTGTCGCGTTTCCAGAATTACGTGTTTACACCACTTCACAGCTCTTGTGCAACACGAATACACAATTCTTTAACTAGACCTCAGTAGCATGTGGTAGGGCACGGACTCATTTGATCTGATTTCAATTTTGACTGGATGGTTGTAGCTTACAGATCTGGGTTCAGGCTGTACTGGGTATGAGGTACGTCTGCTTATATATTGTAACATCCTGGTCTACAAAAGAGTTTCTTTGTTTCTTTTTTTTGCCGAGGGTGGGGGGGGGGGGGTCAAAAGGGTTTTAAAATCAAAACAGGTTCAATCAAAACAGGTTCAACCAAAACAGATAAAGATTCTACAGACAAATAACTCTTTGGGGACTGTGTTCGTTTGTGTACACTGTGTGGAGGCCCCTAGAATAACCTTCTTTGGGTCTGAAAAGGGTCTTCAAAGCACCCCTGTGTAGAGGTTAAATGTAACCTTTTTCTGACAGGGATGATTACAGTTTTACCCACTTTATTAACATGTTTTACAGGTGGCTACCTATCAGATTGGCAGCATGGTTCCACATCATTAGCATTAATGTAATTCCCATATTATATACTTTTAAACCATTGCTGATTACAAAATAATAATCAAATCAAATCTTCTCATCTTTGGGATAACCATAAGCTATTGAGGAAATCACACACCACTGATACCTCATCAAGCCAATTAATCTATCAGTGTTCAGCCTTAACAAGGAATGACTATTCCACAGAACTAATGAGCAGGATAAACGACCAACCTCTGTTAAAGCTATGCTTCATATAACCACTGTCTCCTCTCCAGGGCTCCTCAAGGAACCTGTTGATCCATTGAAAGAACTCCCCTCAATCATCAATATCAGTGTAGTTGAATAGCAAGTTCAAATGCACAGGTGGGAGCAGGTGTGATGTGGCTGGCGACTGAAGGAGGATTCAGGCAGATCAGCAGCGCAACCAGTTGGTCTTTGGACTGGGTCAAATAGGAGTGGTCAGGCCAGGTATTCCTGAGGCATGGTGAACATAAGATCCAACTGGAAACCACAGAAAATAATGGGAGCATACCTAAACCTCAGCAAGATGCCGGTCTATAGTTCTTAGTACCTCAAGTCTGTTGTCTTGTAGGTGGCCTTTGATGGAACAGAGTTCCCAAGTATTCTGTAATGTTCATAGTTGTAAGCCTCCACTGACCTTTTGAGTCTTCACATGGTTCTGGGAAACAAGGGCCCTGTTCTGTCGATTAGTCATTTCATTTCCATCTATAAAGCTACTACAACATTGAAAGCCTGATTAAACAACACTAAGAGCCAATGTAAGCACGTAAGTATAGCTTACAACATTAGCATTGCTGATTATTATTGATGATTTCTATTCAGCGAATATATTGCAGTCACTTGAAAAACACAAACAATATCAATCAGATGGTATTGCTCATCTGTTCAACTTCTAAACATTTTCACCGACAGCAAGGAGTTTGGAAAAGCAGGAGCTTCTTTATACATGTTACTCGCGTCAGTTTGGAATAAATTGCACACACGAGACACAAGATGTTAATGTTTCTTAAGAAATACAGATATGCATATTGACAAATATGAATCTCTCCATTAAAAACTGACCAACATCAAATAGATGTCTCACTTACTCAAAACATTTATGACAAAACTTTTAACTTACAGAAAGGGAACAGAGAAAAGAAGGAGGCAAGAAGGAATGTATGAACTATTGGCGAGAGCTGTGTCTATCTGGATCAATATGGAGGAGTTTTACAGTTCTTTCATTGTAGAGGAAACTTTATGGTAGGCTATCTATCAAAACCTCATAACATCTAGCAGTACAGCCCTCCCTTTTCCTCTGTGTCTATGTATGTGTGTGTGCCTTTGTAAAACTGCCACTCTTCTCCCATCTGTGAGAGAGACATAAAAGAGTACAAACTCTTTTTTTTAATACAACAATGTTTAACAGGGTACCAGTAAACTGGCAGGAGCGTAGATGTTCAGCACAGCTATTGTCGGGGTCATCGCCAGAAGTCCTGGGCCCCCTAAGAAGATATTTGCCTGGGCCCCCTCACTTATGGACAACACTGACATTATCACAATCAGTGGGCCCTACCTCCATGTTAGCTACGGCCCTGGTTATCCCACCTTAAACAGGACTCCAAGCTCACCCTTTTCTCCAGAAGTTTTATCTGTTTTTCCCTCACGTGTCTAATAAAGAAAATGTTAAAAGAAAACTATGTATTTGACAATAAAAGGGTTTACCTAAACGTTAGGTGCCAATACATTTAGCATTTACAACATATTAAGAGGTTTAAATCAACTGGAGCGGTTACAAACCTTTTTTTAGACCTAAATCTGGGCCAATGTTGATTCTTTCAGCAAGACAACGATCCGAAGCATTCCTTTAGAACCACACGAAAATATCTCACCGACCACAAAATCAAGCTGATCCTAGATCCCTTGCTATGTGGTCTTAGATCCCTTGCTATGTGGTCTTAGATCCCATGCTTTATGGTCTTCGATCCCTCCTCAACCGTCATAGGAGAACCATCATGACAGTGCTATTTTCTTGGCAAGTGGAGGTTGCAAAAAGTAACGAATACAGGAGTGTTAATAAATGTGTCACATGTTTTTAGAAAAATACACATTTCTTGATTGAAAATTTGCTTTTCATCGAACCTCGTTCTACCATTTTCAGTGTAACCATCATGTTGATGAAGAGCAATAAAAAAAAAATCATAATCTTTTTGCTCATCTTCACTAAGAGTGTCATTAAATCTGGGGGACACTGTAGCTAGCAAGTTTCGATCCAAGTTAGCACATTTAATTTCTTTGTGGTGTAGATACGGGAGGCCATTTTGCAAGCATTGCATGTTTGTCAGAACAGACTACAAAATGTTCTTATCTCTTCGATATAGAAAATGCACCGCAAAACCTAAAGTTTTAGCTATACTAATGTATTTCAATGACTATCCATGGGCAATTACAGTCCTATTTTAATGTAATTATTCAATGCATATACTGTGTATGTATTTCAATAAACCTGTTCAATTATCCAAGGTATGGCTGTATTTAAAGGATGTTTGCTTGTATGTATCTAAGTAATGTAAAAAGAAATACAAGCATTTGGGAATTACCAAAATTAGCAAACTGGCATTATTGTTTAAATATAGGAAACTCATTAAAGGGCAACTCAATAGAGCTATTTCGTTTTTTTCTGATTTTGTCAGTGGAAAACAGCAGCCTGTGGTTTTTATTGTCTTGAGTCTGTAAATAAATCTGGCCTTCAAAAGAATTCCTAATGAGGTTGTAAACACAAACATCTGGGTCTAAAGACGACAATTTCTTAATCTCCAAAGAAGCCTTTTCTCCGTCTACAGTACATACACAGCACAGTGGGTCACCTCACGTGAGACTTCTATGTTTGACAATGTTATTGCATACACTAGGATTTTTCAAAACACAAGACTTCACGTTTCAGGTCATAATTTTTTCTGTCTGACATCATTCGTGTCTGCCTTTTAATGTTTGCAACATTTGTGTTATTTAATTGACAAGTAATTTGTAATTAAATAACACATTTTGGTAAGTATTTTTTTTAATAACCCATTTGGCAAATCATTTTCAATTTGCCAAATAGGTAGTACTTTCTTGTGTTCCTGTACATTCAGCATACCTATTATGGCCCTATGTGACTCTCGTGTTACAGCATAATGCATTCAATGTCGAGGCCGTCCATAATTACAATTCAGTCCTTAAGACGCTTTATAAAAGCGACTGTTGTATGACACAGTTTATAAGTGTTAGATGTCTTAACATCTAAGACTAACTTAACATCTTAACATCTAAGACTAACATCTAGTCTTAGTACGGTAGAGATGTGTACTAATTAATATTAGTACGTAACAATTAATATTTTTGGCATGACTTGTATTCCTTTTACTTTAAACAAGGTATTTCAGTTGAAAACAAATTCTGACCAAGGCATTTAGTTTAGGCTGTTGATAGGTTTGGTACAGCATTACTAGTGAATAGCATAATGCACAGGAAATTGCACCACCTACTGATTTCCCACTCCACCCTCTGCCTACTGGACCACTGAAGCCCTTTCAAACAACACACAAGTACCCACTGGATGTTAATGCATATCAGACTGTTTTGGCTCCATGGGGCTGCGGACAGCTTTACAGTCTGATATATGGAGGTATTAATCACCCGGGAGATGTCATATTGTGGCTCTCTAGCCCACTTCCAAGGCTTGTTGTGAGTTTAGGCTACATATGGTGGAGCCACATGTGTGAATGATGAAGGGGACATGTGAGGCAGCGTGCCTCTGAGGGAGATTCCTGTTGAACGGACTAGCACTGTGACAGCTTAGAGTCTAATGAGACTACATCAAATCTCGTGAGAACAATTTCATTTCAGTAACATTTACAGGCAATGTAAATGCACTTTTTGATGCAGACTGGCGATGTGTTTCTCTCGCAGCGCCGTAAGTGCGAAACACATGTGAAACACTTTGGCCAGACCACTGACCTGGAAGGTGCATGAACTCACAGTCACTGTTGGCAACTAACACGGCTCTCTCCACTGAATAAGTGCTGCCGCTGGTGACAGTAGAATTGTTTTGGTGCCAGTGTGAGTTGTTTTATAGCTGCTTCCAAACAACATATTTCTTTCTGATTCTGTTTATGAATCAGGAAGGATGTGGAGAACAGGGCTTGAGCCATACCTGAATTTTGATTGGTGGCAGATGATTCAGAATATTATATTTAATTCAATGCTTATATAAGTGTGGTAAGGCTGCGATAAGTTGATTATACTTTCATACAGTCTATACCTTAGTGTGTAATATCGAAATAATTGTCTGACATTTACAGATAGTTCCTTGGAATTTATGACATGGTTTTTGCTCTGACATCTGCTCTGAAAATTAAGACCTTGTATACTGTAGGCAGGTGTGTGCCTTTGTAAATCATGTCCAATCAATTGAATTTGCCACAGATGGACTCTAATTTAATTCTAGAAACATTTCAAGGATGGATTTCTAAAAACATGTTTTCACTTTGTGATTTTTTTGTAGACTGATTGCAAAAAAGGTTTATCAATTACAAATGAAGTTTGTAAGGAAACAACATTTGGATTAAGAGAAGGAGTCTGAATACTTTCTGAAGGCACTGTAGATTATACCGTATGCAAAATATCTGTCCAGACACCATACAATCTGTCATGCATTAGCACAGCCTGAGCAGAGGAGTGTGCCTATCATTTCAACCACTGTCAGATGTGGGTACGCATGGCTTAAGGATCGCCGGGAGTTGAGTGCTATGACACGTCAAACAAATTCACATTTTAAAAAAAATTATACTTTTCAAATAAACTGGGACACACTGCAATCTGCAAGATCTTTTTGGTTTAGTAATTTGCATCAGGGGGAAGATGGTTTAAGAGGCGCATGGCGTTAGAGAGCAGAAAACACAGGAAATGAACACCTCTAGGACCTTCAATGTGAAACAAAGCAGACCCTGACCACAGAAAAAGTTCACAGATACACTGTCAGTTTTAAATCTCTCATCTCAGAAACAAATCCAGAACCATTCTGACTGGCATACATTTGTAACGCCTGAGAGCTATGATATAATCCGAATACATGTTTTCTAGTGGAAATTCAAGTATTTTATTGTCTTTTGCACTTCATTATGTTTTTAAATATATATTTCATAATACTTCATAATAAGATATTGCATATGTACTTTGGGCCCAAAGAGCCTGTACGTAGATTCCAGATGTCAGGACAGGACAGGAAACTGTGTTGTAAATGTCTTTCTTGATGATTTGTCTGAATAACCTGACCAGACTTGATTGACTGACAGGGTACTTGGAACAGATATATTAAACTGTCAAAGAATGAGTGAGTGAGCCTATTTTTATTACAGGGACACAAAAAGTCAAACAGACCATGTACAAGACAATACAGAGTCAACATCTTTAATGTACAGAACATGAAATCAGAATATAAAATAAAAGTACATAATTGAATGCATTTAGATCATTTTAAGTTATTCAGTGTTGTTTCAGGGAAGTCTAGACCCTAAAGGGTTGTTCTAAATTATTTACATTGAGCAAACCTCAGAGCAGATATTTTAGCATATCTATTTTTCATGGCCAGCGAAATGTTAGTTATTCAAATCAGTTCCAACAATGACATCATAGCATCAGAAAATGTGCAATGTTAGTTTTACATATAAAAAGACAACTTTTACATGACCATGTTGTTTACCAAAAACACAGTATGTTGTCCCAAAAAGAACAAAGAAACACACCAGAAGAAACGTCAGCGGAAGATTATCCACAATAGACCAGGTCTTTCCACCTTTGGTTAGAGGCACTCTGTTTACGGAAAAAGTAACACTAATAAACTCGGTAAACCAGACAAAATCAACATAGATCCTATGTGTTGTTTTTATTTTATTTTAGTCAGAAAATGAATTGGGAAAGACAGAGCTGAGAGAGTGCTTACTTAGTAGTTTGCTGGAATCAAACCCATGTTGCAGTGCAAATGTACCAGAGTCAGCATAGCGAATTACAGACCAACCCAGGCCACACATCTCAGCACTTCTATAACTAACTGAGGATGGGCACAACACATTATGTTATAGAGAACAAAATAAATTAAACATGTTTTTAATACAGAACCATTGATTCAGCATTGATTTAACCATATTAAACAAGCCTTATAGAAGTCTGTTCAAGCATCAAAATAGCCTGTTCAAGCATCAAAGTAACCTGTTCAAGCATTAAAGTAGCCTGTTCAAGCATCAAAGTAGCCTGTTCAAGCATTAAAGTAGCCTGTTCAAGCATCAAAGTAGCCTGTTCAAGCATCAAAGTAGCCTGTTCAAGCATCAAAGTAGCCTGTTCAAGCATCAAAGTAGCCTGTTCAAGCATTAAAGTAGCCTGTTCAAGCATCAAAGTAGCCTGTTCAAGCATCAAAGTAACCTGTTCAAGCATTAAAGTAGCCTGTTCAAGCATCAAAGTAGCCTGTTCAAGCATCAAAGTAGCCTGTTCAAGCATTAAAGTAGCCTGTTCAAGCATCAAAGTAGCCTGTTCACAAGCGCAGAATCTGATCGTCAAGTGTGGTGCAAAATCTTCAAGAACTTTACTCCGTCAAACTCTGTAGTCACCCCCCAAAAAACAATGACAAAGAAAAAGAGAGAAATACATTTTTGTGAATTTTATAAGCACTGAACATTAGCGATTCTCTGATTAACATAATCATAACATAAACGTGAAACTTTGTAATGTTCAAATCCTCTGTAAATAAGTAGCCCCTTACAAATCGTCAAAACCAATTTAATACCTTTCTTGGGCAGAGGTCCAACTATACTCACCAGATTGATATAACAGTCCTTAATGATACCCCAAGATCACAGACTAAAACACCATCAAAATATGTTAATGTATGCTGATTTTGTGCTTAGAGCACAATTTTGCTCCAGATTTTCTTCAATTTTCAGCAATGTTGCAAATTGACATATGGAACAAATCTGAACAAAAGACATCCTACCTAGTCCAACATCAATGATCAACATAACATGCGGTACCTCCATTTAAAAACACTCCACCATGCCTTTAGATGAATCCTATCCCATGTCATCAATACTGCGGAAATGTTGTCTTTTAACCTGTACTCCAACTACATTTCCCAGACGACTTAGCATGACAAGGTATTCTGTAAATAATGCAATTGTGAAAGGAAACTTTCTGGGAAAAAGCAATCACTGGGTACATGTAATACTGTTAGCTGTATGTAGTATGGAAGCTATTTAACTTTTTGATGTAGATCTATGGCCCATGGCCTGTTATGTCATTCTACAATTTTAGAAGACAAAGTAGGATCTTGTGGGACTTAAAGTTGCCAATTAATTAATTCATTTCACTTCCGTAAATAAGGTAGCAAAAAAACTAATAAAAACAACCGTTGAACAACTATGTCTGAAACAAGGTGTACAGTGTGTTTTGAGTTTAACTTCTGGCACTTAAAGAAAGAACATTCCAATAAACTAGCTGCTACAATCGGAAATCTATTCTTTCTTTTAAAGCATACAAATTAAAATAATTTGGATTCTGCCTGCTTCGCACACATACATTTTTATTACGACACATTGTAATGATAACGCAACTAATGGGCAATGTTCAATAAAAATGTTGTAACAATAGCATCCATCACTTAAGTGATACTTTCAAGGTAAAAATCCCCTTGAGGTATCATGGCTTTAAGTCTGAATCTCGATAGCATTTTCTGTATTATTGAATTGTTCTAATAGCCAAAACATTCCAAAAAAGCTGAGATTATCAAGCTATCGGACTGATGTGTTTTTTGGAAAGGAAAAACTTCCTTTGTACAAGTACAAAGCAATGCAGACAATGGATGGGTCTACTCTTCCAACAGTACTTTGACTGTAACATGTCTTTCAATCATTTGCTACATATCTGACAGGTGTTTCAAGTCTGTCCATGCTGACGCTGCTGGCTACAATCATGTTTGGAACCTTGAAGATGCAGGCCAATGGAATGTTGTGTGTTATGTCTCTGTGAAAAATAAAGAGAATTCAGTATTATGTATTTTAGCACTGGGTCACATTTGCTGTGATGTCAACGTAAGATACGGTTCATCGTACTGAACATCAGACAATTATGCTGGGTTAAGATGTGACACAGGTATAAAACAGGTTTATGAAAAAGAATGAGCACAACTTAATGCCAGGTCATTAATGGCCGTTGAAGAGAGCAAAATCTTCCTTGATGAATGGCAGGAAAGCGTAGAACCACATGTACAACATTGTCATCGTCATCTTCAGCCCGATACCGGTTGGCTCCAACGTTATGGCGACTGTGGTAAATATAACACTGCCGGCAGCCGTTTTACAGTCGTCCTTCTAAACCACGGCCGGGCAGAACAATCGGAAACCAGTGACAGGTCAACCCGAAATGAGGTTGATGAACTCAAAAAGCACAATAATAACCAATCGACGGACCCCTGCGGCTTGATGGGAGCGTGACAGACCACCCTTCGTGTTATGGCATCATCCATTCCCACTGCTGATGAGGACATTGTCAGCTCACTGCCTAAAGCATTGCGGTTGATTGCAAATAGTACTACCTGTAAAAAAGAAAGCCGGCATCACATTCTTCTGTTTGTTTCCTTCTCTAAATTATATAAACAAACACATAAAGTTTAATGGATCCCTCATGGATTGGTTCCTTTTTTCTTTCTGTGAGATAATTTTTTTTGACTGGGATGTGGGCATGAGGAGGCAGCCCTCCCCCTGTTCTGGCAAATCCCAGTTTCCATTACCTCTTCAACCCCACAGGGCCAGATGGTGTTCCACCTGTGCCAACCGAATATTACATGCTCTACATGCATACAGGGACATTTGTAAATTCCTCTTAGTATGACTATGCTATACATACATCCCCCATAGCAGATATAATAAATATTATTTAACACATAATAATTTGTCAAAACCTTCTGTAAAGCCTAGACAACCAAAGAGTCTGTACTTCATTAAGCACATTCAGAATGCACCACATATCGAATATTAATGCCAGGAAAGTGACATTTACCTGCGCTCAGAAAAAATAAAATTATAATAATTCACTGATGAAAAGGTTGAGGAAATTCCTTAGTTTTGTTTGAAACATTTATGCTGACAGACATACACCTTTAAAACTGCCGTTTCTCTCCCTCAGCGACCATCAAGTCACCACGCTCACTGAGTGAGGGATGTCAGGCAGCACTGTTTACCTTGGATGTGGACCAGGTAAATGGGGGAAATACTCTCTAATTATGGCCTGTGTTGAACTTTCCACAGTCACTCATTCTGGCAACAACATTTCTGACATTGTTAATCCCCTTTGGATGCCACTCAAAATCCACTGAGGTCTCCATAACACACACGCACTCCTATTTTACCGTGTTGTACCATTGTACGGGGAACACACCTAACTTCATTGATTCAAACCAAGTACTTTCACTTGTGAAATTATAACCTTGGCGAATATTGTTGTATGTCACTAATATATTTATATACCTCATCCAGCGCCTGTGTTAACAGTGACGGGGATTGTGGAGTTGCAGGCATGAAGCTCTGTCAAAGTGCCACAACTGTGCCTCTTGAAATTGCATCACACAAACGCACAGGCGTTTGGCCTCCCTGACACTCGAATTCCCCGGCGATGTCTTCGTCCTTACCTCGCCTGACCTGGTTACTCTCACATCTGTTGAGATGAAAGCAGGAGAAGAAAGGGATTCTTCACACTACAAAAGGGGGAACCACAGAGCAGGCTGCGAGCCGGCGCCTCCATATCCTCTCATTTGGCGGTGAGTTTAACAGGAGAAGCGGTGACAGATGAAGACCCAAACAGCACTAAAAAGGCAGTGGAGGAGACCCTTTGGGGAGACCCTGCAGTGTGTGGGCGCGCGCGTGTGTGCGTGTGTATGTGCGTGTGTGTGTGTGTGTGTGTGAGTGAGTGCAGCCTGAAGCTGCTTTTAAAGCACAGGGATTTCTGAGCACTGCAGGGGCAGGGCCAGGCACCTAGACACATCAGTTCAATTAGATAAAGAACACCACATTTTGTTTTCTCTAAAGCTACTAATGATTAAGAGACCTTCATGTGAGACAGCACTCAGTAAACAACGGGTTAACTGGGAAAGGCACTGTGCCTCAGCTGCTATTGACAAGATAATAGAGACTTAAAGAGACAGTACGTCCCTTCTAATTTCTCATGTGAATACATATACATTTATTACGTTTTCTGGTGGAGTTTAGTGGTAGCAGGTCAACAGAGGGTGAAGTGGGAAGAAGTTTGGATGATAACTTCTTCCACCTCCCACACGCCGGAATATCTCTGGCACTCGATCATCTCAGGCATCACAGAGGCTTTAGTCGACCTTCATTCGAACGAATCACAGGTCCCTCTCCATTCCACTAAGAGAAAAAGAGCAGATACACCTTTATCAAAACAGGAAATGCCCAAGTCAGGAAGGTGCTAATGTGGAAACTTGGCACGGGTGAACACACACTGTTTGGTCTACGGAATGCACTGTTCATCAGATGGACAGACCTGGGTAAACAAATGTTGTTGATATAAACTGTGCTACTATTTAATTAATAACCCAAGGTCTGTCAGTGGAACAAGGCGTCTATCCAACCTGTCATAGAGATTATTTTTCAACATTCTCTTTTACGACAAGCAACATGCCAAGGACGTACCTTTTCAATATTTCTTTTTTTCTTAATCGACATCAGATCCAGATTTTGTATTCTGCCTTAAATGGGAGATTCTTCATGTAGGGTGTCAATCCTCATATTTCTTGTTATTACTTCAGAGTGCTTGCCTTATTTACATTAATGTAAACGGTTGACATTGATAACCTCTGATTTAAGACATCTCTGCAATCTTCAGGGAGGTTCTTCATGAAAACCCTCGCGTCAGTTAAGCGGTTTTGGAGCGGTCTGGGTTCATATCCGTTATAATCTGGAATAGAGCTTCTCGTGTCATCACCGCAGAGAGGGATTTTCATAGACAATGTAAACGTTACATATTTAAAAGAAACTTATTTTATGTGCCAAGTTGGATCAGAAAAGACACAAGAAAGGGATGGCCAAGACACATTTCCAGGTCAGCTCATTTCTATGTTGACCAAAGTACAACTGTACAGTATCACCTCTGACCCACACAAAGCCGGAGATGTATATTGATTACAATATAAATGAATTTACATTGTGTAATGGTTAGGTTCAAGGGCAGGTCTCGTAATTATGTTTATATTTTAATTCACATGAACATGTGTGGATTTGCTGGTCAAAAGGATTGCACTACTTAAAGAATAAGGATGTGATTTTGTCATGTTATGTGAGAAGATCAGTGTATCTCTCATAATTTCCCTGCTAAATAGCTACATATTTACAGGACTCTCCTCTCAGCCTTGCTTAATCGTTAGAGAAAAGTCTCTCCTCTCAGTCCTGCATGCTCTTTATAGAAAAGTATTTCACCCCAGCCATGAATGCTCTTTAGAGAAAAGTATTTACACCCAGCCCTGAATGCTCTTTAGAAAGAAGTATTTCCTTCCAACCCAGAATGCACTTTAGAGAAAAGTATTTCCTCCCAGCCTTGAATGCTTTTCAGAGAAAAGCATGCATGCAGTGCACCTAAGTTAACAGGAAAATATGCAGCGATAACTACTGCTTAAGATAAATTATGAAATTAGGTACCAAGTGGCATATTCTTGCTTTGATTTCCTTTAAAAAGCAGCCAATGCATTACATACAACTTGGCACAAAGCCTGGGGTTGCCTTAAAATAGCTCTAATGACGCTCCTCAGAAAATAAGGCTTACACAGCAATGTTTTATATTAACCACCAGAGCCATTTTGAATATTTGTCTCTTTTCAACATGTGCTTTGGGTTAGGAAAGTGTATGATTTTAGGCTGGGCTAGGGTTAAGTGAGAATGTGGACAAGCTAGTATTATGGCTAGAGTTAGGTTTAGGGTCTTGGTTTAACCTAGGGTTAAGGCTGAAACCGAGATGTGGACTCTGCTGTTGGGAGGAGAGAGAAATCCCCCCCTAAAAAAACACACAAAAGGAAAAACAAGTGTTTGGAAATCTTATCTTAGTTTCATCCATAAAAACAGTTTAATATAATTGATGAAATGTGTGCATGCAGTTTCGGAGTGTTGTATGCCCAAGATATGTGCCTAAATGTGCTTTTGTTTGCTCAATTATGTGTAAGTGTAGTTATGTATATGCATGACCTCATCTAAAGCCTTCCTACTTCCACAGTCACCAAGAAGTCACAGTCTTGCTATCAAGAATAAAATAAACAACTATAATGAAAACTACACCAGTAATTTTAATCAAGAACAGCAAGATTCTGTGACCAAGGGTTCACCCCACAGATATCTCTAATAGATTTATATAAACACCACTGTCAATTTAGGATCTCATGTCAGTCTTCAGATTACCTCTGCACCTGTCTGTGCTGTATAATGTATGGTATCGTATGGTTTAATGTTGAAGTCATTAATGACACGCATCCCTGGATGTGATTGGACATTTATGACCAAAATTATATGAATTATCACAATCATTTTGCAATACAATAACACTCAACCTCTCCTATGTACATCATTTCAGTACTGAGTGCATGCATGTTGTCTTTGCATACATGTTGTCTTTGCATGCATGTTGTCTTTGCATACATGTTGTTTTCGCATACACGTTGTCTTTGCATACACATTCGTCTGTCAACATCAGTGACCCTTTAGTGTGTTGTCAAAACTGGCACAGGAGCTGAACTTTCCTGGTATTCAATGAGATGTTAGGCCAAGTGGGTAGAAAACTGGAAACATCTGGTATACTGAGAGGCAAGTATTCTATACAATGCAGCATTTACTGCATTAAATAGTGAATAGAGTGTCTTCACCTCTTACTCATCGAGTCAACAGGATCACCTTCTCAAGTGGACACTCACACAGGTGTGTAACACATAAATGGCCATATCCTGTGAACCATGACGTCGCCATTACGGCCGGGAACCTGTCTGACTTGAACGTGCTCGCGAGTGGAATTGTTAATGTCAGGACGAGGAAGGGAAATGGTCAAGGGACGGTAATGACACTTCCCTCCACCAGTAGCCATGGGGACATGCATAAAAGGATGTCTGCAAATGGGCCAGAGAAAGACACAGTAATGTGATTTTCTTTTATTTTGGTTCCTGTGAAATGACATTAAAATGCCAACAGCTCATGGGAGTATTTGCGTACCAACATGAATGCTATTAACATGCAGTGCTGTATGGGTTCTGAATACCAACACATGGTAAACCTTAAAGGGGATCTGAACCACGAGGTTCTTGAACGCCATTTCATTCACTGTAAATGTATAACTTTTTTAAAATTATTGTTTATACTATTACATCAGTGACAGACCATGATAGCCAGCAGATCAGGTCACCTTAAAACAAACATTCTACCCTTCAAGAGTCCTCTCCATGTTTTCCCTTCCTCCTGGCTTCTGTTACCTGCAGCTGCTCACACCTGCCTTTCAGCAGATCATCAGCCTTGCAGTATTTCTTCCCCGGTTCTCCAGCCACCCATCACCAGATTGCTCCATCACGCTCACGTGGTAGTGCTCTCAGGCTGTTCCTCGTGTCCTTGGAGTTTTGGTTCATTCATGCCCGTGGTTGTCTTGGCGTGTCTAATGCCTCGTGACCACGCCCATCTGCCGACCTGCTCACTCCACGCCAAGGAAACACCAGCCAATCTCACCGGTCTCCCTCCGTCATCCGGTCTGCCCCTGGTCTCTCTCTCTCCATCTTTGCCTGTATCATCTCCACCTCCACTTGCTCCATTCCCCGCTCCCTTTTACAATGAACATCAGAAAAACTCAGAAAAACATCAGAAAAGTCTGAGTCTGCTTTTGGGTCCCATATCCACAACTCATTACATCAAGAAACCAGCAAGCCTTCGGCCTTTGGGTGTTTTGTTTAACATGCAAATCATGTGGCGTTGTCTACAACAAGGATGACTCCATAAGTGCTCTCCCTTCTATACAGGGTCTTTCCCATCCGAGTTAGCAAGTGACACATCTTCACTAACATGCAATAAGTGGACTTCTCCATTTCAGCTCAACATTTTCCATCCATGTTATCTATGAGCCTTTGAACTGTCCTCCCTTTTCAACCAGTCAATCCGTTAGACACGATTCACGCTGCTCGGCGCTTAAACTATATTCTGACGTATCCTGACTAATCCTATTTCGAAAACGTCTTTGCGCCACAAAGCGGAAACCGCCGAACCACACATCCAACTCAACACTCCGTGTCATCCTGATCCTGCAATGACCAAACAACCACCTGCCCAAACCGACAACATCCATCAACTGCCTGAAACTTACAGGACCCTTCAATTGTCTGAGGCATCAAGATCCTACAAGCTCTCGAAAAAAAATCACGCTCCTACAACAATCCCAAAGTGTAACCTTACGAGCATTGATCTCAGTTTTACAACGCCGTCTGTGATGTCATCTATGACAAAGCTTTCACTTATCATCCATGCTCATTCTTAGCTCTATCGCAGATGTAGCTCAGTGTTTATACAGTTTATTGGATAGTCTCAGCTTCATCCAGGGTGTCAATCATTTTGGACCTAATTGTATGTCTGTAGTATATATTATAGCCAATATTTGATGGTTCTGCCTCGTTCTATTTCTCATTAGAATTCGTAATGATTTAAATATGTTTGCTCTTAATTCAAACCTTATCCGAAGGTGGTAATGTTTGTATTGAATCAGACAATGTTTTATTATATCAGACGAAGCACCAGCTAGCACAAAAGGCCAAGTAAGTAACATTATAGGACAAATCACTCAGGATCTTAAGAATGCATTAGCTGTTTCTCATTAAAAACTGTTGTCATGGCCCGAACAAAAAGACAAATGGAAAACTTGGACAAAACATGATTGATACAGGAAATATATATGATGGATATATTTTCTTTGCAGAAGGAAACACACAGGCTATATTATCTTTATCAACTATCCAATCAGAACGTATCAATCAAGATCATAGGGAGTAACAATGCACGGAGCTTGAGAAAGTTTAACTGCCAATTTTCAACATGCTTCGAAAGTCTTGATTGTTTAAAGGCTCCTTTAGCAAGTTTCAAGATATATTAAAAACAGAAGATCGTTTGAATTAGTTGAATCTAACGGAGTATGCATCCACATCAGTGTGCTATATCTAAGACATTAAACAGTGACATTTTCTTAAAGGGCGAGGATCGAACTATTAATATGAAAAGGATGATTAGAAAGGAGTGGAGCAGCACTACATTTCCTCAATGAGCTTTGGACTCTGGCTTTATCACACGCCCCTTGGGCAACCAAAAAAAAATCGAGCAAATAGCTTCCATTAGTCAGTTTATTACATTTTCCAGCCTCTCAACAAATAGCATTGCCCCTTTGCCCTGTGTGTGTGCCAAATCCTACCCTATTCCCTACTTTTAACTGGAGCCCTATTAACAGTGGTAATCTATGAATGTAATAGGGTGCCATTTGTGACCTCGAACATGTTGCTATCTCAAGGGAGGAATTACATCATTTTTTACATACACTTTCTACTCTTCTAACTATCCTTAAGTACCTACTCCCAAAGTCCCAGTCCCTCGGAGGGACCTTGGCAAAACTGCATTGGCCGGGTGCGGGTATCTGAGAGAGGGGGCGGACGCAGGTCCTCTTTCCAGCGCCCAATGCTCTGAGCATCACCAGAGGCTCCCCGACTGCAGCCAAGGTCACGGGGGGTGGTGACCCAAAGCGGGCCTGGCCTCAGTCAACCTCCTGGGTCCTGGGTGTAGCCGGAGTTAATATCTACGCACGCCTATATGAGGTGGGGATCCTCCTCAAACGCGTGATCCTCCTCAAACTGTCCCCGAAAGGAAAGAGGTCCTCTGAGGTCGCGTGTTGTTAAGAAAAACTGTCATTTTCAGGAACGCTGACCTGTGGTCGTTTAATTCTTTTTAAATGAATACATGGCCTTGTATAAAGTAGTAGCTGTTATGTTAATCCCTGTAGATTACGTATTTACCACAAAATCTTTGCCGAAACAACACACTCACATAAAGTAATGCTGTAAACTGTCTTACTGGACATTCACCCAAACAGAAAAGCAATTATCTCTGTCACGTGTTGCTCTTTAACAGGATGTGGGTTAGTCTGAATCCTGCAAAAATCTTCAGAATAATATTTGTCATGGGTTTGTAACTGGTTCAATGTTTGCGAAGGGTCTATTTATTTGGAAAGAGGTCGAGTTGGAGTTCATTGGAAAATCTTGTTTAGGTGTTGAGCATCAACCAAGACATGCTGTTCATGCACCACCCCAACATGTTTGTAGCCTTCGAATCTCCACATTTGGCCTTTGTAGCTTTTGGGCTAGGTCAGACTTATGTCTGTTGATCTCCCACATCTTCTGCTGTACCAAATACTATTCTGTCTAGTGTTATAGGCTGCTGTAGCGAAGATCGGCCCATTCACAGATTTGAAAAGTTCTTCCTTATATCATAAAAATATCTAGCTCCCAAGCAAAACATTATGTACTGTAACTGATTTGTTGGAAAATGTTCCTAAATTCATGAACTATGTTATTTGGGACAATACACAACATTCTGAACTGACAATGGAATACAAGGAGGCATTTCCGTGTTGCTTGCCCACAGATATGGAACACGCATTGGGCTTTGACTTAAAAATAGGAGTTGTTGGGCTGGGTCAGAATAAATATTTGCCGAACACTCACGAAAAAAGATTGCAGACACCGTGCAGTTTGACTGTAGTAGAGTACAGTATGTAATACAGTACACTGCAGTTGTTCTGCAATTAGTCTTTCAAAAAGACCACCATCGACTGCACTTAATGCACTTTCAAAAGGGCATCAAGCTTTCTTTTTCTGTCAAGCCTGAAGGCTTCATTTATTTTTTCTCAGATAGCTGACTGCGGTGGCAGTTAACCATGGTCTGTGTTTCCTTGATGTATCAATTCAAATGAAATAAAATTGCTTTGAAGAAAAAAACCCAGCAGGAACAAATGGGTTCGGAAAAACAACCAATGGAACGACTACAAGTTAATCAGAATTGTTGTGGGAACAGATGGAGTAGAAGAACAGCCTCCAGGAACACACAGATATTCACAAAGGAGGAAGCGCTGACTTCCAGCCTGCCAGAGCAAAGAGTGTTGGAGGGAGGAGGAATGTCTGATGATGGTTTGATGAGGTCGGCCCTTTGGGTCTCTTCACAGTGGGGCTCCCTCAGTGTCTAGGGTGACAGGTCAGGTCAGGTCAAAGCCAGAATTGCGGTCTACTCGCAACGTATTGCAGCAGGGTTCTGGTTAGAAATAGTGTGCTTTATAGACAATAGGGTGGTATTTGTGACATTAATCCAACTCAGTGTGCTAGAATATTTTATGCCACAGCAAACAAAAAGCAGTTCAGGGCCCCACTATCATGTGTGGCTGTTTAAAGGCATGCATGTTTTCCAGTCATGCTAAAGCTTCTCTACTGAAAATGTCTTTGATCACCCTAAGAACAGTAGCCTTGCTCAGGGGAAAGTCAATAATGTGTTGGTAATTCAGTGTGTGATATAGATAAGTGATATAACCAGAGAGAATCCAACTTCACATTGACAAGAAAACACATTTCCATTTCGACGGTTTGGTTTGGCTGGCCTACCAGATATGCATGACGGGGGGCTACTTTTGGTCTGTTAATAAGAGAGCAATGAGACGAGCCCCTTGCCTACACCCCATCACTCATATCCACCGTCCCACTGTGCCCCACAGCAGGTAAAAAAACAACGGGAGAAACAAACTGAGCTTGTCAGTTCAACAGTGGCAGCAGACAGCGATGAAGTGTCGTAGAGCCAAGGATGAACAGAAACCACCAAGGCCAAAGGGATCCGTAATGAAGTGTGCAAGCTGTCGATGACATTACGGCATTGGTATGTTTCCTACTGGAGACAGTGAATCAAACAATGAAGCCGTCGCTTCATCACGGGCGCGTTTGGTGTTGTTACTTCAGAACAGTCCAGGCAGGAATTGTGGGTAAATCTTTCATACTCGTGGATTGACACAGTGTTATTCTGATTACCCTAAATGGCTAATACATTTTTAAGCTGTTTGGCAAAACAACAAAAGTGTTAGTGAAGCGCTGCTCAGCTTTGGCCATCTGATCGTTGTGTTTTGAGCATGTTGTTTATTCAGTGCAGATGCTTTTTGTGCGTGCGTGTGTGTGCGTGCGTGTGTCGGCAGGTGATGGGTTTTGTTGGGCTACTCGGGTAGAGACCACAGAACCATCTGGAAGTGAATCCTTCACTGCCAAAGGAAGCATTTCCCCATTGAAGGAAATTGTGAAATTGGTTTGAACATTTGCATATCCCTGAAAGTATGTCAATGATGAAATAGTTTCCTTTATATCACCGTCATAACCCATCTATCAAGAAGGCATTTTCCATGAGGTTACACACTGTGCAGAGTATTCAATCGTTCATACCAGTGACACCCTTTTCCATATAGGAAATGATAAAACAAAACAGGAGTTATTTTCACAGCGATAGTCATAGCTTATTTGTGGACCATTATAATGGAAATGGTTGGTAATTGTCTGTAATTTCGCATATATAGAAAACTTTTGCTATCATGCGCAACAGATCGGAAAAATATGTTTAGATGACCTTCTCTCACGCACACACACACACACACACACACACATGAACACACAGTTGTACACACAGACAGCGAGACACCCAGATACATGAGACCTCCATTACAGACACAAAGAGAGAGAGAGAGAGAGAGAGAGAGAGAGAGAGTGGTGCCTGAGTTTATCCTGACGTCACTTCGATAAATGTGCTTAGCGCCTGTTTTTAGCAGCGTTGGTGCACTATGGATAGGAGTCACTGGCCCGGCAGCGGCGGCGGGCGCATGTTGCTCGTTCCGACAGATGACCTCTTCGGAGATATTGTGTTTCCAGACGCGGTGGCCTTGAGGTGAAATGCGGTAGTGGAAAAAGATTCCTCTCTTGTCTGTGTGCCTGTCAAAATGTTCTGCACCGTAGACTAGGGGAGTGGGGAAAGGAGTGGGGTCTGGGAAGTATGACTGAAAGGGGAAAAACTACTTGAAATGATATCATGTGTGAAAGCTATATTTTGCGTCTTTGTCGTAACCACCTGTCAGAGAGCTGTACTGACACCTAGTGGTAGCTCTGTGCTGCAGCCAATCGGATTGACAGACACATCTTTAAATCAGCCTCCTCCCTTTGGCATATGAAGCCCTGAGGCACACAGGTTTCTACAGGCTTTGTGTATGTAGTATTTATTGCAGCTATTTGATAGATCTCACTAGTTTCATATCCCCATACACATCTGGAATAAGAATTTTATAACAGTATAATTCAGTAATGATAATGAAATTCCAGTATTAACACGGAAAAAAAGTTGTACCTAGTCATTTTGTTTATCTCAAAAGATCCTGTCGCATAAAAGTTCATTAACTTTATCCTTTGAATCTTTCCAGGGGTCAAATTAAGGCTGACATTTAATTGGGAGTGGATTAGTAGTTTGATGGAGGTACCAAAAATGCTATCAAATCCGGTTTGAAATATTCTGTCTGGCAGATAACTAAAATACTGTGTGCTAAATGGAAAATGTGATATCTGAAAGTAAAGGAAACAGAAATCCTCTCAAAACAGTAGCATAACCAGAATCTGGATCTTCTAGCCCCCTTACAATTAAGTAACAATATACACCATATTAGGTTAAACTCATTAACTGGTCTGTCTCTGTCTGCTTTTGCCACGTCTTGGAATACGAAAGCTTATTGGTTAGATTATTTTTTTTTACATAATTCATCAGAGAGCTATACAAATTCTAGACAAAGAAAAAAATGAACCCCAGCCATTTTGTGTGAGACCTAGCAAACCAGATTACCTCTCTGACCTCTGAACTTTTCAAACATGTTGAGGCGTCAGGGTACAAAAATAAAGCCATCAACGCTAATTGCTTTGGGTACCCCTCCTCCAGACTCTAATGACACCATTATAGGCAAGTTCATTCAAAGTGAACCGTGTTTCTGTCTGGTCGCCGCTGTCTGTTTTCCTCCCAACATACTCCACATTCCTCAGGATTAACACACCAGTCCTGGTCCTCCTTGTGTGTTCTGTTCTGCCACGTAGCTGAATCAGATTTTAAACTTCTGCGTAGGTTATCCCGCTGCTAATCCCAGCAGACTAGCATGCTCGCAGTAATTGAGTTTCTGAAAATTACTGTATCAAAATCTTTCCCTTGTTCACCACTTTGTAGATTGTGTTACTATTTTTTCAACTCTAGCACACGTTCCCTATAAAATGCCTGTCTCGGTCTCATTTTTGGGGGTTTTCATAAACTGAACACCTGTTAGCAGGTTATGGTTGGGGCATTTAACTACTCCAAGAAGTCTTCTTCAATAGTCTGACCTCAAGCATCAGAGCTCCTCACTTCTTGGGTAGACCAACTGCAGAAACAAGCAAATAGTTTTTCAAAAAAAAACGCAATGGACTGAGGCAGTCTTCCTATAATTATTTTTTAAATGGCCCAAGCCTAATTAAGGGATTATGTCATTTCTGTTCTCAACTGCACACACGGTCGAACTGGAATGTCTTTGCTTTCGACCCATCCTCTCGAATCTGGATAGGTGTGAAGGGAAGCCGAATCAGGCGGCCAGGAAACAGGAAGTGTTGGAAGCCTTGCTCAAGATGGCTCATATTTGTTTTACTTCACCTTTGATCCACCTCCTTGCTGCCTATCCTGACGAAGGCCATGAAGTGGAAACACATCAGAGTATTAAACTTCATGGCCCAAAAACAAATGCACATCCATTTTCACAGACCCGAAGTAGAAATCCATTAGTCATTAACAATATGTGTGTGTGACCATGGACCGAAACAAATCCGTTTTCGTTTATTTGCTCTCAATTAGCCTGACCATGCTAGGGGGGACTCGTGGGCAGGGCTCGAGACTGCGTGAGCATTCTTTTGCTTAATAACCAATCAATCATTCAAACTCAAGCTAAATTATTTCAAATAGAAAGGTCAGTGTTTGTGTCAAGTGTGCAGTATGAGGGGGTACAGTATGTCAGGCCTCTACCTGAAGAATTCCTGCCCTGCGGCCGTACTGTACAAATTATACAATGTCAAGACAAAGTGGAGAGGGAGGACATTTTGTCATTTTTGAGAAACTGTTTTTCAAATTAAATTTTTCACGATAGGAGAACAGGACTGTGTGGCGTGAGTAAGCTGTAGAAACTTGCAGTATTGCTCGTGACAGAAATCTAGAACTATGTTATTGTGTACTGGTGCGCAAAACTCTGTGACTGTTTAAAGAAGTAGAAAAGAGAGCTTGGGTAATACTGTGGAACTTTCTAGGTAGAAGATGGTAACAGTGTTAAAAAGTCATCATAAACAATGGGCAGAGGCAGTCTTCATATGGTTTGAAGTGCCATTACTTTGGATAAGGAGTTCTAATAAGCCTCTCTGACATTGTCCTGCTCCCAGTGAGAAAGAATTCAGATAAAATCAACGTTTCAGTCCGGCTGCAGCCTTGGGTAAATGCCAAGAGTATCTGAGATTTCAACAGTATGTGAACCCAGGTCCACATCAAGTCCACTGCCGTGACATTCAAACAGCACTCCAGGGGCGCATTCGAACAAATGTTAGCCACAGTATTGCTATAGTCTGTCTACTCGTCATATTGATTTATTTTCACAGTTTCCATAGCTGGATGGGAAGCAATGTCAGGGACTAGAAATGAACATTGGAGTAACCATTATGTTTTACTTTTTCAATGTTTTGACATTTGGTATCATATTTTCTGCATCTTTCCATTAGTCCTTCACTCTCCCCGTAGCTCTGCCTACTACTGCCATGAAGCGGCAGTCTGTCACTGAGTGTGGTTTGGGGAAAATGCTTTCATGGAAATAGATCACCTGCAGTCTCAGACATTCCAGACCTTGTTTGTATCTCTGACAAGACTGTGGAGAAAGCTTTATAAACTCTCACTGCGCTGAGGCTCTCACTGTGAAGGGCCTACGGCAGCTATCTGCCAGAACTATTGTTCTGCCTTAATGTGCACAATGATAACGATGAGTTAACATGCTATATCCGCGGTCTTGTGGCTTCTAGAAGTTCTAGAACACATCTGGAAACGTTTTTGCGATGGTTTACCTTTTCGAAAAACAGGGTTGAAGTTACATGCTACACCCTAAAAAGAAACGGTCCTTGAGTATACTCCTCTGTGAAACTGTGGGGGAACCCCTGTATGTTTCTAAATACATTTAAAAAAAGGGAAATTGTGAAGGAAAATTCATACTTGTTACTCAAATAATCGTAGGAACATATCCATTCAAAAAACTACCCAAAAGGTTTTTCAACTGTTTTTTGAGGAACCATTTAAATTAACTTTCAATGTGAAGAACACAAAGGACCCTCCAAGAACCTTTTCTTGTAAGAGCAATACGGCTAGCTAGGCTTGTGATCACCATCTAGGTCTAATTCAGCCAAGGACTATAATTCCCCAGGTTGTTCGCAGTACAGAAGTTGTGGGAGTACATGGAGAGATAAACAACTGGTAACGTATAAAAACTGCTGTGCCATGTCCAGGTTGAACATGGTTGAACGTTTACATGTTCTAGAAGTGTGGGTTTGTCAACTTGCCTCTTAACCTTCTGTATACAAACCCACTACACTGACATGGGAACCTGATAATGCTGAAATATATGAATAAATTGGAGCATTATTTACTGTTCTCTGGTAGAGAGATTGCAGTAGATCCTCTGTAGGGGTTCTTAAGACACGTTCAAATCATGTGGATGGATACACTATCGGTAGCTCACAATCTAATGCTCCTTGGTGAACACGATCTCCACGTATCATCAGATTTGTGACGACATCAAAGTTACAATCTGCAAGCTTTTTGATGAATGGAGAATGAAATTGAGCGATGTTTATGTAGCCAGGGTTTGAAAGTATTCCCAGGAGTATGTGGCAATTGGAAAATCTAAAATGTAGGGATTAATAAAGCTGGCATCCAACACTACAAGGCCTTCCTGTGACTGGGTAACTAGTTTCAGCCACAGGCTGATTTCTGTGGGAGCGGATGTGCTGGAGTCCGGAACCTAATAATAATTACTTGGAAGAACTGTAACCACAGCAATAAAAATGGACTTGTAACAATCATTTCCTACCTTACTTCAAATTTTAAAGTTCAGAAAACACTTCTTAAATTAAATAACAATTTGAAATTTCTTTTTGGTGCTTTTACAGGCTATGGATAAAACAAAAGGAGTAACCTTGACTAATAAAATGCAACACTTGTGAATAAATGCTATGTTTATTTGTCTACCTGTCTGTCCATATAATTTTGGGAGTGTGGTTATCATCCTTCACCTTTTTTTTTTACAATTCCTGTTCTAGACATCACAGAAGAAAGTTTAACACATGTCAGAACAACCACAGATCAGGAGAATACTATTCTTAACAAACATAACAAACTAAAGACCTAGGTTCATGCAAACTTCTGTAACTGATTGTTTTTTTACCATGACTATCTAACTTAATGGACTAAGTGAATATATAACAGTTAATAGATACCCGTGGCTTACAAAGTGTGGCATGATATTATGGCAGATCTTTGATACCAGTGCTTGTGTAAATATGGCTAAAGTAAAGCAACCATTCTGTTTTTATAAATGTTGTCATTTTCTTAAATTAGAAAATACCTCATTTTCACAACCTATGTCACTTAAAACGATCATGAAAAGCAGATAAGTTAATTATTTCAAGTGCTTCCAGGCGAATGATTTTAACTAGCTCTTAGAAGGGCTGTATCAGTCACATTTATTCATCAGATATTACGTCATGTATCCCAAAGCTTCTGTAATAGGTCAACGTTCAAGTCATTTACGAAGCATTACATTACCTCACAACATGTAATGGCCTTGATCTGAACGTAACACACTTAAACAGAAGCATATGGTGAGATTAAATATTTGCATTGGACTACCAGCTGCAGGGGCTGCAATAAGTATCTGAAGGCTTTAACACACCAGCTATCTGTCCACCAGGCAAAGCACTTGAGATCCCATTCATTTGCCCCTGTTTCTTCCATCACTGTTCCTTTAAGGTAACCAGACGTCTTATTCATCTTGGTGCTGTACCTGTCAGTGCATGTACATGGTAATGATCAAAGGAAACGGCATAATGGCACTGGAATCGAATGAGCACACACTCTAAAAAGAAAAGCTTCCAGGGGGATTTTTTTTAGGGATTCTTCAAAGAGAAACAGGGGAGGAACCCCTTAAACATTCTCTGCAAAGGACCCCTTTTTAAATGTTCCTCAAATAAAAAAATTTGAAGAACCATTGGGGGTTGATCATTGAGGGGGATTCTACGTCAAACGTTTTTTTTTTTTTTGAAGAACCATTAAAAGGAATTATTTGAAATAATCATTACCATTTTCACCTTGAATAATCTTTAGGGGTTCCCACACAGTTTCAATGAAGAGCCCTGACAGGAGCTTCCCAGAAACGTCTGTCTTCAGTGCACTTTACGTCTGCAGAAAGCCAGCCGGAGACACATGAACACAGGTCTTCCCTCCATTCCCAGTCGCAGGCTTATTGTACCAATCTCTAAAACCCACTGAACGCTTGTTTTCCTCCCGGACAAAAAACACACGGTGACCTCTGAACAGAACCGAGTGTGATCAAAGATGAATGTCTCCTTCCAATGGTCTGTTTAGTGTATAATACAAACAGCGACATCCTGCTCAACACTGCATCCCATCTGCGTCCCAAAAAACAGTGTTTTCCCTATGTAGTCCCCACACTAGGACCATGGTCAGGGGAGGGGCACTAGAAAGGGGATAAGGGGCTATTTGAGGCTCTTTCGTGACATAGCAGCACGGCTCCCATCCCCTCAGAGCCACTCAGATGTATTTTGGACAATAGCTGCTGCTGGTGCATCCTGTCTGGCTTCTATTCCCAGTGATTACTCAGTCTGGCCCACACTGCTGTAGATGGACATTAGTGATCTACCATTAAACCGCAGGAAGACCATCAGCAGGATCTGTTATTGATGCTGGCAGGAATGAGGGCTAACCAGCCAGGTCAATGCTAGGGAGTGGTACATTGAAAAGTATTATCAAACTTTTTTTTTTTTTACAATTGTTCTGAAGGTTCATTCTTTGTTTTTGGTGTGCATAACCTAATGTTTATTGCTTGACCCCAGGTTTTAGTGTTGACCTTGTCAATTTGTCTCTGTCTGTTTTTCTTCGCATTGACAATCTAGTTCTGTGTTTGCTTTGGAGTTCAGCTGGTTCACTCCACACAGGGATCTCAACTAAAACCCATTACTCAGGTGGAATTGTTGCAAAATCTGTGGCGTTGACTGTGTACATTGCCATTCATCAACAAAATAATAATAATCTATAAAAAGACAGTTAAAATCAATGAAGGCCGTTGAAGTCTATGTCAAGATGAATTACTTGGGATGAATATTGTTTTAATGAATTCCAGAGATTATAATTCGAGGTGTTATCATGGTCATTTCTGTGTTCTTTTCTGTCAAACAGATGTTTAATAGAGATTGCTGACAAGTATGAGAGACTGTTCAAACATCAATTCATAACAGAGCTTAATTGTCTCATCTCAATCTGGTGTTGCCCGAAAAGAAATGTAAAACGTGTTTGGAGGGCGGATTCATATCACTAGATATCTTGCTTCATGTGGAGCTCAGATGTTTGAAGTGAGCCATCAAACGGAAATTCCTCAGAGTACATAATTCTGCTGGATTTGGCAAACCATGGTATGTGGCACCTCACAGACAGACAGACAGACAGACAGAGACAGAGGAGAATCAGTCATTGAAATCTCCTTTGGGGAAAAAAAATATGTCTAAAATTCCGTCTGTGCCTTTGAGGAGTCCATACATTGGCCCAAGTGGGCATCAGAAGAGCCCTTCCAGACATCACAAATCATATCGCACACGTAAATACTCTGCGCATGTTATACTCACAGGTCATCTGTCACAGGTAAAATGCCTGGGTTAACTTTAATGTACTGTAGGAAAGATGTCACGTCTGAGAGGGTAGAAACAAGATTGTACTCCTCAACTTGCGGTATAGAGATATGTGGAATGAGACATGTAGCAGGAGAGAACCTAGATCAAAGATACTATATGTAGAATAATAACCCAAGTTGTTTGAACGCTGAATGCTGATTGGTTAAAAGCAGTGGTATATGTAGACAATAAGGTACGAAGCGGTGTGGTATATGGCCAATGGCCAGAGCTGAAACAAACACCCCGATATGCCTTATTGCTCTTGTAAACCGGTTATTAACGCAATCATAGAAAGTGATGTGATGTCGTAGCCGTGGTGAATATGTGCTAATCAGCCAGATCAGAGCTTCCCAAACTTCAGAAAAATAAAATCGCATTGTGTTTAAATGGGTTTACCACCTTCGGTGGCCCCCCCACAACACCCACACCTAAAACAGGACGTGTGGTTGCTGTTGATCAATGGTTGGTGCAGGCGGCTGGCAGACTTGGTGATGTGACCAAAAGGCATGCTTTGAGTCCAAGGTAAGAGACTAGACACATCCCTTCACACATTATGTTGTCTACTAGAAACTACATTTACCAGCGTTTCTAACACATCAAAGGACACTTTCAACTCTCCAAATTGCCGTGTTAAATTCGACTACAATTATATTTGTTCCATTAGCTCACGGGTTCGAGGGTTTGTAAGGAAGACAGAGCTCAGTGGAAAAGTGAGGGTAGATCCTAAAGGTGTCTGTGTTCTTCAAGGGTGCTAAATTGTATTTCCTTTCGCCAACAACAACAGGCTTCGAGGCAAAACGGAACGTGTTACCTGGCAGTGTGTTGTGTTCAGACACATAGACACTGCCTGATACTACAGCAGGGAAATAATTGGATATCAATCAAGTACCTCATACAATATTATTGAGGGTGTCAAACTGATCTCTCCTTAAAATGGGTGGAGGGGTCCTGACCCCTCCTGTCCACCCCCCTCGCCCACCCCATAAAATATCCGTCTGCCCCTCTGATTCCCCAAGGGTGTCAGAGAGGCTATGGGATCATAAACCCCTCCTTAACCCCTCGGTGACCTAGGCCACTGCTAGGTTACTTGGGTCAAGTGGTTGTTAAGGCGTCCATCTGTTAGTCTCCAAATCCTCTCTCCAGGATTACCAGGGGGCCTGGGCCAGGCGTGAGGTAGTGTAACTACTGTCAGGTGTGTGTCGGCTGTTCATGGTTGTAACTGTGTCTTTCCTTAAACGTTTATACTGATATTATATATTAATTATTATTTCTAATTTTGCTGTGCTAGTCACTGATTCATTCTCCACTGCGTACATTTACATTTGTTAATACTGTTCTTTGTACAGAACCACATCCATCTCATTCTTTGAAAATAATGTTCCCTGTTGCGTGTAACTCAGTGAAAGGTAACCTTATTCATCTGACAGCGAAAAATGTCAGAGAGTCACACACCAGCCTAACTGATGAGTTGCTTCGAACTGGTTGCTTTATTTATTATATCATGCAGTGGCTGTATAACAAAGCCAAATGCTTACTTAAGCAATTAAGCAACTTAAGCAATTAAAGCAAAGCCAAGCAAACAAGCAGGGATTTGAGAAGTGGGGGATCCCTGATTTTGTGTGTCGGGAAGGGGGGACTCTAACCTAAAATCCTGATCACAGGTTAGGTCATAGGTTAGGTCATAGGTTAGGTCACAGGTTAGGTCATAGCTTACAGCAGCCGGCAAAAATAGTGCTAACATTTTAGATTGCTGATCAGTGGGAGTATGGGAGCTCAGCTCCCCCAAGGTCTGATTTCAACCCTATGTGAGGGAGATCAGCTCCCCCAAGGTCTGATTTCAACCCTATGTGAGGGAGATCAGCTCCCCCAAGGTCTGATTTCAACCCTATGTGAGGGAGCTCAGCTCCCCCAAGGTCTGATTTCAACCCTATGTGAGGGAGCTCAGCTCCCCCAAGGTCTGATTTCAACCCTATGTGAGGGAGCTCAGCTCCATCTGGCTCCAGACCAGCTGAACTACTGGGCCGGAGGGGGTGTAAAATACAACCAACATCCTACAGCTGTTCCCTACCCAGTGTTATGCCTGCACACAGGCCATAGCCAGGGCAGGTTGACATACACCACAAACCTCTGAGTTGCCAGATTCCTTTTATGAACCAGTTACCAGCACAATTACAACAGTGAAAAGGAATTTGTTGCCAAACCCATGATATACAGTCAATTATAAACCTGTTGCTTTGACTCCTGAATTCTGACTGGCTGATTGCTGTGGTAATTGAGATTGTGTACCACAGGTATTACATCACCTCCAATTTTACAGTTCCAACTGCATTGGTAACCAGTTCATAATAGCAATAAGGCATTTTGGGGATTTGTGATATATTGCCAAAATACCGCGGCTAACCTCTGTTTCCAGGCGATGCATTCTACCTAAGAACAGCTCTTATCCATGGTATATTGACCATATACCACACCAACTCATACCTTATTGGTTACGTATTCCACAATATATAGCCAATCAGCATTCAGGGTTCAAACAAACAGGATTGTTATACTGTATATGTTTTACTTCCAATATCTGGTTAAGAGTATACAGCTCAGCAGTTTATAAAAGGAAACCATAACTTTAATTAGACATAATAATAAACACATTTGGCACCATGCAGTGTCAGGTATACTATGTAATTACATTTTCTATCCATTTTCACTATCCACTGTCTGCTATACATTTCTAAATTCTGCTCCAGTAAACGGTCTTGTACATTGTTCCTGAAAAGTTTCTTAAACAACCTTTCTAAAAACCCTTCATTTGCTTTTTACTTGCTGCCCATGTCACCTGGTGTGACTTTTATGATACGCACTTTATTATTTGAAAATGTACTTTCCATGACTGTTGGCTCACCTAAGATTAATGCAATTGTTTTAAGCCAGTCTGGATGAGACTGTGTGCTATTAAAATGACTAAAACATAAATGTCAAATGTAAATCTGCCTTATGTTTTTTTTTTTTTTTTTATAGGTCTTTACCGTGTCCGTGGTAAAAGGCAGCATTTTATAAGTTACATATTCTCTATATCCTCGACAGTACCAAGCGATTTGGAAAGAATACATTTGATGTAAAATGAAAGAGGTAATACTTGTGACTGAGGCTGACCAGAACATCAAGTCACAGACAGGATGTTTGATAGTTTGATGTGATCTTCATATATACATATATATATATATATATATATATATATATTAGCTTGTCTTCCTCACTTACATTTTTATTCTATTTTTCCCCTCTTTAAAGTTGAGGATCTGCCAAACAGTTTTAGCCAGCCACTGGAGAAATTTATAGCATTTTGATTGATACCACATTGTGGAGAAGGCTGTATGTTCATTGGGATTTAAACGAAGCCATGGATCCAGAACTGTTTGTTGAGCTTACATTGTTCAAATGCCTCCTATCTCATATTTGAAAGTAAAGACACAGTAGTTAAACCATCAGATTACTGTCATTGGATGATACATATCCCTGACATAAAGCATTTTTCAATTAAACTGATTAATAACAGAGATTTAGGTCATAATCCTGAATCTCCATAGACTAAAAGTTCATGATCATCCTATTGACTTTATAAAGCTACATTAGCAGCACTCTTTGTTAGTTCATCAACGGAAACGGGACTTGAACATTGACACAAAAAAAGTTTCTTCCTACAGTGCAGCAGATGTGCGCGTTCATCTGGTTAACTTACTTTATGGCTTATCATGTAAAACCACAGGCAGTCCGCAGGTCCGTTGGGCCAGGGAATCGCATTTCCTTCCCAAAAGGCCCCCTTTCCCCTATTTAGTGCACTACTTTTGGCTGAGGCCCTTGGAATAGGTTCAAAACCCGCGCACAACATACGTTACGAGGTTGGGGTCACTTCAATTCAGAAAGTGAACCCGGGTTTTTGCGTAGTTCTAGAACGGACTAGGACTGTAATCAGATTGACTCCATCCCTGCTACTTGGGGTGTAGCATGCTGTTTGGGAGTGAGCCCGTATGACGCCAGGGACATAATACTTCCCATCATGCAGTAATGGGGCATCCGGAAAAATCTCCTCACCAAGGCTCCTGCTCCCCACCCTGGCAACAGCTTGGGCACTAAGACCTAGCTCACCACTTATGCTCCCAGCAAGCATTGCAGTGGAAAAAACAGTGCTTCTGGGAGTCTAATATAGTTTGGCATCGTACCTCCGGAAAAATAGTGATTCTATACTAAAAGTATATAGGATCTAAAAGTGCAAGACCTTGGGGTCTTGTGTGTCGCCATCAGTGTTTTCAAGAATAATATATTTTCTTTCATTTTGGATGAAGATCTGATGCACAGGACCAAGCCCAGAAAGAGTGAACACAGATTTTTCTGAGATTGGCTTAGTGTGCTGTCACTGGAGGAAACAGTGCTGGTGGAGGTGACAGAGCTGGTGGAGGAGACAGAGCTGGTGGAGGAGACAGCGCTGGTGGAGGAGACAGCGCCGGTGGAGGAGACAGAGCTGGTGGAGCAGACAGAGCTGGTGGAGGAAACAGACTTGGTGGAGGAAACAGAGCTGGAGGAGGAGGCAGAGCTGGTGGAGGAAACAGTGCTGGTGGAGGAGGCAGAGCTGGCGGAGGAGACAGAGCTGGCGGAGGAGACAGTGCTGGTGGAGGAAACAGAGCTGGTGGAGTACATAGTGTTGGTTAATCAGGCGTGACCAGAACCCTCTTGTTTTCCACTCAGCTGTCCGTTTGTCTCAACACCAATCACACGTACGGTAGTCCCGCGAGGTCACACCTCCAAATCCCATCATGCCTGCAGTGTGGCCTGGACCAACGGGCTGCATGTACAGCAACGACACGTTACACATGCCATAGAAGACTATTGCGTGGGCCTGTTTTTGCACTGCACTAAACCAGCGATTGTAGGAAAGGAAACGTATGGCAGCAGTTTAAAGCTTCACTTGTAAACGCCTGATAGGCTTTGTAAAATAAATGAACGCTCCTCTGCTAATGAGACAGCCTCCCTGAATCAGAGGCCCAGCTGCATCCGTTCCCTGGCAACGTCTGATCATTTAAAAGTTAGCTACGGGTCTTTAAAGCTCTCAGATTTCAATGGTTTTGAAGTTTCTCAGTCGCCATTTGCCCAGGTAATAGTTTTCCAGGTACTGTTAGTTGGTTATTCTTTAGGCTTAGGTTGGGTGTGAAATTCACTGAAATCTAGGCAACGGCCAGTTAAGAGCTGACAGAACCAGGTCAAACCTCTGAGAAATCGCCTCCCACCACCACAAACTGCTGATACCTCCAAGCAGCTAGAAGTGTGTCTCAGACCCCTTCTGAAATCACTCTTCTTTCCTCGGTTCCATGACTCAGCACTTTACCCTGCAGCAGGGAGACATCCGTAAAGCCTGTCTGGGAAAGGTTCCCCCTCGCAGGGACCCTAGAGTTGTTTCTCGTCTTTGGTTGGAAAAAGACTCATTCATTTCTGTGTGTGTGTGTGGGGGGGGGGGGGGGGGGGGCAGCAGCCTCTATGGTGGCCTGACCTTTCGCCCTTTTGTGGAAACAGCCAAGTATTTTCCCCAAAAGGTGGATTTTGACCTTGTTAAAAGTTTTATACACTCCCTTTTTGGATTTCCATTCGTAAATCACAGCTCCACTCCCTAGTTACTGTATAAGGACTTGATAGCCACAGTAGTGATCAATTGACAGGGATATTTTGTAAGCATCCACAAACTCGAACGGATATTTTGCTCTACAACATAGTAGGTCTAGAACTATTTAGTTCTACTTAGCGATATGGCATCTCTTTTTCACTTCTTTATACTGTTAGTGCCTTGGCCAGGCAGTGATGTGTGTCAGTAGACAAAGAGGCTGTGGTGCTTGTTTGCCAGCGGTGCTACCTAATTTCCAAATATTCATTAACTTGGTCAACTTGTTTTGCCCAAATCTGGGATGGCGTTTTGAAAGAGGGCAACCTGATTTTGTTCAGCGCTATGTGGAGTCATACCGTAACTTCAGCATGCGTTTCACATGTGTTTCGCCTATTGATAATATCAGTGTGAAACTTTTGTACTTCCCAATTTAAGTTTTAACTACTTTTAATCCCCATCCTAAATTGAATAATGAGCAACCAAAGTTTTCTGAACCCTGTAATAGGCTAGTGTCGAAAAAACGGTTACTGAAAGCTTTTAACATAATGCACAGTATTGACATCTGCTGGTCAGAAATAAATATTGCCTGTTTGATATTTATGTGGATTGCTTTTCCCATCATATCAGATAAGACTTAACGTTGCAATTGACAAGTGTGTGTTTTGTATTACGGATTTTGGTGAATTGCAAGTTTGCATCCCACAACATTCTTTCCTCCCAAGCTGGTAAATAAGGTTTCCAGGAGAGGTCAGTGTGAATGCAACTTGGCATCAAAGAGAGAACTGTGGGCACATGATTTCCGCAACAAAGAAAACTTTGGGCATCATTGGTCATGTGGTGATATTCCTTCAAAGCTCTGTGAGGACCTTTTTCCCCTTGGGTCGAAAAAAGCCACTTTCAACACCTCTCAGATGGTTGTGTGTCGTTTGGGGCTTTGAACGTCACCAGTCTTCATTGTTCTAAATAAGCATTGGTAAAATTGTGTGACAGGCTTTGAAAGCTGAACACAGTGAGGGATTGGTTTGTGCATTTATTTCTGGATAGCCTTTTCTTTTCTGGGGCAAATTTTCCGGCCCTTATGGTTGGTGTATATTTACAATCCATGTTCCCTATTTAACAATATTCAGTGGACACCTCTATGAGTATATTTCAGAACCCCTTTCTGTCAAAGTGACCCTTTTGTCAGTTCCCTTTCTTAGGTAACACAATGGATCTAATTATCAGAGTGAGTTAATACCGATGGCACTAAACCCAACTGACTGCAAATGACTGAACCGCAGATTAGACTGGTAAATGGATTAAAAAAAAAACATCAGTTCTGATCTGGAACTCTGGCAAATACATCTGTTCCGTGCCTAGCAACAGAAAACAATCAACATTCTTCCAACAACACTAAGTGGAATGTGACGCGTGACGCCCGGTGCGTTGTCGTAACAAGAAACGCTCTCTTTGATCTTCAAGCGGTGTGCACGGCTTGGTCAAGTCTCTCAGTAGTGAGGTTAGCCTAGTCAAATCTGGCCTGTGAAACCCTAGACTGAATTATGAGTAAGCTTGTTTAAATAAAACCCTGGGTGGGATGAGGACCAGAGGACTTTCCATGACTCCCAGGGATGGGATGAGTGAGTCCTGCCAGAAGCACGCATCATCTTCCTAATGGCTGGCGAGCCGGGCGAAGGTTGTGTTTGGTTGTTTGTCAGTAACAAATGAGAGCTCCCCCCATGGGCTATTCTGAGAGATGAGATACAGATGACATCATCATGACTTGGCTCAGGGACAAGTTGAGGTTTTGCTGGTAAGAAGTTTGTGTGTGTGTGTGTGTGTGTGTGTTTGTATGTGTATGTGTGTTTGTATTTGTGTGTGGTGTTGGGTGTGTTTGCTTATACTTCTTATATAGACAACAGTGAGTTTGTGAGGGGGCTTCAGCGTAACTTTCTTCATGCAGTATTTTTTTTTTTAAATGTTAAATCATCACTGTGAGTCTTTCCCAACATGCATACTAGCATGCTCCACACTCTATTTCTGAGTACTTTCTCAGAAAGCATTCTCTTGAGTGTGCTCTTCTGAGGATGAGAGTGTGTAGCATGCAGTAAATTACATTGTAGACAGCACTAGCACTCCTCCCACTGTGTTGCCTAATCAACTGAACATGGCTACTTTCAGTCATAACAACTGCAGTAGAGATCAATGGCTGGTAGTCAGTTGTACATTTGAAACACTTTTTGGGTAAGCGTTGTTGGTGAGTTCTGAGGATCACAGGTTTGCACTCCACGTGGGGCGATTGGACAGTAGAGGAAACATTGTCACATTGGTGCCGTGACCCAGTTTCAATGCCCATGTTGCCTCTTTCTACCCTGCTCACTCAAACCCTTACGCATTTACCCACACAATCCAGAAGGACCTGAGGCATCTTAAGTCCAGCTGGTTTTGTTGCTGACCACGTTTTGTCAGTCATGAGTGGTCTTCCGTAAATCCTTTTCACAAATCTTTACAACAATGGGACTTAGCTAACCTTTGTTCTATAGCAAAGTTTGTGTGCTATGTAAAAAATAAATTTCATTATGTTTCAGAGACTACTAAGTCGTATATATCTATTATTTTGCAACTCAAACCAAAAGAAAATTTCTGAAAAAATACAACTGTAAAAAAGACACTGTCGGCACTGAATTAATTTGAACAACAAAAAAGATTAGCATGTTCCCTAGACTACACTTAAAGCATTGGTAACTTTCTCATTTGTAGCGGAAATGGTCAGGGAACTACAGGGGTTTGTCTTTTCTTCAACTTAACATTAATCCCTTATATTATTCAAATCACAAGCATCAGATGATCACAGTAAAAACCAAATAAAAAAATAAGTATTACATCTCTATGACATAACGCTTTCTTACTTATTCTGTTCTTTCAACACTTATGGACAAATACGACACATAAGCAATTCAAAGCATTCTTTGTTAGGGGCATAACTTCCCTCGGACAAAGCACAACTGCCCCTTAAATGCATATTCACTGACCTGTGACAATGGAATGTTTTTTATTTATTTTTTTATCTCAACAGGGGCTGAGGACATCAGCCCCTTCCACCACCCAGCCACTGATTTTCCCTTAACAACATGAAATTGGAAGAGAAAATAAATACATTTGTTTTAAAAGAAGGGTATGTCTCCCCTCCCTGTTTTTATCAAAGTGAACAGCACACATAATGGAATGAATAGGGACGACATGCTTGTCTCAGTAAATATGTATAAATATCCATACATGGATTGGTGCAGTAACAGTTACCATAGAAAGAGCATGAGAACCATAAACTTCATCCGATGTCATTGGTCGGCTGGCATCCCCATTGTGATTGTAAGTCGGGCTGAGGGAATGTGGCCCCAGCACACTTCATGGCTACCGTAGCACAAACCTCCGGTCAGCCAGACGTCTGTGTGTGGACTGGACCGTTTAACGAACACCCCTGTTGGACTCTCCTTCCCCGACCCGCCCCTGCAGATGATATCACAGAAGCGGGTTGGGTTGTCAATGGAGGCCCCGTGGGGTAATGGATCTACTTCTGCAGGCAGGGCTCATGAGGAGAGTTGATCCCAGTTATAATGAATGGCATTGATCACCTCCAGCCAGGACTGCTCTGTAATGCTTTCACCCTCTGTGGGCCAAAAAGCACTCTACCCTTGACCCAGTGCACTGCCACGCTATTACAGACAGGGCGCTACGTCTGAAGTAGGGTGCCAGTTGGAACACAGACTCGGACTTGGTCTTAACAAACTGCCTCACTCCCCGGGAAACTCTCATAATCTCAAACACCTCTTTTTCTTTAATGACTTCTATTGTCCTAGTCAGCAAAATGAGCTGTACGCTCACACATTCGCACAGTCAAGCCTGGATCCAATCTGCTAGGGTTTATTGAGCACTGTGCTGCATATCTGCCCTCCTCTGTTCACTTCTAGATTGCCGTAAAACTGGAGCGTGAAGACGAAGTGTCCCTTGTTCCGAGGTGCGCCTAGCTGACCACGAGTCCCGAGACAGTTCGCTATGAGTAAAAGAATGGAATGAGTTGAGCGAGAAAATGACTTGGCAGTGCATTAGCGGCACGTTAGCCGCATAGTGTTGCATTACTGGATCTCCGTGACCTCGAGTAAATCAAATGACTTCCTGTGCTTCGGGCTGTGAGAATGCTTCCAAACAGAGCACAATTCAATGTGTTTAATCGTCTTGGTTACTCACCCTTAGCACAGCGCCTGATCTGTGTCTGTTTCGTGTGACAACTTCTTGTCGTGATGTTTAGTCACAGATCGGTACCGACGCCCATCATGCCACTGTGATATGAGGACACCTGGCCACTGTGATATGTGGATTTCCCACCTTATTCATGTGATCTATTGGTCTCTGTCGGTGATCCTGGCCCATCTGCATTCGATTAACAGTGGCAGTCAAAGAGGCCCTCTTCTCACACAATGCGACATACACAGGCAATGTGAAAGCATGTATAAAAAGGTTACTGTTGTTACCTTTTGTCGTGGAAAGTACTTGTTGGATTTGATTTTAAACAACGCTGGCTTGAGCATGTTTGCCACCTAGTGGGGAAGTGTATGGCTGTGACTGACTTGTGAAGTCCCATCCGAGGCTCGTTCTTATGATTTATTTTACTATCATTAATGTTGATATAAACATGATTTATGTTATTTTCCAAAGGAATTCATTGGATTATTTTATAGATGATAAAATCATGGCCAGCCCATCAGTCCTCACCACTTTATTTGTCAAACACATTGTTGCTTCGAACAATTAAATCTAATCCATAGAAGAGTACTCAGAACTGGCTCACCCCAGCAGGCACAGCGCCAGAATTGGAGCTTAACCAATACAGGGGGGGGCTAAGATTGGTGACATGGCTACAGACCCCCTTGCCCCTGTGTAGAGCCGTGCCTGTACCCCAGCAGTATAACTGCTAACCTAGCTTTTTGTTCATTTTCTTTATTGAAAGCAGTAACTCCCCTATTTGTACTCTGAACATTCCGTGACTGTAGAATAGAGAATATGTGCTAAAAGAAAATCTTGTTTGGTCGCAAACTTCTTCAGTTTCCTAGAAAGTATATATGCATGTATTTTTGTGCTGTCATTTTGCTAGGCAAGTAAAAACGTCTTATTTAAAGCAATAGCCTGGGAGTATTTGGGTTAACTGTCTGTCTCAACTGAACAACATTGCTTTCCACCATGTCCGCTCAGCGAGTAGAAACAGAAACCTTTCGTTTACTGGTCCAACACACTTGACTAACAGGCTACCCTGCTGTCTCCAAACATACTGTATATTACTTATGAAAGATTTCCTCATTGTACACACAAAATGTGTCTAGCCTCCGCCTCCTTCTATTGGCCTGGCCTGTAGCCTATCAAATTAATTGCAGATTGAAAGTTTGATGGAGATACAGAGATGGAGCCTGTTGTGCGATTATAGCATTGACGCAGGCTACTAATTGGCTATGATCGCACTGTTGCTTTTCTTTTCCCTCCACTGTCCATGTTGATAAATTAAATATGCTCCACTGTTTTATCATTAAGTTATAGGCGTTCAGGAACAAAACATTTGATGTGCTTTTATTATGTGTTTGAGATTCACTAGTGGACTTGATTGGTGGATTTGGTTGATGGTTCCTATCTTCAAGGCCTGCATTGGGTCATGGATGCGCGTTGGCACAGAAAGATTCGTTACATCGCTGGAAGATTTGCTGCATTGATTTTATGCCAAAAGAAGTGCCCAAAAAGATTCTCCAATCTTTTTGATCGGAGAATTTGAAAAAGACCTGTGGATCAGTGTGGGCCCTCATCTCTGGACCCATTCAGGATAAAAGGATCCATGATGTAGGAAATGAATCCGAGGGAGGGTAATGACTCATTTCCACTTTGCCCCAGAGGAGGAAGCCTTCTGAATGTTGGCTCTGTCATCTGTCTCCTCGGCTAATGTGAACGAGTAAAGACATAGCTTTCCCAATCTCAAGTCCCGGTGTAACGCATTTTGCTCTGGTTTTGATTCCAGAAACTGCTCCAAAATATCTATTACGTCCTGCAGCCTGCGGTTTGAACCTAACTTGCGATGATGTTATGGGTGTCCTTGGTGAATGAATTAGTGTGGCTTGAGTGAAAGTGTTTGATGTCTTATTGGATCCAATGATCGACCTTGTCCTTTACCGACAAATTAGTGGAACCGGATCTGGTTGGATAATTGGAGCCAGGTTGTTGCACGAATCATCCAGCAATTACTCATCTGCTTTGTCTAAGAAAGCATTATTTTCTTTTATGAAATATGCTGAAGCACTAAGTCATTTTTACATTCCAGGCTTTTGTTGTTGTTTGATGGGAATGTCTGATGTAGTCTGTTTTACATGTGGGAGGTGGGTGGATGGATGCAGCCTCTACACAAGAGCCAGGCCTATTTTAACCACTAACGACCTACCAGAGCCACTTGTTGAATTATGGTCCTGTTTATAAGTTTGAGATGCACAATTTTCTGGCTGGGCAAGTATGTTTATTTAAATTGTATTTTTTTTCTCCTTGCTGGGAGCAGAAGTCTGTCTCTAACAATCAAATATACTGATGTAAGTGAACAACCATTCCTCTAGCGATCTTACTGACCATAGATATGTGCAATTCCGTACATTAAACATGTTCTGAGAGACACATACAAAGCTAATGTCATTACGGCGCGTTCAAAATGTCAACCCGCTCTTGATATGGGTGAAACATTCTCGCTTTAAAATGCGTGCCATTTGGGACGTGTATTATGAAATATTGCTGCATCCTCCAGTTAATACAATCCGGTCCAAAGTCCAGAGCTCAGCTCTGTACCTAACAGCTGTGTTGAATATCCATCTGACTGCCTTGCTTCCTGGTTTGGCTGCTCAGGTTGCCCTGGGTGATCTCTGAACACATCGTTCCTGAGTGTGACGTCCATCTCCTGTAAAATTATGTTCTATTAGTGGAAGATGACACCCAGACCCGTGGCCACTGCTATTATAGTCTGAGGCACCTCCCGACATCTCCGGACGGAGATCGGAGACAGACGGAGGAGCAGGACCTGGATGCCGGACCGTCCCTAAGGATGGAGGCTGACAGTGCAGAAAATACTGGAGGTGACCCAAATGGAACCCAATTCCCTATGCACTACATTTAATCTATTGCTACTTTTCCCTGTGTGACACTTCATAGGGACTAAATGCAGAGCTGTGTAGCCCTGTCAGGCCTGTGTTTTGCTCAGCAGAGCCAGTCATGTGAGAAGTCCAGACCCAGGCCTGCATGTCCTCATGCACTGGTAAGCAAAAACAGGATATAAAAAGAACACTTTGACTCTTGGACATTTATGCAAGTACAGAACCTTGACTCTGTGTAGAAAAACGCTGACTAGAGAGGCCAGTTACACTTTTGCTCTGTTTTGAGCTGGCCATTTCAGTTGTAGCTAGGCAAATATTCATACAATTACCATCACTATTCGAAACCTCTGAAAATACCAAGTGAAAAAAGTCACGGAGAAAGATCACTCAATTTGGGTGAAATGCGTTTTGCACCCTTTGACCATCAGTAATTTAAAATACTAAATAGAAAATACATTTCAACATAATGTAAAATGTCTAGTAAACATTAACTAGTGTAGCACCTTCTGCATAATGGTAATTTCTGAGATATCTACTCCACTCCTAATAATTCTTCCTGACTTTACCAAAAAATATTTCACATCATGTCTGCCAGCTGATTATCTGTAAAACTGAGGCATGTCTAAAAAGTTCCAGCATCTTACGATACTCAGGGTTTTAAAGATCCTCCCTCTGGTCTCAGTCACTTTCATTGTAGCTAGTGTAGATTTTCTAGAGATTTGCTGCCATAGATAAGACGTCTACTTGTGTCAGTGCATAGATTTATGAAAGCTCCTTAAAGGTTTTGCCTTGTGCTGCTGCTTGCTGTTGGAGCACTCTCTCTGTCCATAATGGCCTCCTATTCCCCTTTTAAAATAACTACTTGGTGCAATCAGGAGAGTACAGGGTGCCATTTGGGACATGAACACTTTAAAGAGGCTACATGAGCCTTGTGAGCTGCAACAAAACCCAGCGAGCCCTGTTCTTCAAACACAAATGAAGTATGCTGGACATTAAAGTGATTCATTTAAGTAGTGCCGGGTGAGTAAATCTCCTGTTGGTTTATTAATGGACCAACGCACACTAGTTTACCTCAGAAAGGTCTACGTGAGAGGCCAAGGGTGTTTTGAGCAGTCTGACATTCTGTGTGTGGTCTGTCGTGTTAAAACACTGTTACACATGAACAGTAAAGAAGAGGTGTTCACCCTGCAGAACAGAAAACGTAATATCATGTAGTAGAATATTAAGCAGACCTGGTTTTATGTGCCCTCCAAACCTAACAATATTTACATAATAAAATAATGAGATGTATTACAGGTGGGATGTTTTCTACTTCATCACTCTCCGAGTGGCAGATGCCCCAGCATCCTGCTGACAGCTCAGAAGACACACCACATACATTTACAACACCACAGAGAGACATGCCACACCAGAAAGACATAAAACACCACCGAGACATACAACATCCCAGAGAGACATACAACACCCCAGCGAGAAACACAACATCCAAGAGAGACATACAACATCCCAGGGAGACATAAATCATCCCAGAGAGACATACAGCACCCCAGAGAGAAACACAACATCCAAGAGAGACATACAACATCCCAGGGAGACATACAACATCCCAGAGAGACATACAGCACAGTGGCAAGTCTATTATACATACAAAATCTAGGCAGACAATGACTTTCCCCAGAGGTGTCTCCACTCCCCTAATCATGTCACTGCTTTCTACATCCTCCATAGACAATACAAAGCCAAAGGCCCACATCCAGAAGGGCCACACCAAGCTGGCTAATGCCCCGCCCCTTCCAACAGACCGGAAGACAGCAATACATGAACAACGTGGCTGGGTGGACAGTAAGCCCCAGTAGCATCCTGAATATATAGCGCGTTTGGTGTTATCCTCACAGTGATAATGTGTGTTGCCAAGCCATAGCCTGGCTGTCACCTGAGGCAGAGGTGGAGGCAGAGGTGGAGGCAGAAGTGGAGGCGGAGGTGGAGGCGGAGGTAATGCGTGTCAGTGTCATGCTGCCCGGCGTCCACATCAGAAGGCTCCTGTGTGGTGTCTCTGTCCGTCTCCGTGACAACCCGCCACAAGCCAAATTTTGAAACACATTCATCTGGAAAAAGTGAGATTATCTGATACAATTAAAAGAAACGCAACAATTTACACGCCAGTGTTCATTTCCATTGTTTAACTGACAGAGGGCATGTTTCCCTCGTTTTTTTTGTAGAACTGCAGGCTGATTTGTTGCAGGCCATTTATAGGGATGAAAGCAACTCAAGATGTGAACCTTTCGTCAAAGACAGAGACCACAGGCAAGTGAAGGCTTCTCATCAGAAGGCTATAAACTCTCTGGGACACAACCTTACAGTGCTGATATATAGTGCAATATAGGTATCCTCAGAAAACACTACAAAACTTTTACCGCTACGACAATTTCATGTCCTTGATGGAAGGTTAGTCATTAATGTGACACAGGAGGCCTTGGTGCGTTTTGCCTCGATAATTGCTATGTCCTCGGCACTGGCAACCACACAATGTGGTAGTCTTGTCATGACATGTAGTCGCCTTCTGACACACCTCTCAGCGCAGTGGGATCGGGAGACCGCATTGAGGATGTTCCAAGGAACAAGATTGATGGTGACTGTTGGCAGCTGCGAGAACAATGGACGGGAGAAGGTGCAGCCCACACACACCACTGAAAACACATTTTAACTCTGTTCAACCCAGTTGAGGACACACCACTGAAAACACATTTTAACTCCGTTCAACCCAGTTGAGGACACACCACTGAAAACACATTTTAACTCCGTTCAACCCAGTTGAGGACACACCACTGAAAACACATTTTAACTCCGTTCAACCCAGTTGAGGACACACCACTGAAAACACATTTTAACTCCGTTCAACCCAGTTGAGGACACACCACTGAAAACACATTTTAACTCTGTTCAACCCAGTTGAGGACACACCACTGAAAACACATTTTAACTCCGTTCAACCCAGTTGAGGACACACCACTGAAAACACATTTTAACTCCGTTCAACCCGGTTGAGGACACACCACTGAAAACACATTTTAACTCTGTTCAACCCAGTTGAGGACACACCACTGAAAACACATTTTAACTCCGTTCAACCCAGTTGAGGACACACCACTGAAAACACATTTTAACTCCGTTCAACCCGGTTGAGGACACACCACTGAAAACACATTTTAACTCCAGTCTACCCGGTTGAGAGGCCCTCCGCTTCCTTCCAGACATGACATTTAGGTCAAATGGTACCTGACACAGAGCGTCTCCTCGGTCGTAGGGAGGACGACGTGTGGACTTCATCCTCTGATGAGGCCTGCAGCGCTACAGTATCACCACATCCTGAGGAAGGGGCAGTGAGGCAGCTAGAATCTGTGTGCGTCCCAAATGGCATCCTATATCTTACATTGTGCACTGCCTTTGCCCGAGGCCCATTTGGATCGTAACAAAAGCAGTGCACTATGTGGGGAGAAGGTGGTATGATTTGGGACGCAGACTCCCTTTCCCTAACACCAGGCAAAAAGAGGCCCCATTTTTAAACCCTGTAAAATGAACAATGTAAATTATTTTGGAATTTTTTGATTTCGCAAACTGTGGCTCTAAATAACTTTTTGTCTGTGGTACTGTAATGCCATCAAGCCACTGACAGTGGCCCTAACGACGTGAATCAGACAGGACAGCTGTTCCTCCCCCATCTGCAGGGCTAGAGGCTGTGGCGTGCCAATGCAATACAGCCTATTGATCCCAAATACTTTCTTCCCTGTGTCTCCCTTTGTAAAACACTTGTGGTTCTAACATTTTAGTTTTGAACAACTCTATACGTGACGGGACAAAAATTTTATTTTTTTTAGCCGTGCCTAATGGAATTTCAATGTGCGCCTGCCCCAGAACGAGCTCCATGGACTCTTCTAGGCTACAGAATTGTTATTTCGGGTATGTGTTTTTGATTTCTACTTAATGAAATCTGGCCTGAATACAGTGTGTTCTGAGACAACCTCACAGATCTTTCCTCAGAGATTAGCCATTGAAATGCGGCCTAACAGACACGTTTCCTTAGCTATGCAGAGCCGTCCACTCCCGGATGGTGTCTCTGGCGGCTGAGCCTCTTCATGAGGCCAAAGCCCTCCACCATCATGACCGGCTTGTGGAGAGACAGCAGCAGGTAGGCAGCCTTCAGACTGTGTGCAGTGAGCGTGGCTGCATTGAAATCTCTATGCCTGAGGAACTCCAGGACGGAACATTGTCTGCACGCAGAGGAAATGACAAAACAGAACACAGCTGAAGAACTAAAATGAAACAAGAAGGTTCAGTTAACAAACCGGCCACAGAGAGGATAATCAATCAAACAGAGTATGGCTGGTACAAATGGCAAATTACATGTCATGAGCAATTGTCTACACTTTGACTACACTTTCGGTTACTTTTTAGATCTGCACTCTTGCTCCTGGCCAGGTTCAGAGTGTAGGTGGGCCAGACACAGGCTGGAGTTACTGGAGATCCCCAGAGCCAGCCTGGTCTTGAAAAACACCCCAGCCCTGGACACCTGGTTCGCATAGATTTTCTGGATAACGGACACAAAGAACAAGACAACCAAAGCAGGCTGAGCTACCACAAGACTCTGAAACACTACCGAGGGTACAGGCTCACTTTCATAATTGAACATATGTTCTTCTGAAATGTCAAAACGCAATCGCATTTCAGATGACAGGAATTTCATTTGAAATGAATAATTAAAATGCCCCTTTCATCATGCAGGACGTGGCTTTACTCAGGATGTCTTGGTCGGCTTGTCTGGACACACTCAGGTACTGGACGATATAGATCCACAACCTGGATCATGTTCTGCTCCCGCAACAATCAGGCATCTGGATCAAGGACTGCAGGCCCACGATGGATGATCCAGGGGTGTCACCTTTACACAGAGACAATAAGAGACAGGACATAGAGCGAGAGAGAAAGGGGTAGGAAGAGAGAGAGCAGCAGAAAAATCATAGAAGATATATAGCAAAGAAGAAACATTCCTGTCAGTCAACACATCTCTACACTGTAACCGGTTGGCCACATAAAAAAAAAAAAGAGCATTGACTGTGACAACAACTAACAAACAGACATGGGCCTTTGTTTAGTAACATGACAGACAGCCTAACAATTACCAAGAGAACCTGCCCTTCCCTCCCAAAGAGCTCCCACTTAAACAACAAACAGGTTTAGCAGTGACGACAACAAAAACAAAGCAACCGTAGAAGCCAGCTAGGTTCATGGACTAGCGTGACAGACGCAGCCCACTTTACGGCCCCGTTCGTAGAGTGGGCCAAAAACAATCGCACAGCTGTTGACCATAAAAAAAGATAAAGAATCATAGCCAAGCATGTCATTTTTATGTCATTCTTTCTCAGCGTGTTTGAAACATCAATGCTTGTCAATTTGTGTCAGTGTTTCCAAGGAGCATTTACTTTTTAGGGGAAGGTATTGGTTCAATTACCAACCGCTGATAACGTAAAATATGTTGTAAATATGCTCGTTAAAAGATCACAGGAATGTTTTGGGTCACCAGCATGAGACTGGAGCTAAAGAGGCAGAGCTGGATGTGTTTACATACCGACTCCAGTCACTTGGGTTCTCTGACTGCCCTCCACAACATCTGCGGGAAAGGTGAATGCTACATCACTGTAAGGGATTTTTTCCAGTCCGCGCAAGCTCCAGAAACATGGTCTTTGTAAGGCACTGCTCAAGTCTTTCAGGCTAACAAAACAAGGACAAAACATGATTAGACACAAACAAACATTAATGTGTAATGTGACCTGAACAGGACTTTGAAGGTTAACAAGAACAAGAACAAGAGTGTTTCTGAGCACAAATATAATAACTTACAGTTGGATTTGATATTCCAAAGAGTAAATAGAAATTAGAGTGAATAAAAACAGCTTTCACTGATTTCATCAAGGTAAAGTGAAACTGGTGATCTTCGCCTTGACCAATACTTCCTGCGAACAGTGTCAGAGGCAACAGACGAGAAGGCTTTGATCTATCCCAGGACCAGGGGCATGATGGGAAAGCGGACAGAAGTTTCATTCTGACTTGCCACAGACACTGTGCGCATACCAGACTGTTAATAGCACTTCGGTGTCCGGGAAGTCAAATTCAAACGAGTCACTCGGCACGACAATCATCGTAATTTATCAGAGTAGAAAAAAAAAGAATAAGAGAACGCTGGGGTAGAAGTCACACAGATTATAGTTTACACTTCTGATAATGAATTTGATCTGTGGAAAGGCAAAATGGGCTGTTCATTAACGCCATTGCCTTGTAACAACATGAAGGACAGGGCCTATGACTGTCTGGGGTCCCTTCCACATTCCTCCATAAGCTCCAAATTGTTCAAAACTCTGCGGCCAGACAACTTATTCACACAGAGTCCCGGCAGCATATCACCCCTATCCTCTGAGTTACACTATCCCCCAATGTATTGATTACAAGATTCTCCTATTGACATATAAAGTCCTAAACAATATCGCCCCTGCCTACCTTTCTGACCTTCTTCCATATCAACCAACACACACTCCGTTCCAGTACTGCAGGCCACCTCATAATCCTCAAGTCAAAGCTCAAAGGCTTTGGTGACAAGGCATTCTCAAGGGTTGCTCCTCATCTCTGGACCTCTCTCCCCAAAACCATCCGTGACTCTGAGACTATCCACATCTTCCAGCAACGCCTCAAGACTCATCTGTTCGCCTACCCATAGCCATGCCAAATCCCATTCTCTCAAACTTCAATGTTTTTCTCATAGTTTTTTGTTTCTGTTTGTTTTCTGTTCCATGTCCGTGTATTTACCTTATTATAGTAGTGGTGGCCGGTGAGTGACGTGCTCACTGTTTGATTCATGGGCACAATGCTTGGATACATACCGTAGCTGTCATGGCATCTCAGCAGCTCCACCTCACCAGGGTGCTAACTGCCAGCAGGAGATGAAGGCAGCAGCACACCCCAACGACACACCGGCTCTTCATCACAAATGATATTGTCTATTTAAGTTCCTTGTTTGTCTCCTGCACCTCACAGGTTTTGTTCATGTTCATAGAGACCATACGGTGCAGTCCTTGCCTCACAGTTGCTGGCTCAGGGATTTGATCTATAACCCTTTCACTTACTGGACAGATGTTTTAAACCTAGGGGTTCTTGGAGCACTGTGTTACCTATTCTAACGATTCAATTTAGAGACGTGATAAAGGACAGTGCGTCTGAGCCGGAAACACTCGGACCCTTTAATGGAAATAGATCATACAAAGGCACATTTGCAAAAACTTTCACAATGAAATATTGCTTTTGATATGTCTGGGCATATCGTTTTCTTTAGTACTGTTCAACATTAGATCAGAAATGGTCATGGGGCCTTTTAGGCCGGACTAGCATTTAAAGTTGATCAAAGCACCCCTACCATGATGATCCACACAGAATTGTTTCTGACTCACAGCTTTCTGCAACAATGTGAATGATAACCAGATTTCAAAGCAATGATAAATAATAAGCTGTGGTTCTTTTCATCTGCCCTTACAATTCATTGTATTTATTGTCAATTCTCCCTAATGATTAAAACATTTCCAGACCAACAATAAAACCATCAAGCCAGAAGGCAGCCTGTGAACAAAGTTTTCCAGAATCTAACGGCAGCATTTGTCAAGACAGCTAGAGGTTCTGTCTTTCTGAAAAGCTTAATCAAATATGTCAAATCAACCCAATTTGGTTCGGAGCAGCAATTTGTCAGCATGATCCTTAACATTTCAAGAGACTTTCAAGACATTGACAGAAGTCACAATTTCCCAATTGCTAGGAGAGGGATCCTCAGACAGCAGAAACGGTTTGGACACAACCCAGAAAACTGTCCAAAGACAGCCATTGTCATATCATGTTTCCCTTCAGATCCTAACTCAAAGTTTTCATTAAAAGAAATGGAGAAGTATCAACTGGCCATGCAGTTTCATGCTATTGCTTCCATGACAAATAGTCATACAACACCCCCTTGTTTCAATTGTAAGACACACTTTAATGATAATATGGATATTTCTCCTATATGGCTTGCCGTCTGGTTGAATGGAATCTGCCCAGATCTTCACAGTCTCCCCAAGCCTTAGTTCAATCTGTTGAGGATGAAACACAGGACTGTTGAGTTGGTGAACACTATTTCTGTAGAGAGGTCATAGGTCAAGATTCTTGGCAATGGCGATGCTTCAAAACTGCCTTATCATTTTTGTAGTTTGTTAAAAGGAAATTTCTCTTTTCTTTCCAATGCTACACCTGAAAATATACACCTGATACAAATCTTAGGTGAAAGGATGGGTCTCAGAAGTGTCTTAGAATGCCTGTTTCAAAAATGTTTTCAAAATGGCAACAACATCACTGACACTAAAGACATATTGCAGATCATAGATTTTAATGTTATAGAAGGGCTGGGGCTAACAAGACAATGAGAGAATGAAAAATAAGGATAGCATGTTCTATATAGAAAGAATTACAGTTTTGCAAACACATATCCGTGAAGCAAATTGTTGGGAATGTTTGTTTGAGCTGTTCTGGCCTCCACGGAATACGACAAATAGCCCAATTAATCCAAACATTCCCAACAATGTGCTTCACTGATTTATGGAGGATGGTTGTTTCATAGACAAGTCTTCTTCATTCGTGTGCTACAGTAACTCCACCTATGACTCCAGCATATTAAACGGCACATAAAGAAAAAAAGCATTGCTGAAAACACTTAAGTTTGGTTTAGTTTGCATATATGTGTACATTTCTTCTCATGTACACGCTACCTACCTAGATTTGGTAGTCTTTGTAATGCTTTTATAATTTCCACATAATTCTATAATTTTTATTGGACACAGAAACTAAGTATTATCCAATTAGCTAATTTCATGTTATTTCAATGTAACATTTAAGTAATTTAGCAGGCGCTCTTATTTTAAAAAACAGTAGTATCAACAGTTGTGCATACATTTTCATGCTCTGATAGCTGAGCCACACATGACCCAGACTGGTAAGAAAATTATGAATGTATCAGATTACCAGATAAAAGAGTTACGAGATACCTTATTTGTACAAAATAAGCATTGAAAATGTCTTTCCAAGATAAGCTTAATAAATAATAATTTTCTGCTCTTCTTTTATTTGAAAGTGAAGCCTGTTATTCCTCAGTGCGACAGCAGATGGCAGTAAATGAACAGGCAATGAAACCTCCCTGACACTGAATCGCTGGGCCTCCTTTGGCAAACAAGAATAAAAAGTGCCTAGTTAAGGCCGTGACCTCGACGATGCTCCTTCAAAATATAAGTCCCAGAATATACACAATAAAAACAATAATACAAATCCTGAAACATTTGTGTCTTGAAGCTTGGTTTAAAGCCCTTAGAGTCCGAACAGCCCAAAGGACCAATGAAGAACAGCCCTGACACTGTAAGGAAGGGAGTTACAAATGTGTGCTCCATTGGAGGAAAATGCATGTTCCCCTATTGTTTGGCTCAGGGGCCTAGGCTTACGAAGCAGTTTGGCGTGGCTTGACCTTAGCGTTTGTGGAGGTTCATGCAGGGTGAGCAGATCAGACAGGCAGGTGGGTCCGATGCGATTCCAGGCTTTGAAGATCAAGAGCAGAGTTTTAAAGCCAATTCTTTGAAGCACAGGAAACCATAGGGGTCAGCAAGTATGGGGTGACGTTGGCCAGCCTTTCTGTTTGTGTCAGGATGCATTTTGTGCACGAGCTGAAATTTGAGTTGTATGCTTTTCGGCATCAGATGTGGTGAGAAGGTCTTAAGGGGGAGATGTTCTTCAAGTCAAAGTATGGATGTCCACCTGACTCTAACAGTGTGTTTCTCTGGTGTGTGTTTGTGTGTGAACTTACGGACCCGGCTTCACTCTCTCTGGTCCGTCACTGTGTTGGAAGGGAAGTTGGACAATAATGTGTGACCTCTGTTTACTGTCGGTAACTGTTAGCTTACCACTTTGCTCGCACTGAAATGTGAAACCATCATTTCATGATTTAAACCATGACAGAGAATGGTTTGTTTCACTTTAAAAAGTGTATTTTAATATTTACCGGAAGGCCCTGCAACGGGTAGTGAAAACCGCCAAGCACTTCACTGGTGCCCAGCTTCCAGCCATCGTGGAGCTTCAGTGCAAGCCGCGTCTGCCCAGGGCGCGCGGCATCATCAGAGACACTTCACACCCATGCTGCTAACTGTTTGCCTTCCTACCATCAGGCAGGTGGTACAGGTCTCTTTGCTCCTGCACCAGCAGGCTTAGGAACAACTTCTTCCCATCCACTGTAACCCTGCTGAACTCTGTGACCCATCCCATCACTAACCATACCCACCCGCCCACAGATTACTACTGCCTCTCAGGGACCTTGTTGCACTACTACCTTGTACTACTTACCTCGGGAACCTCATTGCTGCTATCCCTACATTTTAGTTGCACATGCCACATTGCCCCTCCAATTTGCCTGCACTACACATCAGTCGCGTCGTTAGGTCTATTCTTTTATGAATAGCCCAGGATATCAAATTGGCCCAAAAAAATCTAAATCAAAAATAGCCCCTGATCTATTCAACTATAATTCCAATCGCGCGTTATGACAATGTAGACGTGTAGTCCGCTAGAATGTACATCGAAATTTCCATCATGTACATTCAAAACCTGGTATTTCTTTCCCGGGAGGGGCTAAGCCCCGAATGTATTATCCTAGAAACGCCTCTGCTGCACATCTAGAAATGCCATTGTACTTGCTATGTTACATTCATGTCTACCTCGGAAACTCGTTGCTGCTATCCCCGCATTTCAGTTGTAGACTACTTTACACCTCCAACTTGCTCGATTGCAGTCAGAATTGACATTTACACTTGCATTTGCCTCATCGCACAACTATTAATTCCACTTCCACACACATATACTTAATACTTGTACATTTGTAAATTTTGCCTTCATTGCTAATTAAAAATTGACATTTTGGACTGTATTAGTCTTCATTGCACATCTACACATTACACTTAAACATTTTACCTACTTGTACATTCCCTGCCCTCTTCTATTTGCGCTTCTGGTTAGATGCTAACTGCATTTCGTTGTACTGTACACGTACTGTTAAATGACAGCAAAGTTTAATCCAATCTAATCTAAAAAAAATAGAAAGGTTACATTATCATTTTGGAGAAAGTTAGATTTTTTTAGAGACTGCTCAAAGTTTAACTTCAGTTGCATTTCTGGGTTCTCATTTCCAATTCAGAGGGTCTGTAATTCCGTTAGTACAGGGTCATTCTTTTTTGTACAAACCAAAGAACATCTAGAATTATTTTTTTTAAATACAGGCAGGGCCACTAAACATTAAATAATATCGCATATAACTACTTTTCATACTGTCATTTCTGTAATAACAAAAAATATGTTGCCATAATTGTTTTTGTAAACTAAGTATTATCTAAACTCCACTGGATAGGCAATTTGAAAAATCCGCGACCCGGAAGTATTTCTTTTATTCATGTGTGTTGCTTTATGCTTACAATGACAACATTGCGAGCTTTCACGTGTGATGATTTATTCAAATTCAACAACATGTAAGTTTTTTTTTGTTCCATATATCCATATGTTTTGGTGGACAATATCGATTGGATTCCGATTGTTGGTTGTATCAAGTATAACTAGCTAACTACTGGTTACAGTAGCTAACAAACTGAGTGCTAGCCATAAATTCCTGTCTTTGGCCAATGCCATGCATAGTGAGATGCGTCTAGGTAGACAGCTTAATATATTAAACTCAGTTGACATAAGAGACATTATGTAGTGTATGAGTAGCTGACTAGGAGTTAACTAAGCTTCTTTCAAAATGCGTTAAGCTACGTTAGCTGGCTTGACAGAGACTAGCTAGTTAACGTCGTTACTTCAGTGGATCAAAATTATTTTTGGAAGCCCTTATTACATCAGCAGTTCTAACCAATTATTTATACAGATACCCGTCAAGTCCACGGTGCAGTAAACGGAATCCTGATAGCCCTCACCGGGCATTTTATCGAATGCACGAATCCTCTAAATACATTTCTCTCTCTCAACAGCAACCTGGATCCATTGACAGAGACTGTATCCTTTCACATACAGCTACTCAGAAAAAAAAAATCCTAGCATTGTAATATAAATAGCACACTGCCGTCAATCTGCCTTTATGAATAGCCTCTGTCTGGTTCAGGAGAACACAAGCTGTCCTTAACTTTCTGTTAAAGTATGGAATCCCATTTTACCTTCAGTACCTGGCCCACTGGCCTGAATATTTCATAGTTGCAGAAGCCCCTGGTGGAGAATTGATGGGTTACAGTGAGTAGGCTCTAATATGTCATACTTTTCTATATGATTTAATGAAATAAAATACACATGCGTACATAAACAGCTATGGCATATAACCCTGACTACGGCTAGCCTCAAAGTAACACGCCTGACTCTCGTTCCCCGCAGTCATGGGTAAGGCAGAGGGATCAGTGGCGCGGGAAGAGTGGCACGGACATGTCACGGCTCTCTCGGTTGCCCCGGAGTTCAGACGACTGGGGCTGGCAGCCAAGCTCATGGAGATGCTGGAAGAGATCTCGGAAAGGTGAGGCCTGACTTCTGGTGCTTTGGGGTCGTTCGGCATTCACATCATTTTCTTGTTTTTGTAATGAAAAGAGTACGCCTCTGGTGTGGTGTGTGGGCAGACCTTGCCACCCTTCAGCCATACAGTTGTATGCTCTCCATGGTACCACTGCAGAAATTATATCCTGTAATGACATGGTCAATGCATTTCTAGATAGTGACTGTGAAGTCCTAGGTGTTCTCCCTAGAGGTCTCTGTTAATGACCCAGGCCCCCCGGTCAAGTCTGGCCTGTAGTGTTTTCCTAGTAGTCAGATGAGGTCTGTACAGTCCCTGCCATTGGTGCCTTCTACTTTAGTCTCTTGCCTGTAGCTAGGGATGAGCGAATTGCAGGTGTGTTCTGACTTGCTGAAAGTGGGGCCACAGGGAGGACCTTGCAGAAGTTCCAGAGTGCAACAGTAAAGTGTTTTCACTGTGTCACACTGGTTATTTGTGAAGTGTTTCGAGTCCCTCTACTTTACATTAATCAAGCTTAAAGACACTTTACATTATTTTAAGCTACTTAAGCCTTACTAATCTGTCATGCCTCACCATTGTTTAGGAAGGGCGGCTTCTTCGTGGATTTGTTTGTGCGAGTTTCTAATCAAGTGGCAGTGAACATGTACAAACAACTGGGCTACAGTGTTTACAGGACTGTGATAGAGTACTACTCTGCAAGCAACGGTGAACCGGATGAAGACGCATACGGTAAGATGAAACCCTTCAAATCCATGTTGACAGTAAGTAATTCAATCATTGTGCATACATACTCATTATTTTTCCAATCGACAGACATGAGAAAAGCCTTGTCGAGAGACACAGAGAAGAAGTCCATCATTCCTCTACCACATCCTGTCAGACCAGAAGATATAGAATAACAGTAGACAGTGGCTCTCTGACACTTCAGACAACAACATTTCTATTAACTCAGTCGGCTTTGGAAAAGTAAAAATATTTTTAGGGTGTGATATGTGAAAGGTTACAGAATATTGTACACAACTGACCTATCCAACAATGGAATTCATTGTGAAAACTAGGATTTTTTTTTTTTATGCCAATGAGTCAGAGAGTCACTGTTTACTTTTGAGATATTAAATAAAAAAATTGCTATTTCAATAAATGGTATCAGCTTACATGAACAACCCAGGGTAATGATATCTGCTGCTTTGATAAGTTCAATGGCTGAAATGTTTTCCAATAAACACTTTGGATATCAGCAGGTGTTTTTGTAAGTATTGTATTTACAATGTCATTGCATCAGGAAGCAAACAAAGACATGAAATTCACATTAACAAATACATTTTTTTTTTCTTGTGTAAAAAATACATTTCACCAACGAGATCCCCAACCTTTCATTATTGTGACATGAATAAAAAGAAAGTTATCCAGGCAAGTTAATCTTTGACTACATCTTTTTTGCTCTTTTTGGGCTCTTTCTCATCACTGTCACTCTCACTACTACTGCTGCTACCACTAGTACTGCTGCTACTACTACTGCCACTACTACTGCTGCTGCTGCTGCTGCTTTCATTGGAATCATCTCTGTCATCGTAGCTGCTCTCCTTAGGGTCTTTTTCAGGCACAGACTGGCTGAGCACAGGCTTATCTGGTGATGCCAGGTCTTCTGACATTTCTTTGTCTCTACTGCTCTCCCCTCTCCCATTTTCTTCTCCGCCCATTTCTTCATCTCCGTCCACTCTTTTTTTGTCTTCTTGATCCATTTCATTGACCCTTCCTCTCTCCAATTCATCTCTGTCCACTTCTCCATTGTTGTCTTCCTTCTCATCTTCCTCGTCATCGTCCTCCTCCTCTTCTTCTTCTTTGTCCTCTTGGTGTTGCTGTCTCTTCCACATCTTGGCCATGGCGAGCAGTTTGAGGTTAGGCTGGTTGGCAGCGTCCTCTGGGAAGATGTAGTCGTAGTACTCCTCCCACCCTGCATCCGACTGATGGATGAAGAGTCCATTATCAATCACTGAACCGCTAATCAACATGTTGAATTAACACCACCAGAAAGTAACAACACTTACCCCGTCCTCTGCTGTGAGCTTCCTCCTCTTCTTCACCTTCTCCGGCAGCAGCTTCTTCACTCTCTCCCTTGTTGTTTCCGAGCCAAACTCCAGCTCAAACTCCTTCCAGGACTCCAACAGCATCAGGCGCTCCTCCTTCTCCTCACAGCTCCTCAGACCCTTGTTGGCCTCCTCAAAGATCGCCCTGCACTTCTGCAGCTGGTCCGTACTGTCAATCGACAGCTCAAACTGGGCGTAACTGATCCAGACCTGTAGGAAACAGACATTTTGTAAATTGGTCGTCAAGTGATGACCTTGACTGAGTCAGAGAGTCAGTCCCCCATTGGACCTCAGCTGGGAGGACAGTCAGTTCAGAATGAAAAGGCTCAGTTCACACCTTGACATGCTGTGTACGCTGCAGCAGTCTCTGGTAGAGGCCTCTGGTGTTGTCATACTCTTCTTGTTCAATCTCAAAGTCAATATACGACTTCCACAGCACCTAAGAACACCACGTTGGGGATAAGAGGAACATTTTGAGGATAAGAGGAACATCCCCCCCCAAAAATATTTTTTTATGTCTTCAGTAAATGTTAGAACACTGGAAACAGAACGTCAACACGGAGTACAACATTTTTTTGCCTGACCTCCGGCATATCCAGTCGCGGCTGTCCAATAGCCAGCTCAAATATGGCCCGAGCCCTCTCCGTGTCTCCCAGGATGGTCTCGAGCTCGGAGAACTTGATCCAGGTGGTACAGTTCTCCGGCGCAAACTCCAAATACTTCTCATAAAGCTTCCTGCATCGGTCAAACTCCCGAAGCTGCAGCTCCAGTTCAATGTAGCCTTTGAACAGCTTGTTCTTTGGACATTTACCTATAGCTGTGCCCTGGGGAGAGGGAGAAGGCCGAGTTAGAGAAAACATGACAGTTTCTTTAATTAACATATATACATACACACACACACACACACACACACACACACACACACATCAATAAGTAGGGAACTTACCAAGCCCCGCCTGGCCGCTTGCAGGTTCTTCTGGCGGATTTCAAACTGGGCGTAAAGTAACCACATCTTGGCAAATGTGAACTAAGGGAAATTAGAGTAGTAAACATAATGATTTGTTCATGAAGTACATTTCATGCCAAAAGAAAATGCTTAAAATGTTCCATTTGAGAAAATAGGTACCATTGATTGACTGCCAAAATACCTTTTTATGAGGGATGAGATCTAGACAGGCCTGGTACACCTGTCTTGTTCTCTCTGGGTCCTGCCAGTCAACAAAATAAGCAGTGAAATCCCCAGGCACACACAAAACATCATAGTAAGCATCGTACATTGTACACATTGGATTGCAAAAGTATTCACCCCCGCCCTTGACCTTCACACGTGGTGGCATTTCACAGTGCGATTGAAATAGATTTAACTGTGGTTCTGTGTCAACGTTAAAAAAAACAAGCCTACTCAAAAAAACTGCATTTTTCTTAAAATTGGTTATGGAAAAACAGACATTTTCCACATGTATTCTATATGCAACAAGTCAATAAGTTAATACTAGATTTCAAAGAGACTTTTGGCCCAGATACAAAGCATCAAGTTTGGGCCAAATCCAAAACCTCGTATTACTGAGTAACTGCCTGCTTATTTTCAAGAATAGTCATGGCTGCTTGAGACTGGGGAACTTTTCACAGAAACCTAATGCAGATGAACACAAGCTAAAACCTAGGAAAAAAACCTGCTTCAGTCTGCTTTACATCAGACCTGGGAAAATGGAACAAAGGAAAAAAACTATTATAACAAAAACAAGACCTAATCTACAGTGGAGTTGCTTACCAAGAACATATTGGATGTTTTAGTGGCCTGGTTACTGAATTTACTTAAATCAGTTTTAAAATCTAAAGTTCTATATAAATTAAACTACATTAATGTTATTCTTGTAATTATAAAAACTGTATTTCATGACAAATACTATAACATTTTAAATTGCACTTGTTAACGCAACACAATGTGAAAACGTCCCCCAATGCAACGCACTATAACCATGCTTCAAATACAAGACGGCGAGCTCACCTTAACCTCCAGTTCTTCATACAGAGCATAGTTTATCCACAGGTAAATGTATCTTCTCCAATGCCTCTTCTCCTGTATAGGAGGGATGTTGGCGATGGCTCTTTCATACACTTCTCTGGCAGTGTCAGGGTCAGCATCACTCTCCACCAGGCGAAGATAGTCAAACCATGCATCATAATTGTGTGGGTTTGCCTACGGAGGAAACAATATAGTCCCGTAAGAACTCTGCAACTTAACTGGTCACAAACAACCTGAATGAATGGGCTTTTGAACAGTCAATTTCTGAAAGCGAAAAATGTTTTCATTGCAGGACAGAAAGGTAGAAGGAAAATCTTTACTGAATTACAGAAGGATATCATTTAATTCTCCACACCAGCACATACACAAGCATCCCTGGTGTTTACCTAAACCTGTCTAATGTATTTTATTCATTCCAAAGCACACTTCCTTCAGACACCTGCCATGACTTGATGTGTAAAATCTCAGTGCTATAAGTTACTGAGATAATTGAAAGAAGACCGGAACTCAAAAGATCCAATGACATTTCAAAGATTCAAACTACATGTTTTTTTTAAATTGCTTGATTGTCCACGTTAATCGTATTTTTTATATAATTTTTGAATCCATAACGAACGCCAATGGTGGAATTTAGATACAGCGTTATGACTTCAGTGCTATGGTGCTCAACATGGTTCAAATAAATAAAACAATCCAACTAGTTTATTTAAATTGCTGAACACAGAATGAGTAAGTGACAATGGGCTCACATGGGGCCATATTATTTAATCACCTCACCAACTCCCACTCTGATGGCTACAACTGCAAGACCTATAAACGCTGTTTCACAAGTGTCTCTTTCAAAAATATAAGTGACTATCACAGTATTATAGAACAACATTTTTAACCATTAAATTGTTAGAATGTGACTTTTGCATGGAAATCCTAGCGAATACATTCATACGTTTAACTAAATTTACCTTGACTTCTTCCTCATACTGAAATCTTCTCTTGCTGACAATGACGTCTTCAATTCCCCTCCGGTCACCAAATTTCTTCTCAAACACCGTGTAGAATTTAAAGAGCTCCTGAGCCTGCTGCTTGGGGATTCTGTCCAGGGCGTATTTGTAGATGACTCTAACCCTCTCAAACTAAAAGAGAAAGCAGGAGAAAAGTTGTTGTGTCCCGTTGACCATGGATAGAAAACATTTCAGAATTGTGAGAATAAAGGGAGCACAGTGGCATGCATTAGACTTACGTACCTCTTTTTGTTTCTCCTCAAATCTGGCAAATGCCACAAAGAGGTTCTCGTCAACATGCTCCTCACCAAAGAACTCCACTGCCCTTTCAAAGACCTTTCTCCCGTGGGCTATGTAGCCATGCTTCTCTTCAAAGCGGGCATACTTGATCCAGTTCTTCACGTCAGGGTGAACAATAACAAGTACACTGTAGTTAAGGACCTTTAAAACAGAGATGCACTCTACAGGCAGGAGGACAGCATACAGATAATACCATCACAAATGAATTCACCTGTTAATAACACCCATCTATAGCAACAATAACTACTTTGCCAAACATGCACGGTTTGCACACTGTCGCTATTATATTTCTCTACTTTCAACCATCAATACAAGTTCAGCATCTGTATATTGGTTCTAACATTGACAACAACACAACCACTTCCTGCCGAAAGGATATATCTCTCATAGATGGAGCGGGCCTTGTCGATCTCCTTGTAACGCAGCTCAAAGTTGATGTACGAGTGCCACGCTTGTTCTTCCGGCTCCCACTCTGTCCAGCGCTCAAAGACTTGTCGGCAGCCAGCAATGTTGCCAAGCATTTCCTCCATGTAACTGTACTTATACCTGAATAAGAGGTAAAGAAGTGCTCAAATGACTGATAAAATGTTACATATTGGTAAGAGACATTGCATAAGCATTTTCTTAGAGGTCCTTGAGAAGTAAAACAAGTGTGACCACAGTCACATTTCAATCTCAAAATGTTTAATCAAACGCATGATCCAAACCAGATACAGTCGGTTTTCAAGAGGCAAAGTTGTTTCCGTACCAGAACTGGTTAACGCGAGGCAGGATGGTGATGGCTCTGTCCCAGATGTTGCGAGCGTGGTTCACCTGCCGATTCTTCATCTCCATCTCGGCATATTTCAACCACAGGGCAATGTTCCGGTGGTCTACATCCAGAGCACGCTCGTAGATGGAGCGAGCCCTGCAGGGGACCAAATGTGACAGCGATTAAGTTCTGGGAAGTATTAAAGTCCAAGTACAACATTCACATCAGACTCCATATATTTGGAGCACAATAACCAGCTTCAAAAGGAGAATAGTTTCTCAGGGTTTTTTAAGGTTATACAAGAGTTTTGGGTTATATGTTTACAGAAAGGGTAACTTTAAGACTTTTATCAAATCACTTTAAGGGTCATGAGGTTTTGAAAAGAGCTTGCCATATACAAACACAAAAAGACAATGAGAAGCCTTAGCCCACCTCTGAACTTCTTTCAGGCTCTCCTCCCATTGTGCGTATTTTATCCAGTTGCTGATAACAGTTCGATTCTTTCTGATGTTGTCTTCAAATCCCTAAGAGAATGAGTGGAGTCCAGCGGGCATTTTATTACATCAATGTATCAACTGTGCACATCACACTGGCAGGATCTCAGATTGACATTTTATGAGTGAGGTCTTCACTTTCATGTGCGGTCATACCTTCCTCTTCTTCAACTTGTAATCGTTCAACTCTTCTTCATCGGTGATCTTCTGTTTAGGCGGCGGTGGCAAAAGCTCGAGCTCCCTCTCCTTTGCCTCTCTAAGCAACTGTTCAGCTGTGATTTGTACCTCCGCTGGAGCTTTGTTTTTCACCTGCACAGAACCAATAAAGACGTTGTTTAAGAAGTAGATAAACCAACTGACTGGGAGCAATATTAGTTATTGAGTTCAAAATGTAAACAGTTCGTTTATTTAGTTGCCATAGTTAACGAATTACGTATCTATATAGCTAACCCTTCCTCTTAGCCACGACTGGGATACATTTCGATTTAATAGCTAAGCTACGTTATCTGGCTAAACAGCTAGCCAATCAGTCAACTACTAAGCTGTAATACGTCAAAGTAGCAAGAAGTCGTTGTATTTATGTTACTCAATTTGTACCAAAACTAATGAAAACGTGTTGTTTTAGCTAGCTAACTGGCTATACCATACAACACAATATCTTACTAGTTAGCCACATATAACATTTTTTTTGCCTGTATAAGCTAACTAGCTATCTAGCTATTTAGACATTATCTTTACCTTCGCCACTTTAGGTATCCTCTGTTTCCCTGCCGCAGTGGATGCCATTTTGGTGGGTTGTAGGACAGAGTCAAAGAAAAGCAGTAAGTGTAAATGACTCAATGAAACACGACGAACAGATACAAATTTTGAATACTTTTCACAACGCGCAAAGTGTCTCCGCCATGACACTTTCAAAGTGTGTGCCTCGAACGTAACTCCAAACGTAACCTATGAACTGTAACCCTTCACACCAAGACGTCATCGAGCGTTCCGTTTCTATAGTTACAACATCAGCTGAAACTGGTCCATTTATAAAGAAGAAATACAGAAGAACGGTTACTGACACTTCATGTATGATATAAGCATGAAAGTTAAACCTTGATTTGCTTCATTGTTGCAAATTTGTAAGACCACTACAATATATACGAGAATTGTTATTCTTTTTGTTTGATTCCTTTGCTGTCCACAGTGCTAGTACTATTCGTATCTACGCCAGGTGAGTTACGGTAAAGTTAGCTAGTAGTACTACTAGCTACCCTAGATAGCTAGTACGGTAGATATACGTACTCTATGTTAGCAGCTTTATGTTTATGAATAAACATTTATTAAATATTTTACAAGAATTGTGCTCTATGAATAAATAAAAAATAAATAAAAATAATGTGTCAATTAAAAATCTCCCTTCATTTTCAGAATACATTTTAGGTATATTAATTACATTTTGTTGATGGCCTGCAATTTAGCCACCCAGCCAAGTTAATATGATTCTTATTTTGCATCTCTTCTAAAATCAGAGAAGGATGAGGACCATAACTTCCTTGGGTGGCAAAGTTGAAAATGTGACTTTGAGGAGAACCGAGTCATCAGATGCACATGAGATCAACAGCTTAATCGGTCCTGACACTGTGGCAGTATTTGGAAGAGTAAATGTCATTCATCTACTGTGAGTATTTATAACCTTACAGATGTCTGCCGAATCAATCATGTATTGTTTCTGAAGCCATTTTTAGAGAGCTCCAATGGCACACCAGGGCCTCGCTCAGAGTTACATTGAGGCATCTTGTGGCAAAAAAGGCACTTGTAGCATGGACACCACAATTGAAGGTTTCCAACCCCCCCCCCCTCCGATCCTCTGTATCCTCAGAGAGAGGGCCAATCTGGCCGTGACCCTGAACAGTGCAAACGATAAGGTGCTGGCCCATGCTGCCTTCTCTGATCACCCCATGGGAGGCATCGTAGACCAGGCCGGTTGGGAACCATTCCTGTGTGAAAACTACGGCGCTGAAAACTACACGGTTTGTGTTCAGCGTGAACAGACGACATGCTTGTTTGTGTTTTCTCTCCTCTCCTCTGGGTTCAACTGTGTGTTCTTGTTACGACAGCCTCTGAACACACTCTTTCTGCACCTCTTTGTGGCGCAGCCAGACTTCTCCGTCGGGAGTGCCAAAGAGATTGTAAGGTAAGGAGACAATGTATGTTAATATGTTTTTAAGGTGTGGGTCAATGTGTGACAGGGTCAGCGTTTTGTACAACAACACACAACGGGTATTGCCACGACGCTGCTCATGATCATATAACAAGCCCTTTCATGAAATGAACTAAAAAAAAAAAGCACACATCATCTTCAACTTCTTCCGTAATATAATAATACCATGTTTGAATCTTGTTTGTGGCAACTAGCGATACAGCAGTCTGCCATTCCTATACCGCATATGCTTTTCCAATTTGATTCCGCGGCTGTTCCATCAAATTTCAGCAACACAAAATTAGATTCCGGTGATGTGATGTTGCATGCATTAGCGGCTCTTAACAGGGTGATGGATTGTGTGAAGAAGAGAAGTGAACATCTTCTCCTTACAGAACTGTGTTCAGCGCTGTTACAGAGCTGCAGTGCATCTGCTTGGTCACCACAACCAGTGGAGGTCTGGGTGAGTGTGTGTGTCACAGTCACTTTACTATACAACACTGACGGCGAGGTTTGTTCTGTGTTCTGTCAACTGCTGACATGCGTTTAGGAGGTGACTATTGTGAAGGATTTACAGTAACACCAGTCCCACTTTGTGTCTTTCAGAGCCTGCCTTGGTGGAGATCTTTGAGCCAATGAAGAGCCTAACGGACCACGGGCCCAAGTGTTCAGCATTTGTGTGCCAGAGAATCAAATATTGCCCCCATCTGCATGTCCGCTGTGCCAGGTCCGCCAAAAAGGCATCATTAGCTCTTTGGCTTTATCTATTTGTGTAATCTACCAATATACAGTATCTCACTGAAGTGAGTACACACCTCACATTTTAGTAAATATTTGATTGTCTTTTCATGTGACAACACTGAAGAGATGACACTTTACAATGTAAAGTATTGAGTGTACAGCTTGTATAACAGTGTACATTTGCTGTCCCCTCAAAATTACATAACACACAGCCATTAATGTCTAAACCGCTGGCAACAAAAGTGAGTACATCCCTTAGTGAAAATGTCCAAATTAGGCCAAATTAGAAATTTTCCATCCCGGTGTCGTGTGACTCATAAGTGTTACAAGGCCTCAGGTGTGAATTTGGGAGCAGGTGTGTTAAATTTGGTGTTATCGCTCTCACACTCCCTCATACTGGTCACTGGAAGTTCAACATGGCACCTCATGGCTCTGAGGATCTGAAAAAAATTATTATTGCTCTACATAAAGATTGCCAAGACCCTGAAACTGAGCTGCAGCACGGTGGCCAAGACCATACAGCGGTTTAACAGGACAGGTTCTACTCAGAACAGGCCTCGCCATGGTCGACCAAAGAAGTTGAGTGCACATGCTCAGTGTCATATCCAGAGGTTGTCTTTGGAAAATAGACATATGAGTGCTGCCAGCATTGCTGCAGAGGTTGAAGGGGTGATGAGTCAGCCTGTCAGTGCTCAGACCATACGTCGCAGACTGCATCAAATTGGTCTTCATGGCTGTCGTCCCAGAAGGAAGCCTCTTCTAAAGATGATGCACAAGAAAACCCGCAAACAGTTTGCTGAAGACAAGCAGACTAAGGACATGGATTATTGGAACCATGTCCTGGGGTCTGATGAGACCAAGATAACTTATTTGGTTCAGATGGTGTCAAGCATGTGTGGCGGCAACCAGTTGAGGAGTGTGTCTTGCCTACAGTCAAGCATGTTGGTGGTAGTGTCATGGTCTGGGGTTGCATGAGTGCTGCGGGCACTGGGGAGCTACAGTTCATTGAGGAAACCATGAATGCCAACATGTACTGTGACATACTGAAGCAGAGAATGATCCCCTCCCTTCGGAGACTGGGCCGCAGGGCAGTATTCCAACATGATAACAACCCCAAACACACCTCCAAGACGACCACTGCCATGCTATAGAAGCAAGGGGGTAAAGAGTAAAGGTGATGGACTAGCATGTCTCCAGACCTAAACCCTATCTGTGGGGCATCCTCAAACGGAAGGTGGAGGAGCGCAAGGTCTCTAACATCCACCAGCTCCATGATGTCGTCATGGGGGAGTGGAAGAGGACTCCAGTGGCAACCTATGAAGATCTGGTGAACTCCATGCCTAAGAGGGTTAAGGCAGTGCAGGAAAATGATGGTGGCCACACAAAATATTGACACTTTGGGCCCAATTTGGACATTTTCATTTAGGGGTGTACTCACTTTTGTTGCCAGCGGTTTAGACATTAATGGCTGTGTATTGATTTATTTTGAGGGGACAGCAAATGTACACTGTTATACAAGCTCTACACTCACTACTTTGCATTGTAGCAAAGAGTCATTTCTTCAGTGTTGTCACATGAAAAAATATACTCAAATATTTACAAAAATGTGAGGGATGTACTCACTTCTGTGAGTTACTGTATGTCCTCAGACGTTATGTTGCAGTTCACAGTCTGAAACATACCTTTTTTACGGACTTTGGGAATGGTTCAATTCGACCTGTTCACACAATTATATGTTAATTTTGGCCAGCGACACCACTCAGGCCACATCATGAGCAATGATCTTGGGGTTAATCATAGAATTCAGATGGTTATTGTGGCTTCTGTTACAGGGTGGAGGATAGCGATGATCTTACACACATCTTTGCGGAGCAGACAACAGCACTCACAGAATCCTATGGACCTTACTTCCTGGCTGAACTCGTCGAGGCTCAGGACGAAGAACATCACGCAGCTGTTTGTGAGGTTATGTTTACAGTTTTATATCTTTGCTGTCATGAGAATATTTTTTTTAACCTTAAAAACATTCCGCCTTTAGCCAAAACCATGGGTTAGGGGGAAAAAAACATCAGCTCATACGTTTATTTGAGTTTAGATTAGGTCAGATCGAGCATTTCGTTTTTTATGATGTTGCATCTGTCAGTTTGTTTTCTCATTTGCATCAGTTATCTCTAATTCACTGTCAGAGCATTAAGGCTATTTAAATGTATATAGTGTTAGTGCTGATGATATTGCATGGTTCACAGAAATCCTACAGGGCTACTATCCCCCTAGATTTAGAAGATGACAGATCTCTCCTCCCTTCCCTGCAACTCAAGCTGACGTGTTCATGGCAGCATATGGTAGATGAGAGTTGACACTCTGCCAAGACATGCTCTCACTGAACATATTGTGTCCAGACATCTGTAGCATTTTGGGGGTTTTGTCTGGATGTGTTCTCTATTCGGAGAACAAAAAGCACAACATTGCCCAAGAGGGTTGTACTATTCAGCCCTCACTTCTTCTTAGGAGCCTTGTCAATTATTCATCAACTGCGCACATTCATTTGTGCACCCTCTGGTACTAACCATTTATAAAGCTCTCATTTGGAAACCAATCATATTTCAGCGCCACACTTCAAATGATAGTTGTAGCGTAGGACTATTGACTGATTTTCAACTCCCTTGAAGCAGTATTTAGGCAATGGAAACATCCTAAAGTGCAAAATAATTGGTCATCTCTAATAGTATGCACATGTGCAGAATATTACTAGTGTTGATACAGAGGAATTAAACTGCCTATTTGATCACAAATAGCATTACGGTGTAATAACCTTTTCTGTCTGTGCGCTGTCTTCACAGAACGAGGGGACCGCGGTGGGTTTCATCAGTGTGAGTGGTGACATCAACTTGAAGCTGCTAAACGAGCACTTCGAGCTTGGGCCTTTCGACGGCCTGTATAAGCCCAGTCCAGAGCAGATGACTGAGTTGGCCCCTGAGGCAGAGGGACACAGGCCCCCGGTGTCCCATCACTTGGTGAGACCATGGCACTTGTGACGCCAGCGTTGTGAGTTTCGCGAAAAAGCTATGAAAATGCAATTCCTGCTGATGGTGCTTTGGAAGAGCGTCTGCTAAATGGCTTGAATGGGACACTAGCAGACCACAGGATAATACTGGAGCAATTAACCCGTGAGATGGATAATATTGAATAAGGAAGCTTGGTGCGCTCTTGCATCTCTTTCTGATAGGCTGTATTAATATGTTACTGCTCTCCTTGTAGCCAGAGGACACCCAGGCGTGTGCTGTAGGGCCTCAGGAGTCGGAATGGACTCTGGAACCAACGGTCTTACAAACACCCAACGCATTTTGCATTCAGTTATTTGCCATTGACAAGAAATTTGAAATGAGGTAAGTTCAGGGGTCATGTGTCACAAGCATAATTTGATGTTTATTGCTAGGTAATGTATTGATTAAGTACCTGTCTAGTAATTACATCGACAGTTGCGCAACAAATTGTCTGTATTAAAAAATATGAAGAAGAAACTTGCCCATTATTTGAAGTTGATCAAGTTTAGTTTTTCCCCCCCACTGAGGCTGTGGAAACAACATTTGAGTTTGGCAGCCCTCCAGTGTGTATCAGTCCTGGACTGAATGATAGCTAGTTGGCCCCCGCTGGGCCACTGGTCCTGTCGCCTTACAGCCCAGCTGTTCTGTAATATGGAAGCCAGTCACTCCCCACCGCGAATGAACATGTAATTAATGAGTATGGTGCTTAAAGTGACAGCAGTGTGAAGGGAAGAAGTTGAGCCGAGACCAACAGGCATTGTACTGAGACTGGCAGATTGCTTGGCCAGTTGTTACACTGCTGTGATCTCCATGCTGGCTCTGATTAGAGCCTTGGCGGAGGCACAGTTTCACTTAACTCCCCTTACTCATCTCCACCCACAGATCGACTGAGTTCTTGCCTTATGTATTTCAACTATTCCCCGTAAGTGCCCTCATGCACACAGTATTACTAAACTTACAAATGAACTTCCTTAATGCAGATGCTCGGAGATGCTTATGTTACGCGAACAGGTCGATCTGTCGTCTCGTTTCCTCCACAGGACAGGGATTTCTGCGTCATCTCTGTGCCTAAGCTGGCTCCCGAGCTGCCCCTCCTCCAGAACTTCCACCGGGTGGTCCCACATCACACCAGCATCCTGCCCGAGGAGCTCTACATCTTCCACCGCTCTGGCCTGCTCAAGTGGGTTCCTGTGTCGTCCTCCAAGAATATTGCAATAGTTTTACCCATTATCATACACATAAGCTGTTAGAATTAAAGGTGTGGAGAATTCACGGATGGGTATACTGAACATACAGTGGAAGTTGTTTGGACCACGTCGGTCACGACCATCTTGTTTCCTCAGGACGTTTGCTGTGAGGCTGGCAGTGACTGGTGACAGGCCTGCCGTCTGTGTCCTGGTGAAGAGACTCAGTCAGAACGAGTCCCTGCTGGAGGATCTCGACATGTACTTCCAGGCCCGCAGAGACACGGTCAGTCACGCTCAGGGAATACTACTGTCAACAGGACATGGGATTGGGCTAGTTCCATTTACCTCATGTAGCTCGTCTCATTATATCAATCACACCAAAACCGTTCCAGAGTGATTACAATTGCGATGTTGGAGGACTGATTGATCGTTATTGAAAGGAAGTAACTAAGCGCCTTATGAACCACATTTCCAGTGGTGATTGACACTCAAGCTGTGAGACAGGGCCGCGACAGTGCTCCAACACAGATAATTACTTTGGAAACGAAAATGGAACCATATTTCCGTGTAATCCTCATGTGTAATATCTCATCTCTCATCCTGTCTTTCTCCTTGTTGGTCTTCCAGAATGGAACAGCCTTGCAGGCGTTCGTGGCCCAAGTTCAGAACCAAGTCGTTGGGATTGTGATCATCCGAAATGAGGAGGTATTTTCTTGGTTATCATCCTAAGACAGATAGAAAAACATTTTCTCATAGTCTTAGTAACTCCTCCATTCTCTTTCTATCTCTCCGTCTGTCTGTTTCTCTCTCTCTTAGGACATAGATTACATCCGAGCCAACTACAACATTGAGAGTTTCATCTACTTCAGCCACCACGGATACGAGGAGCACGGCCAGCTCTGTCATTTTGTCCTGAACCCCATCTTCCAGCACTACTCCAAGCACCTCCTGAAGGAGGTACTGCGGCTCGCCCACAAGTCCTGCCTCTACTACCGTGTCTTCCCATCCTACCACAAACAAAGGGTGAGAGTGTGTTTAGAGTAACTCCTAATTGTGCTATCCCCCCCCCCCCCCCCATGTGTGTATGTGACCGTTAGTGTGTGTTTCCCATGGCAGGCGGAGATATTTAGCCAAAGTTTCTTGACTAGGGGCATCAGCTGTCATAACATGAATGGGAACAATTCCAGACTAACTAGAGAGCCTCCTGGAAAAGCCTGGTCACTGAACTGCTCCAGGAGAAAATAAGCTTAATTTACTCCCCAGGGATATGGAATATTGGTGGCTATCCTGATGGTTGATTTCTAAAAGAATAGCGGTTTTTGAGGGGGTAGGAGATCCTTTGAGGGGGTAGGAGATCCTTTGAGGGGGTAGGAGATCCTTTGAGGGGGTAGGAGATCCTTTGAGGGGGTAGGAGATCCTTTGAGGGGGTAGGAGATCCTTTGAGGGGGTAGGAGATCCTTTGAGGGGGTAGGAGAACCCCTGTAATGAAATATGCTACTGCACACAGATCCTCAAAAAGTTATCTATGTGGAATAACTACCCATCGACTTTTCACAGATCAACTGAAACAACTCAGCTTTGGTCAATCTATTTCTCTGGGACTATAAAAAAGAGCAAATAAACAAATAGATAAAAACACCTTTTTAAATCCAAATTGGAGGGAGGATTGGCTTTGTGTGTTGTTAGGTTTTGACTTTATGGCACCTCTGCGTTATCCAGCTGTGTAAGAAAACACATCACCTCATTAGAAAATGCTAACTGGGCCTTCTATGTTTTTATGTTTACATCGAAATGCCGAAATCCAAGCAAACTTCAACCTAGTTTATATTATGCATTTCACTGTATCAACACATCCTTCACGGTCTTTCAAGGAATACTGGAATGAAGAACTGAAAGGATATATTGAAGGTATAGCTTGGAGCACATTCATACCTGCTCACTGAATCCATTCCCATTTATTTTATTTTTCACTTTTGTAAATAAAATGTATTTAAACAAAAGTAATTTTTTAAATCTTTGGTGGAAATGCTCCTTATTTCTTTATGTTTCTGAAAAGCGGAAACACAAATCTGGCAGCAGTCTGGCTACAACATTCTCTCTCCGTTTTAACTTGACATGTTGTAGTAGCAGAAGCTGGGTGCAGTCGACTGCAAAAACAAAACCGACATGTCCCATCTTGTCTGCCAATTATAATGCAAGTATGCCATATCACCTCATTTGATAAACAGCACTTGATTGAAATTCAACAGTGGGCTTGTTCGATCTCTATGCCCCAGTAGCCTGAACGGGTGCGTGTATACCATGGGCTATGAAATGCGAAATCTCTCCACCCACCCACAAACTTGATGTGCACGTTGTCTAATCCGAGTTGTCAAACACAGACCAGCCCTCACTTCCCCTGAGAGAGCATGGTCATCTGGCTGATGGAGGGCCCCCTCGGTCAGCAGCGTCTGGGGGGACAGGTGGGGGCCGTCTGCTGAAGGAGCTGTTGAGGTTGCCCCCTCGCTGCAATGACGTTAAGCCGTTGGATCACTCCCCTTTCATAGTTTCCTGAGGGTTGCAGGACAACATTGATTAGTTTAAATGCACAAGGTCAGGTCTGGACTGGAGCGAATAATCTAATATAGGGAGGTTTTATTTGTTTTTTTCTTTCAAAATAATAACAGCAACTCAAAAGATTTTCAGTCCATATCATAGATCATCAGCCCCGTCACAGGAACTTGCTACAAAACTAAATTTCACATACAGAGACTCAAGGGGGGGTGGATGGTGCTGCAGTGGCAATATAATAACATGTTCACTCTGCCATTTAACATGGATGTGGCCTTCTGCTACCTGGCTAGGCATATGGCTGAGAGAGCTCACAAGGCCCCCGTCCCACTCCTCAATCCTGTCCCTGACATGGGTACCTGCACTCTCGTTTGAATGGATTTGAAAGAAGATTGGATGTATTTGCATTGGTAGGCTGGACCTTTCAGTCTAATTCTATGGATCCATGCAAGATAGTGGGATGGTGCCAGCTTTTGGAACAGAGTGGAGAATCGGGGCACAATCTTAGACACAAACATGTTTTTCATGTCCAACTCGTTGGAGTTCTGCCCGTGAGACGTATCAGCCACTCGACCAGAGCTTTAGGGCTTCTCTGCAGAGACGGGAGAAACCGCCAGAAGGACAACCATCTCTGCTGTTCTCCATCAATCAGACCTTTATCTATGAGTGGCCAGACAAATATCAAACATGAGTAAAAGGCATGTGACATCAGGCTGCCTGAAGGTCTATGAGAGCCTGAGAAAAAAAGATTCTCTGGTCCGATAAGAACAAAATTGATTGCCAAACGCTACGTCTGGCGGCAACAAGGTACCGCTCAAAGCCGTCCATACGGTGAAGCCTGGTGGTGGAAGCATCATGCTGTGCAGCTCCGCGGCAGGGACCGGGACCCTGGTCAGGACTGAGGGAAGGATGAATAAAGCAAAAATACCGACATCCATAAAGACTGAGGCAAAGATTAATTTTTAGCACGCCAATGACCCGAAGCACACAGCCAAGACAACAGTGGAGTGAAACTGCCCATTTATGCAAAGCTGGTGGAAGCATACGCAAGAAGCTGTGATCGCTGCCAGAATTAAGGGTCTGAATACTTTTTGTACGTCAAGATATTGCTCAGGGGCAGTGACAGAAGAAAAATGCATTCGTCCTTGGAGGGTTAGAACCAGGGACCTTTCAGACAGTAGTTAAATGTGTTAACCACCAGACGACCTTGCCTCCCCAACTACACCACGTGTGTTATAAAAGAAAGATTAATATTCCAGGCAATTCCAGCTCCCATGTCATTTAAATGGATGCCATCCTCTTGCTTCCAGAAGGTGTCAAAGACGTCTTAGAAAATAATTATGGATTTGCAGCAGTCCTATGGCCATTTGTGACATGGAGTCGGCTGAGATGTCCAGTGGGCATGGCATGGCACAGGTCCTGAGGAATTCAGTCTCTTTGTGACTAGCAATGTCTCTAGCAATCAGTTTCTTAAAATCCTGTTTCAAAAATGGAATTGGATCCAACCCGGACGACTAAGGAATCCAATTATGTATGTTTGGGAGCAGCGTGGTAACGTCTTCCACGCGAGCCCCAGGGTAACAGTTTCTGGAGCTGCCCAAAACAATGTCCGTTCCTGCACCTTGTGTTTTGGAACAGCAAACGGCTGAACAGTTTGACCCCGTGGCTTCCCACACCCAGTCTGGACCACTCAAAGCCCGAGAGGGCCCACGCTCCGTAAGCCACGATCACCCTGAAAGGTGAAGGCACACTGAGCACCCGAGCTGATAGACCACGATGACATCTTTTCACAGCCTTTTTTTGTGTATCTGGGTGTGTGTGTGTCTTCAGATTCTCCTCACTGTACAGAGTCCTCTACACTTGTCCATTTCCTTCCCCTCTTCTAATTACCTTCTGCAAACATGGAACAGGCTGGGAGATGATGACGTGTAAATAGAATTATTATGGAAAAGCTAATGGGAGAGGGAATCACCTATTTGGCTGTAGACAGAGAGCGCACAGGGTTTTGCCAGCTGCGAGAGAGGCTGTAGACATAACGTCTCTTCCTCATTTTGAATTAGTTATTTTTCTCTCCGTGCTGTTTTAATTGACCAATTCTGTGTATCATTCCTGCATTGGTTTTTATTACATGTAAAAAAATTAAAAAAACAAGCCTGCAGTATTTCTATAACTCCAGGGCCATAGATCCGGCGGGACAAGGGGCCATGACCCCCCCCAATATTACAGACAGGTTAACAACCCCCGCCATGCCCGGGGAAATAGGAACAATTGACCCTGGCCACCGCAATATGCAGCACAAACATGGCCCCCCGCTGTGTGTCACAATTAAACCAAAGGTGTTAGGCAGAGAACGGAGTGTTAGGCAGAGAGTGGAGTGTTAGGCAGAGAGCGGAGTGTTAGGGAGGGAACGGAGTCAATGCCTGATTGATGGTACAGCTCATAGGAATCCACACACCTGACCCCTGACCCTTTTCCAATGCCTCCAGTACTCCTGCGCCTCTGTCCTGAACTGCATGGTCCCGGTGCGCCCGCGACACCAGATTGTCTACCCCCTGGAGGAGCTGGGCATCAATGCGCCATCCATTCGGATCACCAAGGACCAGGTGGGCAGAGCAGCAGCTGGTCAACAAGGTGGTTGGTGGTTTAACATGCCAGGGATTGCAGATGGGTGAATATTCAAGGTCTTCAGGTTAACCAAGTGAGAAAAACCGAGGTTATGTGAGAAAGTAGGGAAATATCTCAACGTTTAGTCATTTACATGCCCACAAGAGGGCGCTGTTTTAAAATGTATGGATTTCCCTTTTAGCATGAAGTATTTATCACATCTAGAGAATCTTTGTGAGGGAAAACACACCAGTTAGCCAATCCATGTACAAACTGCATTGCAGTTTTGAACCTTGCACATGACAATGGCTATTTTGTGTTATTATTTATGTAAAACATGTCTTTAGTAGTCTTCCCTCACCCATTTCCTCAGGCTATTTTTAAAGGACTTATATTTATATAGATGAGGGCAGCAGATGGTTCCTCTGACAGATGGCTGGGGATGTTTGTCTCTGCTGTTAAACTGGTAACTCTTCATAGACCACTTATCATTCAGTCCTGAGCCTGGGCTGTGTCTCAGTGCTAACTAGCTTCCAGTCATTGTGCCTTTTCTCCCATGACCAGTGATCTGGCTGGACTGAACAGGTGGAAGTAAATGAGGGGAATGTTCAAAATAGGTGAAAGCTCAATCAAACACTTGTATTGGAAATGATGCACATGTTGTGTTAAAACACGTGTTATCACTAATAGATAGTGCTTTTTACCCCTTTTTTTTTACTTTCGCTAGCTACAGCCCATTTGACTTTTACACAATATATATTGCAGACTTTTTGTTTTACTGGCCTATCAATAATATCAATGGAGTTTTAGTGCCGAGTGTGTTCTGTACTAAAAAGACAGAACACCCTGCCTTGCTTTTTGACTGACAGGTCATGGATTTAATGAGAGCCTGTGTTCCGTGTGTCAGGTATACTACACATGCCACTCCCCTCTCCCCCATGTATCAGCAGATACACCTGTGTTTCCTCCTATCAGGCAGCCCAATTCAGAAGCCCCCTTTGGTAACACGGCAACCATCACATCCCGGCTGCCGCGCAGATAAGAGGAGAGCAGAGCACTGCCTCGCAGCTTTGTCTCTCCAACTGCGTTCCAAAGGCCACCCCGTTCCCCATGTAGTTCACTCCTTTTTGACTTGAGACCCCACTGGTCCGCGGTCAAAAGCAGCGCTGTACTGCAATAGGGTGCTGTTTAGGACTCGGTCCTATTACGCAAGCCTGGTGTCCCTCACAAATGTATTAATCAGATTTAAAGCACCTGTTCCCTCTGTCAATACGGGATCATATTACACCGTGCCATGGTCACACCGCCTGGCCATTATGTTGGAGGAAAGGTTAGGTAGCATCTCCGCACGGGGGGCGGGGGGGGGATGGGGCAGCTGCACCTGCCTCGCACCTCACCCACCTGGACGTGACGGATCAGCGCTGTGTGATTGGTCGTTACAAATTTAAATAAAGATGCAATGAGCTGGATGGATTGTTTTCCTCCACTTCATTACATGAGGTTTGATAGCATTTGCTCATTCTCACGTGACTTCAGAGTTTGGACCTACAGTATGTTGTGTGTGTTCGTTTAAGAACAGACCAGGGGCTACTGGCAATAACATAAATATAAATTGAAGGTTAGTTCCACCCACAGGTTTTTCCTTCATTTATGTTGTCCATTTTCCATCCGACAAGGTGTTTAGAGGAACCAGTCTGGCTAATTATATGAATGCTCCTGGACCAATTAGCGCACTCAGATCACAGTGTGTCTATTAGTGGTCCACGCCAGCATTCGTGGCCCTGGAAATATTCTGTGGATGAAACAGTGTTCTCTGCATTCATTCTGACAGCGTGCCATGTGTTGAATACTCTGACATTTAGAAATGTATTTTCAATAGGGCAAGTAACGTTAATGAATGAGTTACAATTGGAGTAGGAGTGCTGACACTTACCATGGTTCAGACCTTCCAGTGGAAGCCTCTTAAAAATATCCATCTTTTTTGATAAACGCCACTAAAGACTATTTGGATTTTTGGGCTGACGGCTGGCAGTCTCTTTAAGGTAGTTAAGTGCTCAGAGAAATGCTCGTCTCTGGGTTTTAGGTCGTTGTCATTCAAATAAACCTAAATGGGTTACGTTTGGCATTCAGCAATGGGCACATTATTAGTGCTGCTTTTAAGAATTTGAAATTGCAAAAAATTGTGCATTTATCTTGGTTAAATTGATGTAGCAAGTAAAATAACAAATATCCAATCCAACAACTGAATATGTGACTTGCACAAACACGCCCTGTCTCTCCTCTCCTCAGGTCCCATATGCGCTGAACCACATCAACCGAAAGCTGACCCTGGAACCGAAAGTCACCATCAACGCTAGGATTGTGGTGGTGGGGGCATCAGATACTGGCCTGGCAGTTCTGGAGGTGTTTGCTTTCTGGTATTGAAAATGTTTATACATAGAATTCGTAAATTGTGTATTTGAAATTGTTCTGGCCGCACTGGTCCTCAGAGCGATGCCCACGGACCCCCACATTTTCGGTGTATTTTCTGTGTCCCTGAGCGCGCACACTAACCCGACTTGTAAACCAATCATCAAATCCTTGAATAGGGGAATCAGTTGGGCTAGTTCATTGCTACAACAAAATGCGAGGGGTCCCTGAGGAGAGGTTTGACAACCACTGGTTTACAGGAAGCTCAATGAGATCCTCCTCTAGATGATTGTAATTAGTGGAAGTGACTGCTAGGTCTTAGAGCAGCAGCCTGTGCAGCTTTAGCCGTAGTGATTTGTGGAAATATGAGATGGGAGGAGGCTAATAGGCACCCCCACCCAGAGCAACATGTGTGAACATACTGTCCTAGCATCTCCTCTCCCAGCAGCGCAATCTGTACAACCAGCCTACCGCCAGTCTGAGTTCACAGTGACAAAAACCGGTACCACACTGTCACATTTTAGTTTCTTACAGTAAATTTTTGCAGCGTCATGAATGACCAATTTTCTCTTTTAAATCTGCACATCCAGATTCTTGCTCATCAAAGTCTTTGGTGACTGGGATGATTTGGTTGTTGAATGAGGTTTAGATTCAGGCTTGGATGAAAGCCTTCGCACGCGGCAAAACCCTCCAGGATCACAAATAAAAACACTTGTTTAAAGTGTTACTCAATAGAATAAAAAAAAAAAAAGATTTTTTTTCTCCTGCATTTGTCTTTAATTCCAAGAATCCAATCTCTGGAAATGTCACCAGACCTTTGGCCGGCTGGAAAGCTTAAGCAATGCTATGTGTTTGTGTTCCTTCCGTCTTTTGAGATTAACAGTTCCCCCAAACAATACGACACTGAGGCCGGCTCATTCGCCGCGAGGCGATAACTGCCAGGCAACCGGCTCATTGTGTGTGGAAGTGAATGCGGCGTGGATGGACGGAGTGCGTATCGCTCAGGGAGGGGGTTGGCAGGCAGGGGCAAGAGGGGGGTTGGGTGACGGGGGTGGGGGGGTTGGGGGGGGGGGGCGACGGGCACGCAGCTGCTTGGGGCTGGCATTCAGGAGGGCCGAGCGCTGGCCCTTTAATTAGCCACTCCACTGTTCTCCTGTCAGGGATCTTCTGCAGCGATCTGTGTTTGCTGTCACTAATGACTTGACTAATGAGGCAGTTAGAGTCCACTAAACAAATGACGAGGTGGTGGTACCACGGGGCCTGGGTGAGTGATGGGTCAGCTTGGGTTCTGCTGGGCCGTCTTATCAGACCGACCCAAACGGCTGGCCTCCAGCTTCCCCTCCTCCTCCTCCGCCAGCGTCCAGCCCACCCCCACTCCTCCATTAATTAGTGGGCCAGGGTCAGAGCCGGGGGGGGGGGAGCAGGGCAGCCAGATAAAGAGGCAGTGATCCTGGTGGTCAGTGAGGGGAGTGGTGTTTTCGGGGGTCAGATCCGAGGTCTGTCAGGGGCTGATAACAGAGCGACAGACAGCCAGGAGCTGGTGATTTGGTCACGCCCAGGGTCCAATAACAGACCTTAATGCCTCAGTGCTGGAAGCTAACCCCACCTTCTGGCTCCGACTAACACGGACAGTTGGATTGAAATGAGCTCTGGTTACTCCCTTTTCACAAGAAAACGCACTGGTTTAGTCTGTCGTTGTGAATAAAAGCTACAGCTGACTGGCTTGTTCTCCATATCAAGCCGAGTGGTAATATATATTGAAACTGATGGGTTGCAGGGCTCCGTTGGTACATTGGCTCTGCCTGGATGGGTATTCTACATTTCATACGCAGATTTGCAACTTTGATGCAGTGCATTTATTAGCCCACATCAATGACTTTCTCTCACAGCCGACTTGCAGGAGATCTAAGGCTTGACATGACATAGCTCACCCCAGTGTACATGTCCATTCACACAGCGCCATTGAGGCTTTTTCTGTTGTGTCACCAACGGGGATAATGTCCATTTGGCATCGAACAAAGGAGGACATTTACATCACAAGAGACCTTTTACACTTGTGATAGTAAACGCATAAGACACACTACTAGACGAACTCTACAGGCCTGGAACAAAACCGGATGAAACAAAAGGAAGGGCTTTTAATACGAGGACTGGGGGGGGGGGGATTTTTTTATGAATACCGATGTGGATGAAATGCAAAGAGGGTTTTATATTGAAGCATTCAGTTGCATCTGCACCTCATTCAACTCATGGAGAATAACAGCACATTGCTGAGAGCCTTTGCTAATTGTTCTGTGATGTCCACTATTATTCCTGGAAGCTCTTGTCTACTGTATATCTAGTATATTTCCCTGCAGTTACAAAATGAAACAGGAACCCTTGAATATAATTGCTGGCGAAATACACAGCTTTTCTAATCAGGTCAAGAGCATTTGTGTTTAGGTATGATAAGGTCCCCGTTTTTACGAAAATGTATGTAATATTCTGCACTGTGTCTGCAGTGATGTTGTTGTCGTGTGCTCTAGGCAGACTCTGCTATAACTAAGCATTTGTGTCAGGCTTAAGGATACTGTACACTGTACTATAAGCCCTTCGGTGTGTGTTCCTTTCCCTCTCCAGCCCACATCTGAGGTTCAATAGCATCACTCTGATCTCCACACATGGCTATCCTGGCTACTATACTGACCAAAACATGAGATTCCTGTCCACAAGGTAAGCCAACCATAGCTTTTCTAATTACCATTTAAGGATTTTATAGTGACCTATAGTTCTTCTGTTGTTTTCAAACATTCCTGTCAATGAAACGGCAGAAGGGTCACACTGCATAAGGACGACCCTGCTGTTGACAGTGCCAAGCAGTCCCCCTCAACTCCCCCCTGTCTTCCCTCAGCCATTGCTACGGTGACAGGGACCATGCCCAGCTGTCGCTGCGCTCCTGGATCAACGTGGTGATGGCCAAGATGGTGGGCATCGACAGAGCAGCCAAGAACGTGCTGTTGTCTGGGGGACAGAGGGTGCCATTTGATCACCTGGTCCTCTGTACAGGCCAGCAGTACCAGGTGAGAGGGGGAACTGCGGAAACACTAGGTTTCAGCGGTCAGTAGTTGGAGACATTCGGACATAATCCTTAGGATTTCTCCGCGGCGCGCAGAAAAATATCATGGCGTGTTGTATTTCTTTTTTTTTTTTTTTACCTGCGTAATGTCGGAAGACCACTGTGAGGTTTTTTCGCGATTGTTCTCTGCTAGGTTCCCTGTCCCACTGGCGTTGACATCTGCAACCTACCATCCGACGTCCAGCTCCCAGACCGGCCCCACCGTAGATACACCGGGCCGGTCCCGTCCAACCTCCTCACCCTCAATGACCACCACGACTGTGTGACAGCATACCGGTGGCTGCAGAGTCACTTCGTTGAGTCTAACGGTGTGTATACGGCCTGGGTATCAACAAGCTTGTGCCGTAATACCACTCCTATGCATGCTAAGCATCTTTGGCACGAATACACTGGCTACCAGGCTATTATGTATGTTCTGTATGTAATAAGTGCTTAAGGAATGATAACCCCCTCCCATAAATATTCAACAGCCTGTGAATAATTAGGGTGTAATTAGTGAGAGCGGAGAATATTTCATCTCTCAACTAGGTCTGCCTCTTCCATCTCCTGCCATTTACAGGGTGTTTTTTAATTTATGAGAGAATGGGTCACAAATGGTACACAATTCATCAGGGCAGGAAATTTAGGAATCCAGGCTGAGGCATTATTTTCTGCTGATGAAAAGACTGATGTCATTGAGTAGAATTAATATTTTCCCTTTGAAGGAATGAGTGGTTTAGTGATCCATACTAAGCCTATTATGTTGGCTAATTAGGGGGATCTCTTGGTTTTGAGGAAATCATCACGAAATGCAAATAGTTTTACTACGACTCGAACGTGGACTGACGATTGTTTTGAAAGATTCAGAAGAAGAAGTTGCTGTTGAAATGTTTACCTGTTTTTAGTAAAAAAAAAAAAAAAAAAGGAATGGAGGAATATTGAAGAGGAATGACCAATGCTAACAATATAAAAAGTCATACAAATATATAAAGTATATTGGTGTTCTAGCAGCACTGTCCAGTGCAGGGGCTCTGCAGTAGCTGTCCACTTCAGAACCATGGACAGAGACACAGAAAAGCCCTGATTAACAGAAACGCCTCAACGACCTGCTTTCATTTGCAACAAATGTGTGAACCACATGTTTGCAGAGTCTATAGAAATTACAATGTTGACTATGTTTCATTTCTTAACCCGAATTATGAATAAATAATTCAGCAACTTTTGTGATCTTTTTTATACAGGCTTAAGAAATGTTTCTATTCAACCAGAAGCTATGCGTCCAGCCTGCGAAATCACTTGGAAAACAACAATTGGTTTCTTTTAAATAGTTAGCTTAAGGGTAAAAGATAACCCGGCTGCAGGTGAAAGCAGACACTTCCGGAACCTTCCAAATCCTTTTTTTTACTGACCAAGAGAAGATTAGGCGGTTTTTGTGTGCTTGCCTTGTCCTCTGGTTGCCAACTGACCTGACCTTCCCCGTCCACGTACCATCTGAGTAATTTCAGAAGGCTGGCTATAACACACTTCAACCAGTCCTACTCATGGGGTCTCTTATTTGTTGTGATCATTTGTTTTTATTGTGGCTTTGCAGGCAATGCCGTTGTGTACGGCAACACCATTGATGCGTACACCTGTGCAGAGGCTCTGTTACGCATGGGCGTCCAGGGAAGTCGCATCCACCTTGTCCATCTTCCCGCCGCCGGAGCCTCCAGCTGCAGTCCCGGCTCCTGCTTCAGCAACCCCATGGTAAAGAAGGCCGTGGAAAAGGCTTTGGAGAAAACCGGGGTCCATGTGCACCTCGGCTGCACACTGGCCCAGATGAATGACGGACAGCACCCTGAGCCAATCACCTCCTTGTCATTCACCAGCGACGGTCAGCCACTCAGGCTGGAGTGCTCTGTAAGTTCAGATGAACGCCTCTGAGGTGCAGGTGTAGGTTTCTAATGATAATGTGGAAGAGGTGTTTTCGGGCTCCAGTTATCATTTCTATTTCATTGGTGAAATGTATAATCTTATGAGCATAATAGGAAAGTGCTAAGAGGATCATTTTCAGAAGATGTCGTAAATTGCCCGTCGTCCTTGGTATCTCCTTGTAGGTCTTTATAAACTTCTCCTCCAAAGGGGTGGACTATGATGCCTTCAAGACCATCAGCGATGCCTGTCTGGTTTACGACGGACGGCTGGTCATAGACGCCGCGTTCCACACCAACGACCCCGCCATCCGTGCCGCCGGGCCCTTAACCAAGTTCTCCCGGCGCTACCATGCCGACCGGTGGTCCCACTCCGACTTCAACCCCAGGGAGGTGGGCCAGGACCTGGCTGCCTCTCTGCTGGCCTTTTTCGACCCCACCCTGGCTCCCGCCATGAACCCTCCAGCGGACCTGGACCGCCTCATCCCCAACTATACACGGGCCAGGATCCAAGGTCCGCAGCCGTCCAAGACAGAAATAGCCCAAGACATCGAGTTCATCCGTGTGCAGTAGCTCTGATAGTGGCGAAATTCTGATCATAGCCAGTAGCCTCCTGTCAATTCCTGTTGATGTATTGAAAACCACACATGGTCACGTTGTCTGATGGTGTTATGCAAGGCCTTTTCAGGAGAATGTATTCCGTCCCACATTTCTGTATACTCTACATTGTGCCCTGGTAATGGAATCTCAGAGCTCCACGCTTCTTTTTCATTTCATTGTGTTTGATAATCAGGCATCAATGAAACATGACAGTGGCTGATGCGATATCTGGTTAGTCACAGGGTAAACAAGGTCACGTCATGCAGTGTGTTCACAAAACAACCACTTCCGCTTGGCCTTTTCAAACCACTGAAAAGGCCTTGAACTTTTTACTGAGTGGTAGAAACGTCATTTCACCGGGCATTTCACTGCCCTTTTGACAGAATGTTCGGTTTATCTGTGGTAGTTATCCACACATACAATTCTGTTATTTTGATATAACAAACTGTAGCTATTTATTGCTCATCTAATACCATGTCTTTTTAGAAAATATTTAACGAATCACACTAATGAAGTATTCCTTATCACGGTTGGACGCAGTACTTTCAAGCTCCCTGAAAGCATGGCATGTCTGTATAGGAGACGTTTTTTAGCTTCAGTAAACCCAGTAGACCTTTTTCAGCTGTTCTGCCTGCTTTTAACACCTGTACATCCGGTTTTGTACCAAGGCGGGAGACTGCCAGGGGGATACAATTATCTACATGTGACCAAACCAGGCATCGAGCAAAGGCCTTGTTCTGCTCATAACATGGAGGTAAGTGCTATTTTAAATGTTATAAATACATGGCTATGTGCTGACATGTGAGTACACATTAAGTGTTGGGGTTGCAGGTGACACTTTTTTGAGCTATTTAAGCTCAAATACAAATATATTTCCTAAATAATTTTTCTCATTGACCTGTCCTACTCCCTTCAGGGCAAAGAGATTTTGACTGGGCGAATAGAGACTGGGAACTACTTTCACCTGCAACTGAACCAGTATGAAATGGTGGAAACCATCACCTGTCTGTCCCTGAAACCCTTCCCAGTCTCCAACTACCTATGTCTCTATGGGAAACACCAGCTGCTACTGAACCGCTTGTGTTGCCGTTATGACGAAGGCCTGGTTCACGACCTTTACAGGTAGCTGCTGGGCTCACATAACCTTTACGTTACAGCGCAAAGCCAACAGGACAGGTAGAGACGGAGTGGAGAGATATAGTTCCATTTCAAATGTTAAAAAACAAGACAGTTTTGGTACCCAGTAGGGAAAAAAAAGGGTAAAGCAATGAGGGTTATGTAAATTAGCATCTAGCTGAAGGCTGCTCTCTCAGAAGTCTGTCGTCAGATACTATCCCTGTCAGTTTCCTGAACGACTAGCATTTGGAGAACTGTGTGTGGGCGACCTCGTTTCTGATGTTTCAACAGAAGCAACCCAGCGATATTGGAGCCATTGTCCTTGGGTCTAATCTGTTTATGCAGGTCCCCAATCTGCTTTTCTACTATGTGGAGGAGACAATGGCTTAGCCACCCAGCAGTGGTCATAAGGCTCTCTAACACTTTTTAAATCTGGATTCTTCACAGGGTCTTGTCGTCTCTATGAATGAGGCCACTCTCAATGTCATTATTGGAGCTGACTGAACACATCATGAACCGTTAAAATAATTGATTGGCGATACTGCTGCTGTTCGCTTGGGGGATGTTAGATGGATTCACTGACTGTGTGTGTGTGTGTGTGTCTGTGTGTGTGTGTGTCTGTGTATGTGCGTGGGTGTGTCTGGTTCTTTAGTTATTTCAAGGAGAAATGGTGCCTGGCAATATATCATGATCGCTTTCCAGACTTTGAGAAGGAAATACAACAGATCATAGAATCAACTAAAGTGCAGGTTTGTTTTTTCTAATTTTCCTTGATTCACATTAATAAGGATGGTGTTATAGGTTGTTGTGTTCGTGGACCATGCTTGGCTTTTGTAAAGGTGAAGCTGAAATAGAAAGGCCTTAACCAGGGCCTTCTCTGTTTCTCCAGGACCACAGTGGTATGTCTATCGCAGAGCTAATTCACAGGATGGTAGATGACAAGCTGGACTTCACTGAGGAACCAGATGTGTTCCTCAAGAAGGTGTTTGAGTCAAGTGGTGGATTGGCTTCCCTGAAGACCAGCACTCTGAATTACCTGAGTTTCAACAGATTCCAATTGACTATGTATGCACAGCCTGGACTACTGTAACTAACCCTCCATGCTATCCTGCTTCATTTCCATTTCAATAGTAATCACAGAAATATGCATTCAGTGTTGTGATAAACACTTTGTCATCCAACATAGTAAAAAAAAAAATGGCACTGTTTGTATTAAACCTATTTTTACAATAATCCTCTTCAGATAACCTATTTAGCGTGAACAAGAATACCAAAATTGTGTTTCTTAGTTTATGAGAAATTAAAGCTGACTGACTTTAGATAACAGGGGAAAACAATATAAATTCCTAACATGATTATTATTTCTAATGGTTAAGTCAATGTTTAGGGTATTGTCAAATTCAGCTTTCTCACAATGACAACTTGACAGTTATTGATTTAGCTAGGCATACTCTAATTGTGACTGCAAAGGTTATTTGGATAACTAATAAGACTTAGGCTTAGATGAAAGTAGATTTAGTGTGCACCAGGAGGGGATTTTATATTCTACAGCTGTATGGTAATGAGGCACAAATCTTCACTGCCTCTATTTGGGCAGCACACGCCACTGAACAAATAGCCGAACACGCGCCTCAACGTATTGGTTCGTTCAAGCGTTTGTCACAGATTGTTAGGATAAATGTTAATGGGGAGAATCATGAGAATATATGAACCTATAAAATGAAATGGCTCAATGACATCTAATGGATCGTGCTGTCTCTTGGCTAATAAATACTTTCTCTTTTCAGTGCAAAATATTTTGCACATAGGTCACTTTTTAAGAGTTTGCCTAATTAATAACATCGTTCATTACTATTGGAATAATTATTTTTATTATGTTGCAAAGGGCCTACAAGTCATTCTTAAATAGACTACATGTATATGGCTGTTCATAACTAAATAGGCGTTTAGGACTTTTGAATACTAAATCGATTTAAAATATATATATATTATTGTGAGAAAAGCAGCTGGGTGACATCGCAGTAGACACAAAAACACTTTCTAGACATCTGACGTAGTTTTTTGGGACAATGGGTTAAAATATTAACCCAAACTACATAAGTCTTCTCATCCCTAGCCATGCTGGTCCGTAGTCTAGCCTATATTTATTTTTAAAGATGGGATATGATTTGACCCTGAAGGAATTGGATTTCACTGTTGTAACGGAGAGATAATCATGGTTTGGCCCATTTGGAGACGGACGGCTTTGTCCAAACACACTGATTACGCACAGCACGCGCCGACAGTGTCTCTTGGTCAGATTGCTTTTGGGGAAATGTTTCCGTGCAATTTCTTTTTCAGTCAGAAGCTATATACAGCTTGCGCTAGCGTGGGCATTGTAATGCAAAGCAGGGGACCCTGTTTTATTAATTATGTATGCGTAAAATGACTGATTCTTATGTTCAGAGTTCAACTGTCGTATCCAACACATGTCGTTGGCTGTCTTGAAATGTTTCTTTGTTATTTTTTCATAAGGGCCTATAAATATTTGCATGTTTGATTTTACATATTGTTGTTTTTATGTCTTTTTAGGATAAAGCCTACCTAACCAGTAAACAGTTTGCCGACTTGCTTTAGTGAGGTTGAATATTTCTGTAGCTTAAGCAAACAAAAACATGCAACTCAACAGTCCGTGTGTGTGTTGTGTGTGTACTTAACATTATATTTCGGGTAAATAAACAAACCCATGTCCAACCATCTTGTACGTTACTCAGACCCCCCCTCCCAAATTTTAATTTTAGATTCTGATGGTTGTTGTGTAGTGACTGACGTCTCCTTCTAGGCAGATTAGAGCCACCCCAAAGGACACACGGCGACACACAAAGCCGAGGCACGTGTGCATTTCTATACAAACTCATCAGACCGTAAAAAAAGGAGGGTCTCGGCGTGTGCCTTCGACGGGACGAGGGAGGGAGGGAGGGAGGCAATGCGCGCATACTAATATAATCAAAACTCAGGTACATCTGTTTAGCAATCTGCAAATCCTCCTACATTTCCACACGAAACCAAGCCCCTCTCTCCACCCTCCCACACCCACTCTGCAAATCCATAGGGATCTTAGTTCCATCTGATTGGTCGGGAATGAGGCAACTAGGGGCGATGACAATGTCATCATTTCTCCTTAAAAAGAGTGCAGCTATGTCTTGGTGGAAGCATCTCGGGAAGTGAACGATTCAGTAGCAGGAGGACGGTGAATATCAAAGTGTCTGATGTGTCAGTAATACTATCCTTAACCTGGATTTTATTTCAGTATCTTCTGTGCGTCTGAAGTGCCTTAATTCGTTCTGCCCGCTGCAAAAATGCCAAGAGGGTTTTTAGTGAAGAGGAACAAGAAAGCAAACCCGGTATCTTATAGGGTGCGTGCTGACGAAGAAGAGCCGGGACAACAATCTTTCCTGAATCCAAAAGACGCACTGCCGTGGGCGACTCTCCCATCGTTTCCCGAGCGCGCGCCTGCAGCATCCGAGCATTGTGAAGCATCAGCCACCGCTGAAGCGCCGGTACAGGACGCTAAACCCGTTCAGTTTGGGAACCCGGAGGCTGTGTATAAGGCGAACTACAGCCCAACGAGGCCCGTCAGTAAGGACCATGACCGGGCATATTTTGAGAGACGGTTCAATCTCGGATCACCGGTGTCTGCTGAATCCTTTCCAACACCAGCAGCACTAACCACTTTAGATAATCTCTTTGCCCCGGTGGATTTAAAAATCGGTACAAGCAACAGCAACCGGACCGGAACCACCACGAACCCAATTCCGACCACTGTTACTGGAAATGCCACCAAAAGGCCTTCGAGCGACGCCGAGCGTAAAAGCAAGCCTTCATCCAAAAAACCCAAAGCTATAAGGAAATTACATTTTGAAGACGAGATGACCACGTCACCCGTGCTTGGTCTCAAAATTAAAGAGGCGCCCGTCGACCAAAAACCCAGACCACAGCCCGCAGCAGGTGACAAGCCCCTGGGTGAGTTTGTCTGTCAACTGTGCAGGGAAGCATATGGCGACCCTTTCGCGTTGGCCCAGCACAAGTGTTCCCGGATAGTGAGGGTTGAATACAGATGCCCAGAATGTGACAAGGTGTTCAGTTGTCCGGCAAACCTAGCCTCCCACAGGCGCTGGCACAAACCAAAGCCCCAAAACACAGCGTCAATATCTGGTGCGCAAAATATAAAATTAGAGAGTGATAAGACGACCGCGCTGGACAAGGCTGTGTCTGACGAAATGAAGGAACAGAGCGATAGAGACACACCCAGCCCCGGGCTGTCAGAGTCGGGATCTGTCGGATCGGAGGAGGGTCTCTATGATTGTCATCACTGTGGGAAAAGGTTTAAACGTCAGGCGTATCTGAGAAAGCACATGCTATCTCAACATGCCACGGCTTCCAGTAACAACAGTGAGGACCACGACGTCTATCCGTCGTCTCAAAACGATGGAAAGCCAAGCCAAGCACCATTAAATCTGAGTTCCTCAGGTTGCCATCTGTGCCCTGTTTGTGGAGAAAACTTCCCCAACAGAGCAAACCAGGAGAGACACATTCGTCTCCTCCACTCTTCGCAGGTGTACCCATGCAAATATTGCCCTGCCATGTTCTACAGTTCTCCGGGACTTACAAGGCACATTAACAAATGCCATCCCTCAGAAAACAGGCAGGTGATCCTTCTTCAGATGCCTGTGCGCCCAGCCTGTTAAACTGAGGAGATACCTGTGCCTTTACGCGTGGACGTCATGTGCGTGAAGGTTGACTCCGTCCTCAACCACTGCATTTAATAATGGGGGATTTTAAATCCTTTTTGGAGCTTGAATTCTATATTTTTCAGACTCATCTTAGCTAGTTTATCTAAAGAAAGAAAAGCATTAGACTGTTAAATTATTTTTCTAGGATCTCTGCACAAGTGCTATTGCATTAGCTTCTAGACCTAAGAAAGGGATATCCTAGCTGTACTGTGGTCATACTATTGGGTTTTAATTCACAGGCTGTAAATGTATCTATCACTTTATTAGCTTTAATATAACTTGTGAATCTGTGGACATTACATTTTAGCATTGTATCTGAACATTATACAATTTCAGAGGTTTTCCCTAGTGTAGCCATTAATGCCTTTGATTAGAGCTCTTCTACACTTCTGCTGTAAAACTGCCTTAATTTATATGTCGAAATAATGATTGTTTCTAAGTCTTATATTCATTGGCCAGATATTGTATCATTATTGTTATTTTACATACTGTATATGTAAACCATTATTTGTATTATTTGTATTTATTTATTTATTGGATTTATCTTGTGTAAATTATGTCTAGTGTGATTTATGTGTATTTTTTTCATGCCATAGCCAAATTATCTCTTTGCGTTGTTTACATAGATACTGGGAAGGGTGTATAAGTGAAGTAGTCTACAATTGAATGACCTTGAGCTTATCAAAAAAATATTTTGAATGCTCTTAAATGCAATCACATTTTTCCTTTTGTTTCAACTGTTTTGTAACTATTAGCTCTTACCGCATTTGTATGTTTCTGCAGTATTTGCTATGTGTCCAAATAATAAAAGCAAGAAAAATCCACATTGTTTGATTAGCTTGTTTTCTGACACAAGCCCAGGTGGGTTAAGGCAGCCACTGGGGGACGTTAAGACCATGTTGCCATTACGTCTCAGTAAGTGAACACAGGCTGGAATTGACCCCGGCCGGCCCGTCAGTCATGCAGTCACATTACAGGTGTTCAGCAGGTGGCCACACACTCCAAGTTTGTCTTGGCTTTTTTCCTAGAAGACTTCCCTTTGCCACTTTGACAGTGTGAGTCAGGCTGTCGTCCTCACACCAGAGACACTCTCCATTAGAGACAGCACACAGAGATAGAGAGACCCCTCCAGCAGGAAGCTGAGTTCCTGTATTCCTCGGTGCGTCCTATCAAATACATCTCGTCAGTAGTGTCACTAAGATTAGCCCGAGTGGACAGTGCAAGCTCCTGTCACTATAGATATTTAGTTTGTTGTGGTCTACCCGAGGACTGGTAATTATTGCATATATTTTTAAACACTAAATAATAATCACGTTAGGAACTGTCATTGTCTTAAGTTAACGTTAATTAAACCGTTACTGGTTTAATTTACTGACGCTGTATATGAAAATAGGAAACATTATTTTTCAGACGGTACTGAAAACACAGGGATTGCTGCCCTTTTTCTAGTGTGTCTCAGTTTCAGAGCTTGTCTGCACAGCTCACAGTCCGGTTCACACCTGGGCTGCACCTGGTTTGACATGGCAACCAGATCTCCGGAGGGGCAGGGAACCGTGACGGTCGGGCCTGGGTCAGAGACTTTAGTCTCAGAGCGTCTCTGTTGCCCAGATCCTCCACTTGTCATTACCTTTTGCTCCCTTGGTAGGAGCATGGGATCTCGTTCAGCATAGGAGTGTCTGCTGAAGGGTGTTCGGGTGTGGCCCCCCAAAAAAACTTGGCTGAGCTTAATTAACTGAAAAACGGAAATGTGTCTTTCCCTGTGGATTTATCCCTTCTGTCTCCAAGTAGAACACCTTTGTGTTACATGTGAGGGTTCTACATTAAACCCAATAGGTGTCAATCTGCCACCATAACGGGTTCCACGATGGGGACAGCTGGGGAATCCTTTTGAATGTGGATGATACAGACAGTTACCACAGATTGAAGGATGTGCCCTGATCATAAGGTTAGCTCCTGGAGCTGAGTTGGTAGATGTGCCTAAACACATTCCTTCACCTCCCCATCCCTCTAAACACCAGACCCTTCTATTCAGTTCTCGCATCAAGCCCTTGCCGCCCCAACCACCTCCCAGTGTGACAGACAGACAGGCTGAAAGACAGACAGACACACCGAAAGACAGGCAGAGAGACAGACAGGCCAACAGACAGGCAGACAGATAGACAGGCTGACAGACAGACAGATAGACAGGTGTCAGGCAGGCAGCTGGGGAGCGGGCCAAAGATAAGAAGGGCAGATATAAAGCCTTTGAAACAATGCTGCCGAGCTATGTAGCTCCGCCTCCAAATGAGGTGGAAATGAGGCGAAACATCCGAATGCACAGAAGTCCGAATGCCTTTTTCAAAACCGGCAGCCAATCGGAACTCAGATCGGTGGCAAGAGCGCGGAAGGCTGTGTGAATTTGGCAGGGGGGTGTACGAAACCTGGCACTGACTGGACCAGCGACACTGTGATTATGGAACGTTCAGGTCCACCGAGCGGAAATCTCAGTCTGGCATTGTCTGCGCGGTTCTGAAAGTGTGCTCGGTAGGGGCTTCCCAGTCAGTACCCCAAGACAAGAAGTGTCCGCCCTGTTCAGTGACACCTTCCTTCTCCCCTGCGAGCTGACATGATTACTGACATGAAAGCAACACAGTTATTCAATTTGCCTGATGTAATCGGACATCCATCAGATTCTAATGTGGTTAGCACAACCTGGCTACTTGTGTTACACGACAGGGCATGTCAGTGTGCGTGAGGGGCGTACGTGGGTGTACGTGCGTGCATACACGTGTTGAAATTAACCTGGACCACACACACATGCACACACACACACACACACAGACAGCGGAAGTTATGCCTGCCCACCCTCACCACAGTTTCCTCCCCACTCAGTTCTATTCACATCCCCCCAATGTCTTATCAACTTCTACATCGCTCCTAGAAAAGGAAAGGTGAACAGGAACTCTCTCAGCTTAGTCCACAGAGAAGTGCAGCACAGCGCGTGCCTCCTCTTATCTTCACAGCTCGAGGACAAAGAGAAAAAGAAGTCAACTAAACAGACTCTGGGCAACTCCCCGTGGGCCATCAAACAGACCTCCAGGCATTTTCCAGTACGGCAGGTGTTGGTAGCAGGGCCATACAACCATGTAGATAAAGTCAACACGCGCGCACACACACACACACACACACACACACCTACACAAACACAAACACACACACGTACACAAACACATACACCCACACACACACACTGTAGAACACTGTTTTGAAAACTGAGCTGTTTGTTTTGGGGCTGGTAATTGTTGTGTTACGAATAGCAGATTCTGGATGTGACTTATCTGGCCCAGTGCACGTAGAAAGAACAACTGTACAAAGAGGTTTTAATATTAATATTAACTGTCCATGTTACTCCCCGTTTGATCGTTCTGAAAGGTGAGTTTTGTGCTGAAAGAGTGTTAACTCTTTCCCCTTCCTACACAAGATGAATATGTATATATTTGTATATATATATATACATTCACCTGAAGGATTATTAGGAACACCTGTTCAATTTCTCATTAATGCAATTATCTAATAAACCAATCACATGGCAGTTGCTTCAATGCATTTAGGGGTGTGGTCTTGGTCAAGACAATCTCCTGAACTCCAAACTGAATGTCAGAATGAGAAAGAAAGGTGATTTAATCAATTTTGAGCGTGGCATGGTTGTTGGTGCCAGACGGGCCGGTCTGAGTATTTCACAATCTGCTCAGTTACTGGGATTTTCACGCACAACCATTTCTAGGGTTTACAAAGAATTGTGTGAAAAGGGAAAAACATCCAGTATGCGGCAGTCCTGTGGGCGAAAATGCCTTGTTGATGCTAGAGGTCAGAGGAGAATGGGCTGACTGATTCAAGCTGATAGAAGAGCAACTTTGACTGAAATAACCACTTGTTACAACCGAGGTATGCAGCAAAGCATTTGTGAAGCCACAACACGCACAACCTTGAGGCGGATGGGCTACAACAACAGAAGACCCCACCGGTTGCCACTCATCTCCACTACAAATAGGAAAAAGAGGCTACAATTTGCACGAGCTCACCAAAATTGGACAGTTGAAAACTGGAAGAATGTTGCCTGGTCTGATGAGTCTCGATTTCTGTTGAAACATTCAGATGGTAGAGTCAGAATTTGGCGTAAACAGAATTAGAACATGATTCCATCATGCCTTGTTACCACTGTGCAGGCAGGTGGTGGTGGTGTAATGGTGTGGGGGATGTTTTCTTGGCACACTTTAGGCCCCTTAGTGCCAATTGGGCATCGTTTAAATGCCACGGCCTACCTGAGCATTGTTTCTGACCATGTCCATCCCTTTATGACCACCATGTACCCATCCTCTGATGGCTACTTCCAGCAGGATAATGCACCATGTCACAAAGCTCGAATCATTTCAAATTGGTTTCTTGAACATAGATCTCAACCCAATAGAGCATCTTTGGGATGTGGTGGAACGGGAGCTTCGTGCCCTGGATGTGCATCCCACAAATCTCCATCAACTGCAAGATGCTATCCTATCAATATGGGCCAACATTTCTAAAGAATGCTTTTAGCACCTTGTTGAATCAATGCCACGTAGAATTAAGGCAGTTCTGAAGGTGAAAGGGGGTCAAACACAGTATTAGTATGGTGTTCCTAATAATCCTTTAATTGAGTATATATATATATATATATATATATATATATATATATATTCAGCTTTGGGGAAAAGTAAGAGACTACTCTTTATTTTTCTTAAATCAGCCTCTCTGCATGTATGGCAGCCATTCCATTCCAGTGTCTGTTAAATTCCAACACAGGCACACCTCATTTTACTTAATGAGGTACTGATTAGGTGATTACCTGAACCAAATCTAATTTATGGAGGAATAATATATCCTCTTGCAATAGGACCAGCTGGATGGCAAAAACAGTGGAAGTAGTACCTCAAAGGTAATTTGAATAAAAAATAACTATTCAGCATGACAAGAGTTGAAAAGAAAAGTTTTGAGTGAGGAAAAGAAGGGTTCAATTCTGACTTTCCTGGAAGAGGGATACCATGAGTGTCAGGTTGCTTCCATCTTGAAAACTTCAAAGATGGCGGTTCATAAGAACAAGGTCAAGTAACAGACATTGGGGACAACAAAGCTACAGACTGGCAGAAGGTGAAAACGACTGTCCACTGACTGAGATGACCGTCATTCAAATGTCACTCAACAACCGTAGGATGACATCAAGTGACCTACAAAAAGAATGGCAAACCGCAGCTGGTGTGAAGTGCACAGCAAGGACAATTCAAAATAGGCTCCTAGGGGTTTGGCTGAAGTCGTGCAAAGCTAGAAAAAAGCCCTTCATCAATGAGAAGCAAAGAAGAGCCAGGCTGAAATTTGCAAAAGACCATAAATATTGACATCAAGTGACCTACAAAAAGAATGGCAAACCGCAGCTGGTGTGAAGTGCACAGCAAGGACAATTCAAAATAGGCTCCTAGGGGTTTGGCTGAAGTCGTGCAAAGCTAGAAAAAAGCCCTTCATCAATGAGAAGCAAAGAAGAGCCAGGCTGAAATTTGCAAAAGACCATAAATATTGGACAGTAGAGGAATTGAATAAGGTAATTAAGTCAAAATTTCAGCTTTGCCCAACCCCTGGTTGTCTAATGGTTAGACAGAGATCTGGAGACACCTAGAAGCCACAGTGTCTCGCACCCACTGTGAAATTTGGTGGAGGATCAGTGATGATTTGGGGTTGCTTCAGCAAAGCTGGAATTGGGCAGATTTGTCTTTGTGAAGGACGTATGAATCAAGCCAAGTACAAGGTTATCCTGGAAGAACACCTGCTTCCTTCTGCTCTGACAATGTTCCCCAACTCTGAGAATTGTTTTTTCCAGCAGTACATTGTGCCATGCCACACAGCCAGGTCAATCAATGTGTGGATGGAGGACCACCAGATCAAGACCTTGTCATGGCCAGCCCAATCTCCAGACCTGAACCCCATTGAAAACCTCTGGAATTTGATCAAGAGGAAGATGGATGGTCACAAGCCATCAAACAAAGCCGAGCTACTTACATTTTTCTGCCAGGAGTGGCATAAAGTCACCCAACAGCAATGTGACAGACTGGTGGAGAGCATGCCAAGATGCATGAAAGCTGTGATAAAAAATCAGACTTATTCTACCAAATATTGATTTCTGAACTCTTCCTAAGTTAAACCATTAGTATTTTGTTGTTGAAAAACTTGCATCTTTTTTTGGTTATTTTGATCAGTTGTTATTTTCTACAAATAAATACTCTAAACGACAATATTTTTACTCAAACACATACCTATGAATAGTAAAACTCTTAATTTATTACTTACAGAAACTGATAATTTTGCAGTGGTCTCTTTATTGTTTCCAGAGCTGTATTTATATACATATATATATATATATATATATATATATATATATATATATATATGAAGCCATTTGAAGGTCACGGACAGTGGAAAATCAGATACAAGGAAGATGAAGACAGAATACAGGAGCTCACAAAACATGACTTTAAAGCCAGTTGCTGCTTTCCATCTTAGCTTAGCAAAAGGACGCAGACACACCTCCAGGTGGTCTGGTCTTGCAGATGGCTGTTGATCCTCTTGGCTGGATACAGGTGGCTGTGATACCCATCTTCCTCTATGTGATTAGCATGGGTCAAAAATGTAAGCTCCAATCACTCTAGGTGAAAGACCAAAGAGACCAAAGAGACCAACGAGCAACGAGACCAAGAGGCCAAAGAGGACAAACTGATTTGTTTGGAACCTGAAAAACAATGCCTCCAGCCCATTTCTCTTTCATCGCACCATCATCAGGCCATATTAACAGCTGTGTTAGGCATCATATTTCTCTTGTATTTAACGTTTTTCTCTATATATTTCTTGAATATGTATTCTTCTATATATATACTTCCTAAAGCGTTGGAACCTTGACAACCTTCTCTGACCTCCATTCACTGCGTATAATAGCCCTCCAATCTCAAGCACGTCACCCTCGTTTATTTGTACTATCACACGAATCCGTAGCCGACATGTTAACGACTCGTCCGTATCGAGTGAATCGTCCTCTAAAGCCGGCACATGTCTATTTGGTGATTCCTGAAAACAAAACACATTTCTCTGTTGTGTTCTCCCAACCAGACAGCTTTTGTGGAGCGGACAGCTGATTCCAACCACAGCACACACAAAAGAGCCCGGACCTCCTCCACACATCCCCTCACAATGCCCCAGCCCTAATGCTTGTAAATCTATTCACACATCCAGAGGCCAAGATAATAACAAGCTGTTCAGAATGAATTCCCAATGAGGCAAGAGAGGCCTCTCACATTAGAGCCTGATTGTGTTGCAGACATGTTCCTGCTTTATTGGGAGACGGGAGAAACAAATCCACCATTTAGGATCAATCCGGGAAAAATGTTTATTCTTGGGCTACAACAACGGTCGGGTGATCACAATACCATTGTTGTCCTACTGACCAACACGAATAGCCTGCCTACAAAAACATCATCCATAAGCTGAACACTGCTCTTTTTCCTCAGGCGGACTGGTAGAATTTCGCCACAAGTTTCAGCTTACAATCCTTGCTGGATTGTAAGCAGAACAAGGACCCACACACACAGTGAATAGAACGCCACGTTGCACCGTACAACCGCTCGCTGCAGTTTTCCGGTCACCTATCTTCCTCTTTCTCTCCCACTGTCCCTGCGCTGTTCAGTATTCCAGTTTCTGAAAGGTCGACAGAGGTTACCACAGTGTTTCTCAATGCCTCCCCAGGACACAGGGGCATAATTATGCAAATGGGGGCCTGCCTCCCCACCCACTGCTCCTGCCAACCTGCCGGTTGGCCCTGTGAGCCTGTCCAGACCGGCCTCCGACACGCACATACATCACGTCACGCGGTTACACTCACATAGACGCTGGGCCTTACACACAGTCACACACACACACACACACACACACGTGCACTTAAAGACACTGACCTGTCGTATCGTATGGCAAAGCACCCGAGGGTACAAAGGCTGATTTTATTAGTGGTTGATTGAATTTGTGTAAATTGATTAACTCGATAACAAATCTAATAGGTTTTGTGGCTTTGATGTGGGTTTTTGTTCATGCGATGTGAGCTACATGGGGAATGTGAGCAGGATCAGTGTAGAATGGACAGGACCTGCGTGGAAGAAAGACCGTCTCTGAGTGATGGAAGAAATAACTTTTCACCTGGCCCTGATGATGTAATGCACCAAGCCAGACAAACAGGGGGACGGGCAAGGACAACACAAGGTTACCAGCAGAGCATCCAATGCCACTTTATGTCATCCTATGCCACCTATGCCACCCTATGTCACCCTATGTCACCCAATGCCATCCCATGTCACCCTATGCCATTCTATGTCATCCCATGCATCTCATGCCACAGACTGACACCAGATTCAGTTCAGCCAGCATTCATGTTACAGCTGTCATTAATCAGTGAATTAATAGACTTTTACATGTTTATATATATATATGCTATAAATGTATTGTGTATATTGAACAAAACAGAACAAAACAATACAGTCAGGCCACATTCAGTGTGAACATTTTTTTGAACAGATTAAAAACTCACAAAGAGAACCAACATATAACTCCTCTTTCTGTTTTTGTACGGTTTTTCTATGTGTCACATTTCCATCTGAACATTTCAAAAGGATGTGTCCTATTGAACACATCCCCAGAAGAGTCCTTGTCGTTCCACTCCCCAATTCTGGTGATGACCTGTGAATGTAGCTGTGACCTTTCGGTAGGAACTAGCTGTTAATCACCAACGAGCAGAGCAATGAACCAGCTAAACACTCCCTCTCCACTGTGTTCCACTACACAGCTCCAGCCCCAAAAGCCACAGTCTGCTGCCTCTCAACAGTGTATGTCCTGGCCCCTCCACTTGTCCTCGTCTCATTCGGCCACTGAACTCTTGATGACTCGAACTAATGAATAGCCTGCTGAGTTGCATGGGAGAACAGCGGCCCTCCTCCTCATCCTCCAGAGGGGACCCTCCACGCCCGTCAGGCCTCTGCCTGTTCTTGTTCTGGGCTTAGACAGGACTTCGGGGATGGGGCGGGAGGGTTGGGGAGGGTGTCAGAATGATCGGTTGCTACGGCCCCTCTGTGTGCCTCCTCCGTCCTCCTCAGCCCTTGGGTGACAGCGGCAAAGTCTGTGTGCCCGAGTGGCCGTCTGGCAAACAGGCGCGGCCGGGCCCAAAGCCTGGCACGTGCCGGCGCAGCGGGCCTGGCCCAAGCCGTGACAAATCTCTGAAAGAGGCTGCTGCAGCTCTGAGCCACCGAGCACCTGAGCCTGGGGTCTGGGCCTCTGCGGGGGGGGGGGGGGGGGGGGGGGGCTGTCACATCAAGCTGGTCCACAGGAGAATACGCCTTTCACAGTCCACCTCCAGAACAACCCCCCTGCTGTTGAAGAGACTCCCCCCAGCGCATGACACCACTGCTGTCTGAGATGAGACAAACCTCCCTCCTGCATAGTCCACGGTGCTAGTAAGAAACAGTGAAGGGAAAGCCATGTCCTTTGTGCACTGTAAATAAGACTTATATAATAATAAAACCATATGAATACAAACACAAAGAAGAGCAACACTGAACGAAAGACTTGAAAATACCAGAGGATTTATAACACGATGACAGCCTATATGTTTGGCACAGTTCTTGGTCCAGTCCTCGGTGGTTTCATAATCTGGCCACTCTGGATTTCACAGGATTACTTGGGACACCAGAAGAGCATCACAGGTTTAGCTGCCATGGCAACCACGGCCATATCACATCAGCAAGTTTCACTCTGCAACATCTTCGCTGATCCAATGAAATGGTCTTCATTCTAAAAGACGAACAGCAGCGCTGCCCATCGTTAGGCTACGTAAGTCGGTCTTCATCGTGGAATGGAGAGATTCATCGTGACAGAAATGGGATGCTGCCCGTTTGCACATTACCTTTACAGAAACAGAAGACCAAGGCAAAACCTGTTAATCACACTCCCTTGGGCAAATATTGATCCAAGACGGACACAAGCTTTCAAGTCACAGATGATGAAATATGAAACACACATCAAATCTCTTTGTATGTTATCAGCACAGGCATCTCTTCTGCGGTCCTCTGGACGAAGGACACCGTGTCTTAACTGTCTGTCAAATCCTACCTTCCGTGGACGGGCAGCAAAAGGTTCCACTCTACAATTAGAGACGGATCTCTACTGTCATGGCCAGACAATGGCGGGGGTCAGTAATTGAAACATTACGGCACCCCAGCGTCGTAGCCAGAGGGGCAAGGCTCTTTGGTGACTGCAGGGGGGCTGTTTTGGTGCAGGCCACAATCAATAAATCTCAGAGGAGGGGGTCGTCTGGAATCTCCATAAACTGACAGAGGTTGTCAAAGGGTCGGGCTGGTGGCAGCTGATGCTTTCTAAAGAGATGCTGATGGTCCGGTCATCCTTAAACTCCATGGTGGGATGACAACACCTCATGGCCTAATGGAGACGCTGAGGGTGGACTGGACGAGGACAGACAGGCAGACAGACAGGCATGCAGACAGACAGAGGGACAGAGAAACGCAGTGCTTTAATTCAGGTGATGTTGTGAACTCTGGGTTTTCATTCTCAGTCCTAACACTTTTCCTGTGTTCAGGTTATGAAGGCCCTTAATATCAATGTTTTTTATAACTACCTGTGAATGTCTGGAAATTCCCTAACCACCATATTATACCTCAATAACCTCCTCAGATGACATGCAATTCAATATCTAGTTGATCACTTCGACAAGGCAAAAACTAAAGGCTGGCCTAAAATGCCGAAAATGATCCAAGGAAACCATCAATTTCTGTAAGAAGCCGTTCTGTCTTTGAATTGCAGGAATGAGAAATTCCCCTGATGGTTCTGGGGGGGGGGGGGGGGGGGCAGGGGACAAAGGCTGCTCACACTCGACCGCCTCTTGAGCTATGGTTGGTTAATTAACCTCCGTCAATCGCATTGACCTTCCCTGCGACGCGCTTAAGAGGCCCACGACCACGCCGACCCTCACCGAGAGGGATAATTGGCTTGTAAAAGTGCAGCCAATCGCAGACCGGGGGCCAGAGACAGTAGCTAGCAAGCTATCGGCACACCGACAGTCTGCGCCCCAAACCGCGTGCTTCCCCATGTAGTGCCATACTGATCTTATTTAGGGCACGTGGTAAAACAGCAGTGCTCCCTGTGAAGAACAGAGGGTTCCATTTGGGGTTCAGACATTGTCAGCCATGGAGAACGTCTTCCGGAGAGAAACCCGCGAATGTCATTAAGGAGGCTGAAAGCATCCAATTAACCTCATCAGCTCTCGGCCACTAACGAGGTGCTAAAAGGAACTTGGGCGGCGAGGCACAGCCTGTCAGTCCACCGCCATGGAGAGCACTGGAGACAGCCAGGCGAAGACAGAGAAGCATAATCCAATTCCATCACCATTACCCAAATAAGTGAGCTGATTAAATTTTCATACGCATTTTGTGATGTGGGAATTAAGACGGTGCTGTAACCGAGATGGATCATTGCTGAAAACCGGTTTTAGCAAGCCCCGCTACTCGCGTACACGGTGTAATTTCTGTGTGGCTGCGTACGCGACATGCAATTCGATTTTGGCAATCACATCCCCAAAATTATTCCAATAAATGGACAGAAGGGGAGAAAAAAACGGGCCTACAGCCAAAGATAACAAATATTATTCCCCATGCCAAAACCATCAATCTACTCAAACCACCAAAACCTAGAATTTGTCACAAATTGCCAAATATCGCCTATGAAGTGTTTTCGTCCATAGAGCCGCATGGTCACAAATATCATACTATGAAGGGAATAGGGTGTCATTTGGTATGTAACCCCAGTTGTTTGGTATGTTGAGCATTGACCCTGTCTGTACAAGCCAGGGCCCAGGCGTCTCATTAGCTAGCTAGTTCCCTGGGGTCGGGGCCAGCAGTGAGACACCACACACTAGGCAAGCAGGAAGAGGGAGGGCCCGGTAAGCGAACACCTCCCTGTTGTGGACCAGAGGCTGTGTCTCAAACAGCACCCTGACCCCCTTACGCCACACACTCCCTTTGAACAGGTGCCCCTGAACACCACTGTCGGAAGCAGTGCACTACCACGGGGATCGTTTGCTGTTTGGGATGCAGGCTGAATAACGGCACGGAACAACACATCGGTTCCCAGAGAGCTGTAGCCGGATCCTTATGGGGGAGAGAAGAGACAGGCTCTGTGTTTTAGTGTAACCAACTCCCATAGGTTTAGCAGTTCCTTACAAGGCACATTTGTCTGCTGCTGCTTCCCTTATCTGATGATGACACGTCGGGCGATCTGCACTGACTAGCCAAGTGAACCTGAGGGACATATGCTCACTCCACATCAGTATTCACTCTCTTACTAACCAGCATGTTAACGGTATGTGATATCAGGCAATTTCTGCATTAGGATTTTCCAGTGGCCATTCATTCCTGTTTATCACAGTTGGTTATTTTTTTCAGATAAATTACATTGTTCTAATGTGTATGGGAGCTGCATTCAATAATACAACATAACGTATTTTTCACAATAGGAAGTGTGCTGTGTGTTGCTTTACAGGTCACGTCAGTTCTCTTAGGTGGGGTAGCAGCATTTATTTGAACCATTTGTTAATATTTTTTTTCTATTTATTAAACTTCTATAATAGTTTTTATAGAATCCCAAGGTGCGTGAAGACCAAAGAACAAACAAGTAATATACATTCCCCGGCCACTTTATTAGGTACACCCCTGTCTAATACCAGGAAATACAAGAGAGGATGGAGGCTAAAGGGTGCCTTTTTCTAACCATAGTAACAGCCAGTCAAATAGTTGAAACAGCCAACCATGCCAAAATGTTTCAGCTTGTCAGGCAATTTGCAAATACACAAACACAAAAAACAAAAATACAATACAATCATGACAACCCAACACTATCAAAAAGAAAACAGTCAATAAGAAAACAATTGAAAACACAAATAACTCAATCTTTTTTTTAAATGTATAGTGTCTGTACCTAGACTGCCATAATGGCACCATGGCAACTATATAATTTGGTCAGCAGCTTCGGGAGCCATTTGAACTGGAACAATGATGTCAGTAACAGGTTCAGAAAATCAAACCGATTGGATTAGTTCAAAGAAAATTGCATGGGAATTAAGACGGTGCTGTAACCGAGATGGATCATTGCGGAAAACTGGTTTTTATCACTGAGTAGCATAATATGAATTCATTAATCAATGAACATGTATAATATAGATATAAACAATAATAAAAATGAAAAAAAACAGAACTGACACCAAAAAGGATGCTTCAGTGTTCTCCTATTGCTTCCACTGGCTAATAGGGCTGTATTCTACAAAGATACTGAAATACGGGGGAACAGAAGTAATACCAGACCACATACCCATGTACAGCGAGGTCTGCTCAGCACCTTATGGAGTCCTGGCCGCAGACCCTGTTCTGGGCGACAGACAGACACAATGATCAAGGGCTTTAACGGTGTCTGTGACCAACCAACTATGCTCCGCTGGATGTCATGGCAGTGGGTATGATGCCACGTCAAGCTGGCACCGACCTAAGAGACAAGACGTGTCTGCCTCACAGATGGCCCACCCTGTTCCCTCCGTCCGGTGGCCAAGCCTATCCAGGCTGGTCTGCCCAGGTCTCTGCTAGCCCCGAATGCCATGCCAATGCCCGCCCCCCCCCCCTCCCCCCCGCCCACCTTACCACCCTTGCTGCTGGCACTCTGCACAACACCCCCCACACCCCACAACCCACACCCCCACAGTCATCTCATCTATTGTCGTAAATAAATAACAACAACAAACAGCAACAAGAGTGCGGACACCCGGCGGACCCCGTCCACCATATGGGACCTGCTTGTTTTCAGGCGTTGCGCGGTAACACAGAGGCCCCAGGTGGCGACACTGAGCCCCGTCCCACTTTGCAGGGCCGTCAAAGGGCCTCCGTTGCTGCGTATTCAAATTAGCCCGCTCCGCGTATCACAAAAGGCTCGCCTTTCAACTTCCATTCGATTGTTTGGGCTCAGATGTGTAAAACACAATGGCGGACAATTAACCAAGCCAGCCTTAAAAAGGGCCGAATTGAGGAGAAAGTTATCAGAAGAGGTCCGGGCGGTGTGACTCATTCTGCATTAGGCTTTGAAGACATCCCTGGTGGCCGGTCCTGGGTTGGTTTAACATTAAAAGCCTGACCATCTTGGCACCTTCTTCAAGGGGAATAGCAGTGGTTTGATCTCTACTGCATTAGTGCTAAGCCTTTGTTCTCCTGAGGACCGTCAAATGGACTGACAGGCTACTTCCTGAAACATTTGTGTGTGTGTCCCCAGTGGCACATTATTTCTTTTTTAGTGCACTACCTTTGATGCACTATATAGGGAATAGAGTGGCATTTGAGATGCACCTACAGGGAATAGAGTGCTATCTGAGATGCACCATCTCCAATACAACCTCTTTACAGCCGGCTGAGGACAGGACAGCTATATATATGGGCTGTCAGACAAGCCCTTCATAACTCAAGACGTATTGTCATTCCCTAAATGATTGTGAACGTAAAGCAATTTGATTGTCTTGACTGGCTCCTCGTTTGCACAGGGCAAGCTTGTCTCTGCAACTCTGAAGACCAGTGTTATCCTTCTTTCATGGGACTTTGCGAGCAGTTCATGAGCGATTTCCTGGAATTGGTTCATCAGGAAACGTGAGTTAATCTACAGGCAGCAGTAATAGCCCTGTATGTGTTCCTCTGAAAGAGGCAGAGGTGGACAAAAAGCAAGAGAGACAGACAGAAAGAGAGAGAAAGCGAGGGGGAGAGATGTAGAGACAGACAGGCAGACAGACAGACATAGAGATATGTAAAGTGAGAGAGACAGAGAGTGAGATAGACAGTGAGTGTGATAGAGACAGAGAGGGACAGAGACATACAGAAAGGTAGAGAGAGACTGACAGACAGACAGGCAGACATGTAGAGTGAGAGAGACAGAGAGATTTCTGCCATGAGGAAAGAAAAGTTAGTGCCACAAAACCTCTCCATTCTCACCTGTAACTGAATGCACATCACTACATTATGTATATATTTTGTTTAACATTCAATGGTCTCTATCCTTTTAAAACTTAAAAGTATTGTTAATTTGTTATCTTTAATAATTTGTACTCTTTCAGTGGTGTTGCTGTATTTAATTCCCACTTGCTTTGGCAATGTCCACAAATGCAATTGTTTTCTATGCCAATAAAACCCATTGAATTGAACTGAGCTGAGACCAAAAGAGGGACATGTAGAATGAGAGTCAGAGAGGGACATGTTTAGTGAGAGAGACAGAGAGAAAGACTATTTTATTTGTGCTTTTATTGTTTCATTGTATTTATTTTTGTACATTATCACTATTGCTAACAAAACATGTTTGCTTTGGCAACAGTGGCAACCATCCATTCATGCCAATAAAGCACCTATTGAATTGAAAACGAATTGAGAGAGAGACATGTAGAGGGAGAGACACAGAGAGAGAGACATGTAGAGGGAGAGACACAGAGAGAGAGACATGTAGAGGGAGAGACACAGAGAGAGACAGGGGGAGACAGGGGGAGAGAGCAAGCAGGGTGTGAGGACTCTGAGGACTTGTTACCAGAGCAAAGGGAACATGGGGGAGGCCAGCCTGCTACTGTGGTGCTGAGAACAGCTCCCAGAGCACAACACACCGTAGGTTATACTTCTCTCTCAGAGCTTCCTATAAGCTACCACATTATCCAACAAAACCTATCTATATTACCTAGCACAGCCTACCCAAATAACCCAAAACTTCCTATATATACTACCCAACACAGCATTACTACATTACCCAACTCAGCCTAGCTACATTACCCAACACAGCCTGTAATTGTATTGTTCTGACTATGTCCATGCTACAAGTTTTTGTTCAACCAGAATTCACTTTTTTAAACAGTTAACATGCAGGCCAAAACTGACACATTGTTGGCCAAAATAAAATAAAAAATATATAAATACGTAATGCACTAAGAATCGCAAAACATTAAACACAAGCTAGAAAATAAAGTTCTTGCAACAAAACCCATAACTTGTTCACCAAAGGTGACCAATGCAGAAAGAATGTCACTTAAGAATATAAATATCCAAATATCTTGCTTTTTTCAAAAAACAATAGGTTGAGAGTCCTTCCGTCCTTGTTGCATACAATGTTGTAATGATCCTTTAAAATCCGTCTGAAGGCACGGGTATAACCAGGAGAGAGAGGGAGAGACAGGGAGAGAGAGGGAGAGACAGGGAGAGAGAGGGAGAGACAGGGAGAGAGAGCCTGTTAGCATACTAGAAGCCCCAGACCGGTGTGGCCCTTGAGCAGATGGATGTAAAACCTCCCCTGGCCACAGTGGCAGTTCACTCAAGATTACCACCTCAAGCTAAAATAAAAAAGCATCACTTCCAGGCTTCTTTCTTTCTCTAATTTCCTCCCCCTTTCTTTCTTACCCTCTGCAAGAGGGGTGGGGCTATTGGACAAGGGAACCGGGAGAGAAAAGAAAATGGACTTCTGTGTGTTAGCAACAGCTTTTTTAATCCTAGCCCCAAGCCGCAATGTGCAGTCAAGCGAGCTATTACATGGCAACAATTAAGAGGGCCGGAGCCCAGCACCTGGTCTCTCCCCATTTGTGGCCTTCAGCGGCAGCTGACTGTACAGTGTCCCCTGCCAGGTGGTTCCACTTCAATCACATTAGCTAGTCACTCTAGGGTTAACAAAGAGGCTGTCCCGGCCCAATCTGCCGTCCGGCCCACAGCCCCACAACACACCCACGGCAGACACACCAGCGCTTTTCTTATTGGCTCTGGAGACAATGCATTTTAAAACTCGTTAAAATTAAGATCCCTCCACAGAGCTGGATAATTAAACTATGGACACTGGGCTCCTTGGAATCTGAGGGCCCAGGGTTTCTTTTTTTTTTTTCGGGGGGGGGGGGGGGCGGGGGCACCGGCTTTATCCGCTTACCCGGTCCATTTGAACACAGAGCGGAGGATCATAAAGGGGCTTTTCATAGACACACAAAACAGATGGAGGTCAATTGAAATGAGACGAGGCACTGTATGTATCTGCCGGGGCATCTCCGTGTGGACATTGTGAGGAGACGCACAAAAACAAGTGTTGCTAGCGGTGAGTGTAGCCGCAGTGGCCGCTCGTTGCTTCGGTCCATTTCCTGCCACAATAAACAGCTCAGCTATCAACAATGACAACAATAGTTATGGACAAAGCTGTCAGGATTCCAATCAATAGTCATTAGTAGCCACAGAATACATGGCAAATAAAGACATATGGCCTTCAAGCTAATGCATCTCGTTTTCCTTTTAACAAACCATTTAGGGCATGCATTCCACAACCTGTTGTACGGACTTGTTTTCCTGTGTGTTTACATTGAGATTAACGGGGGGTGGGTGGGGGGGGGGTTTCTTCTTAATGGACACGTTGATAAAAGCATTAAATGTGGCTACTGTGAGAGTGAGCGATGAAACGTGTTCAGTTTAGGAACCGAGGCTCACGATGCAGAGTATCGTGGAAATATTTGCTGCTTCTAAGAAAACCACTAGTCAAGATCCTATGCTGCTTGAAACAGGATGAAGGGAGGCTGTGTGTGGGGATCTCCGTCATCTCTGTTAAGTTTTCATTTTGGGAGTTTAATCGACATTCTAAAATGGCGACAGCGTCCTTTCCTTTTTTCAGCTAGAATTAAAGCCGACTGAACATCCCGTCTCTAGCCGCTTCGTTAAATACTGAACATCAATCACCACAGGCTGGATTTGGGTGAGGTAAAGAGAGGAGAGCAAATCAGAGCAAAGGAAAGGAAAAGACTGATGTAAAGAGGTGGAGACAGCCACAAATTTAAAGGGAAGGATCTCAGCTAATGCTAAAGGGTTGAGTATGTTCTTCACAACAGAGTGAACAGGCAAAGACTAATAATTAATTGATGGGTCAGTGCATTATGCTACTTTACCCACTTCAAAGGCTGTTCATCTGAATCTGCTTCCTTGCCTTTGTCCCATGGGCATGGGTCAGAGGTAGTGCACTGAATAGGGAATAGGTTGTCATTTGGGACGTGGTAAAAAAAAAAAAAAAAACCAAGGCAGGGATTCAGATCAACAGCCTTTGAACTGGGTAAAGTGGCATAATGCGCTAATCCATCAATTATTAACAATTCCTTCCTGGCGCGAAATAAACACGGCAGATGGGTGACGTCATCAGTAAAGACATTTTAACAAGGAGAATTACTGCTTTAGGTGGTGGAGGGGTGTTGTTGTCTGATACCCAAACTCCTCCCGGTTCCCTACATAGCACACGAGATTTGACAGGGCCGGCGTGACCACAGATCAGCCTTGGAGGTTTTACGTAGGGGCCGAGGTCAAAGGCCGCACCCATCTAAAGTTCAGCAGACGCCCCAATGCTGTGGTCGCTAGGCGTACACACAAGAACAAAACACACAGGAAAACAACACACACACACACACACAGGGAAACACCCACTGACAGCCCGAGGAGGCCCTAGCGTTCTGAAGGTACGATATCTCTCCACGCCAGACCAGACTCCTTAGCAGCTGGTCAGTTAGCAGGCCACATCAGCGTCAGCCTGCTCCACTGCTAATGGGATTAGTTTAAGCCATGCAGCGGGGAAAGCAGAACCTGGGGGGACAGACGGGGCCCGGAGGGAGGGGCACCGCAAACCCCCTCATCCACCCCTTTCTCCTCGTTCCCTCCGCGCCGTAACTGCACCCCTCCGGATCGTGGAGACACTGCAGGTATGTCAGCCCGCCCTCCACACCGAGCCTTCAGAGAGGGGCCGGTGTCAGCTCAAGACCAGCCCAGAGGAGTTGGTCACGCGTGATCACACTAATGGCATCTTCGCTCGTCTCAGGTTTCCTGGTGAAGAGGAAAGCTTCTCCGTCCCTTTCAGCAGGATTTAACGCTCATGTGGTGATATTTGCGTGTGTTATTAATTTGAATCAATTTATTGTGTCTTGTTCCTGGTCCCTATTTGATCATGTGACTCAGGGACAGAATGATAGGTTTTTCCCCCACGCCGACTTTTCAGTTTCTGTTCAGATGCTCTAACTGCTAGAGTACCTGCCTCCCCACTTGATTAACGATAGACATGCTGGATTGGTGTTCATTGGGTGGAAGGTTAGAGAGGTCAGATGAACTGAAACTTCCTCCTCCCCATTCGCCCTCAGATTGCTGCAGCGCCTTCCACAGGTCGTTCTGATGCTTTCACAGTAAAGGGATTCTTACGCAACTCCATCAAGTTCCAAAAGGCAGATGAGACTATTCCTGCACCCCCCTATTAAAAAACTGGTGCCATTATAGGGAATATCCTGCCTTCACACTGGCCCCGCCCCTCTCTCCCTGGCTCCAATGACCACACCCCTCTGTCCCTGGCTTCAATGACCCCGCCCCTCTCTCCCGAGCTCAAATAAATGATCATCAGTATTCTAACAGGGTCTCAAACAGACTGGGGCTGACTAGTCCGCCCTAAACCAGGAACCAGTAAAACCCACTCTCTCCCCATAAGGCTATTATCACCACCAATCTCACTTACTGAGCCCCATCCTGACACCCCTCAGACGAAGGGCTTTGATGGGGATGTTGAAAGCCTCCGTCTCTGCCTGGAGGAGCCATATCAACACCAACAACATTTCAGCACTCCGAGACAGCCCTGAAGTGCACAGAGCGTTGCTTCTTTGGCTGAGGAGTGTGTGTGTGTCTGTGTGTGTGTGTGTGTGCGTAGTTATCTCTACAGCACCGCCACCGCTCCATAATTCCAGCTAAAAGCCCCAGGCGGAGGCTGGGATTGGGGATGATTGTGGAGATTGATCTGTGCCAGGAGATGGCCGCAGTGGAAGCCGCTGTGGTGAGTGACTGTGGACCACATCGATCCCAGGCCCCATGCGAGCCGCGCCTCTAACAGCCCACGTCACATGTCCTTAATCCATCACCTCTCATCCATCCATCAGCAGGCCCCCGTCATTAACTCAATCTACCAGACAACTCTCCGCGACAGACAACTGGAGGCCCCAAGTCATGGAGAACTTCCCTCTCTCCAAATGGATTTCTAAACAGCTTTCTAACGAATGTAAAACCGAACTCCCTGGGTCTCCGGTAAAACCTGCGGAGGGTCAGAGATTCCCGACATTCGGTGAGACCCTGGACACTCAGACAGGGAGACTGTAGGGAGACACTCACCCTGTGAGAAGACGGAGGTTCTGGCAGAGCGTCTTGCGGTGGAGGCATTACCATGCTTATCTTCTCCGTCCCGGGACAGAAGGCCCGACGATCCTCTCTTCCAGACCGGTGATGACACACGTCGGTCGACTCGTAAACAGCGCCCTACTGCTGTACGCCGGCCCGTTGGCGCTGGTCAAACGCAGTGCACTAGCGTGGGGACAGTGTGCCGTTTGGGACCTCGCCCCGGCAGCTAGAGGCGCTTCAGCCCTGCCGGGCTCCAGGGAGAGGCTCAGGACAGAGCTGGCTGGGCGCTTAGCCACTGATAAATCACTTGGCTTTCGGTGAGCGACAGCTGCCTACACTCCGATCACACCAGGGCCCCGGGGGACACAGCAGACAAATGGAACGAGCAGCGCTCCGCGCTCATACGCGCACAACACCGAGGGGACTGTCTTGGAGGACCACGGGGGAGAGAGGGAAGCAACCCCCCCCCCCCCCCCCCCCCAGCAGAGATCAGCCATTCCAGGCGGTCATTCCGTTGAAGTTTGCGGAATAATGATGATTAGAATGGGAGCTGGCTTGAAACGTTGCACTGTGGTTCCACATTCACACTGGAAATGGAGCCTCTGCCACCCACTTACTGCGGTCCACCGTAGCTGTCACAGGCCCGGCCAAGATGGCTGGCGGGCCCGTTAGGTCATTTCCTCTTCTGTATCGGCAACCAGCCATGCTCCATCTTTTTTACTTAATTAAGATGCAAATAAATCTCCACTGAGTGATTATATTATCCCTCGATTCACCGATTTGCACTGCCGTAATTGGGAAGGAACAACAGGCCATATTGGTTGTGGAGGTCGGGGGTTGGGTGTGGGGGAGGGGGGGGGGGTTATTACCATTATTAAAGACACTGGGGAGAGGGAGGACAAGAGGGAGAAAGCACCCGGGCAACCAGCGTCATTGCTGAGAAACACACCTAAACCAAACACATACCGTACATAGTATTATCTAATCATTCCATGCCCATGAGCTGATGAGTACCGGAGGGCTTGTGTCTTGATGTGATTCACTCCCAAGGGGAGAAGCTATTTCAATGCGACTATTGAAGCATTTAAAGTGCATATTTGGCAAAAGTAGGTCCCTTTGACATTGAAATTAATTACGACAGTCTGATTACAGGATTCAAAGTGAACGTGGCCAGTGGAGATGTTCGGAATATGATTGATCAGCAACTAATTGTTTCACGACGTTGTTGGACGGAGCAGATGACAGAGGTGGTGGTGAGAGGACGCAGGCTTCCGTGGTGCTCCCCTGAGCTGTGTGGGCAGGGCTGGGCACCGTTCCGCTAGTCCCCACCCTGGCCCCACCCTGGCCCCACCCTGACCCCACCCTGACCCCACCCTGGCCTCACCCCACCCTGAACCCACCCTGGCCTCACCCCCACCCCACCCTGGCCTCACCCTCACCCCACCCTGACCCCACCCTGGCCCCACCCTGACCCCACCCTGGCCCCACCCTGGCCCCACCCTGACCCCACCCTGGCCCCACCTGGCCTGGCAGCCTCCTCCAAGTTCACGGGGGACAATAAGCTCCAGACATCATGAGCAAACAGGTACACACACAAACACACACACACACAGCTACACACAACTACACTATTTGGTCCTCATCAGGCACCTGCCAGAAGCAGCTGTCGGTAACTGTGTCATGTTCATGCATGTTATTTCGACGTGCCACTGGTTGGATTCTGACGGGTAGGAGAAAGCCCAACATGTTCTCTCACCAAAAAGGAATCGCATTTGAATGACAGCTTTGTTAAAAAGGTACTTTAAGTACTTTAGCGTTGGTGTTCTTGTGTTTGGGCTCATTATTTTAGTCGTGAAGAATAGGATAGCAAGGTTGGAGTGTAGTTCAAATAATTTTTGCCCCCCATGGTATCTGTGGTAAAACAAATAGCCGACCACAAGTAGCTGACAATCCATTTTAATCAACGCTTACAGTTGCTTGGATCTGATTCAAAATGTCCTTTGGGCAGTTGGCCTGAAGCCATGCCCCTTCAGTTTATTATGAATGTGGCAGTTGTTTTCAAAGGTGATCCCTAATCTATTTAATATATCTTGTCGACAAAGTGTAATTTCTTTCATTAAAACCGCAGCAATTAAAGTACCATATCTTTATCCAATCTCAATTCTCTTTGCAGCAATATCTCACCACAACCTTCATGTCATGAGTCATGTTGAAGAATACACAGAACATCCCTGGCCTGGCCTTCATTCCTCAAACACGCCCTCCGTCCACAACGGCACCCTAGTCCCTAGGTGGTGCCAGTCATTTTGACCGCAACACACACTTCCTTGGTCAAAGGTGGCGCACTGAACGGGGAATCCGCCATTTAGGAGCAGGGACAGTCTAGGTGTAACCTCAGACAGCCATTAGCATGCTGCGGCCTGGCACTGCAGGGGTTTGACAGGTCTGCGTGTGAGCGTTCGGGTTGGACCTTCAGGGGGTTTTTTTTTGGAGGGGGGGGGGGCTGAGACCCACTGGTGCCATGGAGCTGAGCCTGCCCGGCCAGCAGCGCTCCTCCACTTCTGCGTCGAGCGCAAGCTGCCGTTCGCCTGGGCCCCTGTCACACCCCCCCCCCCCACCCCCCCACCACCCACCTCACCCCCGACCCCCCACCACACCCGGGCATCCACTTGCCCAGCCGTGCCATTGTCTGGGACGTCCGCATGCATCTGTCATGCATGGGCAACGTTGGCACTGACAGACAGCCTATTGTCCCTGGTCTGGGGGGAAGACGCTGACTCTCAGTTTGGGGTAATTGCTGGTCCTAATTAGTCCACTCACACTCAGAAACACACACGGGGCTGCGGGCACACACACACGAACGCACGCACGCACACACAGAACAATTTGAAAGATGTCTTTTCAACGTCTTTTCCTGCCATGAAAGCATCTTTTCAGTGTTTTTCTAACGTCTTGGACTAGTATGGAGGTTTGCAGACAGACAGACAAAGAGACGGACACACACATAGATTGAACCACTAGAATGGTAACGGACGTCGCTTAGTTCCAGATGTCACTAAGTCTCACACTTCTTTGTTTTAGATGCTGCCCAGTTTCCGATGCAGATTGGTTTTTCTTACAGGATATGCTATACACAGACATTTCAAGAACAACCGTTCATTTGTACTGATGAGGGATCGGAGTAATGTGGCTTCCAGCCAAAAGCGGAGTCATCCTGTTGCCATGGATGCGGTAACCTGATAGTAAGCCGTGGGAATACACGTAAGAGCCTCCACCTGGACTGATCCGCAGAGCAGGGCCCTGTTCAGCTTCCCAGGGGCCCCGGCGCCATCACAGCCTCCAGAACCTCCGACTTAATCTAGTCATAATGAGCTGGAGTAATCACGCCTACGGCGAGGAACAGGAACAAGAATCGACCATAGAAACACAGACACAGACTTCCAGTCTCATTTTTCCCAGTCTCTCGTTTGTTTCTTCAGTAAAACAGTAACCTTTTTTTAAATTGTTTTTTAAATGAAGCAGGGAAGCTGTTTCCCTGCTGAGTCCCAGTAGACTGGACTCTTCAGTCAAAGGCTTATGGGTTCACAAATCAGTAGCACTCAGAGGTACAGAATATACACACACACACACACACAAACATGCAAGTGTACACACATGAATAGACTGATAGATAGATAGTTACTGAAAAACCCAGATGTTATTGAGTATAGGCTCACAAAGTTTACAGATCAGTGTGTATGAAAAGAGAGACACAGGAAGACAGATCATTGAGGACAACCCAGATAAAAGACAGAGATCATCTAGGATAAGCCAGATGAAAGGAAATAAGAAAAAGACAGAGAGAGAGAGAGTGAGAAAGAGAGAGACAGAGAGACAGAAAGAGAGAGACAAAAGCATCCGTGGAAGGTTAGGAAGGACTAAAGGTGTTTATGAAATGCATCTGAAATACATGACTGTTTTCCAGGTGCACATTACTAGAATTGGCCCAGAGAGGAAGGTGGGTCTTCCTCTTCAGCTACACTGATTAGCAGCTCCCTGTTCAGCCTATTGATTGGTCTGTATGGAACTGAGCTGAGTAGAGACATGATGCTGAGCGTGCGTGCGTGCGTGTGTGTGTGTGAGACACATATAAGACTATGCACAATAATAAACAAAGCCTATTAGGACAATATCTGACTTTGAGAAGATAAAAGAAAGAATGGTGTAAATACAGTATATATGCTGAGCACTTGTTGGCTGCTTTTCCTTCAATTTGCAGACCGACTCATCCCAAACCATCTCAGTTGCGTTTGGCTTATGGAATCTAAACTTAAACTCAGTTGACGCCAGGAATTGATATTGAAGGCTTAGGGAAGTCAGACAGAAAGCTGTCAGTGACCCTGCCTACCCCATTTATGCTAATCTTATCCTGCCAATTTGACTATACCATGACTTGTCTGCAGAATATTTCTTCTGTCTGAAAGAGATTTTACAGGTATGTTGGCAACAAAGCTGAAAAATAACAAAATTCAGCAACTAAGTTAATAAACATTTTTGTCAGGTTCTGCCTTCAGCTAAAATGTTTATGCACTTTTCCATATTTTAAGGCCCTGATGTACATTGCTCACTTGGGTGAACCAATGACTACGCTTATTTATATTCCAATACATTTCCCGAGACGTATCGAAGAAGTTTTGAGGCTCTTTCCAATCAAGCTCCCCTTCTTGTGAAGACAATTGTGTTGGAATTGTATTGGGATTTCTACATGTGGTGAGCGCAGAAACTAACATTAGCTAGTAGCCAGCTAGAAACGTAAGCCAACAAGGCTGTCACATAGTGCTAGAAGTGGCAAAATGTATGGCAATGGCAATACTCTTATTTATCTGTTTATATCCATTTATATTGTTTTAGATTTGACTTATTTCGGCATACATTATGCTATGCAATAAACCTGATGGTCCTGAAGATGACACCACCACGCTGGTTTATGACTCTTGAGGCCTGTGAAAAGATCATGGAACAGGAATTTAATTCAGGTAAACCTTGGTACAAAGGGGAGCATGTAAACATTTCTGAATTATTTTTCATAAAAAATACAGGAAACCCTACATGAAAGGGATACAAGTGAGACACGGAAATATTTGTTTGGCCTTTGATGTGAAAGAGTAGTGCTAACACTACAAGACAAAGATTTCTAATTGACTGCCTCTGATGAGAAGGAGGAAGAGGACTTGTCCTATCATATGATCCTAGTTTTATGCCTTAAGCTTCTCAGCGGGCCCCAATAAGATCTAAAGGTTTCATTAACTGAAAAATAGCTACGTGCTCATTGGTAGGTAATTGTTTCAAGAGAATAAATGTAGCACGTGTTCCTGAGAGCCTACAGAGAGGGTTGCTAGACAACAGTGTTTTTGAGTTGGCCTAGTCGGGCTAATACCAGCTGTCAAAGTCACAACTCTGTGCAGTGTATTCCCATCAAGGCAGGTTGGTCAGCCAGGCTATCATAAACCTCCCAACTGACCCCATCTCTTATCTCAGGCTGTTGTGTGCTGTTCCTCCCTAGAGCGCCATGCTAGCTCCATCTGCCCCAACCTCCGCCCTGCCTCCATCCTACGGCTGTATTCACCGTCCCACTCTCCATCCACTCTGTTTGAACAGTTTTACTGCTTTGCTCTGTAAATACCCGCCACGTTTGGCTGCTCCACACCTGGAAAATCAATCAGTTCCACCGACGCTGAGTAAACAACCCGGCTGAGCAGAAATCACTTAATGTCTTTTACCTTTTCACTGTAATTACAGAAAAAGAGAGGAACGGAGCAATGTCTGGCAAATGGAGGCAAAGGGGGGGGGGGGGGGGGGGGGGGCTTACTGATGTTTGTTAAGTTTGAAGACTTGATCTGAGTGGCCAGAATGTGTCGGCACCTGTATAACTGTACCATTGTAACACCACTACAAATGTGGGTACCCCAGTCTCCGACACAGCCTTGACATTGGTACTGAGTTGATCATTCAGTGGCTGGCATTCAGAAGCCTGATGCTATGTTATGAAGGCTTCATTTAATCTCACTGAATGCGTGGCAAGATGTGGAATTGATATCAAGAGAGTCGAAGCAGATGGAGTGACCTTGGAAGAAAATTAGTGCTTTGTAACTGATGGCCTTTTTGTGTCATTTGTCTACCAACAGAAAAAAACATATTAACCTGTCAACCATCCATATGAACCTGTCATGTAGTACAAAAGACGAGACCTTCAATGAAAATGTGTTTAAAATAAAAGTTCAATTTGTTCAGTGGTTAATTATATTAAGGCTTTGTGAGACACAAAGAAAAGCTGTAAAATGCAGCAAAGTTTGTGCTGGATGACAAAAGATGCTTTGTGTGAAAGTTTTCACTTTATAACTAACAAATCCCTGTGTGTTCATACACGTTGAAGATGCATTCCAGGATTCTTGGCCAATTAATGTAAAACCGGTGTATGAAATTTCATGCCTAACTGGGAACTATGGTAGGGATGCAGATTGGTTTTAACCACTAAGATTTTACTGAGGTGTGACTGAGCGTAGTCCAAAGGTGACTGACAGGGCACTTGTGTGACAAACCACCATTGCTGTTGTCGTCATGCCAACATCAACGTGATGTTCCTGTCTGGTTTTGTGCCTAGGGAAAAACTTTGGATGGGCCACATTTAAAATCTGGTGAACTCAATTTATAATTGTTTTTGAATGAAAATCACCTTCAACAACAATTGTCTGAAAACCTTTAGAAATCCTCCACTTTGTAGCAAAGATTACACCATTATTTTAGGATGTGACTTGCCTTTGTTCAAGGAACAGCATGCAAATGAATCAGTGATTGATGTGTCTGAAAAGGTTATTGAAGTAAAATGTATTCACACTGTGATATTTAATAATTTTCCAATAATTGTTTAGGTTCATTTGTGGGCAGCAGACGTTTGTGTCATGAACACTAACACTCAGCCAGTCTTCTTTGGGAGCATTCATTGCTAATAAAGATAAAAGGGATCTGGTAATTACAATCATATTTTAATCCTGTCATTGTTTTAGGGTAGCAATGCATTATCCCTTTACAAAAGACTTGTTTGGAGTGGCACTCAGCCAAACAGATAATGACTTAGAGCCAAATCTCTTTTGGCAACGTTTGGCAAGTGGCACTACAGACAATGCTACCCAGCCATGCCCATGAGGAGGGCATTTCATATTGGAGACATTTCCGGGGTGGACCTGGGCTGCGTTCCAAAGAGCATTCAGTTCTGTGCCAGTGTAGCGGTCCTCCAACAGACCTCACTAGGCCCCTGGAGGGCAGCGGTTTGATCTCTCGCTCTGCCATTCACTTTGTGAGTTTTATTTACCCCATCTGACTCTTAATATGCATTTCTAACCTGTTTCTGTCAATAACAGTTAAGCCCCCCACCCCCACCAGAAAAATTAATTGTGCCCAGTTTCATACACATATTTAATTTCTTTTAAACAGACCCCTTTGAGGGATATGGTTCCATTTGGGACTGTAACTATTTGTGCATGTTGATCACAAGTTCTTACTAAGATTTAGTAGAGAATCGCTTTGCTACCACCCAGCCATGTGTATATTCTCATGTACTGCTTTCTGTGCAAAAGCTTGATTTATTTAACCACAGTGCCATCTGCTGAGAAAACAATGAAACAGCATCAAACAACTGCATCCAGAGATAACTTGGTTATAATCAACATGGCCCAGTGGATTCAACCAACAACATACTTGATCAAAGCCCAGGCTCCTAAATCAGATTTGGTCCTGGGGAGCCATTACATGTTTTTTGTTGCTATTGTTATAGTTTTTTGCTATTATTTAATATACTTGGAAAATCTATATTAACAGTCAATGCCGTCCATAAGTATTGAAACAGGAAAGCATTGTTTCTTTGTTTCGCTCTATAATCAGAATGTTTGGATTTTTTCATTAAAACTTTAAAAAAAAAAATTTATAAGAATTATTAAACTAAGGTTAAAGGATAGTTTCTTAGGTTTTAATCGAGAGTGTTGGTGTACATTTTGGTTTTAACCATTTAGAAATGACAAAATATTGACAAACATAGTCACTCTATTTCAAGGCACTTAAGGTATTGGGACAGTTGACAGGCCTGTTTTGTCTTACCATTTCTGCACGATTCTACGCTTTTCATTTGCCTGCTATTTGTGGTGTCTGTCAACAAGTAGAACAAAAAGGTGTCAGTGGAAGTCAAAGGAGCCATTATGAGGAGACCTGGAAAAAAAACATATCAACTGAAAAACACAGACAAAACCTCAGGGTTGCTAAAAAGAACAGTATTAAAACGAAGAAACGATATGATGAGCTCAGCACTCACAGTGTTTTAGGCCAGGAAAGACGTTTACAGTGGATGAGAAAGAAGGCTCACCATCTTGAAGAAAAACACTAGTAAAACCAACAGATCTCCAGAAGGAACGCATGGATGAGTAAGCCATCCGCAGAAGACTTCATCAGCAGAATAACTGAGGCTATACTGCAAGGTACAAACCACTAGCATTGAAAACAGAATGACCAGGTTAGAGTGCTTTAAGTAGCCTGCATTGTTCTGGAAAACGTGGTTGTGTGTGTGGACAGATGAGACAAAGACTAACATGTACTAAAGTGATGGCAAAAAGGATGGTGGGTAGAGAAGAAAAAGGGTCCTCAGCGTGACACCTCATCCATTAAATATGGTGAAAGTGATGTGGCTTGGAATGTATGGCTGTTCACTTGTTCACTAACTGCCTAAGGTGGCAGCATAAAACATTCTAAACATCCAGTCTGCTAAAATGAGTCCATCAAGCGAATGCATCTGAACTAACTTGAAGGCTCTTCATCGTACTGCAAGACAATGACTTCAAACATAGCAATTAGGGTTTTTTCAGGCACAAAAGAAGGAAAATAAAATCCCTGCCCACATTTCTATATAGATTTATAGTCCAACATGTTTTTTCATTGTATTACACGTTTGAGCTGGGGTACATTCGTGGCAACTATTGTACTAAAACTATTTAAAGTATTTGTTATTGCCATCAGTCTCCATAGGCACCAAGGACGACCAATCATCAACCTCCAACCTTCAGCTCAGTAGTACCTTGCAGTGCAACCGCTTTCCAATTCTTCTCCCCATTCAAACAAAACAATGTGTTTTGCAGGCTGGAGGGCAGGTGTTTACTTTCATGGACACAGTAACTGTCCACACAAAGTCACTGTGAAGACGATATCAAGTGAAGAATTTGTGCTCGGCAGAGGTAATTTTTTCTCCCTTTGTCTGCTTAATACATTTTTTAAATCAATGCCCTTTAGGAAGGTCAAACTGTATGTTGTGTGAGTGTGTGTGTGTGGGGGGGGGGTTATCCAGAATGAATGTGTGTGGGGGGGTTATCCAGACTGAATGTTGAATGTGTGGGGGGGATTTTCCAGAATGAATGTGTTTGGTGGGGGAGGGGGTTATCCAGAATGAATGTGTGTTGGGGGGTTTATCCAGAATGAATGTGTGTGAAGGGGTTTTTCCAGAATTGTGTACATGTGGGAAACCAAACTCCCAGAAGGCTTTATGTCAGGTCCCCACTAAGGGAAATTCAATTTCTAGCATGGTTACATCTTCATTCAGGCATTAACAGTAAGATATAGGGTTTGGCTTTAGGGCCTGGTTAAGTTTAGTCATAAAGGTTATTGAGGTTGAGGTTAGGATTAGGTTAGGATAAGCATCAGGGAGTGGGAACAATGGCTTTCTAGGTTAGTGTTAGGTCTAAGGTACCCACAAGAGTAAATAAACCAATGTGTGTGTGTGTGTGTGTGTGTGTGTGTGTGTGTGTGTATGCATCTATTACAATATGCTTGTGAGGACTTCGGGTAAACCATGGCAAATCTAGTGAAGAAAGGGCCTTTTGCTGGTTATTTAGTATGGTGTATGTTGGAGAGGTAGCCAGCTAAATTAGTGTTCATTTAAGAAGAATTTATGGGACTTCTTTGTAATGGCAAAAACAGGCAATACATCATCAAAGGTCAACTAAATAAATTTCTAGTCACTGAATGCAGAGGGAGAAGACCAGGTCATGGCTTGAAGGGAAAGGTGTGCTCAGAGGATGGTAAATGAACAGCCTGATCTTAAGGCTGCTGGACCTCTCTTCCCCTCTGAGTCACTCCCGTTTGTATGATTTCTCAGAATATCTGGGTGCCAGAAGGTCACACCACATTAAAAAGGGCAGCCAGCAGTCGGTGTATTCCTCCTCTTCCTCGGTTCTCAGACATCTCTCATGTGTTTCTTGAATGCATGCTAGATAAGGTGAATGCGTGCTAGAAGCCCGCACTTTCAAGCGCAACAATTCAACAGCAGGTGGCAGTAAAAGCCAATGAATATGGCTTCAACATTTATCTCCCGTAGAAAACGAAAAATAATGTTCAGTATTATTATAGGTTTACATTCGTTAGGATACAAGATAATGCCGGCTTAAATATATTTCGTGTATGAGTTTCTGAGATTCAGTTAAACAAAGGATTAGGAATTACGCCAAGTTCATGAACCGGAATCAGATTTATTGAAAAGTTACTAATTTATTGAAAAGTTGACTTTCAGATTCCTCAGATCAGGTGCCATGTTTGTACGTAATAATCTGTCATCAAGAAGACCAGTTCGATTTTAACGAGCCTTTTATTAGCCTAATAAGTATGGTGAGTTGATTTGCAACATTACATAGCGCTTTTCCGGTGACTTAGGAGAATAAATGCTATTTTTCTAGTGCTAACATTGCAGCTCTGTACGGGAGCAATATATTAGCTTAAATATAGACCAAATGTGGAAATAACGCGCACTTTTTTTTAGTTTTTTTCTTCAATTAAAGTTGATGAATAGGCAGAATGAGTAAAATATTTCAATCAATAATTCTTTGCGACGAAGAAAACCTAGTTCCGAACCGTTTCCTCGAACAGATTATATTGGGCACATCCGGGTTGGTCTCTCGCTTTTCCTTGTTGTCCCATTAGTTTTAGATTGGACATTGGCCAGATATTCGACTACTCAAATCTCAATAGCTCATCAATCATTCCAATATTAATCTCACTGTGATAAAAACAAAAAAGTGTGTGCGCGATGTTGTACAGCCCTTACTTACAATGTTTTAAACAAACTGAACAATTCATAGCCACGGAAATTAGCCGTTGTGTATTGGTGCTGAAAACACACGTGGGTTTCATTTCAAGGCTGGTAATGGGCGCGTTCAAATTGTATTCAAAATGCAGCCTTCTTGTAACTTCAAGCTTCAATCTACAATACCTCTGCCAAGACTATAAAAAGTATAAATTCTGAGTCAGGGGAGGGCATAGAGCAATGCACCCCTTTTCTTTTTTCAAATGTTTTAATTTCAAATTTTGACAGAACTTTGTGATTTCAATAGCGCCTACAATATGCATATGCCATGACTATTTAAAGTAGATATTATTGATCAGAGGAGGGTGGAGTGCAAACCTTTCACATTTTCAAATTTGAAACATATGAAAAAATAAAAGGTGTGCATCTCTTTCCATTCTCCCCTGACTCACAATATATACTTGTTGTAGTCCTGGTATAGGTGTTGTCAGCAGAGTGTGAATTGTACAGTGGGGAGAACAAGTATTTGATACACTGCCGATTTTGCAGGTTTTCTTACTTACAAAGCATGTAGAGGTCTGTAATTTTTATCATAGGTACACTTCGACTGTGAGAGAAGGAATCTAAAACAAAAGTTTGAACTTGTTACCTGTATAAAAGACACCTGTCTGCACACTCAATCCAACAAACAGACTCCAACCAATCCACAATGGCCAAGACCAGAGAGCTGTGTAAGGAGATCATGGATAAAATTGTAGACCTGAACAAGGCTGGGATGGGCTACAGGACAATAGGCAAGCAGCTTGGTGAGAAGGCAACAACTGTTGGCGCAATTATTAGAAAATGTAAGAAGTTCAAGATGACGGTCAATATCCCTCGGTCTGGGGCTCCATGCAAGATCTCACCTCGTGGGGCATCAGTGATCATGAGGAAGGTGAGGGATCAGCCCAGAACTACACGGCAGGACCTGGTCAATGACCTGAAGAGAGCTGGGACCACAGTCTCAAAGAAAACCATTAGTAACACACTATGCCGTCATGGATTAAAATCCTGCAGCGCACGCAAGGTCCCCCTGCTCAAGCCAGCGCATGTCCAGGCCCGTCTAAAGTTTGCCAATGACCATCTGGATGATACAGAGGAGGAATGGGAGAAGGTCATGTGGTCTGATGAGACAAAAATAGAGCTAAACTCCACTCGCCGTGTTTGGTGGAAGAAGAAGGATGAGTACAACCCCAAGAACACAATCCCAACCGTGAAGCATGGAGGTAAGAGTAAGAGTGCTTCAGTGAACTAAAGTCTTACAATCCTTACAGTATCTTGCTTGTTTCATGTAATGTCTGTAGGGGATGGTTAAATCCCATCCATTACATCAGCTCATGGGACACGTTCCACACAACAACTTTTGTAGTCAGGGGTCACCAACATAGTATCCTAGAGCAAAACTGGCAGTAAGTCAGATCCACACACACACAACAGCGCCCAAACACAGACCTACACAATGCTGTACCAAAACCAAAGACACTATCAACATGCCAAAGAGGTAGGCAGTTGTGTTACCACCATACAGCATCTAGGGCTGTGCCTGACTAACATTAAAGGCACAGACCACCACAATCTAAATGTGTCAGCTGTTTCCTTACTTAGACTGTTAGACGATTTTCAAGGTAAGAAAACTGCTGACAAATTGGGTTGATTTTTGGGTGGTCTATGCCTTGTTTGTCTTCAAAGTAGCCTAATGCAATAGATTCTATCAAATCAGTCTTACCTTAAAAAAATTACCACAGAGGTTTGGTTTGACTCTCCTGGGCTGAAATGCTAAGCCATAGGTAAGTCAGAGAATATACAAATGAGCGGAAATCTCTCAGACAGATTTGACAGAAGTAATGTCTGTTTTTACCAACCATAACCAATGGCAACACCCAGGAACACAATTTTCTATTGTTACATATCCATGCATTTCTTTTAAACGTGTTTAACCAAGGGACTCACTTGAAGGGAGTGAGCATCACAACACATCTTACCAGCCCAAAAGCTGTCCAAAATTTGCCGGGAATTTGCGGTACGTCACACATGCATCTTTTGTGTGTCATTAATTAAAGCCCCACCCAAAACTAAACCAAAACTATTAAGGCATATTCATTCAATATAAGGTTGGCGATACACAGAGAATTTTGACTCTATGGCAGTATAATACACCACTGTGTAATTCTCTCTGCTATAAAGTCAAAATGTCTTTGTATTGCCAACCTTATATTGAATGAATAAGTATGTCTTAATATATTTTAATATTCATGACTACAGCTAAGAACGATATATAATTGTTTTGTCCCCCAATCTGTTGATTTTTACCTCTTTTTTTGGGGGGCTGGGCCAAGTCTTAATTAGTGGGGTCAATACCCCCCAATCCCCCCATAATTCGAACCCTGGTTGTCGAAGCTATTGAGCCTTGAAGTCATAAGAAGACTGCATTTTGTAGAGAAGTTGAACGCGCCCAGTACCAGCCCAGAGATCTCATCCATCAAGCTTGGTCACCTCGGATACACCGGGGCTAATTCTCAGTGGTTCTGAATTGTTCTACTTGGTTAAAACATGGGGAAATAATTTTTAATCAATTTTAATCCCAATGAGTTTACTATTGGGGTGATTGAACGCTTCAATAAAGAGTTATTGAAATTTGAGTAGTCGAATGTCTGGCCAATGTCCAATCTAAAACTTATTTCACTGCAGTGTTATGTTTGAAAAACAGCAGAGGAGCTAATCTTAATTTTTTCACTAAAACACTGTTCCACCAAACGCTTTACAGTAAATGGTAATGTGAGCATCGAAGCAAAGCTGCTGCGCTTCCACTTCTGATAGGCTTTAGATATGAAGATAAAAATATGTTTTTGTGACAGTCGTACAGTGCATTAGGCGAAGCCTGTTGAAAATTGACGTTGCATTTTCTGTTTGTATCCAATTTACTGTTTTCTCATAAATAAATCTGCAATATGTGATTGTCAAAAGATATATTTGCATAAGCAAGCACACTGCTGCTACTCAAAACATTTACTCATTGCCTGATATTTCGGTGGTCATGATCACTCTTCGAACAAGTGTTTATCTGTTTTGATCTAAGCCAGGAGGTGTGGGTTGTTAGCGGGAGACAATGACCGAGAGGTACTCCACAGAGGTTGAAAATGTGTGCTTCAAAACATCTGGCCTCAGAAGGTTTACGCAGACTATTTTACGTACATTTTAGCAAGGGGATTTCGTGAGATATATTTACGTTCAGTAAAAGGACGTTCGATTCGGAATGAAGAAGAAAAAGAGATGACAGTACATTCGAACTGGCGACCTTTTGTAATGCATGACAGGTTCGCTACCCACTGCTCCAGCGAGTAACCCATAATGAAGGGAAGTGGTGGTGTCACTACATAAATATTTGAAGTGATTTTCTTTGTTATCCTAACCCGAATCATAACCCTAAATTTAACCCCAGTGCTGTGATGCCTAACGTTAACCAAACTTTCACAATAACGTGCTTTTATAACGTATTCTAGCAAACTTGGTCTTGCTGTTACTCATCCTGAATCTACATGTCCCATGTGGGGCAATGGGTAGTGTGACTGTCTTCTCATCTGGATGTTGCTGGTTCCAAACACAGGTTGAATATTTTGTAGAAAATCTGTCATTATTTATACGTTTTCATAGCGTTCGTAAAACATCATACGTTTGTCTGGCGTTCGTATTTTATTTCGCGTTTTAATAGCGCTCGTAACATTTGATACGTTGTAATAGCGTTCATAAAATATGTTACTTTTTCGTTATGCATCATACGTTTTGGTGGTGCATTGTAATGTAACCTAAAGTAACGTCACATGTCATACGATATTGTGTGCCATGGATTTTCGTAAAATAGTCTACGTAGTGTCCTGAGACCACGTTGTGCAAAAGCATGCAGCCATCGGGACCTCCGCTTAACGCTGCTCTCTGTGACGACACTGGACGTTGTTGGGTTCAGAGCCAGGGTTAAAATCATTGTCTTGATTCGCAAGTCCCCTGATTGTGTTTGTGAAGGGTGTATTCTAACAAACCCTCTTGTAAACAATGTAGGCCACCCCTGGAACTACACTATTATTTTTTACGAATGAGTGATTGTCTTTGGCAATGACAATGAATGTCAGGAAGTGGAACTTTAGCTGCCCAGGCAGGTACCAAGACGGGACTGGCATAATATTAAAACAACGAGTAATTATTAAATCCTAAAGTACTATCCCTTCCACTGACTTCTTAAAATGACCAAATTAAAGATTTGGATCGTGAAATCTTTCATACATTTTTTTTTTAACATTCACCCATGCCTGAAAAACCGTTAAAGAACGCTGGCTGAGCTGTAAAGCTAGTGCGAGGCCATAGCAAATGAATTAAATCGAACCTTCACTGAGCCTCTTGTGGTATGGTTAGTGCTAATAATTCAGTTTCCTCAAAATGACACCAACAAATATGTCAATAAAATGTTTAGCCTAACATCGCTTCTTCAGACAAAAAAGAAACGTATGTGGTAAACATTCGACCCGCTACTATATCAATTGCGATTACATCTGGGTAACCTGGAAGTATTAAAAAAATCACAACTCCTGAATATTTCTGAAATTTCTGTAGATGACAAAGAACTCAAATGAAAAGTGTATGATTTCTTGTATGACCTCTGTCCTCATACAGTACTAGTGGGACTGTATGCATAGCAGTAGTGGGCTTTTTGTTTTTCGTTTTGATTTGGACCTAAGTAGGTGCCACAGTGCTCAATACAATTAATAGGAAGAGCCAGGGTGAAAAAACACCTAAAATAAAGCCTGTTTTTCCCCGATTTCTCTAAAACTACAACACGTAGCTTGGATATAAGGTCATAATAATATACTGGCCTCCATGGCAAATGCAGTGAACAAAATTTCACCCAGAAAAACGTATGCTAAATTTTTAATCTGTCCAGCCTTCCCAAAGTGGCCTATAATAAGCGGACATGGCAACCCTGCTAGATACTCGCCGTAAATCCTACACATCCTAAACCACCCTGGACTAGCTAATATTATTCCGGGCTCGTCTGGTAAGGGAAGAGGAGGGGGAGACAAGTCATATTATTGTTTAGAGGCAGGATTCTATGCAGGCCTGGCACCACGGGCGGGGGGGACAAAAGGGGGCATTCCCCCTCCAGATTTAATCTGTGCTCCCCCTAGTTTTGTTTCCCCATAAACACTGCAAATGGTATATCAATTAGATATTCATAAAAATAATTATATTTATTTTAGACATTTATATAAAAAAAAAATCCCCTCAGAAATTGTATCCTGCAGTCAGGCCAGATTCTACAAAGTGCCTCTTTAATGAAAATCAAGCCTTGGGGGGGGGGGGGCACACACACCAAGGGCCCCGGCCTGCATAGAAATATATTAGTTAGGCTTATATAAAACATCAAAAAAGCAAAAAACCTTGAGGGCGAGAGAACCCTGCTCATTGACAGCCCCTGCATTTCGGCTGTCAGGTAGATGGAGCCCATGAAGTAGGCTACATTACAGATCTGCCTCCCCCTTCCAGTCGACTAAGGGGCAAAATAGTCTCAAAATCCCTGAATCTGGCACTAATGGCTTTTGCGTATCTTATGTGCATTTTGCCACTACGCCGCATTCAAAATTGCTAATCGTTACGTTTTGATAGATGACGCGGTAAAACACCCAAAGATTGCATCCTTATTAAGACAAGCCAGAGAGGATCAGCTATCATCAGCACCTCCACAGACGAACCACTGCAGGCCGCCGGTGGCTAGCAGCAGCACGTCTTCACCAGCGACCAGCCCTCCCAACGTGACACATCACTGCCTGGGTCTTTCTTCTCCTAATCACCCGCCCACTGCAGAGCTATATAGCGCTGTCCTTGGTGTTGAACAATGATCAATAGGGTCTATAGCGCTGCTCGTTGTCCTGACGCCGTTATGCTTTTGTAGTTTAAACTTTTCTTCTCTCTTTTCCAGTACTGAATATGTATAGTTAAAGGTAGACAGCCATCAGTCTATTGACGTAGGAGGCAGTGATATATATAAACTAATGGATGGAGATACATTTTGAGGGTGGTTAGCGGAGGGGCCTCGGGCACCAACCTTGCAGGGAGGCTTATGCCAAGTCCGGCCGCCAGTGCCTATGCAAGTGTGTTTATTATTATTATACAGTGTGTCCATTTGATGTGTCATCCGTAAAACTGCTTATTTATTATCTTGATCTCCAAAATGCCAGTGTTTAGATTTTAGGCTTTAGCACAAAGATTTAAGATTGTTTACTGAAGCAATTACATATGAGAGGGCATGGTAAACCACTTTTACCCAGATGTGCTGCGGTGGTAGGCACGAGGCATGACAGACAGGTGCATTGGGGGGGGATAAACATTGTTGAAATTTCATTTACCTGCAAAAGGAATGTCCGTAACACTGGAATCACTGTGGTAGTAACACTGGAATCACTGTGGTAGTAACACTGGAATCACTGTGGTAGTAACACTGGAATCACTCTGGTAGTAACACTGGAATCACTCTGGTAGTAACACTGAAATCACTGTGGTAGTAACACTGGAATCACTGTGGTAGTAACACTGGAATCACTCTTAGGTTATGGTTGGGCAAAGATGTTAAATCACACAGATGGTTATGTCAGCACCAGTAAAGGAAATGTTTCTCCTGTTATTCTTGTCCACTAATCCAGGCCCCCACCCCTGGTGTTTGGAACGAAGGATATGGAGAGACAGAGATTCCTCTCTATTGAAATGGGCTGCTTGCCAGGTGGTCCTCACTGTTCTGGTTTATGGGTTGACCTACACTTTAGGCCTTTACCCACTGCACTCCTCTTAGCCCTGGGCTATCTTAACCACAGGGTAAGATACACATTAGCCCAGGGCAAAGGAGGCTCTTAGTCCTGGACTAAAGTGGAATGTATACATGCTTACAATTTTGTATTACACTCTCAGAAAAAAGGGTTCTTGCCTGTCCCTGCGGCGGATCCCTTTGACTAACCCTTTTTCGGTTCTAGGTCAAAACCCTTCTGGTGCCAGGTAGAGCTTTTTGGGATTCCATGTAGTAACGTTATTACAGAGGGTTCTTCATGGAAAGCGTGAGGGTTCTAGCTGGAACTAAAAAGGCTTCTTTTTCAATGGACTATCTTGAACAATATAAGGTTAAGATAAGAGGGATTCTAAAATCCTATAACTTGCTGTGCCATTATTCAAAAAGGGACCACCTTGCACGTTCGGGATGGCTAGGAGTGGATGACAGCAGCGGGAAAAACATTGCCATCATAGTAAAAAAAAAAAAGGATTTCGGCATACTGTTCCATGCAAATACAGCTTTACTGTGAATCTATTAAGTTGGCAGTTTTGAATGTTGTTATAACTATATTCCGAATCATAAGATAAAGCTGTTTGTAAACGAGGCTAGAACTTGGTAGCCTGAAGGGACATCTTGATTTGGTTCACTCTAATTTACACTCAGTTGGGCTTGCTGAAAACAGCATAACGAATGCAGAGAAAAGGAGGACGCGCCTTGGAAACACTTTTGTGAGAACGCTAATGTGGCGGTAAACTCATTTGCATACACCAGCGGGAGGCCCACATGTCTATACGGCAGGTCACGGGTTCAGGCTGGTATTTAGTTAACCGTAATGATCCTGTTAAGGACCTGAATGGACCACCGCCTTGGTGAGTGTGCCCCTCCAGTCTTACGCCTTACCCCTCACCCCTCGCCACCCCCCCCCCCAGCCCGTATCCTTTACGGAACACATGAGCTGTGATTAATGTACTTCCAGGGCTCAGTGACTCAGATAAACATTGTTGGATCAAGCCAGGCTTGGACCAATGGGAAGCTGTTTTGGAGGGAGAGAAGCGATGTGTTGCCAGGGGTGAGGGGTAAACACAGTTTTAGTGCTTGACAATGCTACACTGGCCAGAGACCCAGGACGGCACAGACCTTGTGACTTTCAAATGTGCCCTTAGTGAAACACGGGCCAACAACCAGGCCAGAGAATTAACTGAGAAATGGACAAATTACTGGGAATTGGGTTTTGAAAACGAAAAACTCCACTGCCAATTCTTATCTCGGCCTTCTACTTTAGAGTCCCCCTCAAGGCTCCTTCACGTCTCACCCCGCGCTGTCCTCCGTTTAGGCGTCGGCTGGCTCGGCCTTCAGGGTCCACGCGGTCCGCCTGGGGCCGGGACAGGAGCTGCTGGGCTCCCTGCAGGCGTTTGTGGAGGAGCGGAACCTCAGAGCGCCGTTTATTGTCACCTGTGTGGGCAGTGTAACCAAGGCAACGCTCCGACTGGCACACACCACGGCTGGGAATACCAATGAGGTACTGTGTGGCGGCGTTCCCTGGCGTCCGTCCGTCACGCCTCTCTGTGTGAAGTGAATGGAGAAAAAGAAAAATGACACTCTCTTACTTTTGGCACACTACGTCCGCATGGCGTTGGTCAGACGTAGTGCACTGTTTACAGAACAGGGTGCCACTTGGGACGTCTTGCAAGTGCCTCCACAGAATTGAAGGGGTTTAGTGTGGGACTGAGTGGTTACTGGGATGTCTGGCAAAACGTCAGAGAGGAAGGAATGACAAACCCACACAATGCTATGTCATCTACCCCGCAAGTAGAGTCATGCAGTGTAATACTACATACGGAACTAGAGATAAGCTTAGAGTAACCCTAAACAGTGTTATACTACATACTGTTATACAGCTTAGCTTACAGTAACTGTAAAGCTGTGCAATACTACATATTTTACTACAGTAGTAAACCATAGTTTACAGTTACCCTAAAGCAGTGTAATACTACATACTTCACTATAGAAGTAGACCGTAGATTACAGTACCCTAAAGCAGTGTAATACTACATACTTCACTATAGAAGTGGACCATAGTTTACAGTTACCCTATAAAGCAGTGTAAAACTACATACTTCACTATAGAAGTAGACCATAGATTACAGTAATCCTAAAGCAGTGTAATACTACATACTTCTCTATAGTAGTAGGCCATAGATTACAGTAACTCTAAAGCATGCCTTGGGAAAGAGGTCCTGTGACCTCAGTATGACTGGCTGGTTAGATAAAACCTTTTAATAGCACCACTATACCACCACCACTAGTACAACTGCTTCTTCTTCTACTACTAATACCACTACTACTACCAGGACTAATGCTACTCTGACTACTGCTACTACAACTACTAGAAAATACTACCACTATTGCCACCATTACTAGCATTACTACTACAAGTACTACCACTACTACTAAAACCCTACATGGTGTTTTCATCCATCCTGTTTCCAGGTGATTCATCTAGATGAGCACTTTGAGATCGTGTCCCTGGTGGGCACGCTGAACAAGGATGCTCACCTCCACATCTGCCTGGCGGACAAGGAGGGGAAGACGGTGGGGGGGCACGTAATGGGGGGCCTGGAGGTGTTTACCACGGCTGAGGTGGTCATCGGCGAAGCCACAGAGTTGCTGTTTGAGAGACATATGGACCACAGCACAGGCTTCCATGAGCTGGTCATTCAATCCCGCTCCAAAAAGGACTAATAGAAGTCCAAATTTGGAGTAAGCCTTTGAGCTTTATACTAAACTAACATTTCAATACGGATGTATTGTGAAGTTTAGGAGAATATGCCGGGTTTAATTACAGTGGGTCTGCCGAGGTACTGGTGTAGTGATAAAGGATTTGCTGTCTTGTTTAATTTTTTTATTTTTTTACATGCAATCAGATCTTCAACCAAAACAATATTAAATAAAGGAAACTTGTGGGAACATTTGTAGACTTGTGTTATTTAATGAAAATGCAAGACCCAATGATCTGCTGTGTTGAAAGGTAATGGGCCTGTTTCTGTATGCTCAATGACACATCAATGCAAGCCAACCAGAGGTCACTTGGATGGACAATTTGGGGAATTACACCTGGGATCTTTAGTGACCAGAGAGTCAGGACACCCGTTTAACATCCCACAAAGATGCTCCCCTAGACAGGACAGTGTCCCCCTTTACTGTCCAACACCACTTCCAGGCGCGTCTGTTCTCCTATCCAGGGGCAGACCAGGACCGACCCTGACTGGCTCTGGGCTGACCGTCTGTGGGATGCAGTGTGCTAAGCTGCTTGGTTTCACACAGAACTGCTGTAAATCACTGATATCTGTGGGTTTTCCTATGCCAATATCACAGTTAGGCTCAGGTCGGTGCCTTGACTAGGCCATTTCAACTTTCCAACCCCTCTGGTGTAGATTTGCTTGCTCCACTCACAGATGGCTTGAATCCTCTGGAATTCTTTGATATAGAGCAGAATTCATGGTTCCTTTAATGAGGAAGTAGTCAAAGTTCCCCAAAATCCTCACAGTAACACCACCGTGCCTGACTGTTGATTGGTTCTTATTGATAAAGGGTTTTTAATGTGAAATGGTTTTCTGGTTGTTTTTTTGCCTCTGTTTGTGATATGCAAATTGAAAAGCTAGGAAGCATCATTATTACATTATAACCTGGTTGTAATGTAAGATTACTGTAGATACATTATCTGTATTGTAATGTTATACCATTGTAGATACATTATTCATGTTGTAATGTAATATTACTGTAGATACATAATACATTTGCTAATGTAATATTACTGTAGATACATTATCCACATTCTAATGTAATATTACTGTAGATACAATATCCATATTGTAATGTAATATAACTAGATATGTTATCCATATTGTAACATATTGTAATCAATGGATAGATCAGACAATTCCATAAGGATGTTTCTGGCATATGTAAACAGCTGACAGAGAGCCAACTGACAAACCTGTCCTTGTTGTCTCTTCAAGTTTCCACACAGAGACATCGGGCTTGGCCCTTTGTCACTGGGAGGTTTTGAAAAGGATAGGACAACACAGCCATTTCAAAGTAATTAAATAGATATTCTTTTCTTCCACCTCCCCTCTGCTAATGTGAACTGATGCCACCCCCAAATACTGCCCATAGAGCGCTTTTGTACGGTAGCACTTTCTATGGAGCAGATGACTAATGATGTAACACTGAACAGCTGTGAGTGAAACCGTTTCCAACAGAAACCCTCCCAACCCTGAGTGCTGATGAGCAGCTCCGACCAATAGGAGCATCTCTAGGGGCCCTGGCCAGTGTTCTGCTAATAGATGTTTAACTAAACCCCGTCTTTTGAACGGCTCTGACCCCCTGGTTTGCTCAGACACAATGTGGGAACTCCCCCAGGATTAGCCGTGACCTCAGCACAGCCACAGCCGCCTGGCTGAAGAAAGGAGCCCTGAGCAGGGCTGTCTGAGGGGACTGAGGGAGGGAGAAACATGGCTGTATGTGGGAGGGTACGGGGAGTGGCAACAACCTTTTGATGGAGCGGACCTCACATAGATCTGTGTGCTTTAATTGGGCCCCATGTTGTGGCTGTTGGGGGGACAAGCCAGACAGGGACTGGTGTCTTTACTCTGGGTTGTTTTGGAGGAGGTGTGTGTGTGGGGGTGTATTCGCATTTTGCTATCCTGATTTGGGGGGGGGGGGATCCCCAAAAGGGTATTAAAACACTGAAAATGTGAACAGAATTTTTTTATGGTGGAGGTTAGAAATCGGGTTAGAATTTTTGATTGGTTTAGTGGTTAAGATTAGTGTTAAGGATAGGTTTTTGGTTAGGTGTGGGAAAAATAGGATTGGGAATAATTTTTTCTGACCCTGCAAGGATAAATACTCCTAAAATATGTGACTGTTTGTGTGTGTCTAGGGTTAGAATAGGGTTTAAAATTAAGGTTAGAATATGTTATCTATAGTCTGTTTCATACATAGTTGACATAGTTACTATGTTTATTTCCTGTTTGTCTAACATTCTAAGTGCACCTGTATGGGTTGGACAAGTTTAAAGAAGTATTAAGAAAGTTGTTCCCTGAAGGTTTTCAAATGCAGCATCATACCGTTCTGTAGAGAAGTAACGGCTAACTGCTGAGCTAAAGTAAGACCAGCAATCTATCCCTTCCTGCTCATGCGCATGCTGGCAAATATCGAAAGGGGTGGGCCTCCAGGACCGCGTGGTGATAACAGGTGTTATCTTGGTTGATCGCACACCAAAGTTAATCAGGAATACAAACCTGGGAATATAATGATGGATTATATAGCCTTTGTGTGGGCCTCTGCTCCTGAGTCACCACAAAGCCTTGGTAGGCTGGTGGAGAAAGATAAGGCTAAGGTGCCTCGCAAATGGCACCTCGGGTATTCCCTATGTTGTGCCCTACTTCGGACCCAGGCCCACAGCTTCTAGTTTAGGGTAGGGCACCGTGGAGGATTCACCCTTTTCCTAGGGAGGGTTTCAACAGTCTGAAGGCAGAAGCGGTAGACGTAACAGTGGAACAACAACCGCTCGTTAACCCCTTTATTTTTAATGTATTTTTATCACCAGGGAAACCGCAACGAGGACAACAGACAACACTGCAGAGTTTACACGGCGCTAGGGTGAGAATAGGAGTGTGCAGGACGGCCAGTAGAGTGCCTCGACGGAGCGCACGGCGGTAGGTGTAGCTCGTTGACATTGACCGGGAGGACACACACACGCACACAAACACACTCGCACACACGGACGGACGCACACACACACTCGCTCATTGGACAGCACTACAGACACATTTTCCCAGTGTGCGGAAGAGAGGCTGAGCCTCTAAGTGCCCATCGAAACGCGTCGGAGCATCACTTACCGCGGTGCTCCCGGTGCTTTCAGCTCTAAACGGCCACGCAGGAGTGGCCACGCGCCCCTCTCCGACATTGCCCCCCCACCCCCCAACCCCCTCTCCCCCACACAACAACCCCTGCTTTAGGGTGGAATGCTAATCCTGTCACTAAACATCGCATTTTCTATTTTCTTTTTTTTTCCACACCAGAGAAGTCACTGGTTAATACCTTTTTTTATGTGCTCTGCCATTTTTGTGGAGTCACCACTGATATAGTATTTTTTTGTGGTTTGTCCTCATGATGTTCTTAAATATTAATTTACATTGATATTTACTTATTTAATATCATTTGTTTTATTCGTTAATAATATTTTGACTGACAAATATTTTCTGCAATGAATATTAGAAGTAATTTCACTGCAATACGCATGAGTCAGATCCAACATGAATAAAACGGTTAGGCTACTGATATTTCCTAAGGGAGAGGGGATAAACAGAGGTTTTTTCTGTTACCAACACTATTTAGTCTGACTCTTACTGTAACTGTGGTGGTTTCAGGCCAACAGCACGCAGCAAAGATGCCCACAGGGGAGGAGCACATCAAGCCAGCGGTCGAGGGAACCAGAGAGCTCCTGCCGACTGTATCTTTGTGCTTTTGTTTTGATTAGTTTAAACAGCATGGCGGCTGAATGCGTTGGTGGCCTGCCCTCATGCCCCCTGAAAATGTTTTAACTACACACACCGCTAAGCAGCTCAAAGTCCTCTTTTGTGACAAATGAGCCAGCAAGCACACTGATCCCAAATTGATGTTTCTGGATTTGAAAGAGGTACCATTGGTGGATCTGAGATCTAAGAACGGTTTCGGTTCTCTGCATGTATTGCTGCGAGTTGATCTGCCTTAGGTGTTTCCGCAGATCTGTTATGTCGGTTTCAGTGCCCTCCGTGACTTGCTCTGAGTGTATGTGAAACAGAGAGACCGAGAGAAAGATGGAGAGAGCTCGTGCTTGTCGTTTTTCACCCTTTATTGTTATACGCAAGTCCTGTGATTCGGGAAGTAATGTATGAAAATAGGGCTTCACAGTGCGTAATGCGGATATCAGTAATCCTCAGCAATTGCCACTGCCAGCTAGTCATCTTCAGTTTTTACTGTCACACTCATTCATTCACCCCTCTCTCTCTCTATACCTCTCTATCTCTCTCTCTCTCACACACACAGAAGAGGTCACTAACCCCCAAAGATGATACCTGCTGCTGTGGCCTGATAGGTGGACATAATCAGATTCATGGGCTGCTAATCTTTCAACAGTGTACATCGGATTGTGGCGTAAACCAATTGAATGACCTGCCATATCAGCGTTGATGAGATAAACTCACCATCTCCTACTCTATAATGATGACAGTAGTTAATAGGTACAAAGTGTTAAGAGGGTTTGCATTAGCTGGGATTAGAGTCAGTAATCTACTGATTACATTTTTAATTAAATTCAACAACGAATAAAAGGCTTATTTTGTAAAACCCAATCAGGAATCACGTGGTAGTATTTCCGTATTTTAGAAAGATTCTCAAAAACAGTTGCCAAAATCAGCGGGCACTCTTCCTGGGGTATTATTTGAATCTTCTGGATGAATTTTGTGGGGGACATTTTCCGTAGCTAAAAGACTCCTATTGTGCTTGAATTGTTTTAGAACATTCTGACCACGCTTGACAAATACTGACTGCGTTTGAAATGGCGTCCTATTACCGACTGGGCACTACTGACCAGAGACATATTGGGCATGGTTTAAAAATATATATTGCACTTTGTAGAGAACAGGGTAGCATTTGGGACATGTATACCGTATGAGAGAGTTGATCGTGTTCAAGGTTGCACAATATCTGCAAAGTCACGCACGACTCAATCTGTGGAGGAAGCTTGCTATTATTCGCCCACAACGAGACAACGGGCGGATAGAGATGGAACTGAGAGGCATCCAGAGAGGCAGCTAGAGTACTGTACTAAATTAAATGCTTTACATGTGATACTGGAAGTCTTTCCTGTTTACCAATAGTTTAAAATATTATGTAGCTAGAAATATACAGTATAGTGATCTACAGAAATATTCCTTCAGCCATTGGATTTCGAAAATAGTTTTCATGTATTGACATAATTGGAAATGAATGTATTTGACAAGCCAACACTTTCCAGTGATAATTGGTTAAATGATTATGTAATTTAAACATTTCTCTTTCAGCTGCACAGGACTAGATTTAAACTTGCACAGAAAACACTTCAAAAAGTCAAACAAATGAGCTATAGTGGAATGGATGAAATTACTAAATGCTGTTTCACAAATGTATTTCAGGTGAGGTCAAGTGGAATTATTAATTGGATGAAAGTAATGTTGTTCTATGTGCATAGAAAATTATACTTCGATAATGGAAATGAAAAGTGTGCACTTTATGGGATTTATTTAATAAGCTGCCTTCGTTTTCATCTCTTATGGTCACAAGTAATAAAAATCTAATAAACATTTTAAGATTGATTTACTTTTTGTTCTAGTTTTTTTTTTTTAGCATTGCATTCACAGAAAAATTTAACGTGTATATATATATATATATATATATATATATATATTTATATAAAGATAATATAAGCCCTGATGTTGTAACAATAGAGTTTTGTGGTGAAACCCAAAGGCATCAGTCTTTTCAGACCCGGTAATGATTAATGTAGGCTTGTCATTCATTACCCATTTCACAGCTTCCGGAATTGTGACACAGTCATCCGCAGATTCCGAACACAAACAACGGCCTCTATCCACCGGACAAAGAGTAGCTCTGCGGCTGCACAAACTCAACAGTAACATTCAGTCTGTTTTAATGAGGATGGAGAAAGCAATAGTTATTTGTGAACAATCTCCTTTTGTGTTGAGCTCCATCATGAATTACCCCCACTGACAGCATATTTAACTAGAGATCGTTTATTGGTTCCTACATCCCGTCTACCAGTACTGAATACGAATGGTCGCTTCACTGTGTCCTCGTTGTATTTATATAAAAAAAACTAAATGGGAGTGAATTCCTCCCTGCTGGATACACAGTTGTGCTAATGAATCATTTAAGAGTGTCATTACATTTGAAGGATCTCTCATTCGTTCGCGGCAATCTGTGCAATAATCCTCCATTCCTGTTCCATGCGTAAAGAGGCAGCGGCGACCGCGGTGTGGGCAAATGATTAGGGACGAGGGCTTCGAGTGACTGAGGGGGACATTAATAATTTGGGAGCTAGGTGGAGGCATAACAAAAAGTCTACACTGTTCCATCAATCTCTCGGTTGAAATGTTACCCTACAACATGCCTCCCGCAGAATTTAAACAGACAACTATCCCTGTTACTTGGTAATATTACATATACAGTAGGCCTGCATGGATGATTACGCAAAGAGGGATACGATTTTGTGAGCGGAACTAGATGGTGGGAGGTTTGGTTTCCTCCTTAGTTCTACTGTGACCTGCTCTCATTTTACCATCTTCAATATCTGAAGGATTTCTGTTCACGGTTATTCATGAAAGCCAAACATTTTTCATCCATGAAGGACAACATAATAATAGAAAGACACTTTAGGCCTAGAGGAATTGTCCTGATTTTTGTGCTTTTGTGTGTGGACAGTGCTGCGGTCCGTGTTCTTTGATGTGTGTGTGTGTGTGTGTGTGTGTGTGTGCATACGTGTGCGCGCGCGGCACAGGAGCAGCGGGGTTGTTCGGATGGCCTCCATTTAGCTCGCGTCTCCTCATTAGCTGCTTCTCCCTACGCGTCCGTTTGTTAGTCATGTCCGCAGTGTACCAAGACGTTCCGCCGTGGCAGGATGAGCCCATGTCATTATCCCACGTCTACCTTGCATTCTACGCTTCAGCTGTGAACTGGGATAACAGCGAGAAAAACACGCCGACCATCCAGAACCAATATATGAGCCCCCTAAAGTGTGGACCATGGTCGCCTCCCAGGGGTGCCGACACTGATTGGCCTTGGACTTGTCGCTTTGCCGGGGTCTGGCGGCTTTCATGTCAAAGCCAAAGTTTCGGAGCCTAATGACAGGGAGATCTGTTTGAATGCCACAGCATGGGGCTTCAGCCTCGAATGTATAACTTGGTTCTCAAATCAACTTGTTAGGGACAGAAATTGTCATGGTGTGTCTGCCCGGTTGTATTCCAAGTGGAACCCTATTCCGTATGCAGTGTACTACAGCACAGTTGACCCTGGTGAAGAGCAAGGTGCTAGGAGAGATGACGTTTGGGACGCCAGCCTGACTCAAAGAAAGAAAGTAGACAGTTAAGAAGTTGGGGTATTTATTGACTGTACACTCAGATGTCATGCTAATAAGGGTGGTTTGTAACAGCATACAAACAGATAAGAGGAATACTGAACTTTCATTGTGGAAGGTTTAAATATGAACATGCTATTTTAATTTTTTGGCATTACATTACATGAGAGTTAGCTTTAAAGTAGGGTATTTGCTTAAACTTAAGTTAGTGCATTGAGTTGATTAATGGTGTGATTTTGATTAATGGTTTGGGAACAGATTAAACAAAAACAAAAATGTGTGTGTACCACTGGGAACTTCAACATGACGCTGCGAGCCAGGGTCAACTTAAACTACTAGACAGAAATAGACACTCCAATTGCCCCTAGTGGAGAGTAGCTTCTACACTTTTCCAGGTCCAAATATAATCTGGTACCTGCAGGATCTGCAGCTTTCCGGTACGTTACATAAGATACGTGTGGCATCTGGAGACACAAGTCCCAGTACAGCCACGATAGACAGGCTACTGAAAGGCAGTTACATGTGTTGTGACAGATGGAGCAAATTTACCTGAAACCTGAATGGATCCCGTCGAAAGCGAAATGAAAGGCAGCTATGCACACAACAGTGAAGCTTTGCATGTAATGAATAAAGACGATAAAGCGTGAAAAGAGACACGCAGCGCGAGGGAAACTCGGACATACAGTTCAGCACATGTAGATAACACATGGCAACACTCGCCGTGTGACGTCCACCACGTATTGTTTCCATCAGTGTCCAATAGGTCTTTTTATTTCACTTTCTACCTCAGTTTCATTCCTACAGTGTGGTATATTATGCAGAATAAAATTGATCTTCTGTTTTACGACGTGAACAACCAACTACTTTCCCATAAAAGTACCCGGGGACCCTGTCCATTTCGGAGTGTGGTCCCACTTCAGTGTGGCCGTAGCTTTTAATCCACTTCGGTGTGTTTTCATAGTGTGTACTGAGCTCTAAGCTCTTCCACAAACACCTCTCAGGGAAGGACAGGGGGGGACAGATGGGCAGCTTGTGATCTATTGACTCGGCCGCATATTGACTGATTCATTATGACACTGTTTTATCGCACACTTGTTTAGTTCAGGTCATGAACACTACATCCACCTCCTCCACACGGGAGATTGAGATTCATGACCTCAGACCAAATCAAATCTGCCTGTCCTCAGTTTAGAATGCATCACTGGCAATCCCCTGCTGGTGTGACACTCTACCAGATGGGGGCAGACTTTGACCATGATTTGAAAGTGGCCAGCAATGTGCGATTGTGGCAGCTGGGTAGCAAATGAGCAAACAATTACAGCAGCACATTACATCAGCAGTACTTAAAATAAAGTCAGTGGATTCATGATGTCATTTTTTTAAAACCTGTTTATTGGTTTGTAGTGTGTGCGTTAGATCGACAAAAGTTGTTATACATTGGCTGAAAGCCTGTTCGGCTCAATTGACTAAATGGACATCTTGTACGAGGCAAACTTGTGAACATCACAGCTCCTGCTTTTGTTCCTGAAAACCCAGCCTTGTCCGTGGCTGAGTGGCACCCTCTCAATGACTTGTCATTATTCTTTATTGTTTGACGATGGTCAACCTTGTTTCACAGTGCACTGAATGAGGCATCGAATGAATGTAAATGAAAAGGATTCTCTCTACTCCAACTGTCAGAAGTCCCAAGGTCACAGTGCTGCGGAGGACATCATGTGAACAGAATTATTTGGAGACGGAAGGCTTTCTTTACTCAGGGTTTGTAGCGGCACATTAAATAGGAAAGAGTGAGCAGCTGAACAAGAGTGAGCAGGTGAAACCCCAATGTTCTTTAATGTGGACTTTAAGTAATAAGGCATGAGAGGTTGTGGTATATGAGCAGGGAATGACCAACATACCATAGTTGACCAATATGACCAATATACAACAAGGGCTATTCTTAGGCACGACACATCGTGGAGTGCCTGGAGACCCGTAGCTGTGGTATTCAGACCATTTACTTTCTCCACACTATGTTTTGTTATGGAGTTAATTTATAACTTAAAAAATAAATATATGTTGCAATCTATCAATGCACAATAACTCATAATGATATTTGCATTTTTTGCAGATATGTGCAAAAAAAACTGAAATATCTCATGTACTTAAGAATGAAGACCTTTTGCTGTGACACCCCAAATTGAGCTCAGATGGCTCTAGACATCTAAGGGTGTCTCTAGAACTTGATTGGATTCCAGCTGTGGAAAATTCAATTGATTGGGCTTGATTTAGAAAGGCACGCACCTGTCTACATAAGGTCCCACACTTCACAGTGCACATCAGAGCAAAAACCGAGCTCTGAGATAGAATTGTGTTGAGGCATGGATCTGGGGAAAGTTATAAAACACTTCGATAAAAAATTGCAAAAGCATTGAAAGTTCCCAAAAGCACAGCGGGCTCCATCAATGTGAATAAATGGTCTGCATACTTATGATCATGAGACATTTCTTTTCTCAGTTTTCAATCAACTGGTACACATCTCTAAAAACATGTTATTGCTTTGTCATTATGGGGTATTATGTCTAGATTGATGGCAAAATAGATACATTTAGTAAATTATATTTAAAGTCTATATCACAACAAACTGTGGAGGAAGTGAACAGTTAAGATTACTTTCAGAAGGTACTCTATGGGACATAAACAACACCCCACAGAGGTCCTACTTTTTTGTCATACCCATACTCTACGCCCTGATATAGCACAGCTTTCGGTCAATCAGCATTTAAGGGTCAAACCACCCAGTTTACAAGTTAATATAAACTACATATCTATGGAAAACTGTGCAGGTTGAACCAATGCCTGATCAAAATGTTGGAACTTGTAGCTGAGCATCTTGAAATATTATCTGTTGTATTACTTCATATCATGGCTATTTTGGTGAATAGACAAGCAGTTTCTTAGCAACAACATTGAGTCACCATCAGTTGATACTTTGGACAATTTAAATTCTGAAAATACTTAACGGTCTCTTTATCCTGTACGATATAATCTCTTTTAAGCAAGCAAGTTTATTTATATAGCACAATTCATACATCGAAGCATTTCAATGTGCTTTACAAAGAAAAATATATGAAAGTATAATAACGTAAAAACAAATACTCAAATGAAAACATCAAAACAAATGAATATATCATAATAAGAAAAAATACAATAAGAAAACATATAAAGATTAAAATATGATGTTATAAGGCTAAACAGTGTGGTTAAGTTTAAGTGCTCAGTAATAGGCACATGAGAATAGAAGTGTTTTTAACCTGGATTTAAAAATGTATACGTTTGGGGCACGTCTAAGATCTTCTGGTAGTTTATTCCAGTTTTGTACAGCATAAGAGCTAAACGTAGCTTCTCCATGTTTAGTTTGGACTCTGGGCTCTACTAGCTGACCTGTGTTCATGGATCTAAGAGCCCTGTTCGGATCATGGATCTAAGAGCCCTGTATATTCTGCAAACATATCAGAAATGTATTCGGGTCCTAAACCATTCAGAGAATTATAAACGAAAAGCACCACTTTTAAATCTATTCTGTAACTGACTGGAAGCCAATACAAAGATTTAAGAACCGGAGTGATGTGCTCTGTTCTCTTGGTCCTGGTTAACATTCTAGCAGTAGCATTCTGAATGAGCTGCAGTTTTTTTACAGTCTTTTTCGGGAGTCCAGTTAAGAGGCCATTACAGTAGTCAACCCTACTAGAGAGAAAAGCATGGATGAGTTTCTCTTGGTCTTTTTGGGACACCAAGCCTTTGATTCTTGTGTAGTTTGATTGGTCGATACAAACTTGTTTGTATATCGTGTGATCTAATAGGTCATGAGTACTTGGAGGCATAGCCAATGGCCTTCATGCACTCCATAAGCTGAGATTCTATGGATAAAGTTAGTGATTGCAATGGCTACACATTTTAAATATGAATATAAAACAAACAAATTTGGTGAAAGGCGAAGTGCGGGACAAATCAATGCCACACTACTATCTTGACAAAATCCTATTAATACATCCATCTCCTCCAAAGGAGAGGGGCACTGAGACACTGTTCTCTTTGCTCCAGACAGCCCATCAGGGAGACACACAATTCAGATTGTCTCAGAGGTGCTGGGCACTGTCAATAAAGCACTGCTGTTTGGGCAGATATAAAGGAGGAGCAACGTGTCTCCTCTGGCCTTTCAGACACACACACACACACCTCACTTTATCTGACTGCCTGAAAGATTGCGAGCTTCCCAAAATGAGTCTTTTTGCTTGACAGTGCACCTGTTCCTTATGATTGAAAGGTTTTATGTTTATACGGCAATGTGAACCATTGCTGGTAGATGAAAGGCTGCAATAGTCTAACAAAGACTTTTAGATTTGAAGAAAGAACATGAAACAGGTAGGATGTTTTTTTGTTAAAGGTTTTTCACTTCTAATGTTGAGTGAATGTGGTGTTTCTGAATGTTGTTGCCTTACAGTGACATCCCCGACAAGTTTCCATTTACTTGGACTGCTGGTGTAGGATGGAGGGCAAAAGCTTCTCAGTGCCTTATTTAGATTATTTGCACATTCTTGAAGCGGTGTCCACAGGTGTATTTCTGTGTTCCACAGCACGGGCTGTGAAGACAATTCTCAACCAAGAAGAACCAGGTTTTGTTTCTATTTGATCCATTTCCAAAAGTGTATATTATTTTCATTTAGTTGAACTTCTAGCACGTGGAGGTAAATGAGGTAGGTCAACAGAAAAATAGGCCAGCAATCGAAGTGATTGAAATTCAAGGCAACCAAACATGAAACTTTAAAAAGGGTGTTTGGACTTTCACACTGTACATACCGGGAACCCAGTGTGCCCTGCAAATGCACGCCAAACCCTCCTTTGAAAATAATTGAATGACACTCCAGTTAAAGGCTAACCGGGGGAAACATGTTTGTTATTAAAATGCTTTATACTTGAAGCTCATCCTCTGCATTTCCATGCTAATGGGCAGGTAAGGGCCCTCACGCTCCCATATTACCAGACACACCAGGCCCACTGCCAGTGTCGTCTCCTGCATTTAACAGAGTGCTTTCAATTCAGATCAATTTAGCCCAATTAAACTGCTCTACGTCCCACGGAGAGTATGTTAGAGCGGCATTTACACAACGCCCTTTTCAATTAGGTACGATGAAAAGATCCGCGGTGGACCTCGTTGTTTTCATACTTTACATAATGTCTGAAATGTGTATCATTGATTGTCCCCCCCCCCCCCCGTGCCCTTTGAAATCTCCGTTAGCTCTCGTTTTGTTATCGGCACCATGCGGTCGAGCTCTCGGGGTCACATCGTGGGTCTCTTGGTCGACAGCCTACGTAGTAGTCGGTTTCGCGCAGCTACGGCGGTAACTTAGGAATTCACTTGAATGCAGGTGACTCTGCAGGTGGTTTGGGATTTTCAGGAACAACAATTGAACCATTATTCCAGGATTTCGTCATTCTTAAAGACTTAATTTTTGAACAACATTTTGTGTGACGTAGCTTCCTGTTGGTGCCTGCACATTATGTTTTAATACAGATGTTGCTCTATCAAATAAATGTTCCTCTTTGTCTCCGCAGAGGACCAGCAGAGCTGGCTGGAGGGGTGCAAGATAAATGTAAACAGATTGTTCAGATCAGCAGACTGACAATGATATGATGCCTGGTTATTCACAGTATGAGTGACTTCATGGAAAATCTTAACTTTTTGGAGTATTGTCAGTGGCCAGGCATCCTTTATGCAGCACAAGTGTAGTAGTTAGACCACTTCCTGCTATAATGCTAATGTCATCAAGATTTTGACAGAAATCAACCAAACTATCTCTGATATTTCATACATTTAACTCACCAGAAAAAATAAGCAGGCAAGGTTTCAGAGGACAAACGCAGCACCAAACCTTGAGCCTTTTCACAACCGCATTGCTTAGAACTGAAAGCAGCATTTTTTCAGAGTCACTCTTCCCCTGTTGTCACAGCTATGGATTAATGGGTAAAATAAATAATGTGAAGGTATTGAGAGCTTTTTGGGTTTGTATTCACTATTCAGAGAGACATTTGCAGCAATTCCAAAGCAAAGCCTTTGTTTTCTATTGATAGTTGTAACTCATCCACTCAGATCCACAACCTGGGCGTGCTGGAAGCTGTATTCATGTTGCCTATGTACATCTTATCAACCTTCAAATGAATAGGTAAAACACAAACATGATTCATGAGCAGCAATACAGTGAGTGTTTCCTTTTTAAGAGCATTGAATGGCTTCAGCAAATATTCTCATGTAAAATGTTATTCACACCGTTGCCACCCATTAACATTACTTATGGTCACGTCTGTTAAGTGGACTGAATCAAGTCTTTCTCAAATTACTGTGTATACTCAAAAACTACAGATAAACACATAACTCTTCATTGTGAAAGTAGATCTAGCTGCAAGGCTAGCTTTGATGTAATAAATGGTAAATTCACCTCGAACTGCAACAAATGGCTTGGACACTTCAGCAGTATGCTTACTCTCTCATGGCTTTCTTGCTATGTGACAATTTCTCCCATAACACACACTGCCTACACTTGAAAAGCGTCTTTTACAATGGACACCAAGTGTCTGGTTTGCTCCAGTCCTTCTTTGACTGTTTAAAGTCCTTCTTTGACTAGTTTAAATACAGCAGTTTAACTCCAAGCACACCTTTGCAACCACAGTGTTTTCTTACATATCGGAAAAGTACACCCTAAAAGAAAGAAAATATTATTGGATAATCCATGAGGAGTTCTTCTTTACATCTGTGGAGGAACCATTAAAAAGAGCTACTCCTTTAAACCTACAACTTCAAAAAAATAAATCCATAAAGTTATTCAAAAGGCTCATAGGAACCTTCAGATTCCTTTTAGGTGGTACCCTACAATCAGCACTTCATTTAATTTTAAGGGTTCTTCTTAGCATCCCTCTACATCAGGGATGGACTTCTGGTCCCCTTTTCAAGGCCTGTAGATCATTTCCTCCAAAACAGGATTGTACTTTATATTTTTTAGTAACTTTGAGTGCTGCCAATGTGGCCCCTCACAATCAATTCAGGTTGTTTGTGGCCTCGGCCCCAAACGTTGCCCATCCTCCGTTCATGATGTGATCTGGTTTTGAAATGCCAGAATGTAAGCCTTGTCTCTAAGAAAGTGACCCATTTCTTACCCAAACAGTACTACAAATCTGGGCATTGTGAAACATACCGCATAATGTATTATAAAGTGTGTGCTGGCATAGAGGAACATAAAAGCCAACTTTATCCAGTTCCTTTCAACTGAAAACATTCAGAGACCAGTTTTGTGCTAGCAGTTGTTCGAAGTAACCCTCAACTGCATATGTGTCATATGTAAGGGAACATTGCCAGTGGTACTCTTTAGCTTGATGGAAGAATGAGCAGACACAGATTCAAAGAGGCACTAATGTACAGACATGCTAAAAGGAGCTCAGGGCTCAAGCTGCCATCAGAACCTTGGAGACATTTATCTATTATACTATCTGAATTCACACTGAGATTTTCATGTACAGGCATCCTGGGTCAGATTTGAAGATGTAAGTGGATAGAAATGCTTGGATGAAAAACAGCCTCGACTCCTGCTTTGTTCAATCACTTCAGCGCAAATTTCTATGGGTTAAAAGTTTGCAACACTTAGTGATAAAACTAAAAACTATTAATCACAAACGGACTTCACATTGTAAAACCCACAAATCGGAGTAATTAGTTTGTAAACAAATCTTAAAATACATTCTTGATTTAATACTCCTCTCTTTCATTCAAATTAAATTTGCTATTAATGTAGACAACTGACACACTAATTAGACAACTGACCCAGACGGACTGTACTGAATTTCACACATTTACAGTACAGACAGTATTGTATCTACATGGTAGATGGGCTCACTGAATTATCCTCTTTTTCTGCATATACTTTGTTCATGTGTTTGGTATTAGATACCGGGTACTGTGTCAACTGTAAAAGTCTGTTTTTGTGTGCATGTGTGTTGTGCTGTCACCAAAGGGTCATCAAAAATCCTGTTGATGATTTTCGTGATCTTTAGCATATCTTGAAAACATCCAAAGAGAAGGAGCTTCCCATAGCTTTTGCTTACTTGCAGATCACCTCCTGCATATACTTTATTCTCTAAAACTCAACATGTGCCTGGGCAAGTACATAAACTGGCCTGTGAGAATGGCCTGTGTGTTTCCTATCATTCACACAGGTTGGAAAGGAACTTTTCTATGTATCTTTGACTAGATTAGTCACAGATCTCAACGAAAAAAGGCCTGGAAATCACAAGGAAAAGGCTGAATCACAAAGGAGGCTGAGGTAGATTCTGAAGACAACCAATAGGTTGAATTGACATTCAGCTCGTTACAGTGACCCAGAACAGCCAAAAGAGGGCCCACTCCCCTCTGTCTGATGTACATTTCAGAAACCCCTTGACAACGGACACAGGGACTATTCTCAGAGCCATGCGCGTGGCACACACATGCACACGGAGCACACGTGTCCAGGCTCCCAAGCGGTCTTTTCAGGCCACGTCACATAGTTCGGACCCACTCTCGCACCACACCAGCCGTACAACTAGATGTTTCTTCTCACAGAAAACCATGGCCATTATTATTGTGTTTCATTTTGTATTTTAGTACTACATGAAGTGAAAATCGTTGGAGTGAAAATTGTTTTGCTTTGGCCCAGTATTCCAGCACTTTGGATTTTAAATCACAGCGTATTCTCCTCAATATAGGATAAAACATTTTGAATTGTTTTTGTATAGTTGCTCCATTTACGGTGCCAAAAGTCCTGGTTTCACATCTGTTTTTAAATAGGCAGGTGGGTTTCTATGCAGCATTACTGCAAGCAAAAGAGACTTAGACTTGATTCTTGGCTTCGCTTTTCCATTTGGAGTCTGTGTCTGGTGTGTGATTACATGAGGACCGAAGAAGTGTCAATACAAGTCAAACACCAGGTGAGGTGACGAACACCAAACATCAAGTTGAGAGTCTCATCTTTCAACACTTATTTCACACTTAGCTCATCCATGGGTTACCACGAAATATTCTGGTGGAAAAGATTTTAGTGGGTCACCTTGGCCATGAGCTTTTTGGCTTTGGGTTCACATTATTTATGGACAGTCATGTATTTACAGTATCAATCAATCAATCTTCAGCCAAGTGAAGCTATACAGATGCAACGCTCTCCATTTGTTTTTGGACAGTGCAACCTTTATGCTTCTTTTACATTTCTATACTTCTTATACTCCACAAACGTTTCACATTTGAACTCAAGCTAGTGCAAGGTTAATATACAGCATCCAAGGTTTTGAGGGCATTTATTTACATATTGCTTTCACCATTTAGAAATGACAACACTTTTTCAACATAGTCTACCTATTTCAGGGCACCCAAAGAATTTGGAACAGATCAACACAATGTCCATACTTTCTATTACGTTAAGTGTTTCATAACATATCCTTTGCATGCAACAAAGGCCTGACGTCTGTCCACCACTGAGGCCACTAGATGCTGGGTATCTTCTCTGGTGATTGTCTGACAGGCCTGTACTGCAGCCATCTTCAGTCGTCCCTGTACAAATCCTCTCGTGACCACTCACACAGCCTGTAACCAAGAGATTGTGTTATGCATCGAAAACGCCTTAGCCAATTAAATATAAATGGTCTTTCGGAGAGCGCGTTGCTTTGAATGCTGCCACTGATTTGCATCATACCGCGTTCTCCCACTTTTTTGTGGAGGTCTGTGCAGGGCCTGACACTTAGATCCCTGGTTAAATCTTACTCAATCACATCCACCACAAAATGAACCAGAGTAAATGTTTATGGAAATGGAGAGTTGGAGTAGGAAAGTGTTTTCTATCAGTACCTCTTTCTGGTAATAGCGCTGTCTTGAAATCAGCACTTTAATGTCTGGAATGGAACAGCTGATGGAATCTTTTTTCTCAAAAAGGAGGACCACACAGAATCAAGGAGCCCCGTTTTTCAGTCTAAAATGTGTAGCTGTTTTAGCTATTATCCTAGTCCATTATCCTTGTTGTTGTAATATATTTGTGAATATCACTAGGATAGTGGTTTGCAATTGCATATATACCATAAAAAAATTACAACAGGCAGTTACATCTAGAGTAGATCATTTGGTTGTTGGTCTATTGTCTTTTTTATCTTGTTTGACATGTTTCTCATGTCTCAAATACATGAATTGCGCAAAGAGATGAAAGAATTGGCTTTGACAAGGGTTCTCAAACCTTTTAGTGCCAGGGACCTCTTTTGTGATAACACATTTATCTGAATTGTCTGTATTCAGTAAGCACATTCATGCATTCCTCAAATGTTAGTTGTTTGTTGTCTCTAAAATAAATGCAACCTTTTAGCTTTAAAACTGACTTTATTTCACTCTGAGCATAACAAAAAAAAAGTGAAATACGAGCTTTAAATTGTCAACAGGGGCAGACTTCAATCCGATCTTAGCCATACTTTACAAAAATCGTACATAATTGAATGTCTTTGCCGTGATTGTTGTGAAAGATGGAAATTGATTATTTATAGTGAATTTTTTTAACACGTGCTTCTTCCTTTTTACATTTGCTTATAGGTAATGTAGAGATTATGGGGAATTTCTCCAGGTCAAAATAAACTTCTTCCGACACTATAAGGTAAAAAAAACCATCGGACACGTTTAACATTGTTATAATTCCAATTTTCTTTACATGAGCGCCTAAGAATGCTCTGGATAACTGTCAGATAAAAATATAAATATCAGTCAACCAGCGCGTTCAATAAAAAATTGTTGGAAACAAAATTAAAAAGATGTTCTAACGTTGTATAAATAATAATTTGGATACGTACTTTTAATAAATGAATAGGAGTTATACTGACGTCATTTGGACGATAGTTCAGGTGGAAATATTCTGGACTTTCTAATAGTTCTATCTAATATATGTTCTGTCTAACATACGGTTGCAGATTTTGTCCATTATTACACGTATCGCATTTTATAAAATCTCTCTGGATTAGGGCGTCTGCTAAATTACTTAAGTAAAAACAGGGCTAGTTTTTTGTATTTTTTAAATCCACACAAACCGGCATATCCTTCGAATGAGTAGATTTCAGAGCACACACACACACACAACTTTTTAACTACTGGAAATCGAATCGAAGAAATTTACAAAACTGTTATTTGGCACGCATTTCTTAGATTTGTTCTACTTAAATGATACATAAGTAATACGTGTTAGCTTGGCCAACTAAATATGCTTACAAAATAATGAAATATTTTCGATTTTTTATTTTCTTGTCCTTGTTCGATTTCTAAATTGCCTCAATAGGGGGCGCTGTAAGATTCCTCTGCTGTCCAATATCTTCTCCCGGAAGGCGAAACACCATTTGCCCAAATGTAAACCTTGGCCATGAGCTTATAGTGAAGCACATTGCTAGCCAATTTCTATACCTGTCGTTTTAGCCGTATTTTTAAATATTTATATTTGTCTGTAACAGTTAAACTACGGGATATGGGAGTCCCCGCATTTTTTCGTTGGCTGAGTAGGAAATATTCTTCCATTGTTGTCCATTGTGTTGAAGAGAAGGTAAGTGTTTGTAGCCAGCCAGCTAGTTCAGTACTATCGCTAGGTAGCCCTTAAGTTACAACACATGTAATGTACGCCTGTTTGATAATGAATAGCACTTTATCCATTTCGTTTATCCTAAAATATCTGAACAGTACAATTTTTTTCATTTCAAATATAAAATTAGCTAACTTATTGTCATCGTTTCTTACCAACGCCATAGCTAGCATAGCATAGTAGAATGACCATTTTCTATTGAATGCATGTATGTACGCACGCAGCTACCGTAGCTAAATAGCTAGCCAGCTAAATTCGGACACAGATGTTACATGCATCAGGGAGAGACATTACGTGCATACAGAGCTTTGCTACTTGTGTTGCGCAAGAGGAGTGTAACGCCGAGCCGTGTATTCATTCCGTCAACCGAAACATTTACGAAACGTTTTGTGAAACAGAACGAAACGGGGATTGGACCTACCTGGGATGTATTCATTCTGCCAACCACGAAATGTTTCGTCAAACGTTTTTTATTGGTCAAATTCTGGTAGTGCCCTCCCAGTTTGCTCAAACTCAACAAATCGGACTGGGACCTTTCCGATTTGGTCATATTACCTAGCCAAATTGTTTTGTTTGCCGGCTTGTATATTCTTCATTTGGCGCACCAGACAGCGTAACATTTTGCTAGCAAAACAACTATATTGTCCCCTAAAAGTAGATCATTGAGGGGACTGCCAATTTCCCTGTTCGAATGTCACGCGCGATATCTCAAACAACATTAAAGTAGTCTTATTTTCATCCAAATTTGTGCGGATGACTCAGTGGATGACTTCTGTGGTCTAACCTATTGGTTGCTGTTAACAATCACATAGAACCTGTGGTGTTCAGGGTCAAAAAAGATCTAATTGTTTTTGCGTTGGTGTTTTTTTTCCCCCCTATATTTTGTTAAAGACTCCTCTGGCAATGAATTACCGAACATGATATGCGGTAACCATGGAACATTTCAATATAACATTTTCGCATATGACCTACTGGCCAATAAACATTCACGTGGGCGGGTCTGCCACGTGCATGCACAGAAGTTATTCTAGAATATCTGTATTCATATACTTGTTTTTTTTATACACATGTTGCAAACACTCCAAAAACTCATGCATTTTTATATCAACCAGGTCATAGTACTATAACATGCTTTTTTGTGATCTGTTTGATTTTGTGATTACGTTTGGCACACATGCTCAGTGGTCTGAGTCCCCTTAACTGATGCAATATCTCAGACAAACCTAAATAGATTTTGGCTAAATGTTTGAAAGTAATGCAGTAGAGATCTAGCATTAACAAAATTCAACTTGGTGGTTCCTATAGTAATCAACTGCAATTTGCCACCCATGATATCTCATTTGGCCAAAAGAGGGCACTGCATCATTTATTCATCAGAATGTATTCATTTTTATTTGGTTTACTCAACAGTCCAAGGAATGCAATGGAGTACGTATCCCTGTTGATACCAGCAAGCCGAATCCAAATGAAGTGGAGTTTGACAATTTGTACTTGGACATGAATGGAATCATTCACCCTTGTACACATCCCGAGGACAAGTAAGTCCTCGTCACCTAATTACATTGAACGTATCTGCATCACAAATGGCACATTTTTCCTTCAAAGTGTATGCCCTATAGGTAATAGGGTGCTCTTTGGGGAGCACTCTGTAGTTGTGTAACTTTCCACTGAATGTAGTATACACCCTCTATAAATACACTTTCTCAGGGCTGCACCCAAGAATGAAGATGAGATGATGGTTGCCATCTTTGAGTACATTGATCGTCTCTTTAACATTGTGCGACCTAGAAGGGTTCTCTACATGGCCATTGATGGAGTAGTAAGTTCTGCGCCTTTCTTTTCTTCCGTGACATTTTTCATTTAAATCCTTTTTTAGAGGTTCTACCCGTATTTATTTTTTCCTACCATACATTGGGCTTATGTTGGCCAGTAAGCTGTGTAGCAGTAATGAAGTTTGTCTGCTTCTCCGATCAGGCCCCACGTGCCAAAATGAACCAGCAGAGGTCCAGGAGATTTCGCGCCTCCAAAGAAGGGGTGGAGTTAGTTGAGGAGAAATCCCGCATCCGAGAGGAAATTCTTGGAAAAGGTAAAACATTTTTGGATTTTTTGCTGACGTGTATCCAACCATGCTACTTAATTTTTACCTTGATGTGTCCCTCAAGTCAAAACTATGTCCCACCTTTGCTGTAAAACCTTACCCTAAAACTGGCTTTTATTTCTCCCCCCCAAAAAAACATTTATTGTTCCTGTTTTTTTTCCCCCCTGGTGATTATTATAATTTTTTAATCGCACAAGAAATTAATGCGCTGTGATTTTATGTGCCGTTTTTATTCAGGCCAACTTTATAAAAAAGATTCCCAAGTGTCTTAAAGTATTCCAAAAATAATATATATTCGTGAATGTATTAACCCGCTTTTTCCGCCCCTTCCATTTTTAGGAGGGTATCTTCCACCTGATGAAATTAAGGAGAGGTTTGACAGTAACTGTATCACCCCGGTAAGTATGTAGTGTTGTTGAATAACTTTTTATGTGAAGCTTGTGAGTTTGTTGCCCGTCTCCTGTGGCTGTAACATGAGGCTGATTAGTGTGTAAGTACCCTAGCCGATCTGCTGTGTTATTCAATTTCCAAATTCTTTCCAGGGCACCGAATTCATGGAGAACCTTGCGAAGTGTCTTCGTTACTATGTTGCCGACCGACTCAGTAATGACCCAGGATGGCGAAACATCACGGTAAGTGTTTGTCCAAAATAAAAATAACAATGGCGTCATTGCCACAGCCAGTGTGAATTAATTTATTATGAATCAGGCCGGGTTTTTAACTACACAGTCTGATTGATTGAATATTGCCAAATTTCAACGGTCACACATTCTTCATTATAGGTGATTTTGTCTGATGCAAGTGTCCCTGGAGAGGGCGAGCACAAGATAATGGACTACATCAGACGCCAGAGAGGTTAGAGTGGAGAGTTGTCAATGGTCAATATGTGGTTATTAACCATTAAAGGTCATTTGAGACATTGTGATAGAAAATCACAGGTGCCGTGCAACGTCTCAAATGGTCTTGCATCTTTATGCGATTTAATTTGAGCTCTGCAATCACCAGAAGGTTAACTACATGCAATGACTCATTATCCACACTTTGATCTTTTGTTTGTCACAGCTCAGCCCCACCATGACCCCAACACACACCACTGTCTTTGTGGAGCTGACGGTAAGCAGTGAACCGCCCTGGAGAGTAGCCGGTGTTCAATCTGCCACAATAGGAGAAAAAGTAGCATCTAGAGAATGGGTTTTCCCCAGTAGCGTTGATTTAAGTGGTGCTGTTGAATTAAAAAATGTTTTTTTGGGGGCACTAAAAGTGTAGGGGCCTGGTTTTGTACGCGTTCTGCCGCAGTAAGTGTACAGCAGTTTTTCAAGAATGCTGGACGACTAGGTCCCGTGTGTTGATCCGGGTTTTATTGAATGATCAGTGGTTGTGCATCGCTATTGTTACCTTATATTGAGCCTGGCCGTGGGATGCTGTGGTTTATACTTTTGGTTTTCGGCGATGGCTGTAATTTCACTTAGGCATTTTGAAGGGATCGGTGAGGATTTTTTGCAATAGGCCTCTGTGTTCCCCCAGAGTCAGATGAACTCATGGAAACCTTATTTCTGTTTCTTCGTGTGGCTTGAACAACTGATGTGCTTGAATTTGCAAAAGCACAACAAGTGAATGTGTTATATGCCAGCATGGATGACAAGGTAAACCTTGTGTTCATATACAACCTGTGAGGAATATTGGGTTAACTGCTCTGCCCAGGGAACGAACAGGGGTTTTTCACTTTGCCAGCTCAGGATTAAAGCATGAAGCCTTTTGTTAACTGTCCCAACGCTCTCGACTGTATGTACAGTATAATAAGATGGGTGGCTGAATCGTGAATGCTAATAGCAATGGTATGAGACTGTATACAACTGGTGTGACATGTCACTTTTTACTCTAATCATTGTGTTGGAAGCCGGTTTATAAAAGCAATAAGGCATCTTTTGGGCTTGTGGTATGTTGGGTATGTGCTGCTGTGAAGGCACTTCGCAATGCGTTGTGGCGAAGAACAACTCTTGGCTGTTATTGGCCTTATACCACACCCCCGTCTTGCCTTATTGCTTAAAATATACCTTCAGTTATTGTGCTTAAATGTAGCTGTGTCAGCAAATGTGTAACGCAGAGAAATACAAAATGACCTCACCTGAGTCTGGGGAAGAGGATACTGTGCCTTGTGGCCAAAATATACTTTGACTGTTAGCGATGCTTCGCTAAATGTTAACCGATGAAGTGCACATGAACATGTTCTTGGATTTCTACTTGTTAAAAATGCTCACCGGCCTCGCTTGTGTCTCACCGACCTTGAATATTAACGCCGGATCGGGCTTCTCGGTTTTCTCTACGCCTTGTTGTTTTGCTATATTAATGGCCAGTTAGAGTTTTAAATGGGTGCAATTATGCAGGACATGGAGGATAAAAGCTTCAGCATTCACTGGTTCACGATGTCCTTGTTGGGACAAAGGAGGGAAATATTGCATGTAATTAGTCTGAAGAGGAGCCTGATACATTCAGCCGGTGTTCCAAATGGCATTCTATCCCGATACAGTGCGCTACTTTAGGCCCGAGTCCATAGGGAGAAGTGTGCCCCCTATGGGCCCAGCCTCACTTCCTAGAAAAGGGATGAATGACGCGCTTCTGTGTTTGTATTAGCATACATAGATGGTTATGAATGCATGGCTCGTTATGTTGACTAGGTAATTTAGTTACCCAGCAGGCAATGCATGTGTACAACCTTTTACCCTGCCATTTTTGGCCTTTCAGCGTATTCGTACGTGTCCCGCTGAAGGCCTGACGTTGCTTCTGAACGTGGCCTTTTCACGTCTGCTCGTGTATCTCACATCCGTTCTGTCTTCTCCCGTCCGTTTCGCTAGCTGACCTGATCATGCTGGGACTTGCCACCCACGAGCCCAACTTCACCATCATCAGAGAGGAGTTCAAGCCCAACCAGCCCAGGCCCTGTGCCCTCTGTGGCCAGAAAGGCCACGAGATCAAAGACTGCCAGGGTGTGGCCAGGGAAAAGCAGGGCGAGGTACGTGGACCTGACCGCTAGGTTTCTAAGATCCAGTTTCCTGGGCACTGGTTAAGGCCTAGTCCCTGGGCTGTATTCCACTAGTGACATAGTTACTTGTTTCCAACATTCTCCAAGACAGCCGGTGAACACAGCGTCTTTCAACTCAATTAGGAATTACCTCTACGTTTCAGTCACACTACAAAGCTGTTCCCATTGTGGATTGAATGGAGTAAAGCACTTTTAATAAAGAATCTCTTGAGAGTACATTATAATCCAGAATAATTCAACCGTGTCCTGTAAGAGGCGCCTTTAAAAAACTTTGCTCTCTTGTTATTAGGCAGTAACTACTAGTGATTGTTTTCATTGCAGCATGACGAGTTTGCAGACAGTATGCCGGCTTCTGAACAGGAGTTCATCTTCATCAGGCTGTGCGTTTTGCGTGAGGTACATAATTATATTTACTTGTATTCACTTGTAAGGCATTTCGCGGATGATATTCTGCGGAGTGGCTTCCAGCAACGCAATGCATTGCAGATGTAATTTGGCGATAATGTTGTTTGGAATGAAAGAACCCTGCTACATTAACACTAATGTTGAGGGGAACAACCTCACCATTTCAGTGGCAATAATTCCATCTTGTTCCATGTTCTTGAACATTGTCAGCTTACTTGTTTGACCCTACAAATAGTGTAAAGCTTAACTTTTCTAGATAACCAAACCATGTCAATGTGTATGTTCGTTGTCATTTCTTATCACGCTTTCCTTATGCAAGTTAATTTGTGCCACAACCCTTATCAAGGTCGGTTTACTTTTCCACAGTATCTTGAACGAGAGCTGACGATGGCCAGCCTGCCGTTTCCTTTTGACTTTGAGAGGAGCATCGATGACTGGGTCTTCATGTGCTTCTTTGTTGGCAATGATTTCCTGCCCCACTTACCGTCTTTAGAGATCAGGTGAGCCGGAGGACTCTCTAGTAATTCTTGGTCTTTAAAACCCACACCTTTAAAAACATTACTGCCGCCTCCATGCATTTCTGCTGTTGATCACGGGTTTGTTTTTCCCAGAGAGGGTGCGATTGATCGACTGGTGGGCATCTACAAAGACGTGGTTCACAAGACTGGGGTGAGCGTTGTTAATAGATTGTGAACTCTGTCGCTTTTATGCCGTGGTCACTGACATTCTATAGGCGCCACAAGCCATATTGATGACTAGAAGTTTACATGGGTTAATAACTTTAAACTGAGGCTTGGAAATGCGACCACATTGCTGAAGTTGGCTAGTATTTAGTAGAAAACAATGTTGCCATCATGTTATCAAATGAACTTTGACACATTGCAGTGTTGTCATTAGCTAGACAGACGAACGAAGATTTCGCCACTAATTTATCTTCATCAGCTCCCATGTAGGATGTGTGGAATAGAATGCTCAGCTGGACATAAGTCCCAAAACCAAACATTCAAAACAGTGTTTTTGACGAAATGTGAAATTCATAAATAGGGTGCTGTCAGAGGTGGGACCATGGGGCTTTGTACGTTTAGGACCTTGTGCTGGTCCCCATTGCGTGTGGTTGCCCGGCCTTAACTGGCTTTTCTCTTCACACAGGGGTACATCACAGAGAATGGTTATGTGAACTTGGAGCGTGTTGAGTTGATCATGCAGGCAGTTGGCGTGGCTGAGGACAACATCTTCAAGAAGCGCAAAGAAGATGATGTGAGATTAGCGGCCACTTCCTGCGAGTTACTCCTGTTCAGCAGATCAGTCTTCCCTTTCTAAACTGACGGAGTGGGGGTTATTAGGATGGATCTTTTCTGGGTTTTAAGATTGGCATATTAATCACAGTGATTTACTGCAGCGTTCCGGCTTTGCAGTTTGTGTGATTCATGGGCTTTGTCTTGTAGGAGGGATTCAAGCGAAGGAATAAGGAGAAGAAGAAGAGAATGAAGGTGAGTGGAAGAGATGTGCCCCTGTTTCTAGAGCAACGCTGCGCTGTGTGTTTTAATGCATCCTCATTCACCTGACTGCTTTGAATGTAGTGTTTAAACACTATACCTTTGCCCATTCCGTATTTCCTTCTTAGAATGATGATCATGATAGGCAAGGCTATTTATGTCAGCGGGCTGTTGTACAATATTTTATGTAATTTCTCCTGTTTATGTGGTAGCTCTGTTTTATTGAATATAAAGGATTAAACCTGTTCTAAATGGACGTTTAGTCTGCTGAGGTCCGACCTTGACCCGTCTGTCCTGCTAGACCACTGACCGGCGCGAGGTTTCCTGGACACGGAACGGTTCAGCTTAAGGCCAGTAACTGTGTTTTTCCCCAGGCTCAGCAGCGGGGCCCAGCCTACCTGACCGGTGGCCAGTTTGCCCCCCAGGCCCTTGGCGGCAGAGGCAGACCCGATGTTGTCCAGAACGCCCGGCACCAAGCCTTCGACATGAGAATGCAGGGCCGAGACCAGCACAACAGGGTATAATCACCGGGGACAACTGGTTCTCCTCGGGGGGGTGGGGGGGGGGCTTTTAAACCACTAAATCACATCCATATTTGCCCTATGCGTATAGGATTCAGCATAGTGAAGACTTTACAATAACTTGATTGACTTGCAAGCTCTCGGCACAAGTGCACCATCCATGTTCTAGGTGGTTAAAGGTAGTTTTTTTTTAATTTCAGGATGCTGCGCAATCCCTAAAAGCCATGATGAGGAATGGTAGCCAGGTATGCGCCCACCGCTTTGACTGCTCTTCAGTTTGTGGCGTCTTGAAAACCAGACCCCAAATTTTAAGTGGCCTGTTTTGATCAAATGCAGCGAGGGATTTTTGTCCACGTTCAGGTGTTTGTGTGCCCGACATCAAGTCAGAGTGCGGTTCACGCTGCCGGTTTCTACTGGTGCTGGCAGGTTTTATTTTTATGTCACAAGAAGCCTTTAGAGTGGCTCTCTCCGATCTGCCCTTCTTACATCTATGCATGAGAACAATAGCCCAGGCCTCTGTTTTCCCATGAATGTGGTGCGCACGAAGAGGAAGGTCTGCGCGCTCCAGCTGGGGTTTCTTTCATGTGGTCCTCCAGCTATCTGCTTCCTCCCACGCCGCTTTTGCGTACAAGTTAAAATAATGCATTCGCGGTCGCCGTTTCTCTAATTGCTTAACGAGGCGGCTTCCTATGTGACCGGCGGACGTTCTAAGTGTGACTGGTTTTGTAAGGATGTTTCTTGGTCCTTGCCCGTGTTCCAGGCAGGTACCAGCGACGGACAGGACGGCCGGGGGGTGAAACGGAAAGCCGAGGACAGCGACAGCGAGCCAGAGCCTGAAGACAACGTCAGGTAAATGCCCCACACTAGCCAATCGACAAGTCCGCTGGCCGGCCGGGCCGTTCGTCCGGCTGGCCAACCAGCCGTCGCTGCCCTGGAAGTGTCTGATTTATGCCTCTCCACTGCAGTGCGGCCCCCCGAGGAGCTTCTCTGTGGTCTCCTAGCACTTACCACCGCCCTCACACCCTCTCTTCCTCCCTGCGAGTGATTAATATGGATGGGAGGAATATTCTCGTGAATTCCTCGGTGACGTGCTCGCCAAAGCTGTTAAATCCATTGGGCTAAATTGGTATTCATGGAGGCTTTCGTGTTACAAGGCTGCCGTCCCTGTGGGCCGGCGTGGAGGATTGGCTGGGCAGATGCTGCTCAGCCTTCATTATGTGCGCCGAATGTCACCGCATCGCAAATCTACTAGTGTGTCAACTATTAAACTACTCCGGCAAACTAGTTTCTCTTTGGGTGTGTGAAATGAGGAAATCTTCCTCATTCGCGTTCCTTGGGCCTTTTGACGAACATCCGAGGCTGAAAATGGCTCCTCTCGCCGTGTTGGCGAGCAGGCCCCGAGCCGCTGATCCGTTCAGAGGGTTCCGTCGTCCGATATTGACCTATAAATCCCCCTCCCTTTTAGGTTGTGGGAGGACGGATGGAAGCAGCGCTACTACAAGACCAAATTTGATGTGGACGCGACTGATGATGACTTCCGTAAGAAGGTGGTCAGGTCCTACGTGGAGGGTCTCTGCTGGGTGCTGCGATACTACTACCAGGTAACACGGCCCGGGTCAAATCCGCTGTCTGATGTAGTGGCGGATGTTATGGTAACGGTACCAGGGGCTTACTCGCTTGAAAAAAACTGCCCTGAAGGAGAACTACCTTAATGAACGACATTAAACGGATCACCTCTCCGTGGACCAGTACTAACTGGTACAAGGTGTACAAATACGCAGTATGTCGTACTATATGTGAATTGGACATGTGTAAGTGCCTTGCTCAAGGATTGAGTAATAAATATTGTTAACCGTGCTGGCTCAGGGATTCAATCACACCAACTAGGTTACTGATGGAATGCCCTTAACCACTGCCACCTGTTGCCCAAGCTTTTTATGGATTATCGATCAGTCTTCTCAAAATGCTCACTTCAGGCCTTCTCTGAAAATCCACTCCGGTCTCAGGGTATGATGGAATGCCCCCCCCCCCCACAAAAGAAACTGTCAAATCTAATATCGCTTTATCTGTTAGTTGTAAATGCAGATCTTGATCTTTAACTTTAAATTCAATAATTAGCTGGCTGTTCACTCCAAAAGGCCCTGGTCTGATTAGACTGGTGCTTGGGGATTTTGTCCAAGATAATTGGGAGCCCTGAGCGTGCAGGGCCCTTGTGTTGACACCACATGCTCTGCAATCGACACGGGCCCCCGAGGAGGGGGTGGGGGGGCTTAATGTATTCAATACCCAGGCCCTCCATAGACGGAGACGTTCGGCGGGTTTGTTATGCCGCTGGAGTTGTGATACGAGCGCACATGTTGCCAAATGTTACCGGGGGAATGGAAACGGGTTAGTCAGGAGCCAAAACACGGAGATAAAATTCACACCTGTTTTTTTTTTTTTTCTTTTCATAACGTACCGTTACCTTGTTTTGTCACGTTGTTGGTTTGAAAACATCTGATTCATGCAACAATTTTATCTACATGTCCTGGCTATGCAAATACTTAAAATCTTATGTTTTTATTCCATGTCGGCTCATAATAGACTTGTTCCGCATTTAAATTGCATCAAACAAGGCTGGTGTAAAGATGGCTAAGATGTATTAGGATCCCTAGTTCTTTAAGAGAAGCGAATTCTTGCCGGCTGAGGGAAGGTCACCCATCGGAGTGACTTGGAAATGGTTATTCACTAACCTACATAAGAGTTTCAAGGCTGGATTGGTTGGATTAATATTATTTTTACGGGCCCTTCACGAATATAAATTTGATAAACATTAAAATGAAACGAATTTCTGTGTCTTTTATGTGGTACAAGTGAAGCTGTACTAAGGTACTAGCCAGCTCCGATTTTCCATTTCCCAAACCCAATTCAAAGCCCCTTCTAGAATGTTCTTCCATCTGCTGATTTTTAAGCCTCATGGTTTAACCACCTCTACTACTTCACTTCAGCTTCACCCAAGTAGGCAATCTTTTGAGATTGAAATGTCAGCCACAGACTCACTGGCAAATGTCAGCTAGGTGAGTGTCTTGTGGGCTATATAATAAAATGGTATTTAGTTTGATATAGGCCTAGGGCTGAGGGATTTATCCCTTATGTGGCTTTATAAAAAAAAAAACAGTAGAAGGCTATCTATTAACATTTGTTCTGTATTTGTATGGTTAGTCATGTATGCAAAATGTGATATCTTCAAATGGTCCTGAATCATATCCAAGCCAATCAAAACTAACCCTGGAGCAGGTGTCCCCTGCTAGCCAGCATGTTGGTATTTCTCCTGGTGGTCTCATTAAGGCTTTGTCTGTTGATGGGCAGGGTTGTGCCTCGTGGAAGTGGTTCTTCCCGTTCCACTATGCCCCGTTCGCCTCAGACTTCAAGGACATCAAAGGCATGTTCACCGACTTCGAGCATGGGACCAAGCCGGTAAGAACGCCAGCTCGTCTCCACCTCTCATTCCCCCCCCATCGCTTCCCCCCGTTAAACCGGTTGTGTGTGTGTGGTTGTGTGTGTGGTTGTATTCTAATTCTGAGGGGTGTGTGTTTTCCATCTGTCTGATTTAGTTCAAGCCCCTGGAACAGTTGATGGGTGTGTTCCCAGCCGCCAGTGGAAATTTCCTGCCTGAAACATGGAGGTCACTCATGAGCAATCCAGTACGTTTAAGTGATTTTTATTTGTTGTTTTTTTAACCCACATTTTCTTTGTAAATTGTTAGGTTCTGTTTGACCAATGTTATGATCATAAGCAGATAGACTAATCAAGCGCAGATGATTCACTGGACCTTTGTTTGCTTCAGCTGATGAATCCACTGATGTTGCACCAATCAGATTCCACAAATTAGGGCCGACCCCATTTAGTTGACTGGTGGATTGTTGCATGATAGGCTCTTTGGTCAACCCAGATTTCTTTAGTGGAGCCGTCGCAATTTTATGTATATTTTCTTGGTGCAGCTGTAGGTTAGGCGCATTGCCTGTGACATTCATTTTCAAGTTCGGCATTTTTGTGCTTAAGTAGACTCAGATAATTATCTGTTACATCTCATTTATCCTCCCAACAACATTGTTTTCTTGCTGGCTGTCGGCAGCAGTGCTGAGTCTGTTTTACGTGAGTTAACCCAATAATCTCCCTCAAATGGATGTCAAGAAAGTGGAGTTGTTTTTTTGGAAATATTCACCTATAAAAAATAAAGTTCCTGTCTGATATTCTGTTTTTAGTTATGTGTTATGTCCTTTTCCCAGCTTTTTCCTTACTTCCGTTCTCAAAACCAGGAATTGCTCACATCACATGCTTCCCTAGTTGATCCTGCCCTGAGTTTCTTAGTTGTCATAAATAATTATAGGTACTCTAATTGGCTGTGTGGCAGCAATCCTCGCCCAATTTCTATGCCGCCCCAGGGATTTTTTGCTGTGAACACGAGAATGTGTTCGGAACGTTGAAATTGCACATCGATGGCTGCAATTAACCACAAATTTCTCCCAACAGGAGTCCTCCATCATTGACTTCTACCCTGACGATTTTGCCATCGACTTGAACGGAAAGAAGTACGCTTGGCAGGGTAAGTCAGCAAGCCGATGTACCATTAAGTGCTGGTGCCCGGTGTTCATGGCTCTTCCTTCTGCTTTGTGAGTTATTTGGGGTCCAGGCTGGGTACTGCCTCTGATGTGGAAAGGGCTTGTTAAATAAATGAATGTTTGTTCGCCCTCTGCCTGTAGGCGTGGCCCTTCTGCCCTTTGTGGACGAGCGCCGGCTGCGGGCGGCCTTGGCAGATGTCTACCCCGATCTGACGTCGGAGGAACGTAAGTGCTGTGCTTCATCTCTGGGCCTCCTTCTGAGGATTCATAATGGGATTAGGTTGACTTTGGGTGCAATGAATCAAATGCCTTTAATTAAAAACTCATTGGATTTTTTCACTCCAGAACTAATGGTTGCCTAAACAAAGGGGTGAATACCTATGTCATTTAATCAAATAAGGTACTGAACTCCCTTACAAGAGACCTTTTGAATATTTACTGGAGTTAGGACAGCAGTTGGAGCATCTGACCAGTAATACAAAGGTTTAACGTCAAATCCCTGATCTGGCAAGGTGAAAATTCAGTTTTGTCCTCGAGCAAGATGGCTGACCCAAATTCCTCCAGTGCATCACTCTGATAAAGGCCCTGATTTACATTACTGAGGGTTATTCTCATTGTCCCCCAGCAAAATCTAAATTTAGGTAACCATTTGGCTGAAAATCAGTATGATGCTTGTATGCATTCATGTCAACCCCACTATGTTCATGTCATTGTTACCAATCCACCACGTTGCCACTGGAAACTACCACAAATGTTGGTATAGCTATAATACCAGATCAGTCTGTCTCATTGAACTAGGTCCACAAATTCTTGTCCAGATCGGACATTTTGACTTTCATGAGGTAATCTCGCGGAAGGCCTCGTTAATCCCAATGGAACGTTTGCAGTGTGTGCATTAGGCCTTAAGAACCACAACTGGGTGACTTGGATGTACATGTGATGAGTGGAGTCTCACCGGCTGATCTGTTGCTTGTTTCAGTCAAGAGGAACAGCCTTGGCAGTGATGTGCTGTTTGTGGGGAAGTCTCATCCTATCTGTGACTTCATCCAGGAGCTGTATCGGGGAGGATCCAACGATGTGGTGAGTAACCATGCAATCACAGTGACCATCATTAACTGGCAGCTAGTTTAGCTGATTGATTAGTGTAGGTCCTGTGACTGAAAGTTCACTGGTTGGAGTCACCCAAACCACCCAAACAAGGTGGAGAAAAGAAATCTTCTGTACTTATGCAAGACCGTTTACCCTAACTGCTTGTGGAAGTTGACCTTTACTGAATTATGAATAAAAAACTATATTCTAATTCTTTGTATTACCAAATGGTTTGTCCCTGCAAAGGGATGATTTTATACCACTATTTCTTACTTTGTCTGGCTTAGTACAGTCCAGTGGTCCTAGCCTTTGCCTATTCTTTCCTTTCTTTCCAAACTCTTCTGTGGAAAAACAGTAAAAATGCATGAAAAAAAGTACATCTTTAACTAACTTCAGTTTTTGTTTCATATGTGTGTTCCTCCTCAGGGCACTGAGATGCCAGCAGAGCTATGCCATGGAATTCAAGGTATATTAAATCTTGACGAAGACCCCATCCTGCCAGAGAAGTAAGTTGTACAATCCAAATTTTTGATACAAATGTTGATAGATGCAAAACCTTCTTCTGGTGTTGAACCAAAATGGATCATTTTGACTAACATGTTGTTTAAACCCTAATTTGTTCTTAGGCCAGTGCAGTCTCCCATTCCCATGCTTCGGGACATAGCGCATAACAGTGCCATTGGGTAAGGACAATCTTCATTTTGCCTTCCTAATAATCAGTGTTGGTAAAGATGGCTGACATCAGCCTGGTCCTAGGTGGTACATTAGCCCAGAAGGCCAGCCTAAGTCAAAGGTCAAACGCAGAATTCCATCGAAAGGTTCAGCTGATGGGCCACTTGGCCATCCTTACAGGGCTGGTTGCACGTTCACATTCCTGCGTGACTAATCTAGACCGGGAGGAGAAATACAGACTTGTATTTATCACAAAAGCCCTTGTCACGGAGTCCTTGGCTGTAATGACCTGCCCGGACCTCCGGGGGTCAGACTCCCACATTCACACGGAGCGCGCATTTTAAATGCTGTCCTATTGTTCAGTATATCAGGGGTTGGTGACATGGATTAAACTTCAGGCTGATGCTTTTCAGAACAGGTTGGCAGGGATAAAAAAAATCTATAATAGTCATGTATATTTTAATATCAAATTGACCACACTGATGCACAAAGATTGTATTTCATTATGGATATGCCACAACTTCATCGCATTGAGAGAGAATCTGATAATGTTTCTTGTATTATTTGTGGAAATGTTTAATTATACTATAAAATGTTCTACTAAATTCCTAGCGATATTGGTCTCTCTTAGACTTTTTTTTTAATACTTTTTAAATATTAATGTAAACTCACAAATGCATTAATCGTTACCACATTATTTACTACAATTTCTTTTGAACGAATTGTTTCTTCTTTTGGCAGAGTGAAATATAAGGACCCACAGTTCGAAGAGGACTTTGTGTTCAAGGCTGTCATACTTCCTGGAGCCAAGTAAGTTAGGAGTAAATAATACACTATTTATAATTTACATTGCGTCTGTGTTGTAATTTTGTGTGTTTTAATGAGACCAGGTTTATGTGTTAAAGGGGGCGGAAATTATATTGCAATTGTACTCTCTACTCAGGCATCCTGCGAAGGTGCTGAAGCCTGGAGATTGGGAGAGGGGGAACAACCGTGGTAGGGGGAACTGGAGGCCCCAATTGGGCTTCAACTCCAACAGGCAGCAGGTCCATTTGGACCAGTCAGCCTTCAGGACCCTTGGGTATGTGCACACCTTTTACATTTTTTCACATGGGCTGAGAGGAAAGTTCTGTCATGAAAATGTGGAGAAAGTGTGTTGGCTAATCTCCAAAGTAAAGGGATCTGTGTCTGACGACTGCCTTGACGACTTTGGACCAGAAATGCGACCAAACAACTCCGACCAGAACAAAAGACGGCATTAAAAATGTAATGTTTGGTTCTTCAGGTTCTATAGTTGCCATGCCTTTTTTAACAGCCTAACCACAGAGCTCCTGTACATTTCTACATATGAATTAATAACAAAAAAAAGCTGCAACGTTTTGTTACTGATACAGTTGCATTTATTTCGCTTTATCTGGTGTTTTTATGCCAGATTTTCAGAATGAATGACAGGCTAGCATGTCTTGGCTCGGCTAGGTAATGCTAGCTAGGTGGCTACTGATTATCTTGCATATCGACACAATGTCAGGACATATCTGCCAGTTCCTGGTCTCTTGACAGTTATATTTGAGGAGTTGCTTGCTATTACTGCCATTATGTGCGGTTATTCTTAATTTTTTTATGGTAAGCTTTCTGGCGTAGCAAATGTGTAAGCCACATGGAACAGAAGTCCAGCGGTTTCATAAGGCTCTTTCACTGACAGTTTCCTAGAATTGGTCCTTATAAGATCGTCAGCAGACTCCATCGCCGTTATCGCTGTTGTTATTGTTCACACCAGACTTTTACTCTACTTAGTCAAACAATTAAACATGTCTTAATTACCATTAAAGCTGCGGTCTACAATTAAAACACCCCTTGTGTGTTTTGAAACTATACAGTGTTTACTATTACATTGTTTACCAAGTAAATACAGTTAAACCAAGCTCATAAAAAGTAGAAGAGGGAAAAAAATAAAAAATAATAATGTACCAAACCCGCATTGCCTATTTAAAGAACCTGGGTAATTGAACATCTGGTTGATTCCGCCCTGTATTATTTTCCAGAATGAATTATGCATGCTGCTCAAGAAACCATGATGTATTCAGATTATTTTTTTTCGTCCACCCAATCCTTAATTCTGTAATTTAAGCAGTTATTTGCCTTGATAGGGCCAATTGGCCAGGTGTTCTGAGACTGGTAATTAGGAAAACCTGGCGTGAACATAAATTTTTCCCGTTGGGTTTGCTTGTGTGACAGGACATTTTTAGCATTAGCAGGCATGCCAGTAATATTCTAAGTCCCAGTAGGAATGTCTGTAGCTGATGTATAATAACTCTTGAAGGTGTGCTCACAAAAATCTGACTCTGCCAGTGCATTGTGGGTGCTATTGGATGCAGCCAAATGTCCCACTGAATTCTCCGCCCCCCCCCACAACTGTTAATAGTCTGCTATTCGGCTGGCAGCTGGCACTTAAGAACCGTGCGTGTATGGGGCGGCCTTTAGCTGATGTTAATGTCTGACTAAATCTGAGTGTTGTGTTGTTTCCAGTCACAGCATAGACAGACAGCAGCAAGGAGGCGGGCAATACAGCAACGCTCCACCCCCTGGCAGCTACCACCAGGGGAACTACAGCCGCCCCCCCCACAGCGCTGGCTGTGGTCATGTCCCTGCCTTCCCACGTAAGACACACCCCCGCGCACACACACCCAGAAAGGCCTCAGACGTCTTGGCTTCGTTTCCCATTTCCTAAAACACAGCCTTCACCTTGTCAAATGAAGGTGTCCAGAAGTCATTTTCTGCCTCTCATAGCTTTTCCTGTGACCTGTTTCAAGGGCAACCTGTAATCTCAACCCTGGGAGGCGTTTCTGATGTACCCGTTTTTATTTTGAAAAGCGTATCCTTTTACCCGCTACTGCATTTACCTCCGGTGGGAAAAGCAACATTTACCTCGCCTGTCTCGGGTGGAGAACACACGCGTGCTTAAACACAAAGGCCCTGGTTAAAACGGCGTAAACACTTGCCTGGCGAGGGCCGTTCTGTTGGTTTCCCAGCCCTCGTGCCTGGCCCGTCGGCCCCCGTTCGCCCCTGCCGGCAGGGCTCCATCCCCCCTACTCCCTATGTAGTGCCCTATTATGTGAGGACTGTGGAGCCCTGGTCAAAGGTAGAACACTTCACATGGGATGTGATGCCATAAAGGACACTGCTCGAGTTCTCCAATTTGACTTTGATGTGGCAATTTGCAAGTTGATGAATAATTTCGCCTGGCTGGCTGAGAGCTTGTGGGGGAGTCCATGCTATTCCGGGGGCACTTGATGCAAATAAGACTTTTGGTTCCTCCGGATTGAGGCAGCCGGAGCCTCCCTTGGCCTCTGCGGTTCATTCCGGGTGGTAAACCTGCCAATTAGCAGTGTGGGACCAACTTCATCTTCCCTCTTTTTATCTACAGTACATTAGTTTTTTTGATTAAGGTAATCAGGGTTAATGCTTTGGCCCGTCTGTGATTGTGGGCCCGTTTCTCTACAAATTATCAGTGTGTGACAGTGGGATTTATTAATTCACTGCCTTCTAGTTCTCCTGAAGACAAATCTAATTATTCCTGCAATTTTGGCTGCTTGATATTAACATTTGGGTTGACATGGTGAATTGTAAGTGTTTAATTTCAACAACTACTTTACCTTTGACACTTGCCTTGAAAAAAACACACATGGCCTATGCCTTGTTAAGAAGAAATCTCCAGTCGAGACATTTTAGCCACGTTTGGTAAGTCGTGTGTGCACACGTTTCATTGATTGTGGACCGTTGTATTTCACCAGCTGTAAGAACTCTGAGGTTTTACCATTATCGGTCCCGGCAGCACAATTGCCCAATCGAGTTATTGAGACGGGGACTGGAGATTGGACAGCTCCGGGGCCAGTGGAGAGCTCGGAGCTCAAAGGCATGCTTTTGTTGCTGTGGCCTGTTTCTCTGTGAGAGGATCCACTAGGTTGTCAGTAATCAGCCTGGTGCGGACGGGGGCCTTTGTGTTGCGGGGAGCTCCTCTGTCCCTTCCCATGTGTCTCTGTTTGCTGATTAGTGGCGCTGGCTGCGCCGGGAGGCTCCGGGTGATAATGAGGTGGTCGAGTGCTTCTGGACACACTGGCGTCTGTGATAAAAGCCTTCTCGGAGCAGCCCGTTTGATTGGCTGCGTGGTGGAGACTGGAGAGGGTTGAAACCAAAGTTAACTTTCCCTTTGACTGCGCCCCTACCTCCCGCGGTGATGTGTCAACGCGCTGTCCCTGAAACATGCCGCCGGGTTTTGTTGTACCTAATCAAAACAGCTGCTGTGTGGTGAGCTGCCGGGGACAACACCGCTGGTGGCCATTAGGCTGACATCCAGTCACATTGTATGAGCGGCAACCATTTCAAAGTTGCAGTTTTATGGTTATTGTCTAATGCAACGTTTCCCAAACTCTGTCCTGGGGCCTCCTGGGGACGCAGGTTTATTGCTGTAGGTCCATGCATCTGATTCATACAAGTCTAACCAAAACTTTTTTTTTTTTTGCTGGACCGTGTAAGGGGAGCCGGCCTAGAAGAGTAAATGTCTCTTACTGAGTCCATCCCTGACTGGCTGACTGATTGACTACACCTTGTTAAATAGCGCAGTGGTTAGAGACGCAGGCTCCGGAACAACAGGTCCCGCGTTCGCTTCCCGTAACAGTCTAAACACATTATGCCTGAGGTTCAGGACAGAAATGACTTCACTGGCGGTAGCTACGTAATAGGAAGCCTAAATTAAAACTGTTCTGGTGGATATTAGGATTTGTTCTGGATAGACAAACACTTTGCTGGCTTCACGATTCTCTCGTCTTTTCACTTGACAAAAATAGTCAGTTATCGTTAGTGATGGCCATTCGCGGCTTCATTTACTGTTCTTTTAGCAGCAGGATATTATGCTAGCCGTGCTAACTCAGATTTTTTCAAAATAAAAGCCATCATTGAACTATATAAGTTAATATATAGTTAACCATCTTGTCTATACATTTTATGTTTAATGTCCGTTCCAATGTTATTCTTGTCTGTTCTTCTTCACAGACTAGATTAACTATATTGCCTTATACATTTCAATTATGGCTTGTATTGTGATAAATAAATTCTGAGTGCTGCCAGCATAATACCTTGCTGCTAAAATAACGCTAATGAAGCCTTGAATGGCCATCACTAGTTATCGTCACCTATATTGATAGAAACTGTATCTATGTCATTCACAAATGGCTAATTAGATGTTAAAACAAAAAAAGAGGATTTGTTCAAAACCTCGCTGGCTACAATCTTGAGTAGACACGTTATGGGAACCCTAAAATGAAACTGTTTACTATATTGAGACAATTTCTGGTGGATTTCTGAATTATGTCTCAGGATTTGTTCAGGATAGTCAAACACTTTGCTGGCTACACGATTCTTTCGTCTTTTCACTTGACGAAAAAGTCAGTTATAGTCACCTATATTGATACAGTAGTTATTGTATCAGTCTCATTCACGAATGGCTAATAAGCTGTTAAAACGGCCAGTGGCTAAAGCCATAAAGTTAATAGATGCTATTTGTGGTGGAGGTAAACTTAATAACTTAATTTGATTCTCAAATGGGCAGCCACGATTAACACATTTTATTGCAGGCCCAGCTGAACTAGGCTTGCCTGGTTTCTTGTTTTACATATATGGGTATATGTGTGTGTTTAGTGATGGGGCAAAAACCAAAATGTGCACCCCTGAGACATCCCACTACTGAGTCTGGGAAACCCTGATCGAATGCCAGTCCAATGTTTTATTTTTATTTTTTGATGGCCTCAAACTTTACCAACTGTTTTTGCCAGCTCTTCCATTGCAGAGGAGTAATCAGAAAATGTGTATGACAGTAAATGGAAGGGAATGTGTGTTGTGTAAATGTGAGTGTTGAGTTTGGGTCGGTCGTAATCCCCTTGGTAATACAGTGGCAGCGTCGTGTACCAGAGGATTGGAGGCGTAATCCTTTGTTGTTCTTTGTGTCCGACAGCGCAGAGCTGGGCAGCGTTTCAGATCATTGTTAATGGAGGAGATTGACAGGTGTCTAATTGTAGTTTCCTTCTTTGAGTGCCTGACTGCTGGTCTTAAGAAAAGAACCAAAGACCGAATGTTAGGAGTATGATTGAGGCCAGAGTGGGTGGTCCACAGGAAGGTTGTTGGTCCAGGAGATTATTAACTGTCAGTGTACTGATCCAATTTAAACACTTCGTCTGGTCAAACATTTGAGCGTTATTCTGCTATTTCGGTTGTACCTACTTTTTATTTCCTCTGAACGCGTTGCTCAACAAATATCGGCAACTTCTACTTGTTGTGGGTTCAGGTCAATTTCCCTCTACCCCGCTAGTGAGCCTGAACGACCGTAATCCCTCCACACACACACACACACACACACACACACACACACACACACACAGTCATCTTAGACCACTGTAAATGCTCTATATCAGTTGAGTGCCGGACGACAGAGTGCAAGTTTCCCAGTGCCTGCCGCCAAGACCAACATGCTCATTTCCCAGAGATTCTGTCGCTTGGTGTCAAACCGTTTTTTAACACCAGCCTCCAGTCCAGGGTTTTAAATGACTGGGTCTTCTTTGCTGAAGTTCTTTTCATGGTCTCCTTCACTCTGCCCTGCACCCTCTCCTCCCGTCTCAGCCACTCACTGGGCCTTCCCCTGTAAACAAACAAGTCCCGGGCTTGCAGCTGGTCATCTCCTTGGCAACTGCGGCTCTGGAAGAAGCCGCTCTCGCTACTTTTTTTTTTTTTTTTTTTGAAAAGTGTGGCTTTGTGAAGGGGGCTCCCTGCGATCGAACCAGGGGTACTTGAGTCATCCAAGCTGCCCGCTGAATGCTTATTTCATTTTGCCGGGGGAAGAAATGCAAATGCTAATTTTTCTTTTGCCTCAGCTCGACTCGTATTGTGGTTTAGTGTTTGAGAGGGCTTAATTTTATCATACGCAACTTATCTTTTGATCCGTTCTTGGATGTAGATTCATAGATTTATTATATTTAGGTTGACGCTTTAAAGTATTGGGTTAATTAAGTAACATTTTTGACTTTGTCCCAGTGTTTTAGACTAAACCTGACAAACATGGTTTTTCATTGGAAAAAGGGACCTGCTTGTCGGTGAATGCGTTCTATTCCCAGTTATTATATTCATCTGAATACATGTCTTTTTGTCCAACTAGCATTTTCATTTTTGTCCAACTAGCATTTTGTCCAACATGACGAGTCTCATGACTGGTTTTTATCCATGTGAAATGTATCCTTGTATTTCTTCACTAGGTAGGCTTAAATTATAGCAATATTGTTACGTTCGCTTAGAGGTGCTAGTTTGTGTGTTAAGGACTTCCCTTAAGCCACTTTTTAAAACTGTCTCTTTCGTCACCCGCAGATTCCAGGCAGCATGGTCTTTTAGGGGCCCCTCCCCCATACAACCCCCAGCAACAATATCCAAGGTGAGTCTACGGCTTTGTCTGCTTCTACCCCTCAGGCTTGTGTTCCTGAGATTGCTAATTTCCCAATGATGCCGTAGTATTTTTTTTGCATTTTGCGATTTGCCGCCGTCCGGGTCCCGCGAGGCCGCCAACGTAGGTATATGTGGGTTTGGCAAACTATTCCAGTGGTTTGGTGGTGACCGCCCGAGTCGCCCCGAATATGCAGGCAGGTGACCGGCCCAACTTTATTAGCTTCACCCGCTGGGCGGCTTTAGAGCTGAATTTAGGCCTGCTAACATTTTCTTTTTCTTTTTTTCTACGTTGAGCTGGTTTGGCCAACTTAATGAGGCATCACTAATACTGCTCCAGCCGTGTCATTTCCATGCTGCTGCCACAGTGTCCGCACAGACCCGCCATTGATTCTGGCTCCAGACCTCTTGAAGGACTAATCAGCTTCTTTGGTTCAACTTTTCGGGCCCATTGTAGCTCTCCGTCACCTCAGGTCACTAGTTATTAGTGGCGAACTGAAAACAGTTTCTTTAACTACTTAGGCGAGCGGGACCGAAATGAAATGCATAGGGGAACCTGGAGGGGGGATTATGGATTCCAGTGCTCTAAGTCTGGCATGGGGGAGGAATGTGACATGGTTCCGTAATGAGGGATGGTTCTACGCAGACCATTCCCACTGTTTCCTTTGTACATTCTGGTAAATAAGATGAGACTTAACGTGGCGGCTGTTGCTTATGGATGGACACTGTTGAGGTGTTATTCATAGAGAGCTCCACTGTGCCCATCATGCTCAGGCAATGTGGTGTCCTCATTTCAGGGGATGAGGGCAATTCAACATTCAAGCCGCATCTGAATGTACGGTTTATTTCGCACTCTGCTGTTCTTTTCATATTCTTGTATTTTCTGTCGCGTAAAACGGGTGGCCATTTTATGCCTTCATGAATTCGACTTACAGGTCTCTCTGCCAATTAAGGTGTGTTGCTAGGTTACCACAGTCAATTGATAGCTGCAACTACAGAACTAGAAAAGTTTGACAATGACTAAATAAATTGCAGGACATGTGCATTGAAGAGCACAGTATATAGACCCACATTACCCAGCATGCCTTCTGTGTTTAGAATTGTCATTTAGGAAACGCTTTTTCCTTCAGTTCAGTTTTGTTAATTTGCGTATATGGCTTCTTTAGGTGTTTAACTTCTGGTTTAATGCAAAGAATTATCTCCAATTACAAATGTATCCATTTTGAAAGACGCTTTTGAAATGTTACGTTTCTTTATATTGTAAGACATGGCTCGAAGAGCTGATTTGCTAAGTTTTTGCTATGTTCTCTCCCGGAACTGCAATTCATTGTAATGTCCATGAAAACAACACAGACCTCAGCCTGGTGGTGGTGGAGGTGGTGGCGGCCACGGCTGGAACCGAGCGATGCAGTCCCAGGGATCTGCCTACCAGCAGAACATGCAAAGAGGCCATGCCGGGGGCCACTCCGGGGCCCAGGGCAGCTTCCACCAGCCACGTGGTCACGACGACCGACGACAGGACCGCCGCGACGTCCGCGGAGGACAACAGCAGGTAGCTACATGGAACCAGCGTCACGTGGGGCCTTACCTACAACATGGCCACTGAGAAAGGCACCATGCGACTTCCGTGTTGGGTGTACGTGTGATCGTGGAAGGACGATTTACGCCGTAGATGTAAATACTGTGTCTGCCTTTTGCAGTGCTTTTGGAAGCTTGTAAGCCCTGTCCTTTCCCAAACATCAACAATGTTCAACTCACAGGAGACAGGCACATTTGTTTATTTTTTTTTATTGACATGGATAGTGATGGCTTTGTTTGTTTGTGCGTTATAGCATACGGAGGATAACTGCATTCAGACTTTACAAATGTTTTCATGCAGCTGTGGTACTCATTTCCCATCATGCTTAGGGTCCTCTAGAAAAATGCTGGGGAGATGCAGTTAGTATTTTGGCTAGAAGCACTTGAAGATGCAGCTTTTTGGTACTTAGTAGGGGAACATTTCGCAGGAGTCTTAGTGGTGGAACTGTGCCTTACTTTGAGATAAATCACAAAATTCCATGGTGACAGTCATCAGATTTCAAAACAAACTGAATACTAATGAGAGATTCTGGAGTGTTTTCCAACATTGCCAACAACTGAAAGAAATATGGAATATAGGGCAAGAATTTAATCTCTCCAGCAGAGTTATAGGGACTGGTAGAATCTATACCACAGTGCTTGTCGAGGCCCAAAGCCATATTAAGAAAATGTATGTTAGGGTTTGCACAGTTTCAATGTCTACCCTTTTGGCCTTTGTTTGTATTTCTGTATTTGTTTGTATTTCTGCAGCACTAATTTGGCTGTTTTTTGTGTTTTGTAGGGGTTCAACTCTGGACGAAATTACCCATTGCCACCTCCAGCCAGAAGATACAATTGGAGTTAAATTCAGACCAATAGGCTGAAAACAAATTATACTTTTTTTTTCTGCTGTTCTTGTATTTTTCAGGTTGTCTACTTGTATAATGTTTTCTTTTAATTCCACAATATGTTCTTATGTAATGAATTTTTAAGGAGTACTGCCTGTAAATCTTGCGAAATACAAGTAAGTCTAAAGATATGTTTGTCAGTGTGAAATTTGTTTGGAAAGTCCTTATTGCTCTAGATCAGCTTCATCTTACATGTTTTTCTGCTGAATAACCATATTCTGCACTTTGCTTCATATCTCAAGCATACATACAAAGTTAGTCTGTTCATGACAACCCTTGAGAAATCATGGAATTTGAAAATCATATGGTTTTCTAGGCCTGGAAACATTTTGGAAAAATATGAAACCCTAAATATGTTGCAGAGGCAAGTTCAATTATTTAGTTATGGAAGTAATTTATATTTTATTAATCTCAAAAAAGGTGTGTTTCTATCACATTGATGGGTCCGGTCCTCACTCCGATAGTGAAACAGGAACACACACTTAGGTTTTACGATTAAGGGGAGAACTGGAAAATGTATTTATTTTAAAATGAACTTTTACCTAAACTTAACCTATAAGGTTACCTATATAAAAAGCAAATAAACAAGATAGGAATTGTAAAACATCTAGTAGTCAGGCTAGTCATTACTGGTTCTCTGTTTAGCTATATGCATACCCTTTTTGTACCAAAAACATTTCTGCCGATTCCCATAATATTCATGGGCAGTTAAACGATTTTGTTTTGACGAAGCCAACATTTCACTTTACCTTCGTGTTTAAACAAATTATTTGTGATGGGTAAAAGAACTGTAGTATTTATGTTGATTTGGGCATTCAGTGTATGGGACATGCAATTCAATATATGCATGTCGGCATGCAAAATAAACTCTTAAGGTAGCTTAGCAAGGAAAGAAGATGAGACGGATTGCTTCAGCTGTATAAAATAAATGTGTAGACTACTTTTAACGATGTAATGTCCTAAAAGTTATTTTATGTCGTTAAGGTAAGTCATATTCCAAAAAACATGAATGACATGTATAACCAGACAGTTATGAACCGACTGAGCAGGGTTTGATCCAAAGCCTACAAACCCTATAGATCTTCGCTATTATTTTTTTCTTAACCGAAGGTTTATTTGTGTAAATGTAGGACGTAGCCTACATTACATGGGATCAGAGCGCATCCTCATGTATATGTAGTTTCAGTAGTCGTGGATGTTTGAGGTCATGGGAAAGTCAAGAAGTTCTACACGTCCAAATATGTTTAAATCAACCCGGTTGATAGAAAAAGGTAACTGTAAACGCGAAATTCCAAAATAGTTAACGAGCTAATTGTACTTCTTGGGAGAACACATATTTTTTCTATTTTTTTGTCACCTTAACTCATTAGTCCAGTGGCATAGGGTCAGCATTGGAACACTGCTCTACCTTTTCCCACTATCCGGAAACGATGTCTCTATCGTTAATGCGTCATAATGTACATCGATTAACAATGGCAACTCCATTGAACCTTCGTTTGATTCATTATAATTATACGAAACCATCCTATGTTATTCCATAGTTGTTTTGCTAAATATCAGTGTTGCATTTTATTGGTAGATTAATGGCTTAATGTAAGCCTAAGCCTACACAACTGTAACAATTATTTTATGTAATTGAGACCCTATTACATAGTAGGAAAAAGTAGGCTACGATTTTGTTAGCCTATATTTCAAGAAAATTCAAATCACACAGATCCTAGGAATAACAAAGTATATTTATTGGAAATGAGAATCTGAAACAATAATTACAATTGCGTTGTTACATTCGTTTGGCATTTCTCATATTTTAAGAATTTAATAATAGGCCTACATCTTTTTCTTATCTTTTCCCAATCATTAGCCTGAGAAACGGAGGCCTTATTGAATCGCTTGCAAATCGTCTCGCATTCTAGGGCTTTCTAATGCTGAATATATAGACAACGTGCTGAATGTTTCTGTGATGTCCCTTTTAAACGGTAATTATATTTAAATGTATAATTATATCCGATTTCAAAGATGGGGTGGTGGCAATAAGAACTGATAAAAAAAATTGTAGCATTGCTATAATGTAGGTAATATTATTGGAGTCATTTTATTACATTACACCTTCACGCTTGAAATCATAATTATTCTATAACTGTGAAAATTGTTGCATTTCAGTCAATGTACTTTAGAATTATTTCATCAACATGAATAAGCAGCAATGCTTGTTAAAATTACACTCGATTGTGATAGATATTTATGCTATGCAGCAGCAGTCACATTTGTCATTTACAAAATGATCTAACGAACAAATAATTCGTTAAAAAAAATAGTCACATTAAATGTTTGTTAGCTAACTTATACAGTTCAGGTTGATTATTCGAAATATTACAGTACTTCGGCCTGATACCCTCATGTGTTCTCAAAAAAATTATAATTCCAACAAATAAAACGTCACTTTGTCTTTTATAAGCCTAATACCGTCACCGAGTGGTTGGAGTCACAATTGTATCAAATATGAACTAATCTTCTTTAAAAGTAATCACAAACGGTCGACTGCAAAGGGCACCATGCAACTCTCCAATGTCAATAAACTGTGTTTTTGTTGTCCTACTTGTCACCAACGACCACGGTCCCCCTGGCTTTAAATTCCACTTGACGTAATGGTTTCCAAAGTTAAAATAAACCTTTTTAAATGGTAGAATTCTGCCTACCAAGTTCTACCATATAGGAGGTTTGAACTGACCATGTTATTGGTGTACTCGAGAAGAGCCGCGTCTGTCTGAGCCATGTTAATGTGGCTCTGTAAAATAGGAGGACTGGGGGACATTTCCTCCAGTTCTTCGGCAGAGGATAACTGATGATTTACCGGCTGATTCTGGTGGTGATTAACCACTGCAATACCCTGTGCTGACATTGCTCCTCCACCCGACATGTTCTGTTGTTGTTGCACCTGCTGGAGCCCAGACGTTGGCGTGCTGGATCCGTTCTGACAGGGCTTGCCGTCCTTCACGAGAACAGGGACTGCCACGCGCCTCGGCGATTGTTGCTGAGGGCAGCCGTTGACATTCTCTGGTTGAATCTGCTGTGTCGCTTTGTCCTTCGCCTGGCGTTTCATTTTGTATCTGTGGTTCTGGAACCAAATCTTGACCTGTGTTGGCGTCAGATGGATCATGCTCGCCAGGTGTTCTCTCTCTGGCGCCGACAGGTATTTCTGCTGCTTAAACCGCCGCTCCAACTCGTACACCTGGGCCTGAGAGAAGAGAACCCTTCGTTTTCTCCTCGGCGCTGTGTGTAAGGTCACCATAGATTTTGTTGCGTCCATCCCTGCCAAGGTCCCCATGCCGCTCATGTTCATTCCAGTGGAAGCCCCCATGAACCTAGAAACTTGAAATCAATAGATACTGTAATGATCAAATCACATCGCGCAACGCACTACGTGTCATTTAAATTGGTATTTTACGTCAGATGGCTATGGTAAATACATTGCATTTTGCATTTCTAAAAAGTATCAAATAACAAAAATAAACTAGCCTTTTCTACTTACTTGTTGGATAACGGGGTTCGGGGTTAGCGCTGTACCATGCAGTTGCTGCTGCGCCATTCCTCATGGTGTCCTGGTAAGACGGGAGGTCTCCCATATTTCCGATGCTTCCGTTGCAGTAGCCTCCCATGGCGCTGGAAAACTGTGAGACAGTGTGTGGCATGTGATAGGCGCTCGCCACCGCGGTGTTGTGGCCCATGGAGTGCTGCTGCATTCCCGACTGAGACACCTGAGTTTGTCGGTATGCACCCAGCGGAGACCCGAGGTTCCCTGTACTGTCCATGCCTCCAAACTTTCTGTAAGTCTCCTCAATCGGGCATAAAATATCTGTCACAGAGAAAGGAGTTGAGTGTTTGGGACTCAGGGACATGGTTTAGCCCGCAGGTGAATTTGGATAACGCGGAACAAGCCCGGCCGTGGTGCTGTGTTCCCCTCACTGCTTGCTGAACAAGAAAGCCTACTTGTGGCTTCGTCTGAGATATCAATTGGTCGCCTTAGAGAAGGAGGGGAGCCTTGGACGCTCTTATTTTGGATTTACTCTAGCCAGGCGCCAGGTTTACGACAAACACTAGGGGCGGAGCAACGAACCAAACGAGCCAACAATGGCCATTGACATTTTACCGGGGTAATTGAAGAAAACGTTACTTTTGAATTGAGATAAGATAGATGTTATCTAGATGGTTTAGTCGCCAAATTCTTCATAAATGCCTGGAATATAGACCTGGTTTTAAACGTATATGTTGAACGTTTATTTTGTCTCTACGGGCTATAGTACATGTGAATTTAGGTAAAGCTGCAATGATTATTGAAATAGCAACATTTTTATTAACTCGAGAGCCTCTTCGACCAGACACAAGAGACAGAGAATCAGGCTCCAACATCAGCACACCATTGTTCATTATCCAATCTGTCACATTCTTACCATTTCCCTTATCGTTTTTCTGATCTGTTATATTTTTTGCTTATTCTTTACTCAATTTAATTATCAAACCATGCACAATACTTTTATATGCACATATATATCTAGCTTAAGCGTGAAAATAACACAATTACATTTTCTGCTAACATAATGCGTTGACATCATTCACTCATTTAACGAATACGAAATGCTACTGTTTTTGTCTTGATTTCCACTCACCCTGGTCTTTACAGCTTCCAATAACACGTAGTTAACGGATAGCTGAGCACATGTCCTACAACGCAAAGATAGCACGGATTCAAATCAATTTGAAATGGTGAAATCGATACTCATACGACAATTAAATGTGTTTTAAGTACTTACATATTAATATAAATATATATATATATGAGTAGCCCATGTTGTGTACAGGGTAATTAAGTTAATCCATCATTGTTGTCGTTTACTTTGATCAATGGTCATTAATCTCAGAAAGACGATTTACCTTTTTCACCTGCTCAATTACTCATCGAATGCTTCAGAGGTAGAATATGGGAGTTTGCATGCCAAACTCAAAGCATCTTAAAATTTTATATTCTAGGCTTAATTGTATTTATATCGTGACTTTTAAGTCACTATAAACCTGCTTATCGTTTTACCCCAAATGTGAGGTAAAGGCTGTTGACATGATAATAGGTGTTGATTCTAATGGGGAAAATGTCTCTTAACTTCACCTAATTTATATTATCTATAAATGTGATAATATAACCGGGAGAATAGGCCTATTATGCTTACATAGCCCACTGTGCACACAGTGACTGGCATATTAAAATATTATTCTTCTGGTATTATTTTGGTTTTGTGATTTTGGTCAAGTTATGTTCTGGGGCTAATTCAAACGCTTTCTTGATAAATGAGCTTTTCTCTCTGTCGAGAGTCTACTGTTATGTCTATTGCTTTATTCTGTCATTCTGGGTAGCTGTAAGTCAAGTGGGTAGCTTATTTCATTTCGATAACATTGTTCCCAACGTCCAGTTTTACACTTTTGCCTATAATGTAGCCCATTGTTCAAATTCGTAGGTTGGGTGAATTGGATGCATTCTTCAAGTCATGTCTATATTCTATCCACATGTTCTACATGATAAACCAAGGGTTTTGTGGTGGCCGTTAGAAATAGACTAGCCTTCTCAACGTACAGGCTACACACTACAGCACTGTGTTTCTGTATGCAAATAACCAAACCTCTCAACCTCATGGTCCTTTCAGTCAGAGGCTACGGCCGGGGGCCACCGCACTCTTATTTCTTCTATTCTACTGCGTGCTTCAATTCCACTGCAATGGATAATCAAAATGGCAATAATAAAACAGGTCTTCATATAAAAACCTTATTCGAATACAACAAAAAAAATGATATGAAGATTTGGTTTCGGTTCGGTTCAATTGAAATTGCAGTTTGTATCAGGTACATTACGTTTGAATTATTTTCATTTTTGCGGGAATATTATTTAAAATGAATGCATCATTATTAATGTAACTAGTACAATTAGACTTAACATTTAAGTTGCTTTTTCAATCTAATCATTTGTGTAGCTACTATTAAACGTAAACCAATAGAATATTTAGGTTATTATGGTGTTCCAGGTGAACTAAGAAAGTAACTACATCCTATGAAACCCAAAATAGGACCAAATCATTTGGCGATACAGGAATTTAGGAATACATAGGATGGTAATTAGCTTACAATATTAGGCAAAATCGTATTAAAAAATACAGCCCGTTTCTCATATCTGCCAAAGAAAGTTTCAGATCATTAAACAGTCGAAATAGTCTTCCTGGTAATTACACATACTGTTTTGGGCTGGTGAGTAAATCAATATTATAAACTAAAAAGGACAATGAACCCCCCCCCTCCCCCCTCCCCCCGAACAACCGCCCCCACAATCATGTTATGGGTCTAAATAATGACGTGTGCTTTTGCTTTCCGGCAATATTCTTGGGGTGTATAAACTTCTGAAACCAAATTGAGAATAACTGTGTTTTCTGAATGATAATTTAGCTATATTCAAATGTTTTTTGTTAATTTTGCATCGCCTATCCCCCATAAACAGGACAGGTTGGTGCTTATTCATCAAGTAACGTAAACCAACTAAAACCTCATGCGAAGCTGTAGCTTATATTTGAAAAGGCCCCTACGTCTTGGAGTAGAGTGATGGCATATTTGCTATCAATGGGCCACTTGATGCATTCCGCCATCACTGGCTCAATAACATGAGAGAGATTTGGAGAGGTCAGTAAAGGGTTTGTGCGCTTAGACTGAGGGTCCGGGTCCTGAACCGCTCCTGCTAATGCACCAGAGATGTAAGTGAAGCAAATGAGCTTGTTTAGAGTCCGTGCTTGTTAACCCAATTCAACAAAATGAAAACCTATGATCTCAACTTTAATGTCACGGCGAGTGCAACAAGAAAGGAACAAGATTTGGATGGACATTATTTACGGGAATATTAGCCACACAGGCCGACAGTATCAGATGGACAACCCTTTTCTCAGGATAAACATGTAACGAAGTGGAGAGAAATGCTATTTGCAATAGGTCCGCCGTATTACACAGTGCAGCTGTGCTTACCAAATACTAAGCGCACGGAATCGTGTTTCTACATCACTTCCAACGCACGGGAAGATGGAAAGGACCCCATGGGCACAATCAACATGTAGGGCTGCTTTCTTTGTTTGGTCAGTGCTTTATAAACGATTAGAGTATTTCAATTACACCAAAATCCCTGTATTTGCACGTTAAGCCTATGTTTGCCGAAGACGATGTACTGCAAATAATGGCAATGTGTTTTACAAGAGGAAAGGTCAGATAAAGGCTCCTCAATATTACGGTTCCATGGTGGTAGCACGTTGTGGCTTCTTTTGTAGGCAGAAGGCCCTGCCCAAAATGTTGCAGTTGGCATGCACGAGCAAAATTTCGTTTGTGATGTAGAGTGGTAGTCAAAATTGATAAAACTACAATTGGAAATTAATTAACCAGGAATGCCTGTACAGTGTGAAATTATTTAAATGGTTTTAACCTAATTCAGAAGATACCTTGGTACATACGGAAACATCAGGCCTACTAATTTTATAAACTATCAAATCTATCATGTCAACGAACCTCACATCATATTCACCAAATTCCTAATATCATATTTCTTGCTTCAAGTTATATTGCGGTTCAATAACCTACCTCCCAACGGTTTGCTATTATCTAACTTACTTTGTTGTGTTGTATAGTTGCACAATTTTAAGATTAAAGCAACTGTAAGTAGCTTTAGATAAGAGCGTCATCCAGATAACTAAAATGTCAATGTAAACGTGTAGTATGTCTGCTACGTATGTAAAGCACTGTTAAATAAAACAACTTATCGAAAAACTTGATACCTCTGGCCTATACCATTCATCTGGAAGTGCGCAAAGCGTTATCTCTGGCTGTATAGTCGCTGTATGCCACAAAACACAATTACACCTTTGCTGATGAATGAAATATGATCATTATTGCATAGAACGGACAAAAATAGCTTTATCTACGTCTTTCGGCATTTATCTGTGTTTATTTATTCAACAGACATTCACATGCGCACCTCGGTGCTGGCTACCTTTCATAGTTAGAGACCGGATTAAAAGGTTGAATAGCGTGAGCGCGGAAAAGTCGAAAGTTTTTTGTAATTATTAGTAATTTATTATTAGTTTTATTCATTCCACGTGCCTAACATTCTAAAGTTATTCTAAATGCATCTATTGATGTGTTAATAATCAATACATCCATTCAATTATATTTTATATAAATACGTTTTTCAATGATGGTCAAAGGCACCTCAAACCGGATGCATATTATTGTAGTAATAGCTGGCCTAGTTGTAAAACTTTTTTTTCAAAAAGGTATTTGATGGTTTATAAATACTAAATGAATCAACTAAAACACATATTCCTTACATCTTTAATAACTTTAGCAATAATGGTCCAATAAACGTCATAATACATACTATGCATTTTATAGGATTATTATAATCTTTATGTATTTGAACTGCAACATCTTAAACTAAACACACGCCAAAGTAGTATACTCAAAGTATATTATCTTGAAAGCACTTATACTTTAGTAAGTTGTACTTTAGTACACTAAATAGTTTTCAAATAATATTTAATAAAAATAGTTTTTTTTAAATAGAATTATAAATAGTATTAATATAGAAATTAAGTATACTTATGTTATACAAATAGTATATATCTGAAATACATTTGGAGTATATTGTAAATGTACTAACCTGCTATACAATAATGCATTATAAACAATACTAAATATGAAATATGTGGGTCCATTAAAACCCACTTAATTAGTCTTCTTATTATTTAAATAGTACTTATCTAGTATTTTAATACAATTTACTGAACAAAAGTATAGTTTAAGTGCTTCCAAAATTATACACCTTAGGTATTCTTTTTTTAGCAAGGGAACAGCTCTTTTAGAACTCGAAATAGCCCAGTAAGCTGTTAGTACCAAATATGTGTGTGACAGGCAGACAACACAGCCAATACACTAATACTGAATGTGATTGCATCTCAAGGCCACATTTCTCATGTGTTTCTGACACCCAGTCAACATCAGGTCCAATCACCATAAGGATACACATCAAATTGATGCCGTTCTGTTGGAAAACTTTAATCTGGTGACTCCAAACATTGATTTAAAAAAAATCTCTTTACAAGCTCCTTTGAGAATCTGTTTTGTATTGATGTTTTTACTCCATGTCTGCATTAGACAGGACAGCCCAATTAAGGTATTCACTACTTTTGACCAATCACATCTGAGCTTCTCACATCCAGTCTTTTTGGGGGAGTAAGTTTTTTCCCCCAGATCTGTTTAATAAAAAAGACATTTAATCAATAAATGTAGAACATCTAATATAATGACATCCTGTTGTGATTCCATCCCATATTAACCAAACGAATTGTTAGCAATAGTTACAAAATATGTGACACATTCCTATTTCTGCACATTTGGCAAGAGAACGTGTACAAAACAATGATCCAATGAATATGAATCTGCTGCATATAATTAAAGGGCCACTCGGAAAAAGACATGAATATGCAAAGACATCCACCAAGAACAAGGAAGATGATGCATTATGGGAAGAAGACCACTTTGTTGGACATGGCTGATCCCTCCCCTGGTGAATTGTGCATGCACTTGAGATGAACTATGATTGTTCCTTTGATGTGAGCCATTGTATGGTGCTGGCCAATTTAGAGTTTGCAGATGCTGGGTGTAATATGACCGGCATTCACCATGGCCCTAGCGGAGCTGTAGCCCCGGCACGCTGCCAGGACCATTGAAAAGCGTAGTCGCTAGAATGTCCTGATGTTGTGGGAAGGATATATGGGACACACCATCGATTTGTGAATGCTAAACTTGTGTGAACAGTATGTAACGGCGTATGGCGTAAGTACAACATTATGGCATAATTCTGCTATGTTTCATATTACCGGGGACTGTGATGGGTACCGTCTCTTGTTCAGTCAGGTTTTCAGGTGTAATGGGATGTTCTGCGGCTATATTGGTTACGCTAGTCTGTAATAAAAAGCACAGCCACAAAGTGTCCAACATGGAGTACGAAGATAAGTGGCACTTTGCAGTGTTGGTATCTCAATTAAACTGTCTCGGGCCTATTCTTTGAAGCGAAGGCCCTACGTCACAATTCATTAAGCAAACCACATAAACACTCAGGAAAGTGATTGCATTTTCATCTAAATCACCCATATCGCTGTCCCGGATAACTGAAGAAGATTGCCCTCTGCGGATCAGGAAAAATGCAGTATTCGAAAATGAGGCATTGATATTATGGGACTAATCACGTTGTGTGTTCCCTTTTGTGTTAAGGAGCCCACTACACAGTCATTATGGTGTGAAAAGACAGTTCAAGCGGATTTACACCCACCTGGCAGAACGTGTCCACACAGTTTATCCCTCAGAGATGGATCATTAACGCTCCTGATGTCTCTTACTATATTGATTGGCTGTACGGAAGAGTGAGCTCCTCTAACCGAACCCTTGCCAAGCGATGTCTGACCTCTGTGTGGTTAATTGCATCCTGATGTTTTTCTTGTCAGGGCCATTCCTCCGTGGGTTTTTCCCAGTGTGACTACCGACGCTACTGTTCAAAGGTTTGCGGTCACATAGATATGTCCTTGTTCTCCATAAAAACTTACATTAAATGAGTTTGAATAGGAAATATAGTCATTGTCAAGGTTAGAGATTTCAAACAAATTTCAACTGAAATAATAATTGTATCCTTCAAACTTTGCTTTTGTCATGAGACTGGTGTTTTGCGAGTACTATTTAATGACGCTGCCCGTTGAGAATCAGTGAGGCGTCTGTTTCTCAAACTACTCTTTACTACGTACTAATGTATTTGTCCTCTTGCTCAGTTGTGTACCAGGGCCTCCCACTCCTCCTTCTATTCTGGTTAGAGCCAATTTGTGCTGTGCTGTGAAGGGAGTAGTACACGTTGTTGAATGAGAGCTTCAGTTTTTTGGCAATTTCTCACATGGAATAGCCTTCATTTCTCAGAACAAGAATAGACGGATCAGTTTCAGAAGAAAGTTTTTTGTTTCTGGTCATTTTGAGCCTGTAATCAAACCCACAATTGCTGATGTTACAGATATTCAACTAGTCTAAAGAGCAGTTTTATTGCTTCTTTAATCAGCACAACAGTTTTCAGCTGTGCTAACATAATCACTAATGAAAAACAAAAGGGTTTTCTAATGATTAATTAGCCTTTTAAAATGATACATTTGGATTAGCAAACACAACGTGCCATTGGAACACAGGAGTGATGGTTGCTGATAATGGGCCTCCGTTTCCAGCTACAACTGTCATTTACAACATTAACAATGTCCACACTGTATTTCTATTCAATTTGATGTCATTTTAATGGACAAAATGTTTCCTTTTCTTTCGAAAACAAGGACATTTCTAAGTGACCACAAACTTTTGAACGGTATTATACCTATAAGCGTTTGAGTTCCTGCCAGTGTAGCATTTGGGCAAATAGCTTTTTTTGTGCTAACAAGAACGCTAACCATTCCTGAACCTTTAGTGGTCACAGCACAAAATGCCAGACAGACACAGCAAATGTAGCAGCAATTGGGCCCATGTTGAATTCCCATTCCAGTTTTCAAATAGATTTACAACCCTCTATTCTCACACACCTGGTGCCTGTGCATATGACATAGGCGTGCTATGATTCCTGGGCATATCTCGATTCACCCCTTCTCCTTTTGACATTTTCCAGTTTTTCCATTTTGTGCTCTACTGTCGCTCTGTCTGGCATTCTCTCTCTGCTCCGTTTAATCCCCAGCTCTTGTGAAGAGCAATAGGACAAGCAGCTGTGCTCCTGGAGCTCTTGGAAAGGCAGCCACTCAAACCACTCATATGAGGGGTGCAGACCACCTGGCTCCTGCCCTGGCCAGCCTAGACTCCAACGCCCAGCCAGGATGAAGACTGGCCTCCTCTCAGAGTGGATGGATGGGGGGGGGGCACTGTTGACCTCTGACCCACTAATCTATTAAACCTACAACAACAAAATGGATGTTCAGTGCATGCAAAATAAATATCCTCAAAAATGGGTTATGCTGTACTGTGTCATTTGCCGCAATATACTGTTAGTTTATGTTTCCTCAAGATTGCATGTCAAATAAAGGGTGTGAGTTGAGAAAAGTCAGAAGATGTATTATTACTATTAACCATTTTTCATTCAAAACAACTTTTTCTCAGATTGGCCAATCCAGAAAAAGTTCTGACATGATTTATCTTTGTCTCATTCTTTTACATCACAAGAACCTGGCATTTTAACGGGGTTGTGTAGACATTTTATATCCACTGTATGTAGCAAACAGTACACTCGGCAGTACAGTGGACAGTACAGTGGACAGTACAGTGGACAGTACAAGGGACAGTACAGTCAACAACCCTGTTTCATGTAAGCCAGCTGGAGTACGTGTTTACTGGAATCTGTACATGAATTGCCTTTGTCTTCACACCATAGAGCAAGATTCTACCAACATTTTTGAAACTTTAAGAATGACACAAATCCACGGTGTCAAAATCTCTCATGCTTAGTACATTTGTTTGGGAATAATTTTAATGTATTGCTAGGACAGCCCCTAGAGATGTAGTATCTCATATCTGAGGGGGTCCAATAAATGCATATGCAAAATAAATCACATACAGACAAAAGCATTATTACATAAACATACACAGCAAATACACAGAAACAAACAGCTCGCTAACCCTCTTTAAACCACACCCCAGTCCTCAAATATTGTACAGGAACATTTTTATTCAATGAATACAATAATAAATCCATTATATTAGCATTTCAAGCATTTTGTCATCAGATTTTTTGTCAGTTTTTGTAGCACAAATTATTAAAGATTATAAGTACACACAAATTAAAAACATAAACAGATTGTTTTAAGATGAGAACATAAAGAAGCAGAAACTGAAACCAGTGAAATGGACTTCTAGATTTAGGCTGCAACCATTTAAGTGATTTATACATGAAACAATGGTGAGCTCTACAGGGACACCTGAAAACAAATCTAACTAGAGAATCAAAAACAACATTAAGGGTCCTAAGATCAGTGTCAGAGGTTTTCTGATAAACAATGTTGATAAACAACTTGAATTGCTAATAAGAAAAAAAACATACATTACATAAAAAACATACATTATTAACTTTTTTTCAAGATCATACTTTCAATAATAACTTATTACAACTGATATTGTTTTCCACATAAAGTTAAATTATCATGTTTTAATCCCTGAAATGACATCTATTGACAGTTAAGTTACATTTAAGGCCAGCTAGACAGAAAGCTAACATGACTAACCCTAACCCTAACCCTGTTACCCAAAAGTAAACCGCAAATTATCTATTAACATCACAATCACCTGCGCAAATGAGTACGACCTAAATAAACTAATATAGTGACTTATTTGTGCGTCATTTTTGTTTTATTATCTTTCACCACAAACACTGCCATGTCGAGTGATGTCAAACCTGAGCTCTCAAGAAGCGTTCAGGTGTATTCTCCCACTCGGAGGTCGGAACTTTCCCAGTTGCTCATGAGCGCACCTTCCAAAACGGAGAGATTTGATCTTACCTGGGAAAAATGGTCATGGTGGTATTTTGTGCAGCAGTAATTTGGTCCAGAAAAATGATGAACGATACAAAGGAGGTGGGAAACATTATTGACACATCAGTAATAGTGAAGAAATGTATAACATACATAACTTTACATACCATGTTTCTATTCAATGAACAAGAATGCTAATCCAGCCTAACTGTAGCTGTTGAGCTACGTAACTTTACAATATCAGAATTCTGTTTGCTTTTTAAATTAGCTAGCTTGCTACAGAAAATTATGTTGCACACAACGTATGTGAAATAACGCGTTTTCATGGAAAAACATAAATAGGCTACTGTATATAATCAGCAGATGGCAAAATTAGGTACAAAAAAGTAGCCTTAGTACTCCTATTTCTGTCCTCCAATAACTATGCTACAGTTAGCACACCAAATTCAGTGAGCTAGCTTGCTCCATTTAGCATACTGTTACTAAAATACTGATTTCCACAATGAAACAAAATGATAATATTTATATGTATATACAATTCATACATGTATTATTATTTAAAATCACAGAAAATTAACTTTAGAAATAAAGAAATATACGTTTGCACTGTATTAAAAGTACTATTGTGTATCTTCCTACATTAGACCATAGCCATTTTGTACTCTTAAACTATTTCAAATAGATTTGTTTGTTAATATTCTGAAAAGTACAGGCATTTTATGCATTATGCCATGTATGACAGTGGCTATTTATATCTTATTAAGGAAATGTAGCTGTTATAAGAACTGAAATGCCACTTCTACCATGTTTTTGTATTGTGGATTGTTTAGAACAGGTCCCAGGTAAGAGGGCTGTCAAATTGCTCCATTCTGATTAATACAGGCTCTATCAGCACATCTACTGTTCTATTATCTATGGGTTTGATTCAGTTAAGCACTAAATTCAGCTATCTATCGGTAACTAGCTAGCTTGCTTACCTGCATGTAGTCCGTTCTTGTGGTTGTTTTCAGTTGTGAACGACAAACAAATTTAGGAACAGATTTTGACAGTAGTATGGGCACAAAGGCCATGGTGGCCGTAGGACATACAATAATTTTTCTGGGCAACGGGGCCAGAGCCAAGGGCCATGGCCGTTGTGGCCGTCAAAAATAGGTAGTATCAACTGGGAAATTATTATTTTTCTGAATTGAAATGTAAAACAGTTGAGTAATAAAGTAAATGCGGACAACCATATGTTGGTTTTATCCTTTTGTAATAACATCAATGTGAAGCTTAAAGGAAAGTTCAGATTCAAGCCCAAGTCCAAGATATTTAAATTAATCAACCTTCTCAAGAGGTGACCCATCATCAAAATTAATATGCAAATCAGAGGGATATAAATGACTGCCTTGTATCAAACATCATCCGGCTGGACTTCTTATTCAATATGAGTATGTTTTCATTAAGCCAGTTTAGTTTAGTTATAAAGAATTCTGGATTTGTAATGTATCAGAGTTAGAAGTGTAAATAACAGTGTCATCAGCATAAAGATGAACAAGACAATTTGAGTATATTTGAGGTAAGTCCTTTATAAAAATAGAAAAAATAAGTGTTCCTAGTATAGAACCTTGCAGAACACCCTTTTCAACAATTAAACAGTCAGACTGAGAACCCTGAAAGACAACACACTGATGTCTATTATGAAGATAGGCATTAAACCAAAGGAGAGCATCTTGATTTAAACCTATAGAATAGAGCTAATCAAGGAGGAGATTGTGATCAACCACATCAAAAGCTTTGGAAAGATCAAAAAAAAATTTACCTGGAGATTGGTTTTTATCAAAGGATGAGAATACATCATTAGTGAATTTTAGAAGAACCGTGGTAGTAAAAAATTTGGTCTAAAATCGGATTGGAATGGAGATAAAATAGTGATTGTATGTACTGTGATAATTGATTAGAATTTTTCAACACAAAAATGAGCCGTTAGAGCTGTTAACGTTTGAGGAAACAGCCGTACCACAGAAGTTAAGTTGGGAACCACAGACAGAAGAGTAATGCTGATTAAAAGCATGTGAAATGAGTAAAAGATCAGATATAATGTAATTACTTATTCGTATCTGGTTTACACGTTTTTTTTTTGTTTTATTGAGAATACGGTTTAGTTGATTCCAAAACAGTCTAGGCTTACGAAAATGTGAACCTATCTTTAAAATAATTCGATTTTGCGTTCCTTGTTTTAGTCTTACATGAAGTGTAAAGTGTCTGTAGGTTTCCCAATCTGCAGAATCTTTAGACAAGCGATTTTTGGCCCAAACTTTATACCTTTGTTTGAAACGTGAGCCGATCAAATTTAAACTGCTACATTCAAAACCAGTCTCTAAAATTAAGCACAATTAAGCCAAGACTCTTGAGCATTTAAAATATTTCTCACTGAAAAGTTTTTCTAAAGACCGAAGCACGTTTCCCTTCAAACTTTTTACCTGGCCTTTACTCATTAATTTATATCTATCTTAAATTTTGACAGGCATAACAGTGTCTTTCCCTTAGGTTCTAGCTAGAACACTTAGGATTTCTGACAGAGATGCAACATAACTAGTTCTTAGATGGGCACAGCCAAATAACCCCTTTAGAACATTTTCATTACTGTGATACCTATGATGTGTTCCTGCCACCTCAACAAGGTTTTACGCAGTGTTGTTTTGAGAATTTGACTCAAACCGGTCCTTGCATTGTCTTGCAGTACTACTTAAACAGATTTATTTTGTCTATCCTTTATCTACTTACGCACTAGTACAATTGTGTCTGTGTATCTAGTATGAGGTCAGAGGTAGCAGAGGTTTTTTGTTAGCCACTAGTGTAGACTTTCTTTGGGAACTGTATATCAAGTCGACAATAAAAGCTTGGGTCTGTCATGGTGTGACATGACAACCGTTGCTTCTCCCACAACCTCTATGCCTCCTGGTCTTGAGGTCAAGTTTGCATCACAAAGTATTGTCTCACACACACTGCACGCATTGTTTTTTTTAACCACAAACACAGTTGTTTTCATGTCAGCATTTTACCCAGAGGACAGCTGTGGTTGAAAAACCTGGCAGTGACCACGTGCACACTACCAAGTCTAAATCCGCATTCTCTTCCCTATTCAGTGCACTATACTTTTACTAAATTTTACATATCCATTTCATCATGGCCCGCAGAGTTCTTGTTAAAAATACTGCCCTATGAAGGGCACAGGGTGTCATTTGGAACTCAGATTGTCTGTCTAAAATGTGGCGTCGGTCAGATCCCCATGTGAAGAGCTCTTGTGAGCGTATAGGTAACCATCAGCTAGGCAGCCAGGCAAGGCAACGCTTAGACAAGCAGATGAGAGACTTCCAGTGCGCCACTGCGCCGAAGGACTACCGTGTGTGCCACCGCCTGACTGCTCCGAATGAAAACCTGCTTGCGTCCCAAACCACATGCTATTCCCTGCGGTCAAAAGTGGACTCCAGTCGTGTGTAGTGCGCCCGGTGTGGAATAGGGAGCCATTTGGGATGGAGACCCGGCGCTGCTCCAGGCTCATCGTGCATGTCTGTCTGTGGGTATGAAAGAGGTGGATAGGGCACTGAATAAACACAGGGAGACTATGTATTGTCCAGCGAGAGGGTGGATGGTGTATGTTACACACAGTGTAGACGTCTGACGTTAACAGGAACAACATGTTTTTACTGGGATTAAATGGTCTTTCAACTCTGACTAGGTTTGGGTAACCAATTAGTGTTTCTGAATGGCAATTCTATTAGTTACGCTTCATATGAAGAAAGTGAAATCATATGTAGGCCTACTGTATACGATTCAGTCTACTACTCATTATTTAATATGATACTTATTCTTCCCACGGAGGATGAATATAATACACTTGTCATACAGTGTCATTTGTCATACAGTGTCATTTGTCATACAGTGTCATTTGTCATACAGTGCCTTACGGAATTATATACCGCCTAAACCCCTAATCTTCCCATTAATAGATTTTTTTCTTCCAAGTCCATTAGAAGGTGTTAATTAATGACTTTCTGTTTTACTGAGGTTTACATATGAGGTGACATGTCGTGTGCTAAACTCTGTGTGCGTGGGGGACTGATGATCCGGAGAGATTCGGCACAAATGAATGGTCTCAAATCCATTGGGTTTTCCCACCACAACAATCATAATTAAGAGAAGACTCTGTGATGTTATACTAGTTAAAGGACGGTGTGTGAAGTACTAAAAGCAGTGGTGCTTCTTTTAACAATTTTACTTCAAACTTTAGATTTCTATCACATTTTGAATCTAAGACCAAAAAAAATATATCTTGTTTAAAAACAGACCTTTTTTTACCTATATTTATCTACACAACGGAAACTGCTATTGTCCACTGTATGTATGGAATTTCCCATGTTTAGGTTAAATGGAGTGCATGACCTTGCAAAGGTTTTCATTTTCAATTGCTTGTTATAGCGCCACCATCTGGCAAATCAGTGTAATAATATTAAAATGCTGGATTTCTATGACAAGACAAAATATTTAGCCAAGTTTAATTAAAATGTGATATCTGACAGTTCGAGCATGATGCACATATGTAAATAAGTACTGGTGGGCAAATTTAAATTAAAATATCAAAGGGATGCAAAACGTACCTGTATTTGTGAAACATCCCTACTATATAAACAACTGTGCCTGAAATGGTCATGGCAGAAATCAATAAGTTAAGCATGCTAAGTATGGGTTGAAATCAGGAGGGAGGTGTTTAAAGGAAAGGTGACTGATGATCTGACCAGGTCATTGGTGATTTTAGATCCTATTTAGGGGGGGTTCAGCCCTCCTGTTTTTCATCTCAGCCCCACTGAAAATGTTAAGTAATTATTTTCTGCAATCCCTTAAAGCCTCTGGTATTTTGTGATCTATCCTCCAAAGCGTGCGGGTGTGATTAACTGACAACAGCAGCAGTAAGAAAACAAGAAAACTACCATCAAAGAACTTCTGTAGTAATAAGATAAGATTCTGCATAATAACAAGATACTACACTCTGCAGTTTTAATAATGGGAATAATACAACCGTTTTTATACTGAATGTATCAGTCACTACAATTGATCAAATATGGAAGCCAATTAGCTTAATCAGTGATCTGGTGGGTGGTTGGTTTTACCTCAGCACGTTTGAAATGAAATGTAAGGGCGGTTTTCACCTAAATCAAATTGGGTATTTTCCAGTTTTCTATTTTAATCTATTTTCATATTTATATATATTTCTTCCCACTTGGATATTGTGGGTTATTGTGTGTAAATTAAGCTGGAAAAAATCTGATTTCATGTGTTTTCATTTCAGGCTGTTAGGCAACAAAAACATTCTGAAAGTGGGTGGTGACTTTCAATACCCAATGTATACATATATCCATATGTAACATACATATATTTATGTTTTACAAGTTAAGTAGGATTGTTTTTTTGCTTAAAAATAGCAGATGTGTTGTCCCCACTTATTGTTGTGCATCCCCAAAATGGTTTCCTGCTTATTACGATTATATATTCTTAACTTCCACATCCTTTTTGTTCATTGTAGGTCTACCGTGTGTTTTGTTCATGGTGGCCATGTGCTTTTTATGAAAGCATGGATTATTTCACAATCTTTAGTTCACGCCTTAATGGATACACTTGGAAACCTATTTGGACCCCTTTTTCTTGGCAGTTTAGAGAGTGTCAGTTTGAGGGCAGGCACCCATAAGGTCTTTGTTTTGGGTAATGTAATAGAAGTGATGAATTATTTGTGCTTTCCACATCTCACATTCTCATTGGGGGCTGAGCCCCCCTAATGGTCAAGTCCTAGAATTGCCCAAGTCAGGTACAGTATTCATAAACTGTCTCATAGTGCTGATATACATCAGGTCCACGGCCCTGTCGATATAATTGAAGTCTAAATGTCACGATCCTAAATCAGTAGGCTGGCCCATTCGACCCCTAGTTCCGGAAACTGTGAGAATACAGGTGGAGAATGCAAGACCGCCCATAGACAAAGACTGTAATAGGGATAGTGGTTGTGTATTGTATATCCAGTCAGGCCATAATAATAGCCTGCTAGATTATGGGACAAAAAAAGGCAATGTTGTTGCCGCACGTCGCCATCCGATATAATTAAAGGTTCTAGGTTAAATTCTTCAATAGCCAACGAGAAGATTATTTTCTTCTAGTCCAAGGTCTTTGGTTGCCCAACTGCTCCCCTCTGTGGACAAACCACTCACCTTACATATTTCCCATGTGCCCCTGCGCAATCCGTTCTGGATTGAATGAGCAGATTGTTGAGCAAAACATTATCTTTGTAGTGTCTCTCTAGTTCTGTTAATCTATGAAATTAATAAATTAATACTCAAATACAACCTCTAAACATGCTTTGATTCAAATAAATATGGTAACTTTTAAATCTTAATTATGTAAAGAGCTAAACTAGCTGTAACAATACAAACAGACATAAAACCATTGATGAAATGCTTAATAAATATAAATTAGATTATCATTATTAACTGATCAATATATTTGTAATATATGTAACATCGGTCCTGGGAAAAATGGGGAAACGCAGTGCACTCGGGGGTTACAATGCAGATTCGGGAAAGATTGAGGTCTATCCATTTTCAGTAAGGCATATACTGCCATCTTCTGGCAAAGAAAAACTCCCAAAAAGTTATTTGACGCTCAGTAGTTGATAGACCTCCGCAGAGTGAAGCTGTAGTTCATAAGCCGATTAGATCGTATTTATCACATGCTTGTTCAGAATACAGTTATCCACTGACACCAACACATTTCTATCTACCTGGAAACTTTAGGAAAGATTTGTACCGAGAAATTGAGAGAGGGAAAGAAAACAGATAGGAATAAGGAAGTTAGTATGTGAATGAGGCGTCTTAGCCCAGAAAATATACTGCATGAATTTTTTAATTATATTATTCTCTAAAGAGGCAACAATGGGATGTTTTGAAAGCAGAACACAAGTTTGGTTTTATTTGGGGGTCCCTCCCCATCCCCTCCACGGGGCCAGCTGCCCATATGGAACACAACGTTTCCAGTGAGGGTCACAAAAGAACCAAATGACAGCCTTTACAAATCCTCAGAGATACTTACTCCTATCTTTACTGGCTGATGAGCTGACCCCACTGACAACGATGAATAGAAACAAATACCCTCCACAGCTCTCCATCCAACAACATCCCGTCTTCTCCACGCTGCATGTGCAATCCCCTTAAACATCCAGCTGCACTGTTTTCCAACTGTCGGGTTCTTTGTACGTGTATACGCTATAGGGTTTTGCAAAGTGAGGAATGATTCTGAGGACGTTATTTTGTATTTGATATATTTTTTATGCTTTTTTAATTTGCTGTAATAGCAAACATTGTTCATGGAAAATGTGGAATAGTATTATTTTTAGTTATAAGGAGTGATTTTTAGATGCTCTTTAATAGAATAATGACCTGTAGAATGAATGTAGTCCTATAGTTTATACATATGAAAATGTATAGTTAGTACAGCAAAACATGAAACTAAACGAGTCTATTTACTCTGGATAGAGCTTCTCTTCGGCATTGTATGTTTCCTTTTGTTCTATTCCAACAATAAACCCGAACCAAATTATATCAAGAAAATCACAAATCAGAAATGTTTCACATATTTTGCACGAGATGCTAGATATGCAGAGTTCATTCATGACAATAAGATCATAATAGCTTATGGTTTCTTGGCCATAACATTTTAACAAATAATATAGTATTTAATAATCTAAGCAATATAAGCAAATTCTGCAAACAATGTATTCTTTGTACAATAATAAATGGATTACCAAATCGAACTAACAGAGGTTTATTCACGGCCATAAATATTCAAGTTCAATACACAGTCCACCAAAATACATAAATTAATTAATAATAAGCATTTGAGAACTTTACAACAGAAATAACATTTCTTTAGGCTATAACATTCATTTAGCAAACATTATAAAACCAAAGGAATCTAACGAGCCTTCGAACATTGTCCGGACCTCATGGGCCACCCCATTATCAGTTATGACAGCTCTTGGAAATATTCAAATCCAAATCAGTAAAAGTTGTGTTTGTTCTTTGAAATATCCAAGGTCTACCAAGTCCATTGGTACATCTGCGCCAAATGATGGACACTGGGCATATGTGTCATGGCGTCGGAACTGTAGTGGGAGCGCATATGCATGTGATGGAGAGAATAGGCACTATACGCTGAGAAGGGCATTCCAGCCCTGAACGAGGCCTCAAGTTCCTGGTATTTGCTAGTGTCGCAAGGTTTCCCGTCCCGGACCAAAACTGGGATGGCCACCCGTCTCGGGGACACGAGATGAACAATCTCTAAACCCTTCTCAGCGCGTGCCCTCTTCATTTTGTACCGGTGATTCTGAAACCAGATCTTCACCTGCGTCGGGGTCAGTCGTAGTGCATTGGCAAGGTGCTCCCTCTCAGGCGCGGAGAGATATTTCTGCTGTCGAAATCGACGCTCAAGTTCGTAGGTTTGCGCTTTAGAAAACAACACTCTTCTTTTTCTCTTCTTTCCCAAATCGCTGCTGTCACCTGCGATGTCTCGGTCGATGTCTTGGGATTCGTCCGCGGACAACTCTGGAGATTTTGTGTGGGTTCGAGAATTAACTGAGAAGCCATGCACTGCTTGAAAGGAAACAAACTGTCTGGTTATTATCCAAGGCAATGAAATGTTATAAAATTTGGTTATATTTTTTCAAAAAATGTTTAATACATAACTGCGGCTAGTTACATAACACACGAGCAGTTTATTGAGCCAGTATTATTGAATAGAATATCATCGAAAACAATAGCATATTAGTAAAAATAATCAAAATATGTTGATTACGCATGGACAGGCTAATTACGCACGGATACTACTTGCATTACGCACGATATTATAAATATTCTGATTAAGCATGAATAGAGCAATAATTAAATTTTAGGCTAAGAAGTGAAAGCAATAAGGTGCAGGCCTAACTTATGAACAAAACCGTGTTCTTTTGCATAAAACAGCAATGAAATTGTGTTTTTGCTTTTAATAACAAGTTATTTTATAACGTAACGAATACTCTAACTTGGAAGTGAACAAATCAATTATATGTCGATATTTATTAAACTAACTTTTAAACAGCTACTTACATGAATATTGGATGTTGGAGGAGGCAATCCATCTTGAGTAGGTGTTACCATCACCACCATCACACAAAAGGCTCTTATAGGGCATATTTCCAGTGTTTTCAGAAGAGGGATTTTGCGTCAAAATCTCTCTAGTGTCCTCCTCGTTCTCATCTTCCGTCTCTTCGGTTCCAGAACCATCATTGGTGTCTGGAAGATCCAAAATGTCCTTAACCGAGAAGCCAGTCTTTGTGTAGCTAATCGACATGTTGTGAGAAAGTCTGTGGCGCGCGCAGTAAACAGAGTTCGTTTTCCGAACAATAGGACAGTATATCAAGATGAGGTTAAGACGACGTTCCGGCAACGTCCTTTGGGTTAATTCAAACCAAACGGAGAATTAATCCTGGCATGCAGCAATGGTTCACCGCAGACTCGTGGAGAAGGCTCCTATACGTGTTGTTAATTGAATAGCGCAGGAGTTGGTGGTGAGAAGAAGCTCATGGATTCTGCAAGAAGACTGGCATAAAGGAAGCCATCGCCCGACGGACTGGTCCAGATAAGTTTAGTTGAAACATTCAGCCTGAAATGGAAAATGAATCCTGAAAAACGCAGCAAAGAAGCTAAACACGTGTAGGCGGATCCTTGGAGTCAAGTGGATGAAGGCTATCTGTGGGTGTGAAATGGTACGGTCTGGGGACATCCGAACCTCTCTTATTGGTACTTCAGAAATGTGATGACTAGTATTATGGGTCATATAATTACGGAGATGGGGAGGGGCATGTGTGCGTGCTGTTTACATCAAAATCACTAAAGTTTGTTGCTTTAAATATTATGTAGCCAATTCAAAATAATAACATAGGCAGATTTACCCAATTAGCCTGAAGATCGAAGTTTTTACTTGGAGTGTTCAATATGGATAATTCATGAAATCCTTTAAGGTCAATATTTTGGTTCAGGCTTAACTTAAGTAGCCTTAACAAGTGTCTCCTGAATGAGACATAACCTGACATTCAATGATGTTTGCTATTTCTGCATCTTACCTCTTTACGTTGCCAACAGTAAAGAAACATCGGGATTAATAACATATTCTTATGGTATAATAATAGTATTTCAGTAATTGTTTTTTGGAACAATGAATATAAAACGTATTTCGCTGGTATTTCGCTGTTCTGATAATCGCTGTTATTCCTTTTATTATCGTCATTATCTTATTATTAACGGTTGTGCTCACTATAGTTTTCTATCTCAGTTATAAATATTTAACTCTAATCCATATGCATAGCCTAGCACGTCCATTTATGCACACAACATTTTTTATCCTTTGAAAATAATATATATATATATATATATATATATATATATATATATATATATATATATTTTAATCAAATCAAAAATAGTTAGTTTTAGCAATTAGTTATTTTCAATTCACGTGGGAAAATAAACTATATAGCGCATAATATTATTCATATTATTATTTTTTTATGTTGATCTTTTTATTTTGATCGCTGTCCCCTTCTCTATGGTCCACTGGCCTCATCTAATGTATGTGATGTGGGTGACAATGATTCCCGTTCTCAGCGAATCCTCCGGGCGTCCTGGGTGGTCGGGCTAAGCAAACACACGTACAAACCGATTGCTAAGCTGCAGACAATCGGAGAAATGTAGACAAATGTCCGGCTCCTTTTGGAAGTTTTTGTGCAGGCTGAGATTTTGCATTTATTTCAGGGGCAAGATAATAGATGATTGACGCCCCCTTACAATGTGCCGTAACTGTTCGGAATAAATCCGAGGTCGCTCCTAGTTGTCATGGTATTCAACTGCTTTCAATGGACTATCTCTTCATTCATCTTTGACCCACCCAGCCTCTACCCCTCACACACATACACACAAATACACACACACAACAAACACACAAAAACATAGATTAGGACCTGTGATACATCTGTACGGTCATGATTTTGACATTTAAATTATTTACACTGCGATTATTATTAATGGTATTGTTATTTGTATTATTGCGATTGTTTTATTGTGTAAAAACTTTTGTATAACACAATATCACTATCAATTAATAGTTTAATCGGAAATGGGGTGGTCAAACACAAGCTGAGAGGCTATTGATTTACTAAGTCGTTTACACTCTCACTCAATTTATACAGTACACACCATAGAATTACAATCTCTATGGTACACACCCTATTACCCATAGGGATTAAAGGCAGACACTCCTCTCACTGAGGCCAAGCACATTCTGTTTGCCTGCTTCTTGAGGTACTAAATCAGCCTTTCAAGGGTGTTTCCCAAACTCATTTATCTCAGGACCAAACCTTTCTGTATTTAAAATTGGACGCTAGTTGGTCGCTATTTGAAGTACATATTCTGATCTTCGGTAAATGTTTGTGGCCCACTGTGATGTCTGTCCAGTTTGGGGTTTGTGAATGTCATCAGTCTTAGGACCAGTCTTTTCAGCTAACATTCACCTCCTAACATTCCCCAACATTGGGACATGACAAAGTGCAGGATTGGATCGAAGCCAAGGAGACTGGTTCCTATTTATAATGCTCTATGACATGTTTATCATTGTTCAGCGTTACTAACTGGGCTTCGATCACGAGAGTGAAATTATGACGAAAGATTCTCTGCGATCCTAAAGACGCAAACAAAGAAACACCCGCTATCTCCATGCAGTATATAGTGAGAAAAGGGGTTTTATCTTTTAGGGCACAAGCACCCCGAAAATCAAGGACATTGGACATCACAATAAACACAATTATTATGTAGAAAAACAATATTGATGAATATGGTAGTTTCTGTATTGATTCAAAAGCTAAATGATGACATTTATTCATGTTTGTTTGTGAGAGGTTTTTCAGCATTTCATATGCAATGCATTACAACCGTTCCTACAGAAGAATCTAATAGCAGAAGGCCACGTGGTTTACAGTTAGCATCCTGATTTCAATGTTTATTAAACAAAAAAAGATTGGATGTGATACAACACATTTTATCGATTGCTCAAAAGAACAATCAGTGTAAACAAATTGCATTGCAGGAAGCCTGAAATTATTTGCTCTCACAACATTGCTGGCTAAAAAGTGGAGGTATGAAGGAGTAATAGCATGCCAGGTAAGCACAGGCAGATAAAAAGCCTGCAAGAACACATACTCTCATCTCTCTCTCTCTCTCTCTCTCTCTCTCACACACACACACACACACACACACACACACACACACACACACAATCCTCGTTCAGCCGTGAACCAATCCCATCACAGCGCTCAGAAGGACTTCTTTGTCAATGTTAGGTCAAGAGTGCCACCTACTGGTTCAAGACGACAACGGCTGAAAGCCACTATGAGCATTCAGCATCAAAATAATTTTCCATTCATGATAGCGAATCGACTAATTCAGCCAGACTAGATGGTTAAAATGTCCATTGCCAATTAAAGGATGAGTGTAGCTGAAACGTGTATGAGGTCAATGATTTGGGAAATCACTTCCCAAACACATAACGCATAACGTCTCAACGCATGTTAAATCCATTGACATTAAAAGACTCATTCCAGCTAGTTCCGCAGTTTTTTTCTATTTCGACCCTCTAATCGGGGACTTATTTAGACCTGGGATGCCAGGCAATTAATGATAAAGTAGAACAGAAGAACAGCAGGCTCCGGACCTCGTAGGGAAAGAGTTGAATGCCACTGGCACCAGATCATGCCAGGACTTGATGTGTAATGTACACGTGTGTCCAGATCGTGGCGCCATCGCCTTAATAACCCAACTACTATATATGTTAGAGGCAGTCTGGGACACGGATTTGCACAGCGGTCAAAAGTCTGAAGCAAGTTAATGTAGTGAATTGCTTTTAGATTGTGAGAAACTATATGTTCAGTTCACACAGACGGTATAATGTGTGTCTCAGACATAATGTTGAACAAAAAATATATTTACAAAGGGTTATACAAGGCAGGAAGAACGTGTCCTAAATATCCGGCTTCCAGGGCAACCGTGTCATCACTTCGCCTTTCTTATCTGCCTGATCTAAACCTCCCCTCAGGTAGAGTGCACATAATCTCTACATGGAAAAACGAACAAAGCGATTGTTGGGGATTGTGAACAGTGCCAATTTCCAAATAATGGGGATATATGATCTGAACAAACTGATATTACATTAATTCATTCCACACCGCAGTTCTCACACGGGTTTGTACAGTCAATACGTAGCATTAATCACATGGTTCATGTTTTTCTTCATTTGCTTCTCAATATAATCAAGTGAAACACAACCACACTGGATAGTAGCAGACAGATGTTAGCGGTAAAGACCGTTGAAATGAGAGTCGTAGTTTAATCTGACCTTTCAACTTCCCTCACAACTCCACCGCTCTACAAGATCTATTTATTAATTTGTCACATGGTCACTTTTTGTCACACAGTACCTGTAATAGACATCAGCAGTCACACTGATATCTTCATAAAAAGCTGATATCTTCAGCTTTGCCATGTCGGTATAGACCGTAGGTTAGGGGCTGTACTAAACCTACCGCTAGCCGTCTGTCTCTGACAGTATGTGTGGACAGACAGCACAATGGCTTCTTTCAAAGGCTACCGTGCAGCGCTGCGGGAATGGAGAAAAGCATACAGGCTTCTCGCGGCAGCTATGGGTCTGCGGTACAGCCCATGTAGCAACAGTCCACCGATTAAAAAGAAATGCAGTCTGTAAATGACCCCGTCCGTGATTATACAGGTCATATGCAGGTTATGTGGCTCATCGCAGAATCATTTACACCTATATGGGAGCCTAAGCAAGCTACCTTCACTGGTTTCTAAGGAGACTGTAGTTGAGTGATGAACAATAATGCAAAACAATGGAAATATATTTTTCCCGTATTTTGAAGTAATTATGTGTTTTACAGTTCTTGTTACTCATATCAGGGCTATTCTTCAGCTAGAACTTTCAAGACGTATGATTGGTATGCGTCGCGGAACCTGACAGTCATGAGGAAGCTGACGGGCGCCAAGCGAACTGGGTCACCTTGGGCATATGAGTATAACTGGCCTCTAGACAGTCTACATTTCAATTGTAGGCTACTAACCACCAGTCTGAGCACATCCCAAGTGCTCAAGAGGGTTGAAGATCGTCTCACGTCTTTTGGCCGAGGAATACATACATTCTGTTGTTTTTTCTTCCACATTTTATGTTCAACCAAGAATTCCACCAGGACACTTTCACTTGGCTGACGATTTCAGTTAGCTTTTGCAGGCCCCTGACCCGCCTGAGGGCGTTGCTAGAGCTCGATGAGTCAAGGATATCCAATCCCACTGAGGTGAGGTTTCCTGCCACGACATCCAGTGGCAGTCAGGACTCAATCCTAGACAGTGTAACACTAGGAAAGAGTGCGGCACACCCCCAGTTCCAGAAGAAGCAAAGCAACTCCTACGCATTAGGCCTACAATATACCATCCTCGTGCTTAATTGAAACAATTAAGCCTGACTGAACTACATAAAAATACCCACCGTAAAAGCCTACATCATTGAGAGGACTGTTTTGTGGAACCATTAAACCATAGTGATCAGGCAATAAAGATCAGCGCTGCATTTACTCATGAACGAACGAAGCATTCAGTGAACAGGACACCTGCCCTGCGATCGAATATTGGGGAGATTTCATAATGCCGAGGGTTTGCTCTGCTGGTTCTAAGAATGTGGCCCTTCCCTGAACGTACGTTTGCACGCGGTGTTTCTCAACTGGAGGGCCAGGACCCAACGATGTTTTAATGTTTAAAAATAATAATAGAAAATACAAGTCTATATATTTACTCTACATGATGATGAACATAAACACTTACATGATTTCATTATCGGGCAAAAAGAGTTTTAAACATGTCAATATAGGTGTTCATGTGTTTATTCCTCATCAAAATACATGCAATATGCAATCATTGTATGGAGAAAAAAAGGTCGCGGTGTTAGACTCCGTAATTGCTCGGTAGTCCAGAATTTTGATACTAAAGAAACAGTTGAGAACAATTGTTTTAAATTCCAATGCTCAACCTATTGTGGAAATTCTGGATATACATTCAAGGTTGCCAAAGACTAACCCCAAAAAGCAATCATTATATGAAAGGGGGGCAATTTTGCCAATAGAAATGTGACGCAAGGTCGCTAATGGCAACAAGAACATTCGGCATTTGGGCCCAAGAATGTGAAAACTGGTAGGCAACTAGCTCTGGTGTGACAATCGCTTTGTTCCTGTCCATGTAGATTTTCTAATTCAAAAATGCAAACTTACAAAAATGTAATTATTTCTGCTAGGTTAAAAAGCAATAATGATTAATTACTTTATAATAATTTATTTGAGGAGAAATTGTGTTTCGGAATATATTCTCCATAATAATATATCCTCTGTCACAGCGGAAGTACCACGTTTACATAGGGATACAGACTGCCCTATAACAATTGTAGCTAGAAATAGCGTAAATGTATACTGACAATATATTATATTATAATATGCGATTTCAGTACAACTTGTACTTTCCAAGTCTTATTATCTACTTATTTCAGCCAGTGGGAGATCATATAAATTACAATGGCATTTTCTAATTATATAATGGGAAGTCGTACATGCTGTAGACTGCAGGATAATTTAAATACTGGTAATTGGATAATGATAATTAATAACGCATTCTAAATTTGAATTATTTTCTTCATAAAACAAAAAAGCTGAAATAAAACTATATGTTGCACAACCTATTCTCTTCCGAATGCATCACATATCAGCTCCAAAACCACATCACATCAAGCCAATGTAAGTCGTCAGGCGAATTACAGAGAACTGGCTATGCTAAGGTCTCATGCAGGTGTGCCCAGATCTATTTGCGATTACGTCTTGGCTTCCAATCTCCTTGACTTAATCTAGTCGTCTAACTAAACGATGAGATCACTATCCTATTAAATAAAAAATGAGTCACTAAGAAAAAAAGAAAATTGAAACCATTCCAGTTAAAAAAGGTGGGTTGGCCTTCGGATCATTATTCAGTTGCAGCTGTAAATGCTGTCCCCTTTTGAACAAACTCACTGGTTATTGTTGTTAAAAAAAATACTGATCATAAAGCGAACCTGGAGTATTATTTTTAGTGACCAACTGTTATCGTGGGAGGAGTCAGTAATTAACGAAGTTATTAGCTAATTGCACGCTACTAGTATGTTATTAATTGGAAAATTCCGTTGGTCATCTTATATCTAATTACGGTGTCCTTTGGCATTATCAAATTTAAACCAAGCCAAATAACGTAATGTGCATATTACTTTAGTAAATTATTTGTTAAAGATAAACATTCGAACCTTTGTGGCCTTGATTTCTTAGGGTCATTTGTGTTGTTTTCTTTCAAAAGAACAAGGTTGAGTTATTGATGCTGGCTTATTGATCCCGGGTTATTGAGATATGACATAGCGGGAAGACTGGACCCTTGGCTTACAAATTTTTTTTGGTCAGCCTGAGAGTAACCAGCAAAACACCATGCATCCCCAGGCTACCTATGAGCCTAAGCACACTTTAAAAACGTAGTTCTTGAAATTAATTATATGGGGGAACCCCTAAATGTTTATCGTGTTCTTCAAAGCCCCCCTAATGGATTCTTAAATAAAAGTTTGAAAAAATATATATATTTTTTTAGTTCTTTGAAATACCCTTTCACACTATTCCTTCCAGGTTCCCCTAGAGTTTCAACGAAGAACCCCCAAATTGTCTTCCAAGAACCTTTTCTTTTTAGTGTCCAGTGTGGGAGAGCACATACTGTGGGAAGTGGTGTTAGTTGAGGACACTCTTCCCTCTAGTCTACAGATAAATCCCAATACCCCAGGGCAGTAAAAAGGGACCTTGACCTGCCCTAAAAGACTAACATGTTAATATTATTCTGGTTAATCTGTTTTGTTATATTGCTATCACATGTAACGTTGAATACTGAATCTTTAGGCTTAGACAAAGAAAATACTTCTTCAAGAGCACATTAATTTCCCAAAATTGGGATATCTACCACTTTGTGACAATATGAAAACCACGATTTCATACAAGTTAAAACAGAATATGTCTATTTAAAAGGTCATCTCACCATGAAAGTGAATAAGAACCCAAATTATGGTTAAATTACCCATAGGTTCCCAAAATAACCAACAGTTGGGTCAAAATTACTCAGTGTTTTCTATGTCCAAATTACCGGAAATGAGTTCGATGTAAAACTGCTTTTTGCGCGTGTGTGTGTGTGTGTGTGGACGAGCTCGCATATGCAGCATATTAACTTATCAGTAGTGCTATGTTTTAGGCAAATGCATTTCAATTAATACAACTAATGTCTAAAAAAGCACAGAAGCACCGTAATTAAAAAGCGACCCTATTCTATAGGCCCACCTTCAGGAATAATACTCCGGATAAAGGGAAACCACCCCTCGGCCTATCTAACAAAACTAAAACGTTTAATCTTTCTTTATTTTTGACTGTCTGAGCCGACATTTAACCTTATATTGAATGTAAATGCTAGGGCGGATTAATCATCATATAAATGTGTGAAGCACTGAAGTAAAATGTATAAATAACTCACACAGCCTTCTGATTGATATAGGGCCATTTAAAAAAAATGTCATAGAGAAAGAGCGTAGTCTAAAAATCATTGTATTTCATAGAGAAATAAAAGCAAAGATCCGGGTACAGTAGTCATAAGCTATGCCAGATATTTGTCATACAACCGCTGTAATTAGCCGGTCGGGTGAACACCAATGTAACCTTAAAACCGACCATATGTTTGTCAAATTAAAAGTCTTTAAATAAATGGTATGTGATATATTGCTCACACAGGCCTACGTGGGTTTAGACCTATCAAAATCAGTAGGCTGCATTGTTATCACTTTTCGTTTCAATAGCACAGCTAGGCTATATTATTTATTCTGAAACTAAAGGGTCCAACTTCATGAAGCACGTAATCAAGAATATTTCAACACGAAAGAAGAAATAGAGCCCATTGCATAGGCCACACTCCAAATAACAATAATAAATTTTCAATGTTCCCAGTATATATCAGTCTTTGCCTTGGGTTAACAGTATTTTTATTAATCACGCACTCTAGACATAGATAAAATATGTAACGACTAAGTTTGAAGAAAGTGCATCGAAACGTATGAAATGCTTGTTGTATCCATACGGTTATTAGGCGCAGTTTTAATCAAACGAAACAATATCAAGGTTGTTGAAAGTTTAATTAAAGCAAGAGGTAGAGTGCAACCTTCTGCTCGGTCTGACATAGGCTCTCCTTACTGAAGCTGAACTCAAAAAACCGGAAAAGAGGCTAACATACACGCCGATGAGCAGACCAATGAAATGGTTGCAATAGCTTTGAGCCCAACCAACGATACTGACGTAATGGACGCGTCAGATTAATCTGCGCTCACTTGAGCCTTCGGGATGGACACATTTCTCCTTATGGGACAACGCTCACTCCAGTCTCTTTGCTCAAACTCGCCGTCTTAGATCATTTTACCAGAAATACAAGAGCAGAGCTGAAGGAAAAAGTCACAGCAAACCTATTTTCTTCATCACATGCTAAGGGGAGAGACTGCTCTATTCGCCCAATGATAACTGGTTGATGAAAAATCCCACAGCAAAAGGAATGGGTAAGCAATTGTGATTCATTTTGCATGGATCCTCGGTTAGTCAAGACATAAAATTCGCATAAACGTTTGTGCATGCAGCAGGTTTTTAATATATAGGCTATTGTAGCCGTATCCTCAACTTTGTGCGTCCGTGTACAATCAGTGGCAGTGTTTCAATTTCCAAAGGCTTTTTTATATTTTCAGACACATTTGGAGTGAGCTGCTTGCCGATGTTTGACAACATAATAGGTAAAAGAAAAATGTAGTTCAGTCATAGATGTTAATGAGTGATAGGCTATATGTTAAACCAGACGCTTTGGAGAATTAAGAACGCATAAAGCTCGGGTGGGCTACATTGAGATTGTGTTCACACTATTCGTCTAAAGCAGGGTAAGTTTGTTAATCTTGCCTATGCATGACCTCAATTCAAGTCGTCATTTATTCATCCATGGCAGATCAAACATATGGAGAAGTAAACCAGCTTGGCGGGGTTTTTGTCAACGGACGACCACTGCCAAATTCGATTCGGATCCGAATTGTGGAATTGGCTCAACTTGGAATACGGCCCTGTGACATCAGTAGACAGCTTCGTGTCTCTCACGGATGCGTGAGCAAGATACTAGCGAGGTACAATGAAACGGGTTCCATACTACCTGGTGCCATAGGAGGAAGTAAACCCCGGGTCACGACACCCAACGTGGTGAAAAGCATACGGGACTACAAACAAGGAGACCCTGGAATATTTGCTTGGGAGATCCGGGACAGGCTTCTTGCGGACGCAGTTTGTGATAAATATAATGTACCTTCTGTTAGCTCCATCAGCCGAATTTTACGCAACAAAATAGGAAACCTTTCCCAGCCAGGCCAGTATGAGAACAGCAAGCCTCCCCCTCCTCAGCTCTCCTACAACCATATGTACCCGTACTCATACCCTAGCGCAATGTCACCCACTGGGACTAAAATTGGCAACGGTCCGGGTGTTCCAGTCACTGCAGGCCATGTCAGCCTCTCCCGCCATGGATGGCCTTCGGTACACACAGTCAGCAACATTTTGGGCATCAGAGCCTTCATGGATCCCGCAGGTGGGTTAAAGAAGTAATATATTGTCCACGCATGGTACTTTTTCTGCTCAGTTGTATAGACGTTTTTGTCATTGAGCGCACTCTCTAAATTATTTGCATACTTGTTGCTTACTAATTAACGTGAGAAAAGACGTCTCTTTCAGGTAATATTCAAGAATTCGGTTCGACAAATACAATAATAGTATAGCCCTAAACAGTGAGACCTTATTATGAGTTTAATAGAACACATTTACAATTATGAACGTTTAGGTAATATTGAATAGGAATCATCTGGTGTGTATAAAAACTCTTGAAATATTTCAATGATCCCATACGTAAAGGCCAATTAAGGTGACGCCTACTTCGTGGTTTGGTCTCTTGTTTCTTTTTCTGTTAGGCCTGTATTTCTATAACAAACTCGTAGCACATTGCAAAGTTAGTTAGACGTTCTGTTGTATGTCGAATATCTTATTGGTTCCATTCTAAATACAACACTGAAGTTAGGCCTACATCAACAACAATGTGGGTTATAAAATACAAGATGTTCTAAAATGTCATTGTACTTATAAAGACATGGAATTGAACCCATTCTGAACACAAACATTCAATCTTATTTGAGAAAGTAAAGCTTTTTTGAAGTATGTGCTTAGCGGAGAATTTCCCCACCAATCGACTTTTATCAAAAACATCTGTTAATAAAACGCTGTACTACAAGCCTGTGTTTGTGCAAACTGAATTGTATTAACATCTGGGCTGGATGGGAAAATACGTAGGTTTAGACGCACAAGTAAATATACGAACAGCTCTACATATCGAACAAATACGATAATGTCTGTAATAATCATATATCGCATCATAATCATATATGCTGAAACATTTACCACAGCCATCGCTGGAGCTGAAGGGTACCCATCAAAAATGGAAGAGTGGGCAAGCGTAAACCGAGCCACGTTTTCCTCTGCCCATGGAGTCAATGGAATAGAGAAATCCCCCCTAGAACCAGACATTAAGTACCCCCAGGTAAATGTTGGAATATATTACACAGGCAATGCACGAACAACGAATATATTGGATCAGAAAAAATCCGATTCCACAACATTTTCCACTGTTATAACGATAAACGTGTAAAAATAAATAAATTTAAAAAGGGCGGTTTGCTTGCGTTTTCTGAGAATTTGTTCTTTTTTTCTTTTTTCCTAGTCTTCTCCAAACCTAACTAGTTATGTCCCTGCTTGTGCCTACTCTCCCCCAAACCAATACGGGGTATATGGTGGCCCGCCGGGTAACTACATGACTGCTGGTCACCACTGGCAGACACAGGGCGCGAGCTTGGCCCACCCCAACAGCGGAGCAACCATGCAATGCGGAGACCTTCACACGACGATGTCCTTCAAACCACGAGAAGGTAACTATGGTCTCCATTTGGGCTCCCTAAAAACCAATAATGTTTATTGGAAAAACATATGAATGAGTTGGTCGAGATCGCCTACATCATAGGCCTACAGTCATTACTTGATGGTAAAATAATACTGCTACAGGTCTGTGTACCCTGTGCATACCATAATGACTGTGTACGAGCTTACCGTTCCACATGCCTTCATTCAGAGTTTTACATGTTGTCGCCAAACAACTAGCTCTGGTTTTTTAGGCTATTCCCGATGGTTTCGCAGTATATTTAGGCCTATACAATATTACCTAGATGTCAACCGTTGACATCCTCGAGACACCAAATTAGCAAATAACGGTTGGTTCTTTAGGTTTCGACCCACGGTGTTAGGGTCTGCATACTCTTCTGATGTTCTGTTGAATGCCTTAATTTCAAAACTTCTGATGACAGCTATCTCCAATTGTTCTTAAAATTGAGATATTCGCACGAGGAATTTAAACAGAAATGGGACATCCAATCAATATGATTAGTTATTGTAATAAGTTAAATTAGTTAATAATAATAATACATTCATAATTAAATTAGTTGATATCTATTAACATAGACATTAATATGGATATACACCAAGGAATGTTCAAAACGATTTAATATATATTGTTGCCTTTATAACGTTCAAATGATGTCCATTAATTTGAACGTCATATTTCGATAAACCTCATTTATTATAGTGATCCTACTTTCAAGCCATTTTTAATAGCTCGTATAGGTCCGTTTGAAAGGTTTTGTTTTTTAATTACAAATTATTTTAATAATAATATATTTTAGGCTTCTAGTTATAGTATAGTACTTGGAAGTAGTCGATAAGACATTGACATGCCTTTGTTAGTCCACGGTCTAAAAGTATCTGCTCCCTTGCGCTAGGGAGCAGTTAACTGAAATCGTGTGCTCGCTGTTGTGACGGTGGATGTTATTTGTGACATCAGCATATTTTTTGTTGTTTTTTCACAGGAGACAGAAAACCTCTCAGTCCCTTGAGCAAGCACCAGCACGAGCCGTTGAGCGTGCATGGACTATCTCTCCCCACCTCTGCCTCATAACCCAACTAAACCAAGGGACCATCAAGCTCACTTCAAAAATGCCATGTAAAGAAAATGCGTAAACTTATTGGAGTATTTTCAAGAATTCCACCCGTAAGTGACGAACCTACATTCTCAAAATCATTCAGTGACGGTTTAAATGCATCATGTCAACTGAAATGTAAAATTATCAAATGTCGAAATGAATGTTTTACCGTGTTGTTCATCTGCGCCAAACCATTTGTGTCGTTTACGACTTAATTTGCATATCTCTACTGTTTCACTCATTCAAAAAACATCCCAATTCAAAATTGTAGAGATCTATTTATGTGGGCTAATTGTCTTGCACAGGGTCACATTGTTTCTCACCATAGGCCTGCATGCTTTCTGTGTTAAACGTCAACAGTCTCCATTTGTTATGGCCTGAAGTGGAATGTTCAAAATGTGAACAATACCATGTATTTGTAATTTTGTAAATGATTTCCGCAAAAGCTGTATTATATATATTTTTTATAACGGTGCTTAATAAAGGCATACTAAACAGAAATGCCTTTTTCGATATCTTCGATTCGTAATTGTTGGCTACTAGTCAAATTAAAATGATACAGTTATGATTTATATAAAGGGTTACTATGATAACTTTTCTGCTGATTTGCCACCATGCTAACACCTCCCTTCTAAGTCGTGCAAACCAATCTATTCTGCTGATGACGATGCTGAGCACATTTCGGCGCCTCCTAAGATGGTATCTCTGTGTAACCTACCTTTGGCCAGATGCCACCTCCCAGCCAGATGTATTTCTCTCCCACCCTATCTGGATGGACCAGCTCCAAAGTACTGTAGTTATCAAACAATCAGTCAAAAATAAATACGAACACGGCTTCGGATCTTAAAATTATACTATGCCACCACTTCTGGATAGCCTATATTCCTAGACAAACAGTAAAGACCGGATAATCCAAGAATCAACATTGTATCAAAACCGGCCATGAGCAAACGATTGACGCTCCTGATCAATCCAAATACCGCCCAGGGAAGTCACGCGTGCGCTCAACTGCGGTTACGCACCGTTTGCATAAAAAAACACACAATGATTAAAAAATATTATTTATTTTAAATTATGTTACATTGAGAACAGCATATAAAATGATGAAGCGAATTGTTGTAAATTTACAACAATTTGCAAGAGCATAGCTCATCTCTAAAATAATTGGGAAAAACTTGCCCCTGTAGATTGATATATGGTTGTCTTATTTAACAAAATCCAAAAATAAAACGACTTATTTCCAGTTCTCAGGTGATGTCTTATCAAATGGGGTGTTAACATTTACACCTGTGTGAGTAAGGCGTGTAGATAACTAACAAGTGTCACGTTAACGACCCATGTAGTCTTCAATTAGGACCAACCTATATATTTTATTATGTCTGTGGTGTTGTCATTATTAAGTCTAATCTTTAAGTTCATCTATAGCTTAACGTAATTTATTTTTGATCTGTTGTAGCATATTAAAATGAAACCAACTCAACTCTGAAATACAATGACACAGAAATGAATCATCCCCATACATTTACAAATACACCATTTCGGTTTTAAAATGATTATATGTTTTTAAAATAATTATGGTTACCATCCATGTACTTGTGATTTCACAATTCACATATTGTTGATATTATTTAATTTCACCGTCATTTAACCAAAACAAATTATAAAACTCAATGGCATGACTGTAGTTATATTGACAACGGACGGGACAACACACATAACCACAGACCTAATGTAAAATATATAAATTAAAATGAACAAATCAACAATATCCCAGGGAAATGAACACAATCATGAAATTACATTATATGAATCACATGCATACCTATAGAGATATATTAACATATTTTGTATTTATTTAATATTTAGCATTGTACGGAACATTTACAGACAGTTACTGTGAATATCACCATGATACCTACTGACTTTTAACTCACATGGACACTGAGGCATTGGAAAATATGAACTATGACAGTAAATACACATAAAGAATCAGTGCAATGAAAAATGGCAACTCTAATTATTATGTGGGAGGAGAGCTCACACTTAAAATCTTGGAAAACTCTGATTAACTGTATTATTATTTCTATTACAATTACATATATGCCTTATTTAAGAATGGCTTATACTAGACATCATTCAGAATGTACTTAAATTACTAAATTATTTCTTCTTCTCTTCATATTGTTATTAGGAAAATACTATATTATTTCCCTTTAATTATTTCCTGACCGCAGATTTACTTTTTGCCTGCATGTAGTACTACACAGACTAGCTCATTGTCTTTAAAATGAATACTTGTTTAAGGTCATAGAGTGTACAGCAATTTTAGGCTGAATTCAGAGGCCCATTTGGGTTTTGAGGTATAAACACAGAGCAATTTAGGATTTTTATATCTGCATATACAACTGGAAATACTAACAGGGAGAACCTTCTGAAAATACTTTCAGTTGAAGTAGAAAGCATGTTTTTGTTAAGGGCTTAATTTTAACAATGCCTCGTCCACAGTTTGCTAGTGTGGTGGTTATAGCCTCTTGCAGAACCTAGGCAGAGACATGGAAGATGAGGACATGGGATTTCTGGACAGAAACATGACCATAGGATTCTGAGTTCAAAGTAGCTCGTTCCACTTAATTGTTGGAGTTTTCAAATTGGCCTAAAGGACGATTTAGGCCAATGCACTTAAAATTTTCCAACGTTGGACTTAGACAGTTGTGAGATTGCGGGATTCACTAACGATCATATACTGCTGTATGAAAATGTTACTTTAACAGTAGGTTTTAGAAGATGCTGTCCTCAAGGAGAGCTGGCTTGCTGTTTGGACAATACTCAGAAAGACAGATAGGGAGTGGTTAATGGCAGGGACATGCCGATAGATGTGTGTGTGTTTGTGTGTGTGTGTGTGTGTGTGTGGGTGTGTGCGTGTGGTTGGGTTCCCATGGACACCTGGTGACGGACATCAACACAAAAGAGATTGGAAGTGGCAGCGTCATCCATCTTACAGGCCTCGGTATCTCCTCCGTCCTCGACACCTCACCCCCACACACTTTCAACGCTGCCAGAGACACTCGAGGCTGTATCCTAAATGGCAACCTATCCCCTAACTGGTCAAAGTTAGTGCACTCAATAGGGCTCCGTGTTGCCATTTGAGACGCATGTGACTGCTGAGACAAGTGGATGGTACGATTTAGAGGCAGTGTCTGTGATCTGTGCTTTTGTTTAACGAGTTCCGGTGAAACTCTTCACCCAAAGACCCTGTGAATCGATTTAAAATGCATACATTATATTCATAGAATCTACTGTAGCTTTGTGTACTTCAAACGTGCACATGATTATAGTTCAGTACAAACTTTCTGAACTTGTAATTGGCCTATCAGAATGTTCAGTCAAAACCTGTAGTAGGCCTATCAGAATGTTCAGTCTGAACCTGTAATAGGCCTATCAGAATGTTCAGTCTGAACCTGTAATAGGCCTATCAGAATGTTCAGTCTGAACCTGTAATAGGCCTATCAGAATGTTCAGTCAAAACCTGTAATAGGCCTATCAGAATGTTCAGTCTGAACCTGTAATAGGCCTATCAGAATGTTCAATCTGAACCTGTAATGGGCCTATCAGAATGTTCAATCTGAACCTGTACTAGCCCTATCAGAATTTTAATCTGTCTTGATCTAAAAGGCGGCTCTCACTTTGCATGTTACTGTTTTAAAAATGTAAATGTAATTCCTGCTAAGCCGGACTAGAAAATGTAAACTGGTGTGGCCAGTGCTGAGACTAGTCCAGATGAGAAAACCGAGTGTCATCTGTGGATCCTAATTTTACAATTTGTAAATCCGGTGAAATACAACAAATATTTACAAAAAACGTATCACGGATTGCAATAGTGTTTCACGTGGACGCTTGCGCGTATGCGCACGCATGCACATCTGTGTATGTAGATCCGTATTCATAACTCATACTCTGAGCTCTTTTTCTCGACAGCAGTAGAAAACGGTTGCAACTCAGACCAATGCTTTCAACATTTTCTCACCATTTAAAGGTTGTTGGACTGTTTGTTTGCTGAGGTGAGTCCAGTAGCCTCCTGCAGACAAGTAATGAGCAATGTAAAGTGATCCCTGAGCAAACAGTTACTGCTGAATGGAGGTCTGCCCTCACTGGGACAAGTCTGAGCCTCGCTGTGCTGTCTGACAGAGCAAACACCCGAGATGAAGCACTGATCCATTGTTTAGAGGAATGGCTGTGAGGGGCTTGAGTCATTGAGGAAGTTGATAAAGACCCCTCTCTTTCTCTCTTTCTCTTTTCTCTTTCTGTCTTTCTTTCTGTCTGAACAGTCTGATGTTTTACCCTCCGCATCATGCGTTGAATCAGCAGCTTTCAGTTTGACTGATTGGCTGGCTGGCTTACAACCTGGACTGACTGATTGGCTGGCTGGCTTACAACCTGGACTGACTGATTGGCTGGCTAGCTTACAACCTGGACTGACTGGCTGGATGACTGACTAACTTACCGACTGACTGGCTAACTGGCCGTCTGACTGACTGACTGACTAACTGGATGACTGACATTTTGACTGCCTGACTTATCTAACTGATAACCCACACAACTGAGCATAACTTTGCAGTCAGTTATGAGTACAGGCACACATCAATCTGCATGCCCGCACACACACACACACACACACACACACACACAAACCGACCCACACACACAAACGCACGCGCACGCCTACACGTTGGCATCGAACACGTAGACCAACATAATTTATCATGTAAGTACATTAAAATGGATGCCTGAAGATGACGAATAGCTAAATAATAAATGTAAGACAACCCACTAGCTTGTGAAACAACAACTGTGACAAGTTATGTTAAATTTGCCCTCATATCAATTACACAGTGCCTTTATGTACAGCCTGGAAGGAAACTTGTTGTGACATCTACAATTATCAGTATTTCTCCACACCCTCTGGCAGGGGTGCATTCAACTCTACCACGTCAGACACGCATTACAGCACACATCACACCTCCACTGCGAGACATAGCGTCTATGGGACTCCCTCTTGGCGGGCTCAGAACGGAGGCGCCGGGGGGTGAGAATGCAGGCAGAACATGGAACCACAGGGACCTTATGAACCCTGAGGGAAGGTTCCCAACGAAGGTTCCCTGCTCTCAGTTGACATAGTAGGGTCACGTTAAGAGTTAGTAGGATGTTTAAAGTGGCAATCTCGAGTTCCTGCATTCATTTCTCGACCTACCGATTAGCGATGTTTATGCGCTGATGTTTTAAGAAAATAAGGTATATGACTTCAGTTTAACCCATGTAGTCCATTAGAAACGGATCAGCTCGTCTTACACTGATGTTTGTAAAGAAAGTTAATTTAAACAAACACGCAAAACCAAGTTTACTTCATACCAGCGGTTCTCAAACCTCCATGTATTAGATGTAGCCCTGATCTGGCTCACCTGAATCAAGCAGCCAAGGGCTTGATAATTAGTTAACTAGGTGATTCAGGTGTGCTAGCTCTGGGTTACATCTAATACATGGAACAGCTGTGGAGGCCCCAGGAGAGGCTGCTGCGGCGGCTTGGGAAACATCGCTTTAGACTATTATTCTGACATCACGGCCGGTCGGATCTTGCCGTCCATAGCTCTGTTTATGAATGTCAGAGAGAATTGCAGCGTTTGCTTTAAAGTGGGTAAACCTAAAGCACTATCTCTCTGAGGGTCAGGACCTTTGAAGCAAACACACTCAGATGCAAAAGAGAGTCTTCATGGGAAAGGCTTGTAGCATGCCACCGGCCAGCCCCTACTGTTTTAAGTGACTATGTGTCTGCTTGTATTACCTCATTTGTCCTCGGCCCTCAACAATGGGTGTGTCAGAAAAGAGGAGGAAGTGCTGTCCACCTGATCTTGAGTCCTTTTGAGAAGACGTCCGACGTTCAAAGTCAGCGCCGGCCGGCCCCTCTCGTCTTCCCTTCCTGTGGACATTTGAGGACGGAGCAAATAAACACAGGTCATGTGACTCAACCAGGCAGACGCCCGAAAGCCAGTAGCCGGCTTGCTTGTGACTGGTGTTTGAGATACAGTGTTGGCCCACTCATCCGCACGAGCTAAAGAATAAAAATGATTCATGGGAAATCTGGGCGATTCAACAGTGTGTGCGTGTGTGTGTGTGTGTGTTTGTGCATGTGTGTTTGTGCGTGTGTGTGTTTGTGCGTGTGTGTGTGTGCGTTAGTGCGTGAGGATTTGTGATCCACTCCTGTGTGTTACAGCAATACCAGAAGAATTGCTTAATTTGAGTGAACTAGAGACTTGTTTGTTGACGGCAGAGAATGTACCTATTTGTCGAGGGGAGATAATGTACTTGTTTGTCGAGGGGAGATAATGTACTTGTTTGTCGAGGGGAGATAATGTACACACCGGGTGTGAATGATAGGTGCGTGACTATATGGTACGCGGTTCTGTCTGAATGCATGGCTGCTTCTCAGTCAGAAAACCACAAGGGATGAGTCTGCCCAGGAGTTACGTCCCCACCGTCGAACATCCCTCCAGCTAATTACCCTGAAATGGCAACACTGTTTGGTGTTGAAACTTCTAAGCAGGAGCTATCAATTATGACGGCTTAACCTGTCAGACAATAGACAACTCTCACATATTAGGCTCCCCACAGGTGACACATGTCATCTTCGTTTCCAAAGAAACCACACCGCCCGGCAACCTGGCCGCATGATCTCAGAACTCCTCCCGGGACAGGCAGGAAAATATGGATGTCCAAAAGGGACTTACGAGAGCTAGAATCCCATTTGAACATGTCTTTAGACCGGTGATAGAGTACCGTAGAGAAGAAAGCGTTCCTGCTCTGAGCCCACCATGACCTGTGTCTCGGCGAAGCAGCTAGAACTGTCTAAAAGCCTCTCAGTCGCTCAATATCTGTGAGCTAGTCCAGTCAAAGGCCCAGGCCAGTGCCATGTTACACTATACTTTGTGACACTACTTATAAACTACACCTCCCTCTCCCCCTCCTAACTGGTCCCCTATGGGATTACAAGTATGATGTCATTTCCTCTCAGAGCTCTAAAAGTTCTTTGATCTCTTGCTCAGATTCCAACATTCATCCAGTAAAAGATGTAACAGGGTTGGCTCAGTCCTACCAGGGAATTTCCTTATTTAATGAAGCCAGACTTAAGCTTGAATCCAAATGTTAGAAAAGTACTAATTCTCAACTATACTGAGAAATGCAAGAAATTTAATGAAAACTAAGGTAAACGCACATCAGACAGGGAGATTACATGATTATCATGGTTAAATAATGATTTCACAGTGCAGTTTTTCATTTTTTATGTTATTATAATTAATATAAATACAAAAGTATGTATTTTATCTGTTAGGATTTTTTTTTTTTAACCTTATAGAAATCTAAAGGATTTAGCCAAATCCAGGAGTAAAATTAAATTCCCATGAAGATTTTCCACAGAGTTTGAGTTTCAGTCCAGGACTAGGCTTAATCTGTGACTAAGAAACAATAGGTAAGAGATCCAGTTTTAAGATGAGTTCTCAAACTTCAAAGCAGTTTAAAAACCAAAACAAATTACTTTGCTTATCAAAAATGCTACCTTTGGTTTTTTAATGCAAAATAAATTGAAAGCTTATGACATACTGTATTTCACTAGACTTTATTACAACCTGTTCATATGTTCAAGAATTACAAGAAAGTGGGAAACTAATAGTGAGTCCTTTTTTTGAACCAATAAAGCTACAACCTGATACGCTAGCAAAACACATCACAAGAAAACCCCTTAAATTATATTAAGACAAAAGTTTATCCTCATGAATTATTATATTTAATTATAGATTACTATAGTATTTGCCTCCAGTCAAGTGCTGCTGTTACGGAGTGTTTTCCTTCAGCTATGTCTACAGAGACACATGCATGACGAAACCAAGCTCAACTTGTTTTTCAGGGCCTGGCCTGTACAGTACTGAGCAGGGTTGGGTAGCATCCCTGAAGTCACCTGTCTTGTGCGCTAGCACAACAGCTTAGCGAAAGAGCCACGTCGAATCGGAGATGGTTCCCATTGATCTCTCCTTGGTGACTGCTCCTGAAAGCCCCTTCTGAATGCCTCTGGCTGCTGCCAGCGTCTTTAATGAATAGTCGCGTGTGCGCGAGGGCGCTGACGGGTAGCCGTCGCGCCAGAGCGAGCGGGGAAAGAGTTCACCAATTACGGGGCAATCGCGAATTCCATCTCAGCGATCTGGATGCCTCTCACATTGCCACACACGCCTTTGTCAGTTCCCCCGGCAACTGACCTCAAAACTCCCCGGGTCTTTCTGAGCCAGGAGCCACCACCCAGGGCTTTGCCCGCCCGACATGAGAACGATCCTTATTTTCTCCTATCAGCACCTCTTTGTTGCCTTACCGATGGCAGTTTGAGATAGTGCTGTGTGAGTGGCTTTGCCCCCCACGGTTAGATTAGATCCCCGTTGGGTACAAATAGCCCTGGTACACAGCTGGCACACGAGCTGACGGCTCCGTCCCGAAGTGGCACCATATTCCCTTCAGAGAGCACTACCTCAGCCGCTTCGACCGGCGCCGCACTGGGAACGGGGTGTCATTCGGGACGCGTTCCAACTCAGCTGTGCGGACCACTTAACGAACCCCCAAGAGTGCATTATCACTTGCCTCGAGAAGGAGGCTGTGAACAATTAGCCCAGTGCTACGCAGAGGTTTGTATTTATTTATGTTCACAGCCGAAGGAGAACCGGGGGGGCCACAGTTAACGTTTTGCACGTGATCTCAAATCGCCCAGCGTGTCACAGAGTACCCAGTCTTACAGGTACGGCAGTAGGATCGTTTCTTCATGGACGTCTACGGGAACGCTTTAGCGTCTGCACCGCGCCAGCGCATGGAGCCTGCATGGGACAGCCGCAGTGACTCCTGAACATCGGAGGAAGAGCTCGTCTGCGTCCCCAAATGGCACCTCCTTTTCATAGTGTCCCTGTGAGCCCTGGTTAATGGCAGTGCACTACATAGGGGAGTATTTGGGAGGGAGATCTTCTGACGACATGCCCAATGAGAACAAGCTCCTCCGTGATAACTTCTCATGCCTTGTTTGATCTGTAAGGAGCGCTTCGCTGGTGGTATATCAGACATGGGAGAGATTGACGTTTAGGCACCAAACTGGTTTCCAAAACAGGTGTAATTACCTACAGCTGAATGCAATCATAGACATGTATGAGTGCTTTAGATATAACCTACTGTAATAAAGCCTCTATAACAGATTAGTTAATAGTGCATTCATTGTTTATTCATATTACTCCAACATTTGTAAATATTAGTAAGCTTGTTATTATGATGTTTAGAGACAACTTTTAAAGCATGTATTTTTTTATCAATAACATCATTAATAAGATGTTTTGAAATTGATCCTTATAAGCCATTTACTAATAAAGAGAAAAGTATTATATACTTGATAAAGGGTTTATTACCGGAAGAGTTTTTAGACACATTAAAAACCAGCATATGAACAGAGAATTTACTTGGAATTCATGTTAACAATACATACTATCTTACATTAGTAGATTTTTCCGTTGTTGCTATTCAAAAGTTGTTGAATAGCAACAACGTTGTTGCTATTTGTATACCCCTAAATACGGTATACAAATACCAATTCGAGATGCATGCATAATCTCCATGAACTCTTCACTATGTCCCTCACATTGTTTCAAGAACGGATTCACAAGGTATGTCATCAAGTTTGATAAACCAACAGAGATATGTATCACGGCTAGGTTGCTGCTAAGCTCCACACCTGCAATTAAGTTCTCCAACTTGAGATGGAAGTCAACAAAGTAGATCCAACCTGTCATTTATTGTCGTGCTTGGCTATTGGATTGGTCAGTCTTCATTCCTGACATCTGACCTCCATCCAATAGGACCACTAGATCATTGTTCCAGGTTGTTGATCTTTTAATCCCCCCCATGGGATCAACTTGAGGATCTAGGCTGTGCGGTATCAAAAGAAACTCACTAAATGTTTGGCTTTGGGATTAGGGGCGCAAAGCTTTTAAAATAGTTCAGCAGAGGTGGTTGACGCGGAGCTCTCGGGTTTCCGGACACGGGCAACGTAAAGCCCCTGGCGGCTCCCCAGATGACACCCTGTCACCTACAGAGCCCCAGTCATTGTGTCGGCAGACTGCCATTTGGGACGCCCCTCACTCATGAGACCGGGAAGCGCCATAATGCTCTAACCCCCCCCCCCCCCACCACCACCACCACGGGACAGCCGCGTGACACAGAAGACACCGTGTGTTAGCGTTAGAGCGCCACCCTCTCTCTTTGCGAGGTGCTGTGCCCTAGTTTCGAATAGTAGTGCAATATAAAGGGAAAAGGGTTGCATCTGGGACACACGAACGCTGCACTGAGATACGGAGCGTATCTTAAACCGCACGCATCTCATCCTTGAGACAAACTATTCGAGGCACAGTGCTCCTTCTGGATATTATGGCTACAGTAGAACATCTCCCTCCACCCCTCCCTCCGTCTACCCATCTATCCATCTCTCACTCCGCTGTGCATTGACCGAGATGTGAAGTCAGTGTGTGGACGGTTGGGGGACGTACTGGTCCCTCCCAGAGCTCAATGGAAACTGTGCACTGACTGGGGAAAAGGCACACTTATCTGAATGAGGGTCCATTTAAGATGCGGAGAGAGGATTAGCGTGTTTTCATCTGCGAGTCATCCCACTTGGGTGGCATGGTGGGAAGCAACAATGAGACGACGATGAGATAGCATTGTGAGTGTGAAAAGGTAGCATGCTACAAAAAGAGGCTAGGAAGTAGGAGGGTGACTTGTTGAAAACATAAAGGATTGTTTTCTTTTGGTTTTTTTATCTCCTCTTACCACGTCCTCAATTAATTTGTTGTTATGTAGTTGGGTATTATGAGGTGGTTCAGTCTGTAAAAAAATAAATAATAATTGACTTACAATTCACCTCCCTGTGAGCACGTTAAGCAGAAATTTGCAGATGTTCACGCCAAAGGAGTATTTTCACACACATTCGAGCAAACACAGATACACAAGCATGCACACACACACACACAATATCTCATCTTTGGACCACACAGGTCAAAGCCAGAATGTCTTCACCACTGTGATTCTGTCTAACTCACTTTTAAATGCTCCCCAGGGGAAGTGGGGTCACCGGGTCAGTCCCAGAGCCCAGCCAAACTACACACACTGTTTTCATAATGAGACAGGAGCCCTAACAATAGTTTCCACAGGCCTGCAGAGCTTTCTGTTACCTGTGTGTCTGAAGCTCTGACAGGTTTTTAACGCTGCTCAAAATAACTTTAAAAATAGCGGGCAGATTACCCATAAATCAGAGGGCTAGATACGAAAGATGCCTTGCTGCCAGGAGAAATATAAATGTATAATGTATTTATTGGACCAGGTTTGTCGACTAAGAACACATCCTCATTTACTGTAATGACCTGGGGAATGATTACAGCAGGGGGAGAGAACGGATGAATGAGCCAATTGGAAGCCAGGGTTGATTAGTTGGCAGTGTGGGTATGACGGCGTGATCTGAAAACCAGGACCAGTGCCACGATAGGAGAGGTTGGAGATCATACATATAATCTACATACCGCCTCTAGAACATGTGTAAATGCATTGTGTATATAACACATCATGCCTGCATGGTCTGTGCACTGTGGTCAGCACCATGAGTAAATGCACTTGGCAGATGAAGGTAATTCTGGTGAGCTGCCCATGCAACAGCTCACTACAACTGACTACCTGGAAACAGAGATCCGGATCCCACAGGGCCCACGTGGTCAACTCCCACAGGGCCCACGTGGTCAACTCCCACAGGGCCCACATGGTCTGCTCCCACAGGGCCCACCCCTAGGAGCGGCAGCAGGTCTGCCCAGGGACCCAGTTCGTGGAACGGTAGGGTCATAGGAGGCCTGAGCTGGGAGTCCCATCCTGGACATCCACAGCTGGCAGCTCAGCTCTCGACCCTGCAGGGGAGGTCCCTTACTTCCCTTACTGAGCGGCCGCAGAGCAGATGGCCATAATAAACACCTACTGTCCATTGGGGATTCCAACTCACCACACACACTGTCGTTGTGACAACTTCACCGCTGACAGCACACGCCCAGGAAACATTAAACGTCCGATAGGCCAGGAAATTACAACCCAGTATATTTGTGGTAAAATTTACAGAGGGCCTACTAGGTAGCGCAGCTATCTACCTTTCTCTTTTGTTGCACCAAGCCGACCATCACAGCCTAGGTTCGAGACGTGAATGTGGTGGGGAAATCCCACAGCTGATGGTAACTGGCCAGTATACTAACATCAGTAATTACGCAGGTCGCTTCAGCTCACCACATAGGGTGGTCTCCGTTGAACCCAAACAATAATAACAGCAATAATGGTAATAATGACAATGCCGCTCAACATTATCCGGCCGTGATGTCACAGTGGAGATCGTCCTACGCGCACCTATGATCACTTGTGACTGCTTGCAGACGCACATAACCGCAGTCCGGGTCAGAATTAGCTAGGACAACAAATGTGTTCCCGTTTGTTTTCGACAAGGTGTTTATCTATTGGCTTTCCCGTGTATCTAATGCCTAGGCCTCCTTGGACCGTAAACCCCATGCTACAGTTGGAGGCCTGGTCTGCCATTGGTCACTGTTAGCCGAGCATTGTGCTCCCCTCCACACGACCTCGGGCGTACGCCCTATTCCTGTTGTGCACTTCTTTCAACAAGGGCCCTGTGGGTGTCGGTTACAAACTGGTGCACTATGAAAGGAGCAGGTTGCCATTTGGGACTCAGCACTGGTCATGTCCACGGGCCTTAAGCTGCCGTCATCAGGGGTCAGCGCGGGGGACGGAGGGGGGTTGGGGGGGGGTGGGGGGCAGTTGTCAGAGACCTACTTTACGAGTCTCCTTATACCCCAACACTCCTGGTTAACACTGTCTGTTTGTTTTTAGAAGTTCCTCTGTGGCCATCCACAACTCTGTCTGTCCAAAGTGTTGGGACGCCAATGAAGGCTGAGGTACCTCAGCGCTATGTGTGTGTTTCACTCGAATGGGGAAAAAACATGCATACTTTCATTTGTGAGAACTTGTTATTGAGTTGTTAGGGAAAACACTTTGCTCGGAATGTCTATGGTCATGATAAATATACAGTGAATATACCAAAATTTTATATCAAACCTTTACACTATACATGTAGTGTCCCACATTGTGACCCATGTTTCTTAAAATTCAAACATTTTGTGAATAGATTAGTTAATGTTAGTAATTCACAACGAGGCCCTAGCTTGCCCAAACTGCATGAAACAACCTTTGTTGTGACGCAATGTCCTCTGGCGTGACACGGACTGTCACTCCACAATACATGATTTACATTTCCTTTCCTAAGAGACTAATTCATTATTTTTGTATGTAATTCATTTGTAAATATCTTTGCAGTTTTTATTCTTAAAAGAAAAAAAAGAAAGCACAAGCACTGTAGCATGCCTACACAAACACAAAGTTGCCCAATGGAACAATTTTATTGCTTTTTAAGAGATGTATTTAAAGTATTTAATGCTGTTTTAGAACATGTTTTAATGCAATATACTTTTATTTTTACCATTTACTCTTATGGTATGACATCATGTCATTTGGTGAGACATTTTATTTCTCCATGGTAGAAAAACATAAACATCCTAATTTATTTTTAGGATACCCTTCAAGCATAACACAATATTTATTTTAAATATGTGTAAACCTCATTCAAAGTTAGAGGGTCTAGACGTTAAATTACAAAATACAATAAAATAGATACAAAAATCATTAGAATTACATATTATTTTATATAAGCAAAATAACCTTCATGTCATGCTCAAGGAAAAACTCAAGGTTAAAATGTCATCAACAACCACATACATTTTTGCCGTACAAAAGTATAAAATCATAGTTGTGTCATAACACTGTTTCAATTTCAAATGTCTTTATCATGCTTAAACCTCAATTACCTCTGTTGGTGTGTTTGACTGTGTATTTCCTTGAGAATGTCTGGACAGGATTGTTGTAGAAGTTTACGATAATGGAAATGCAGAACAGTGTACGAATGATCAAGTTCATTACTTATTATGTTTGTTTACAGACATTCTGTCCTGCTGCATCAGACCCAGCAGTGAACTTGGTCTGATGCAGTGAACTGGGTCTGATGCAGTGAACTGGGTCTGATGAGACGCCCAGTGTTTTAATCAGTGTGTAACGCTGTGGCTATAACCTGTTCACTCAAAGCCAAAGGACACTATTGTGTACACCTGGAATATTTTACCCCTGGGATTAGCCCCCAAAACCGTGGGTTGTTGAAATGGGTGGAAATGCAATAAACATTCCTCACCTATAGTAAAAAATACAGTGGCACTCATTAGCGGAAATAAAACAGATGAATGCAAGTGCAGTTAAATATGACCTGACCATACCTGCCATTTGTCCCTCCATCTCACTCCAACGCATTCCCCACAATGTCCCCCTGATGCTATCAGTCCCGCATCTGCCTTCCAAATAGCATCCTATTCCGTTAATAGTGGACAGTTTTTGTCTGGGGACCTCTGATCCAAATTAGTGTACTATATAGGGAAGAGTGTGTGATTCAGGACACAGACCTTGGCTGCCTACGAGTGTCTTTAATCAACCTCTAAACTGGACATGGTGGGTGAAGAAAGAATGTGGCGATGTTAAAGTGCCTTTACAGCCTTTTAGACTGGGTTTGATAACCCGCCTAATTGGACAAAATGAATTCTGAGACTTCCTTGGAACAACTCCTTGAAGTTTCTCTATGACCGTATTAGCCATCAGACATAATGGGGGACGGGATCCAGCTAAAAATATGTACTGTAGGATTGGTCTCCGAAAGATTACATGATCCCGATTGACAGCACACAAACAGAATTTCCAAATGGGTTGCAACCAAACGGTCAGAACGTTACAAAGACGACCGATTGACATCAGATGAAAACAGCGACACTCTGGTCCCATGATGCAAGCCACTGGTTTTAAATGGGTGGGTGAAGCCCAGAGATATGGCGCCGCTCGCCACATAAAACGGCAGGGCACTGATGAAACACTGGGCGTGCGTTGGAAGCAGCACGCTACACACCCATCTACGGACTGAAAAGACAGAAGGGGAAGAAACAGCAGCGCTCTCCAAGCCGCCAGGCTTCTCTCAAACAAGGACAGAGACTGACAGCATTGGGGGAAACATTGAGAAGAAGAGACTGTGTGGAAGCAGGGACGATTACAGCATCAGGGGTTGTGTAATCCAATGGTATTGGGCTTCGTCTTCTAGCTTGGTTTAATGCAATTCCATCATGGAAACCTGCTAAATCCCCTGGAGATGGTAAATCACAAAAATATGGTGAGCATTAAAATGCTAATAAAAAGCTAGACATTTACCACTGGGCAACATGAATAAACTACATAGAGGCCATACATCCAATCACAGACAGATTTGTTGCCGATATTTCTCCCTATTTATGATAAACACTGCATTCATTATAATGACACGTATCAGACAGAGACCACCCAGTCCAGCCGTGTTGAAACGGGGTCCATGGAGGGCAATTAAGACGTTTCCCTGGGTCACTCAAGTCTGACTTGTTAAAGTTGCAAATGTGGGGAGGGGGATATTGGAGGGGGGGGGGGCTTCAGGCGAAGGTCCAAGAACACAGAGCTGACAGAGCAAGTGTCCTAAATGTCACCCTCCTCTCTACATGGTGCACTTGCTTGGGCCAAGGGCCCTGGTCAAAATAGTGTTCTATTGATAGGGAAAGAGGTATGGAAAGGGTCATAGACCACATAGTGTCACACTAATGAAGTGGGGAGCATTATTTAGTATAGACCACATTGTCCCACTAATGATGCAGGGAGCATTATTTAGTATAGATCACAGTGTCACACTAATGAAGTGGGGAGCATTATTTAGTATAGACCACATTGTCCCACTAATGATGCAGGGAGCATTATTTAGTGTAGATCACAGTGTCACATTAATGAACAGTGTCACACTAAATACGAACAATTACGCCATTTCGGACAAATGGGAGCACAGACGCATAAATCTCCTCTGTGTGGAACAGAGGCGTTACAGTTGTGAGACATGGCGCTCAGTATGTGGAAATAGCTGCAGATGACTAGACCCCCAGCCCCCCCCCCCACCCCACCCCACCCCCACCTATGGAAAATATCCAACAACACAAAAAAAAAATTTGGAGTATTTCTTCTCCACTCCGTAGCGCACAACCTCCGGTCCATGTGAGAGCCGAGCATTTCAAGCCAACGGGACTAAAAGTGATCTGCTTTGCCTTCCGATCCACAGGACCGTCAGCAGTATGGCAACACTGGAGCAGATGGAGCCCAGACCAGAGAGCTGGAAAAACAAGATGGCAGCCAACTTTGCACAGAGTTTTTTTTTTTTTTTTTTTTACTTTAGCAGTTCTGGTCCCTGTGTTAGTGTTGTGTGTGTGTGTGAGATTGTTGTGGGTGTGTGTGAGTGTGTGTGCGTGCGTGTGTGTATGAGACAGTCCGTTGAAAACGGAGCCAGAGGTAAGGGGCTGAGACACAGACAGTGATGGATCTGAAGGGCTGGCCTCGCGCTGAGGGGAATTTACATCCAATTTGTCTTAGGCCCTCCTCACACACAGACGTCAGTGACTGGCTGCTCGGGCGGTTTGCGTCATCAGAGGGGGTGTGGTCACAGGCCAGGAAGAGCAGTGGCACATTGTTGTAACTGAGAATGAAAAGAGTGGCCCTGATGACGCAAGCCGCCGTCATCGGAGCACACTGCAGCACATCAGAATATCACGGCTGACTATATCACACCAGAACATCACGGCTGACTGTATCACACCAGAATATCACGGCTGACTGTATCACACCAGAAATATCACGGCTGACTGTATCACACCAGAATAACACGGCTGACTGTATCACACCAGAATATCACAGCTGACTTTATCACACCAGAATATCACGGCTGACTGTATCACACCAGAATACCACGGCTGACTGTATCACACCAGAATATTGGTGACGCTAATTTGTCTCCGTAGAGCCATTTCTTTACAACATTCTCCTTGATGCGTTCGGTTTACAGCCACACACTGACCTGAAATAAACGAAACAAAAACATTTGACCGAAATGTCAATCAGCAAAAAAATGCAGGTCACACTTGTTAGTGCATTATCGGCATGGTAACACCCTGACTATGCCCATGTTACCGACTGCTTGTGAATGTTTGTGACATGATGGCACAGTGGAACGGCCAGACAAAACGTCTGAATGTCCAACCAGCATGGGTTTGGTAGAGCCTGATTCCACGCAGGACCTGTTTAACACACGGGGTTCTCGCTGCACCGAATCGCTATATACCGAATTACCATCTGACACCTACCGGTATATCTAGATACTGAATTGGCCAATAAGCATGTGATAAGACACTGATATAAGATACTGGCATACTGTTGAAACAAGCTGGCGGCGTTGCTCCCTGAATCCCAATATGTGAGCTGCCCTCTGATGCTTATGCGGCTCTGTCTGGATCAGTCCCTGTATTGGAGATCGGACGCCGCCGGAGGAGGTGTTGGTGAGCCAGCAGGGGGCACTCTTTCCTCTGGTCTAAAGGGACCAAATCTCTATGCCCCAGGGCAGAGAAGGAGACAAAGCCTTGCGCAGGGACCCATCTTTCTGATCAATGTGAAACAGGTTTACTGACACTCTGTGATTGATAAAATAATCCCATGGTATCACAAGAAAAGGTGCGTTAACCCTGCTGCCCTGGCTAATTTTACAATATGGCCCGTGACAACAGCATGGCCACCTTCATCAACAGTTTCCAACAGGCTCATTATTTCCCTCTCTGCCCAATGCAAAAAAACAGAATAAATATTTAATTACTATAACAACTAAATGTATATAATCAATAATTAATCAGTAAGTAAATAAAAAGCTCTAGATAAGAGTGTCAGACTAAATTAATGAAATATAAAAATATATCTATACAGTATGTGAGCTATCTGTATAACTGTGTAAATTGTTTACAACAGGTGTGTTCAAGCTCCAGTCCAAAGGAGGCTTGTGTGACCTGGTTTAACACGTTTCAACCAGATGCTGGATGATTCATCATTCAACAGTGACACTCAACCTCAACTCTGGTGTGAATGGGTCATTCCAGGAAATTAGTGGCTTTTGCTTTCCAGTGATATGTCATGTAGAAATTGTGTGCACATTTTAAAAGCCTGTTATAGCCTACTGAAAGCTATTGAGTTATTTTGCTTTCTAATAAAACCCTAAACCAAGCAATTCATTTTTGTCATCTGATGTGGACATCTGTTTTTGCTCTGTATCTCTGAGGCTTTGACTGCAGTCCTGGAGTCCATTTGAAATCACCTTCTGGGCTTTTCAATGTCTTGTGTGGGTGTGTAACATTGAAAAACAATTATTCCTGGGTCCTAATAAAATAAACACAAATTATGGGAATTAGCAAAGCTGTCTGTAAACATTCATTTCTTTTGTTTTGTTTGATACTCAAATCGTTTTTTTGTAATTGTAAATAAATAGTTAGGTATGTTTTCAGGGCTGTGTAATGTTTTCTCATTATTCCTGCAGTGATGGGGATTATGCAACAATCTCTTGCAATGTTACATGTTACAGTCAACTGAATCCTAATTTCAGCTACAAAAACAATTCTTAACACTTCTTTCCTGGGTCACAGAAGGTGCCCTTTACCACAGTCACAAGCAGAATTACAACCCTTTGGTGACTCCTGGCCATGGCGTCTGTGACAAACCCTGGGACAGAACCTGGGGCGTAGTGGCACTTCGACACAATCATATGATGCAGAACCATAGTGTTAAATCAGGTGGTCTGATTCAACTCTACTTGGCCATTGTGTGGTATAAAACGAGGAGTTTGTTTAAGCTGAACAAGTGGTCTTCGGGACATTTTAAAATCAGTTCAACATTTTCTTTTACAATATTGCACTTCTCAAAAAGCACCAAATTGGTGGAATGACCCATGAATTCCTGTCCCAAGAAGCACAAGATTCCCTGAACAGTTTGGACCTTGTTTAGAACCAGCCCATTTTTCATATCTTGCCAGTAGTGGTTGACGGTAGGTAAGCTATAGGACAGCCAACTGTGCAGAATGTTTAAGCTAGATACCGCCCGCACTAGGGGATGATATGAATGGCCTCTCTCCCCACGTTATTTCAGGAGGTGAGAAAAGCAGGAGGTGAGCTACCAGCATCTCAGCATTGTGTCAGCACAGGGAAAAAAAATCCCAGTGAGCTACGGGCTGTTATAAATGACCTGCTGATGAGAGTGATAACCAGTGTCACACCGTCTTATCTACTCCTCCAGCTCCCGCAGTTGAGAGCTGGAAAAACTGACTAGAACAATTGACCAGCTACAAAAAAAATCATGCATCTGGTTGAAGTAAGGGTAAAAAAATAGATTTCTACGTATGTATAGAAAATCCGACCCGCTGTCTGCATTTAGGAGATCGTAGTTTGGCACCCGTGGAGCCTAATAAACTTCAGTTGGGTCAGCCACCTTATGCCCGAATACGTGAACACTCTGAGACATTTTTCAGACATCACACACCCATGTACACCAATCTCTTCAGTTATTAATCTTGACTTCAGTGTTCAAAGTCACGCCTGAAGAAAGAAGATTTTCACAATCAAAATCAACGAGAGGCCACACAGATACAGCAAAATTACTCTTTCAATTGCTGCAATTAAATAACTGTGGCTACATGATAATATCTCCTTCACGTCCTCCACCCTGAAAAGAGCCAGACTCAGTCATTAAATAATCCTGCTATCAGAAGGCAGACCAACTTTGATGTTGTTGTTTTAGAAAATGACAGAGGTCTATTAGTGGCAGAATTGCATGGCTGTCTGTGCGGGTAGGCGCCGGTCCTCTACACAACAGGAAAAAGCCAGACAACTAACTGTGTGGCCAGGAGACTAATATCCGAAATTACTTATGAAAATGATAGTTGCACAAGCAAGTCACGGCACAGAGAGAATGGAACAGCATTTTCCAGTGATGGAACTATTTTTGGGATGAACAGAGTAACTTTAACTGACCCAATGGCTTTAGTGTATTTTTTATATTTTCTGTACTGAGATCTATATGGTCTTGATTGAGCAATAGCTGTGTTGGAAAACAGTTGGAGCCTCTGTTGTTAACTTCTCGTAGGAAGGCTCCCAGCAACATGATGACCCATAGATAAAGCATTTGGTAAGCTTTCACAATGCAGCGTGATTTCATCCTAATGTATACACTTGGCTTTGAGTTAATGATCTTTCGGGAAATCCCTAATTTAACATCTAAGGACATCTTCACATTTGGCTGGCTGTCAGCTAAAGTCCCCTTTGGCTGAGGGGTGGTTGTAGATGTGAGGATGCACACCACAGAGGAAACAGCCTGGTAGATCTGTGGAGGCAGTCATCAGGGGTAACAGCCTCATAGATCTGTGGAGGCAGTCTTCAGGGGAAACAGCCTCATAGATCTGTGGAGGCAGTCAGCAGGGGTAACAGCCTCATAGATCTGTGGAGGCAGTCATCAGGGGTAACAGCCTGATAAATCTGTGGAGGCAGTCATCAGGGGTAACAGCCTGGTAGATCTGTGGAGGCAGTAATCAGGGGAAACAGCCTCATAGATCTGTGGAGGCAGTCATCAGGGGTAACAGCCTGATAAATCTGTGGAGGCAGTCATCAGGGGTAACAGCCTGGTAGATCTGTGGAGGCAGTAATCAGGGGAAACAGCCTCATAGATCTGTGGAGGCAGTCATCATGGGAAACAGCCTCATAGATCTGTGGAGGCAGTCATGAGGGGAAACAGCCTCATAGATCTGTGGAGGCAGTCATCAGGGGTAACAGCCTGGTAGATCTGTGGAGGCAGTCAGCAGGGGTAACAGCCTCATAGATCTGTGGAGGCAGTCAGCAGGGGTAACAGCCTGATAAATCTGTGGAGGCAGTCATCAGGGGTAACAGCCTGGTAGATCTGTGGAGGCAGTAATCAGGGGAAACAGCCTCATAGATCTGTGGAGGCAGTCATCAGGGGTAACAGCCTGGTAGATCTGTGGAGGCAGTCATCAGGGGTAACAGCCTCATAGATCTGTGGAGGCAGTCATCAGGGGAAACAGCCTCATAGATCTGTGGAGGCAGTCATCAGGGGAAACAGCCTCATAGATCTGTGGAGGCAGTCTTCAGGGGAAACAGCCTCATAGATCTGTGGAGGCAGTCAGCAGGGGTAACAGCCTGATAGATCTGTGGAGGCAGTCATCAGGGGTAACAGCCTGATAAATCTGTGGAGGCAGTCATCAGGGGTAACAGCCTGGTAGAGCTGTGGAGGCAGTCAGCAGATGTAACAGCCTGATAGATCAGGCCTCAGTCCCAAATAGGACCTGGTCAAAAGTAGCGTGCTATAAAGGGAATACTGACAGGACTGAACTCTGCGGTGGCGAAAGAACACAGAGAGCTGCAGGAGTTCGCTAAATGTCCCTGATCCAACTCGGCATGATTTTGAGTGAGATTAGCCATAGCAGCAGATCAAGTTAATTATTGCCCAGGTCTGTGGCGGTAATCTTGTAATCTCAAACGGGGGTCTCTTGGGATTGGCAGGCTGCAGGGAGCTACTGTAGGAGGAATTGTGGGGAGTTCCAGCAGGGTCATTTTCAGCATGTTTACATAACTATTCAGCTATTTGGACTGTTATTGCCGGGCATACATGTGGGTTAAAGCACTTCGGTAATTCGGACCACTTAATTGTGTAATCAGGTTATTTGAAAACTCTGTTTGTTTTTATTGAAGCTGTATCAAACGCTTGAAAATTACAGTTGATAAATACACCGAATATTAGGGTTAAAATGAGAGTTAAGGAGAAGGGGAAAACTGAAACTCGTTTGCATATGTGAAGGTGACAGGAGTGAAATAAAAAAAGCTCAGTATTTATATATGAAATGGTTTGATTTATAAAAATACCTCATAAGAAGTCATCTTTATTTTTAACACAATACAAATATAATCCTGCTCTAGTAAGGTTGGCAGTTAAGTTGTGTTGAAAAACCGGAGCATAGTTAACTATAGTCAACCTTTTGCAGATCCAAAGCATTCCATGTATTTTTAGGAGGACATAAAAGACATCTCCTGTACATCATCATTGATTATGTTGAATATATGGTACACTCACATGGTTCTCATTGGTATTCAGTGGTGGGTTTCAGGTAAAATTGAAGTCAGAAGTGATGTGATCAGGTCTGCCTGGTCTCTGTCCTGATCACTGAAAGATTACAGCTCTCAATGTAGCCTGGCAAGCTCCCTGATCCCTGGAGACCATTATGAAGGCTCTAAAGTCTCCTTTCACTTTCTTAAGTAACTTTTATTTAATCAGGACAATCCCATTGAGACCAGGATTTCATAGTCATAGAAAAGTCACTGGACAATGATCTCACTGCACATTGAACAAGGATTCATTTGTAACAGAAAATGTCCGGTATTTGATGGCTTATAGTTAATTGCTTTGGGATCCACTGTCTTCGGGTTAACTGCCTTACCCACAGACAGACTGACAGAATCCCTGAGCTGGCTAAATGAAAAATCGAGACAGAAACCTTTTGGTTATTGTTTAGATGATACCTGCCGCCCCCCAAAACACTTGAAGATAACTGTTGGATTTGCAATCAAGAGCATACATTCATCCTTAATGGATGTTTGCATTCATGAATCCTAAATGGCTGGTTAGGTGGAAGGGGCGGGATAGATCAGTCCTTTGTGATTGGTCTGGACAGAAGCAGTCTCTTTAGAACTGGATAATAGTTGGAAATGAGAGATCCAAGATAAAAAGCTTTTATTTTAGAGCAGATTAGACAGTTTAGAACACATTCAACCAACCAATTGGTAAGAATTGTTTCTAGAGACTTAGGTAACGGCTCTGATGATGGAAAACTGAATAAAAAATAAAAAATAAACCAAGCATTCACTTTTGGCTCATCAAGTATTTCATGCTATGGAGCGATTCGCAACTAGGGTAAAATATAAAAGTGAAAGTCCAAGGTATTACTATAAACACTGAAATAAATGGCTAAATTGCGAAGCTATGTCGGATGCACATTCCTCTCATGTTCTGTACAAAACACATTCATTCGTCGAACATATCTATAGGAAATGACAAGGCAAATTAAGATTGAGAAGGGACTGACATGCTTCTCTGCTGGGGATGAGACTTCATAACTCACTGCCGAGCTCAAACAGACTAAACCATCATCTGTCACACCACAACGCCTTCACCGTCATCGTCAATGCCATTCACAATCATCAATAGGAGATACCGTGATGATGTCGGGCCATTCCCCCAACACACCAACACCTTGGACCCGGGACATCAGGGTACCATTAGGATGACATTTGGGAATGGCCCTCGGCTTTTCATACTGACACTATGGAGCCCCTTATTTTGTCAACCTGAAAAACCTTCAAGATCCGTTGAGCATTTGCGTTTCCTAGTGAAAGCTCGCCTTCGGCCCTGTCCTTGAGGCACTGCTGACTACGGGTTGAGTCTGCAGTTGTTTTGACTGTGGACATCATGATAAGGTTCTCCATAAGAGGAGGGCACCGTTTTACCGTAGTAGCACGATGCTGATACGAAACAGACTGAAGACCAACAACTTTCTACAGGATCCTAGTGACATGAAAAAAAAAACGTTAACCAGAAGACATTTAGATCTCGAAAAACACACACAGTCCTGCAGCACATTTGCACAAACAGTAGACAGGACAAACCTGCCTGTTATAAAGCACTCACTCCTTTATTAGGATCTACAGGGCTACCATAACCCGTCAAACCAAAGGCATGGCACAGGATTTATAAGGAAAACCGATCCCCCTGTTTTTAATAGGTTTAAGATGAGCTCGCATTTTTAATATGCAAACATCATTTGCCAGTCCGGCAGAATGAAGCAAACATACATCTGCTCTGTCAGCGCTCCGATAGAGATCACAGGAGTCACACCGAGTCAGTTAACCCAGTGGGAACACAGCCAGATCCGAAACCAGGAGTGTGACAGACGACCAGCCGGCCCCAAGGCGAGGACACACAACATCAATAGCAAGTCAAAAAGCAATATACTCTGGTCCTGCTGTAAAAGACACATTTGATTTGCTCAAGCCAATGGGAGGGAGATTTGGGGTCATGGGATGGGGGGTGCAAAAGGCAGGTTAACACAAAACAGGGAAAATTATGTCATCCATAAGAAAAACCTTGCGTTTAGTTAAACTGGCCAGAAGAATATGAATGGCCTCATAGCCACAGTTAATTAGGAGCAACAACAAAAGCATTAGGAAGAGTATTAGTAATTGGCAGCTGGTTCAGGGTGGTAAGAAAATGCAGATTGGTTAAATGCTGTTCTACACACTGGAACTCTTCAGTTTTCCTTCACTGTTCCTCTAGTATGTGACCCTGTTGATTGTTGTAAAATGATTTGAGGGTTGAGAAGCAAATCCATGTAAACATAAAAAAATATAGCTTTATTTTAGAACATACATCTCCGGAAAGAAATTAAGAGTTCACAGAAGGGTTAAAATTAAGAGACCACTGCAAATTGGACACTTCTGTTACTCACTCAAAACTTTCCTTTCCAACTTTTTTGGAAAGGAAAGAAAAAGGTGCAGTGGTCTCTTAATTTTTTCCGGAGCTGTATATAAAAATTCTGCTTTATTTTAGAACATATATAAAAAATATGTTCAAAATTGTTTGTGTGTTTAAGAATTAAACACTGTGGATGATTTATTCAGCTTCTGATACATTTCTTAAAACAACCTTGTACAGAGATTGCAATGCTTTGAATACAGTTTAATGTGGGAAAATATCATAGCAAATGCATATAAACCTTAGCAGCAGTAGTGCTCAAGGCTAAAAGTGGATAAGTTAAATTTCTTTACTTTCAAAGAAGATATAGAAATGTTTTCTTCCTTAGGTTTGTGAAGCTTACATTACATTCTTGATGAATAGGAATAAACACCCACAGTTTGGTTCACATTAGAACAAAGCCTAACACCTAACATACAACCTGCCATTGTGACACGCATGTGCTGTAGATTCGGTCAGCTCAAGAGCGACTGCACACACGGCCATGAGTCCACAAACATTTGTATAACAACACCACTTAACCACAGATCATTTACATAAGCCACCGTCATTTGTAAAGACACTGTGGGAACAACACTGTCCAGAAAACAATGAGACCTTCTCACTGAAGCATTTGGGGAAAAATGAAAATGTGTTGGTTGCCTGAGTGGAATAATAAGGATTTTTTGCTAACATAAAAATAACTCCTACCACACACATACATGCATTCATAAAAATACTTACACTCACCTAAAGGATTATTAGGAACACCTGTTCAATTTCTCATTAATGCAATTATCTAATCAACCAATCACATGGCAGTTGCTTCAATGCATTCAGGGGTGTGGTCAAGACAATCTCCTGAACTCCAAACTGAATGTCAGAATGGGAAAGAAAGGTGATTTAAGTAATTTTGAGCGTGGCATGGTTGTTGGTGCCTGACAGGCCGGTCTGAGTATTTCACAATCTGCTCAGTTACTGGGATTTTCACGCACAACCATTTCTAGGGTTTACAAAGAATGGTGTGAAAAGGGAAAAACATCCAGTATGCAGCAGTCCTGTGGGCGAAAATGCCTTAATGATGCTAGAGGTCAGAGGAGAATGGGCCGACTGAAATAACCACTCGTTACAACCAAGGTATGCAGCAAAGCATTTGTGAAACCACAACACGCACAACCTTGAGGCGGATGGGCTACAACAGCAGAAGACCCCACCGGGTACCACTCATCTCCACTACAAATAGGAAAAAGAGGCTACAATTTGCACGAGCTCACCAAAATTGGACAGTTGAAGACTGGAAGAATGTTGCCTGGTCTGATGAGTCTCAATTTCTGTTGAAACATTCAGATGGTAGAGTCAGAATTTGGCGTAAACAGAATGAGAACATGGTTCCATCATGCCTTGTTACCACTGTGCAGGCTGGTGGTGGTGGTATAATGGTGTGGGGGATGTTTTCTTGGCACACTTTAGGCCCCTTAGTGCCAATTGGGCATCGTTTAAATGCCACGGCCTACCTGAGCATTGTTTCTGACCATGTCCATCCCTTTATGACCACCATGTACCCATCCTCTGATGGCTACTTCCAGCAGGATAATGCACCATGTCACAAAGCTCAAATCATTTCAAATTGGTTTCTTGAACATGACAATGAGTTCACTGTACTGAAATGGCCCCCACAGTCACCAGATCTCAACCCAATAGAGCATCTTTGGGATGTGGTGGAACGGGAGCTTCGTGCCCTGGATGTGCATCCCACAAATCTCCATCAACTGCAAGATGCTATCCTATCAATATGGGCCAACATTTCTAAAGAAGTCTTTCAGCACCTTGTTGAATCAATGCCACATAGAATTAAGGCAGTTCTGAAGGCGAAAGGGGGTCAAACACAGTATTAGTATGGTGTTCCTAATAATCCTTTAGGTGAGTGTAGAACAAGTATTTGATACACTGCCGAATTTGCAGGTTTTCCTACTTACAAAGCATGTAGAGGTCTGTAATTTTTATCATAGGTACACTTCAACTGTGAGAGATGGAATCTAAAACAAAAATCCAGAACATAAATAATTAATTTGCATAAGTATTTGATCACAGTCTCAAAGAAAACCATTAGTAACACACTACGCCGTCATGGATTAAAATCCTGCAGCGCACGCAAGGTCCCCCTGCTCAAGCCAGCGCATGTCCAGGCCCGTCTGAAGTTTGCCAATGACCATCTGGGTGATCCAGAGGAGGAATGGGAGAAGGTCATGTGGTCTGATGAGACAAAAATAGAGCTTTTGCTTTGGTCTAAACTCCATTCGCTTTGTTTGGAGGAAGAAGAAGGATGAGTACAACCCCAAGAACACCATCCCAAACGTGAAGCATGGAGGTGGAAACATCATTCTTTGGGGATGATTTTCTGCAAAGGGGAAAGGACGACTGCACCGTATTGAAGGGAGGATGGATGGGGCCATGTATCACGAGATCTTGGCCAACAACCTCCTTCCCTCAGTAAGAGCATTGAAGATGGGTCGTGGCTGGGTCTTCCAGCATGACAATGACCTGAAACACACAGCCAGGGCAACTAGGGAGTGACTCCGTAAGAAGCATCTCAAGGTCCTGGAGTGGCCTAGCCAGTCTCCAGACCTGAACCCAATAGAAAATTGAAAGTCTGCATTGCCCAGCGACAGCCCCGAAACCTGAAGAATCTGGAGAAGGTCTGTATGGAGGAGTGGGCCAAAATCCCTGCTGCAGTGTGTGCAAACCTGGTCAAGAACTACAGGAAACGTATGATCTCTGTAATTGCAAACAAAGGTTTCTGTACCAAATATTAAGTTCTGCTTTTCTGATGTACCAAATACTTATGTCATACAATAAATTGCTAATTAATTACTTAAAAATCATACAATGAGACTTTCTGGATTTTTGTTTAAGATTCCACCACTCACAGTTGAAGAGTACCTATGATAGAAATGACAGACTTCTACATGCTTTGTAAGTGGGAAAACCTGCAAAATCAGCAGTGTATCAAATACTTGTTCTCCTCACTGTATGCACATACTTACAGCACATAAATATCCACAACCTATTTATAAACTGTCTGGTTTCAGCCCTGAATTGCTGAAAACCATAGTACATCCAAACGTAAGCAATGGGTACAGGAAATAAAGTTGTTTTCGTTCTATTTACATTGGTAACCAATGCATTTGGCCAATACACCACCCATGGACGGCTGTATCCAGGAACTAAGTGTGGAGCCTCTCTTACCTGTGTATGTTTGTATGTACAGTGGGTATAGAATGTCACCACCCACTTTCAAAATGTTCACCTTTTGTTGCCTAACAGCCTGAAACACATAAAAGCAGAGTTTTTCCAGCTTCATTTGCACACAGTTACCAACAATAAGTGAAAGAAAATCTAAAAAAAACTCTGAAAATGTATACAAATTCAAACAGTGTAATACCCAATCTAGATAACACCCCTTGAGTTAAAACTTGCTGGAATCATCTATTGCTTGAATTATAGCAATACATCGGGGCTGGTGATATTGTGGTAACATGCCCACATTGACCAGTCTTTGCCATAAAGGCCAGAAGCCCCTTCAAAGTTGCAATTGGCATCTTGGTATCTTGACCTCTCTGATCAGTCTCCTCCTTGCCCGGTCATCCAGTTTGAAGGGGCGGCCTGATCTATGCCAGGTCTGGGTGGGGCCATACACCTTCCATATGTGCAAATAATGCCAGGAAAAGTCACATTTTAAGTGTTTTCATTTCAAGCAGTTAGGCAAGAAAAGGTGAATATTTTGAAAGGGTTGGTGACTTTCTAAACCCACTGTATAAATATATATATTGTATACATACTGTATAAATTGTATATATATATATATGATAGTGCCAGCCATCGAACGTCAGATCCTAACATTGGTGCACAGACTAGCCTTTGCACCCGTCCTTCGTGACAGCTATCAAGGAAACTATTTCTAAAAACAATGGCAGAGACAGCTAATGTTGTTCATTTCTACGCTTGACTTCCAGTGAATAGCCACATTACCCCATGCTAAAATGCTCCTCCCAGGCAGAAAAGGTCTGAGCAGAAGCAGGACTGGCGCCTTCTGTTTCCCAACACTGTCATTTCACCTAGCCAGGCACTTTAATGGAATATAGAACGAAACTACTGAGCCGATAGGTGACTCAAAACAATCTTTTCTTTGGGGAGAAAGGTTCTACTTTGAGGTGCCTGCAATAGTGTTTTATACCTCTTCGCTCAAGTGAAAGACAAAATGTGTTCCTTTACAGACTGTGCAGAATGTTTGAGAAATCACAATAAGATTACCTCCCACAGTTACATACCACTTCACAAACACTACAAACACTAACATATAAAAATCCACAAATATGAAAACATACTTTAGATTTCTTCACAACAAGTTCAATAATAAATTTTTTAAACAAATGTGATTTTGTATGTAAACACTCATTTTACGAACATACTTCCATCCTTTCTACAGGGCATAATGCTGTGGGTATATATTTACTTTGAAAGTGCTGGATTAGAAAAATATTTTATTGTTAAATATGTAAACGCACTGGATAGGAATTTATCTCCTATGAGGGTTTGATTCCAAAGAATCTGGTCTGGACATGTAGGGCTTTTGTTTGACATGATGTGGATACGCTTTTTTCCGATTTTTTATGTGGAATTCAGGGACAGTCATGCATGGAGCATTTAATCATAATATGATCCTTACTCCCCCCCCCCAAACACAAGGTACATTTTTACTGTCTTTAGCATGTAAAAAGGCTATGGTAAAATATCATACAGACTGTAGAAGATTGTGAAATAGAATGCAATAAATTCAAAAATGTATTCATTATATTTAACATCATAATGAACATGAGTATGACCTATCCTTTTCTATACAACTCTTAGTTCTAGTTACTAATCACTATAGGCAGTCAGATAATTGCATTTCATTGACATATATCTACATCACATCGATAACACACAGACAGAACATTTTGTTTTCAATGGAATGTAACATGGATTTGAAAGTAAAGTCACCACTTGTCTTAAGTTTCCACCTGGCCTGTGAAAATATATTTCATTCAAAAGGCTTTTTATCTAGTCATTAAACAACAGACACCTTGCTTCACAGCAGGATAGGAGAGTGTGGCTGTTTTTCCACACATACCATAAATCTCTTCATTTCCTGCTACCCAGAATGCACCCTTTTCTTTATTTAGTGCACAACTTTTGACCAGGGCCCATTTGAAAAGCAGCTTATGGCAGAGACCTGCAGGTGAGGAGACGGTCCTGTAGCCAACACCAACATAACCACCGAAAAACTACTGGAACACTGACCCCTGCTCCTGATGGCACTTTCGTCAGACAACCCCACACAACCAGACAGCTAAATCAGGCCCCAACCTGGTCCTTAGCAACACTTTCCCTGAGAAGCATTATTAAAAAAAAATCACCATAAGTAAATATTTGCCAACTCATTGTTTTCTCTCAAGGTGACTCAAATGAAATGGTGAGTTTATTTTAAAAGCTGAATGGAGTCTTGAAAACGCTGCGGGTATGTAACAATCCTTAACAACGCTGCCACCTACTGTTAAAATGCAAGGCATCCTCGTATACACATCCTCTGCCTGTATAGCACATTAACACCTTGCAAGTGTGTATTTCTTATTTTGCTCTAAATGTACAATGTTGGCAGTGAGATCTATTGCACAATAAATATACTTCATATATACAGAAGACATTCACATGAACCTATTAATTTCTTCCAGCTAAAACGCTGCATTTGCGAACATCAATGTTTTCAGGCCTTTATGTTGTTGACACTTTGTCAAGAACCCAGATCTAAACATGCAATGCCTCTGTGCTCGACAAATCTGTGTAAAATGTCTGACCACCAGTAGAGGTCCGCTACGTGGGTATTCACCCAGGGGAGCTAATGCTTGACCGATTTGAACTCTCCAAGGTAAATGCTCAGTTAACTCATGTAAGCTGGAAAATCACTTAAAGTCCCTCTGGCACGGATAAATACCTTGATGCTCAAACTATTGCATTCATTCCTGTCTTCCCACTGCTAGGGACAGAGTAGAAGAGAATTCAGAGATCAATATTATTTAAACACCATTGAAAATTACATCTGGGTAATTTCTCCACTTTGCGAATTAGTATTGAATTAGTATTGATAAGGAGAATGTTTCTCTGGCCACTGGTTGTAAAAGTGCCACTGTCGAGCTAAAACTGTATCCCCCAGAAATTGTCATGTCATGTATGTGCCGATATCTCATCAAAACTTCACGCTTTCAAATTTGGGCTTTCATGTGAGGAACGTTAGTGATTCTACTTATAGATTATCCACATACAGACAACCTATCCAACACAAAATGGGACATAAAAAAAAAAAGGTTTCTCATAATAGTTTGCAAAAATCTGAAACTACATCTTTAAGAGATTTGCAAAAGTCGCAACTAACTTGTTAATAAGTTTCATTACTGACATATAGAACGAATCCTCTGACATAAGGCACCTGCAGCAGAGCCGGGCAGAGAAACAGGGTTTTCCTTCTGGACAGGGGAACATCTTGTGAGGGCTCAGCGGCCTTTCTTCACATGCAGGCAAACGATCCGTGAGGGAATTAAATGGAAGTTGTAAAAATAGATGGAAAAAAAAGTCCCTGTTCGGCTGTTGTGGTGGTCTCTACTTCTCCCGGGTGAATAGTCTACAGCTGAAAACACTGAAGATGTTTGTGTTTAGAGGGAACATTTCACATCTATCATTCATTGGGGGGGTAGCTGGCGGTCCCGTTTCCACAATTGACATACCACTCAGTAGAGCACGAACAGCCGAGGGACAGAGCGAGAACAGGGAATCTAGCCTAGAATGGTCTCTTAAAGCTATTCTCACTGCATCGGTTCTTATTGATTTTCCATAAATGTTTTGGCCGAATTCTCACCAGGGGCTATGTGGCACTTTGCTGCCCTCTAGTTAAAGTGTGAGACCCAAACCCACCTTCTATACAGCGTTAGCAGCATTAACAATCGCCCTGATTAACAGACAGGCAGCATTTTAGAAATACTGTGAATGTGCAAATGGCATCAAGTCTTGCCCTCTTACCTGTCGTGGATGTTAAAAGTGATTTTGGGAAACTTTGGCTCAAGCTGGTTAGAAATACAGTAGTCTAAGCGCCAATATCCCAGGCGTCTTCATCATGAGCCAAGTCCACACAGACACCACTTGTTTTTAAACTGAGGCCTGGGATGAATATGTGGAGCTCATCTGTGTAAAAAAAACTAAAAACTAAAAGACATAAAATTTCACAGAGCTGGAGTCATCTACACAAATATCTTGCCTGAAACTGTATGGGCGACACCCATTGTATATTTTACTTGGCCACAAAAGGTGCCCAGGGTGTAATACACTGTGTGTCCTTTGGTACTATTTAATGTAGAAACTCCAAAACTCACAAATGCAGTATAACCAAATGGAATGTTCCAAATACAAAACCAATATGGCAAACGCTTCATAAATCTTCCCTCTTCTCCGGACACAGATCAACCTCATTGGATTGATGGGTGAATCCATGCCCAGATTTTCTGTTGCTGGTTCACCATCGTTCGTTTTTTTCAGTCTGTTGGTGGCCTAGGCCCTAATCACCTTGGCCTCCCTCAGAGACCGTAAATTGCTCAGATGAGATGAAGTCCTTGTGTTGCTCACACAAGCAGCAAGACAGAATCTGCCACACTGTGTTTTGACAGCCCTGGACATTAAATCATGGTTTTATGACGGCTGGGGAAAACGTGTCCATGTTCTCTGGTGTTGATTTATTCTCATTGGAGTCTGGAGGATTCGATAATTCAGCCCCAAACAGATGTATTGAGATAGAGAGATACCGAAGGGCATTCTAGTCCATGCATTCTTAACATAAATGGAATTTACATGCTTGCAGATTCAGAACATGGTGACATCTCCATTCATACTATGGGTGCTTATCACACGTAGGCAATAACAAGCTATTTAAACAGGCTCTTAAAATTAACATAATATCCACTGACTTTTCAGTTAAGCGCTACTGGCTCCACTAAATGTGGCCTATAAATGGCAAGTTCAATATTCCACGCAGTATATTGCGTATCGTAATTGAGAAAGGGATCTTTGGTCGGTTGTGTTCACATCACATCACTCACAGTTACAATAAAGAGATGCACTGATACACCATGAACTACGTAATACAAACACATGTACTGTAAATCTAACTGATGCATGAAATACGACTAATCCCTGCTTGCTCAACCACTAAATGACAGTTAGTGAGAGAATGATTAGCAGTTACTAAATACATTCATTTTCTGGCATTCTAAATTCCATAGTCTGGGGAAGCATGCGTGTCCCAACTGCCTCATTATTTCCTATATAGTGCACTACCTTTGGTTCCATTGGAGGTTAACGGTAGCCCCAGAAGAACAGGGACAGTGTGCCTTTTGGGACGCACATGAAAGGTCACAAAACAGTGGCCCACAGTGTTTCCCTACCTTGCTAACTGAGAAATTGCCGCTGCCTACACCTGGAACACGTCGGCAATGCTGAGACGTCCACAGTTCAGTAGTGACATAATCATACACACAACCACCATGTGAGCCTCCTGAATGATTTACAGTAGCTCTGTGGGATGATCTCAGTGAATGTGGGATTGGCAGCCATTTTGGTTTCTTTTCCATCCTCTCTGTGTTTTTTTTTTAAACTGCATAGGCCCTGAACATTATGAGGTCAGCTGGATTGAAGGTTTGGTTTAAAAAAAAAAAAAAGTGTGTGTATCAACACAGCACACATTTGTGTATTTGTGTGTGTCCACTGTTAAATCCAATTAAAATAATTTTTGAAAACATACAGTAATGGAATCTCTGGGAAGGATTCACTTCTCAGGAAATGAATGTCCATGCGTTGGGAATTAAATAGGGACGGGAAACATAAACTGTCCTGTCATCTGTTAGATGTAACATACGGTCAAAGGCCTGATAATAATACCTAACATGTACGTTTTTGGTAAGGTCAAATAAATACTTTTCACAAACCGCTCACAGGGCCTCCCCAGATGTTTCCCAAAAATGGCGTCCTGTCAAATTCTTGATGATAAATCGGCTAATTAATTCACGTGGACAAGTTTAGGATGAAAGCTAAAATTGTGAACGACTGAGGAACATGGATGTAAAGCAGTGGTCTATTATATATACAGTATGATGGGGAAACCCTACGATACAGGAACACGTTTTTTCGAGCCATGCTATTCTATCTATTCTATTTTATTATCCAATATGGTAATTCCCTGACCTCTAGTAGCTCTTAACAATTTCACGTAGCCTATTGCTCGTGATGATAGCTAAACACTAGGAATAGGAAATACTAAACATTCCCTATGTCCACATCTCAAGAATAAAAAAAATATATTTTACCTTTTCTCGGGGATTACAAATACAATAAAAGTCAAAGACTGAAATTCGTTCAGCTCCTGAAAAATACAGGTTTTCAAATTTGTTATTAACTAGAATACATGTTAGAACAAAACTATGGTCTGTCGCTGACAAGGTCACGTTCAGTTTTGCGCGCTTTACGCGGAGGATGGTTTTCCAACATGTGGTTTCATCCAGGTTAGCTAAACAGACGAAGCAGCTATGACGTTAAATGCTTTGGATTGTGTAACAGTTTGGATCGACGGAATTCAAAGCCGTACGTAACATATTTTGTTCCAAAATTACGAATCTTTAGCATTTTAATTGTGGCACATAACTTTTTTTTTTGGTCGGTTGTGAAAACAGCCACTTTCGTTCAACCTCCATTTTGGATTTATTTGTATGATTTATGTCTGTTTAAAAAATCCTCCAACTTTATGGAAAAATATTTATTTGACAATCCGTAAAACATTTAACTAAGACACAGCAGTGACATTAGTGGGAATTTGGTCCATGTAGAAGGCAGTGAGTGGGCCCTCACAGCCTGGAAAGCCATTTAGATTCAGTCTTGGTGGTCACCCATGGCCTGCAATGGTTCCCTAGCCTGGCGCAGCAAATGCTTTTTTCTCATCAGTGGCAGCATCGCCCAGTCCCAATCCCACTACACTATAGAGTTGCTACCATGCTGGCACCCTATTATTTTTATAGGGCACTCATTTTGACCCGGGCTTTAATGTATTTTTGAAAAGTGTGACATTCTGGATGCAGGCAGAATCCAGGGAAAATCCCCATTTATTTTCTTTACGATCGTATGGCTAATCTGTTTTACCTTCTGCTACCATTACAGAAACCTCGAAATGTGTTACGCTTCAAAACTATGTTGATAGCCTAAGCAGCTAATGGAAAAGGGAACCCGGTATCGATCAGCAAACCTTTCCATGGCGGTACCGGTTTTCATTCATGATTCGTGGACCGGTTACTGGTGATTTCAGAAAAGACATGTACATTTTTTAAACACGATAGGGTAAACTGGTGTTTGTGTCACGCAAGGACGTTCCTTGCCGTAGCCTTAACTAGTACATTAGCATTTTGCCCGATGTATTGTTTTCACGCACACCTGTACTGACACTACCTGCAACTAAACACCAGCAGTTTAGGTGACATGTCTGTACAAATCGAGAATTAAGACCGTAATCGCCAATATGGTTAATAATGGTTTGTTTAACATTCTCCTGATTTACCTAACTGTAGTCACCAAACAATGGCTGTTCACCAGCTGATATCCCAGCGTTATAGCCTGAACCAGCCCATGTGTCAACAGCTGCCTCACCTTTATCCCTAAAAGGATGTGGCATGTATTAATGGGGTCAAAGGTGAAGGAAACGGGGGTCGCAGCTGAGAGCTGTGTATAATCTATTACCACTCAAGACGGATACATTTTATGTGGAACAGAACGACTGATCTCAGAGCTGTCCTCTCTTTCTCTGCTTTTTCCAGGGTGGGTGGGATGCTGGCCGCTGCCTCTGTTATTGTTAACCACTGAAGGATTTCAAATGGAGTGGGGAACAGTACGGACTGGCTTGTGGAAAAAGTGGGCTTGGTGTGGATTGAGGAGGAACCGATTTGACTGCGTGGAGGTCTGTGACTTCTGAGCGACGCCTAATTTGTCACCACCTTGCTGTCTTTTCAGTGATATGGTTTAATATTTTACAGAGCCACTTATTGAGGCTGAGTGTGGTATCAGGGGAAAGTTACATATGGACTGTCAAGGAGTTGTTAGTGCCTCTCTGTGTTCTCCTTAAATGCCCTCTGTCTTTAAAAACTGGTTAGAGTTGGTAAAATGAAGGACCATCTTTATTTTGCTGGTTTGTGGTGGTGCTGTCATGGTGGTGTGTCCATCAAAGCACTGAGAGTTAAGTTTTGGTTAAAAGAGCTGTTGCCCGATGTTGCCTTTATTATTGCTGTGGAATGGTGGTAAGTTAGTGAGAATGGATGAAATGAGGTATGATGTATGGATGGTTAAAGGGGAAAGAAAAGGCAACTGGGGTAGTACTGCATACATTGCATATGAATCTGAATAAAAAAAATGCATATGGCTAACTTAAGATATACAGTGGATATAAAAGGTCTACACACCCCTGTGAAAATGCCAGATTTTTGTGGTGTAAAAGAATGAGACAAAGATTAATCATGTCAGAACTTTTTCCACTTGTTATGTGACCTATAATGTGAACAATTCAATTGAAAAACAAACTGAAATCTTTGAGAGGGAAAAAAGAAAAAGAAAAACCTTGTGCACACCCTCTTATAACTGGGGACGTGGCTGTGTTCAGAATTAACCAATCACATTCAAACTCATGTTTAATAGAAGTAATTATACACCTGCCATTCTTTAAAGTGACTGGTTAATCACAAATAAAGTTCAGCTATTCTAGTAAGATTTTCCTGACATATTCTTAGTTGCATCTCAGAGCAAAAGCCATGGTACGCAGATAGCCTCCAAAGCATCAAATGGATCTCTTTGTTGAAAGATATCTGTCAGGAGAAGGGTACAAAATGTTTTCCAAAGCATTAGATATACCATGGAACACAGTGAAGACAGTCATCATCAAGTGGAGAAAATATGGCCAACAGAGAAATTACAAAGAACTGGACATCCCTCCACAATTGATGAAAAGATGAGAAAAGTGGTCAGGGAGGCTTCCAAGAGGCCTACAGCAACATTAAAGGAACTGCAGGAATTTCTGGCAAGTACTGGCTGTGTCCTACATGTGACAACAATCTCCCTTATTCTTCATATGAATGGTCTGTGGGGTAGGGTGGCAAGACGGAAGCCATTTCTTACAAAGAAAAACATCCAAGCCCAGCTGAAGTTTGCAAAAACAAACATCAAGTCCCCCAAAAGCACGTGGGAAAATGTGTTATGGTCTGATGAAGCCAAGGTTGAACTTTTTGGCCATAATTCCAAAAGGTATGTTTGGCGCAAAAATAAACACTGCACATCACCCAAAGAACACCATACCCCCAGTGAAGCATGGTGGTGGCAGCATCATGCTTTGGGGCTCTTTTTCTTCAAAAGGTGCTTCAACAAAGTATGAGTTTAAGGGTGAGCGCACTTATGCAACCAGGTTATGGTGAGATTAAAATGTTTCCCCCTCAAAGATTTCAGTTTGTTTTTCAATTGAATTGTTCACGTTATAGGTCACATTAAAGGTGGGAAAAGTTCTGACATGATTTATCTTTGTCTCATTCTTTTACATTACAAGAACCTGGCATTTTAACAGGGGTCTGTAGACTTTTTATATCCACTGTACATAATAACTGAAAATGATGTTAATCAAAATACAGGTCATTAAAAATGGTAGGAACGGGGGTCAAAAACTAGTGTTGCATTCTCTGGAACACAATGTTTTAGTCTGCTCTACTGACTGGTGACAGGACTGTGTTTTTCAATTGTTTAACTGTAGAGCTGAATAAATACAGTTAAAGAAGGATCTTGCACAAGCAGATGGTTGTAAGTGCAAGATATTATTATAAGAATTGTATAAATGATTTGTGCCCTTCAAATTGAACATAACTAAGTCCAAAAGGAGATAGTCTTTAACAATTACAATAATATCATACATGATTAATTAAAAAGAGACAAAATCAAATAATGTCGCAAAGTCTATTTTGTGGGAATACTTGAGAACAGATTTCCTAAATGAAACACATTTCTAACTGAATTTCGGCTGATTTTACAATATTTATTTTACAAAATAATTTGCAGGATGGATTTAGTCCACAGGCTGCCAGGAAGTGCCTTGGGTGCAGGGGGATTGGGCAGGGATGTTTAGTGATAGGAGGAGGGGGCTGTCTGTTAGGATAGGAGCCAATCAACAACGGTTTCTGTCCTTTAAGGTTAGATGCCTCTGGTAAGTAGTGCAAACCCTTCAGACACATATTTAAGTCTAACACAACTGTGGTCCTAAAACAAATTCCCGAAGATGTACAGTGTTATTATTAGCACCACTCTTGCGTTATATAGTATACCTACAATTATTATAATGTTATATTTATTGACATGGACTGACATTTTTAGCCCAAATGTTTAGACCCTGTGTCTGACACATAATTGTCACATTATTCCTTTGCTAGCAAAATATGAATAAGCTAGCACTCCACATTTAAAATAAAATGATTTAGAAAAATGTGAAATGGTCTGTGAAATGGAACCAGGAGCTGGTTCTTTCCATGAGTTCGATATTTATTAACAATTCAATTTTTGACCAGAGTCTCTCTCAAATAACTAGGCAATTAGCCTTTGCTTAAAATGGGGGAAATGTCCTCAAACTTTGTCCCATTTTGTGGGAATAAAAACACTTTTCTATCCCAAATGAAAATTCACGTAATTATTAAAACTGTAGTTTAAATAAAAAAAAAAAGTAATATCCCAATAGCTCTTTCAATGAGGATGTATTTTTTAGATTATAAAACTTATGACCATACTTTTAAATCAGCAGTGTATTGATTTACTGTGATTTAAGAGAAGAGGTTATGAAAAGCAGTAGAATGCTTAACAAATCATATTATGCTGGGAAATTCACAACTCCAACCAACAATTAACATGAAACTTGGTGATTCAACTGTTAGTACTTTATTAATATAATTAAAGTAACAATTGTTTAGAATTAAGAAATTAAAGTGGAGATCATTCTAAAAATGGGTGAATCCTGATTATTGTCAAGCATATTGAGGTTCTAAAAATGCATTGGATTACAGGGGACTCCTAGACTCATGCATACAGAAGTCTGCAATAGCCCAAGACATTTTTATTAATTTACCAATGGATTGGTGGTCTAATCCCATAGGCTAGAAACAACTCTACAGTTCTTTGCGGTGATGTGTTGCTTTGGCTGTTTGGCAGCACATAAACCTAATTCTCCTTAAATAATGCAACAGCGTAAAACACCTATACTTATTACTTCAAACTGTATACATGACTGCAAGCGTTGTTGGTGTGGCCCCTGCTAATACCCAAAACCACTGAAGTGTACAGGTGGATATAGGTTGTCTTCCAGGACCTCCATGAACCTTTACGTTTGCCATGTGTGAAATACCTTAGAAGTCACAAAATATTGATGTGGAAACTGTGCAGTGACATAACAGATGAGCCTAAGGCAAACTGTCCTCGAGCAAGAGTTGACTCTTTTAGTTGATTTGTGCACTTATTTACACAATTTGAAATGATTGCCCTGTGTGAGAGGCATATGCTGTTAATGTGACTGTAACTGGTTTTTGACTAACCACTAGGTGGCGCTATGCGCTAACAAAATAATCGGCCCACTTTTACACGTTCTGAGAGTGAGTCATGCTTACTCAAAGAACAAAAGCTCCACAGCTATGGTTTTTACTTAATCAATCATCCTTAAATGTTGACACAGCGATGTCTCGTTTCAGCAGCTTCTAAAGTTAACCCAAATGGCACCCTCTTCACTATATAGTGCACACAAGGCCTATGTAATTGCTCTGGTCAAATGTACTACACTATAAAGGCTGCCATTTGGGACATAAGCAAAGTTTTTTTTTTGTTTTGTCTGAGTCAGGCTTGCCTTCCCCCAGGACTAGTTAGAACTTGCAGGCATGAGAACAAATGGCAAAACACAGACATCTGGGTAAGGCCTAAAAAACTAAACTGGATGTAAAATTCCAACCTTAGTTTGTGTTACGGACTGATATCACAGCACCTGCCTGAATGGTTATAGGTTTATGCTAATTCATTGTAAAATCAGTATAGCTAGAGTAATTAGGACAGGTCTTATGTCCTGCATGATGGTGTCTTGTCGAGAAGCAAGCCTTTAACTGGGCAAGCCTATGTCTATGGCAGAAATTAGCTAAAAACGTTACTGCTTGCAACACATCAAGCAGAAATGCTGGATTGGGTGGAGCTTAAGATACAACACCTATAAAATTTATCAAAGCCATCAAATGGCTTTCTTTTTTTGCTACATGCTTTTTTGCTACATCCTGGAACTATTTCTACTAAATGACACAAACCTGCAAAACTTTACGAATATTTTTCTTTTCTTTGTTTGAAATATATTTTAGGCCCCTTCTTAGATGTTCTTGAATAGATGAGGTACCCATCTGGTGGGTGTGGCAAGGAAGGTGTGGCTTAAGCAAAGACTGACGGACTCTAAAGGACAGTAGCCATAGTGATAGTATACACTCACCTAAAGGATTATTAGGAACACCATACTAATACTGTGTTTGACCCCCTTTCGCCTTCAGAACTGCCTTAATTCTACGTGGCATTGATTCAACAAGGTGCTGAAAGACTTCTTTAGAAATGTTGGCCCATATTGATAGGATAGCATCTTGCATTTGATGGAGATTTGTGGGATGCACATCCAGGGCACGAAGCTCCCGTTCCACCACATCCCAAAGATGCTCTATTGGGTTGAGATCTGGTGACTGTGGGGGCCATTTCAGTACAGTGAACTCATTGTCATGTTCAAGAAACCAATTTGAAATGATTCGAGCTTTGTGACATGGTGCATTATCCTGCTGGAAGTAGCCATCAGAGGATGGGTACATGGTGGTCATAAAGGGATGGACATGGTCAGAAACAATGCTCAGGTAGGCCATGCATCATTAGGGACTACAGAAGAAAAATAACTTTTTAGCTAACTCTGGCGCATTTACATTTTGAATGTAAACAAAAATGTGCATTGTCCCTTTTAAATACATTTGAAAAAAATAAATAAACAATAGACGATGCCCAATTGGCACTAAGGGGCCAAAAAGTGTGCCAAGAAAACATCCCCCACACCATTACACCACCACCACCAGCCTGCACAGTGGTAACAAGGCATGATGGATCCATGTTCTCATTCTGTTTACGCCAAATTCTGACTCTACCATCTGAATGTCTCAACAGAAATCGAGACTCATCAGACCAGGCAACATTCTTCCAGTCTTCAACTGTCCAATTTTGGTGAGCTTGTGCAAATTGTAGCCTCTTTTTCCTATTTGTAGTGGAGATGAGTGGCAACCGGTGGGGTCTTCTGCTGTTGTAGCCCATCCGCCTCAAGGTTGTGCGTGTTGTGGCTTCACAAATGCTTTGCTGCATACCTCGGTTGTAACGAGTGGTTATTTCAGTCAACTTGCTCTTCTATCAGCTTGAATCAGTCGGCCCATTCTCCTCTGACCTCTAGCATCAACAAGGCATTTTCGCCCACAGGACTGCCGCATACTGGATGTTTTTCCCTTTTCACACCATTCTTTGTAAACCCTAGAAATGGTTGTGCGTGAAAATCCCAGTAACTGAGCAGATTGTGAAATACTCAGACCGGCCTCGTCTGGCACCAACAACCATGCCACGCTCAAAATTGCTTAAATCACCTTTCTTTCCCAGTCTGACATTCAGTTTGGAGTTCAGGAGATTGTCTTGACCAGGACCACACCCCTAAATGCATTGAAGCAACTGCCATGTGATTGGTTGATTAGATAATTGCATAATTGAGAAATTGAACAGGTGTTCCTAATAATCCTTTAGGTGAGTGTATCATACTCACCAAAATGTCTAATTGTGAACACCATGTCTTTGGTCTATGGTCCGTGTGCCTTTTATAACTTTCTTATAAACAATCAAATTTTCTTCATAATTATCCTAAATAATTAACATTAGTTTCTGTTGGACACAATCTGAAACACAAGGGTAGCAAACTGCAAATTACTACGCGTTTGTACATTAGCATATTTGATGTAGTTGTTGTGTGCTTGGATTATGGGACCAAATCCTGAAAGTTTGTCACAGCCATTACACAGCCATTAAGGCTGTGTACGTATCAATATAACTTTAACACTAAAAGTGTTGTAGTTTTTCAATAATATACCAGATATGGATGAATGTTACCTGGAATGAAAGCTGACATACTGCTCAAAATGCACTTTAACCATTTAACCATTATGTAATTTCATCAACCAACAATGTCTCACTGTCCAAATACATGTGACTCCTACTCAGTGTTTGCACTTCACCTAGTATGATACGTTAAAGAAATACAACATTCAGCCTAAAGATAAATCCAGTGCACTGAGTTCTCACATAGGACGTCAGGCAGGCCCGTCCCATCTAATTTTGGAAAGCCTGTGCTCCGTATGAGAATGGTGGCTTAGTCCCTAGTCCACAGTGAGCAGACAAGAGAATAACAGCTTTTGCGTGGCTTTACGCAGCTTTAGTCTTCCTGCAGAAAGATGTCTTTGAACATTTAAGGCATGATTTGGATGGGTGACTCGGCAGCTGGTGATAATAGAGAGCTGTCTCACCCCTGATCAATGCAGGGGTACTGACTTAAAGGATTTCTCGTCCGGATTCCCATTTGGCACGCACAGAGGAAAGTTGAGAGATCCTGTCGTTGTGCGATTGCCAAATGCGACGTCGTGTATGGTGTCTATGGGCTGATGGAATGCATTACATTGTGTGGCAACTGCAGTTTTTAATTACGACCACATGCCCGGTTATTGGGAGATGGCGGAAGAGGTTAATTTTCCTGCGCTGTTTTAGAAGCAATGAAAGAATCGACAGTAAAGAGTGATCGCTATCACCATGATACAAAATGGCCCGCCATTTATGATGACCTCATGAGCAGGGGACAACCATTCAAAGCACTCAACCAAACCACTCAAAGGAAAACACACTATTAACCATAACTGGACGACCATTAAAATATCGCTGACTGAAATTATCCTGGCAATGTGCTACCCGTGTTTTCATTACTTGTCCTTTTTTGTGCTTTCAGACACTGCCAGCGAACACTCAGCAAGGTAATGTTTTCTGATGTGGTTTTTTACAATTTTCTATAAGATTAAGAGTTCAAACAATTTGGCAACACAGGGGCTGTGTCTTAAATGGTGCCCTAGTCCCTAAATAGGGCGCTACTTTTGACCACAGACCTATGGCAAAGGGTGCCGCTTCAGACGCACCCAGAGGGCGGAGAGGCTTGGGTTAGGAACGAACAGTGGTTTTCATAGAAACCTGTGAGTCATCGCCCTCTTGGCCATTAATGCTGAACCAAAGCCTTGTCAACAGATTTTCACACAGTAATGTTAACATGTTGTAGCTAAGCACCATGTCAATAGTGTCTGTGTACTGTGTGAACATTTATTTTCTGCTATGAGAAGTTTCCTTACTGTGAAATGATAAGGTGTATCTGTGTGCTTGTGGCTTTGGGCCTACTAGTTTTTTTTTTAGGGTTCACCTTTTGTTGAATTCCTAATTATTTGTTGTTATGTACTGGCCTGGCCTGTAGATGGCAGTACCTACCTTTTTACCCTCCACTCAGCCTAGCTATAACGCTGGCATGAATCATCCACTTTAATCCCAGTGGTTCAATAGCTTATCATGTTAAAACCAACACGGCATATTTTTATTCTTGATAAAATGTCTTATTTACCCTGTAACTAATTATAGGAATTAAAGTGACATTATGCAACATGTTTTATACAATTGTCTAAAGCTAATTTAGCAGAGGACCACACCGTTCTTAATCCAAGTTTATTTGCCCCAAAAGGCCTCGGTTTGCTCTGTTTTCGTATTCTGTTTCCTTTCCAGGCATTGCGTTCTGAAGCGTATGCGTAGGTGCATTTAGGAGAACCGGTTGAAATATTGGATGGTAAATTTAGTTTTGATGGAGAATTATAAGAAGGAAATCATCTAATTATAAGAATTATGATGGTGATCAATGAGCCGTTAACCACAATTATGGGATTTCTCGGTAAACTAGGCCTACTGTACGTACAACCAGTAGTAGGCTACTGTTGTGGTTTGGCGTGGCATATTATTTTCATCCCTGCAAACTGTGTATTCAACCCTGTTTGCTAAGTTATAGAGGATTTGTTTACAAGTCCTGCTTGTGTAAATTGTATGTGGAAAACGGTATGTTTCATTCAGCTCGTTTGCATCGGGTGAGGAAGGGAGAGTTTTATATTCTGCCGAAATCATAAAGTGACACTCGAGATAAACAGAATGTTTACTCTGCGCGTGTGAGCCGAAGCTGATATGTAAATCCAGTCTTTTCTTTCGTCACATTTGCATTCAACCTCCTAACCAAACACCATGGGGCTCCAGTCCAAACAACTTGAATGATGGTCATCTCTTTATGACTGACTGCTCTGGCGCTGGAAAGGGAACAAGCAAATGAGATTTGGATGAAAAGGAAGGAATCGTGAAACTTCTTGTCGCACTGTTAACAATAATTGCATCAAGGTTTTTTTTTGGTTTGAATGGGCAGTGATGTGATGCTTCACTGGGTGATGTGTGATTCCACAGATTTTCCACTATTTATCATCGCCTTTTTATCTGCCGCGGACAGACCCTGCCTCGACTGCATATGGCTGCATTTGCAAGACTTGCTATACAAACAAGTTTGATCACTAAAGAGGCCAGCATCAGTGTAGCCCTATGTGGAATTACTGTTTTTTGCTGTGCATAGGTCCATAGGTCTGAAGATTTGCTGCATTTATTCCCATACGAAATGTCTATCATTGTATAAACAAAAAACGGATACGCCAGGGGTCGGCATCATAGATCAAATAAATGAATACATGGATTTGTATTTTCTCTGAACATTAGAAAATTAGTAGGCCACAGCATCTCTTTCACGAAAAATCCAGAAGCTATTGCGCACGTAATTAGTCACAATTCTCACACACTGCTCTGATTCGATCAACCTGATGTATGAAATGTCTAGCTGTGTCATATTTCGGAACTTGAGATCAATCTGCCAAGACGTGGGACGGTAGGGGACCCTGATGCCGATGTTTAAATTATCTGACCAATAACGGGAAGGTCAGTCCATCGAATCTCTCTCTGTGCAAGGCAGTTAGCCAAAATTGTTCCGTTTCATTGCTTATAATTAGATTGGGTTCTTAGTTACACCTGCAAAAATAATGGTTAAATGAAAAGACTTGCGGCTATTTAAATGAACATTGCGAAATGAATCAGCCTATATTGCCTAAGGACACAGTCATGTAATTATTTCACTCGTGAAACCATATGACAGCTAGCTGAATGCAGTTGCAGCCGTCTGCTAGAGTTATTTCTAGGTTTATTCGAACTATCAAACCGTATTCAGTTTGGTTGTAACTAGCTTACTCCGTATAAAGAAACATGCACAGAACGTGATCTGCAGAATCTTCTGGATCATTTATGTTTTAATTTGTTAGGTAAGAAATATGTGTAACCAAGGGTCTATCGCTTGGTTACACAAGTCACATAATCAGCTCACTAACAGAGATTGGGGTTCAATCCCAGCATCTTCTCTTCCTATTGTTCTTCCTCCTGTCTGTCTCTCCCTCTGTTTCCAAGTGTATAAACAAAAGGAAAATATCACCTCCCCCTCCTTAAAAAACCCTAAGTAAGAGTTTAGTTAGACATCTATTTAATTTAGGAAATTGTTATTCATTTTGGCTTGGGGTCATTTGCAGTGTAACAATATGTTTGTAATAGGAATACATTGACATCATCATAGGGAAAGTTGCTGTGTAGTTCATGAGGCCGAACAGAATCTGCCTCATGAAGTAGTTCGGAGCGCCAGAGCACATGAGAAAGGAGAGAATGCGGTGAGGACGAATTGGCCTTCTAGATGGCGCGGTGGTCTTACGGCAGTCTTTCGTATCCCCAAGCTGTTCACCACAGTCTAGATTAAAGTATTGCCCAATGAGTGGCTGTGAAGCCCTGTGGGCAATGCAAATTGGCAAACATTTGAGATTTTGTCAGCTGAGATGTCCTGTTGGCTAAAATGATCACTTGAGCAAGCGTGCCCAGCACACGCGTCAATCGACATATGACTCCATGCTGGTGGCGGGAGAGCTGAATGGCTAGGAGGAGGGAATGTCTGTGAGGACAGCTTGCCACAACTCTCAAAAAACCAGTTGAGAGGTGTTGCAGTGCGGCAGGGGCCGTAGATCCAATTAGATATGACGATATTGGGAAGGGAGAGAAAAATGGTCCAGAAATGCAAAGGGGTTTCAGGACAGGAGAGTCTACTCGACTTGAGCCTGCAGGTTGTCTGCGGGAGGAGTTGAGGGAGTTGCTTTTCCTTGTAGGTTTACTGATGGGATGTAACATTCCTAATTCCATATCTCTTTCCCCATTGTAATTAACATGCCTTGGTTTTAATGCAAAATCTCACACTGTCTTGCTTTGAAATATTTATAGCTTTTTTTTTGTTGAAAGGGCATGGTTCCTAAAATGGAATGGCTGCTGGGATTCAGGCCGGGCGAGTAAATCCCCTTCCCACCTCCCCTTCTTCCATCTTCCTGGCAAAGGTTCCTCCTGCCATTCAGAGAACTGCCTGCCTGCACCGTGCCCAACACACACAGCATGTTTGTTCTCCATGAGCAAACAGATTGCAAACTGGCTGATCATTTTTTGCTCTGACAATGTCATTTGCGGCCGTCAGCCCCCTTTTGCCTGGGTACTGTTTGCTTTATTTAAATATGATGAGGGTGGACTTCCCTCTGAATTAAAATCACATCAGGCCCCATATCATTCCTGCCCTTATCTCAGAACTCATTGGAGGCAATCACCTGGCTGACTGGTTGCTTTGCTGTTGCCGTGGAAACAGAGAAGTATTTCCTGGGACTTCAGGTGGGCACCGTGGACAACCTGAGAAACCTCAAGTGTCCGTTGTGTCTTCAACTGGCTTTGACCAATGGACACGTTGTCTCCTTACTGAACATTGGAAATGTAATTTTAAAAAAATAAGGATTTCCTCCACACTGACTAATGTAAACTTAAGATGTAGACCTGTTGTTCATCGAGGCTAGAGCACCAAGTCAAAATTAATCAGGAGCCAATTGTGTATATTATATTATCAGTTCATTACAGAATATTGGACTGTAAACCTTCCACTCTTAGATGTTCATCAAAGTGAGTTGAAGGAGGAAATTGAGGAGCCGTTGTGAGCCAAATAAAACAAATTGTGGACTGTGTTTACACTGCAACATTCGCAGCAGAGCTTCATGCTGATTGACAGACCATGACTACTGTCTTTGCGTCCCTCTGTTATATTAGAGTCTGCGATGCAACTAAACCGTTGCCCAATGCGAATCTGTACTTGTTGTTTTTAGGCACAGGTGGTGAGGCTTTTGATTCCACGGTAGCGGGCATTGTGTCATCGCGCTCTAGAATCCAGCCTCCCCGAGTTCCGTTCGTAACACATCGGCAGCATTGTGCTCCGATTGCATTCATTGTGTTCTCTGTGTAAAATGGTTCTTCTTCTGGGATTAACTGTAGCCGGGATCACTGTCATAGTAGACTTAGTTCACTAAATGAAGGCTTTATGGTGTTAGTGGGAGGGGGCTTAGATCGCGGCGGCCACCCAGGTTTTTCTGGATGTGGTGTCTGCCTGCCACACGCACAAGCCTGCAAATGAGACCTCATAGTTTGCCAGAGCTGTGGCTTTTCGAAGCCGTGAACCCATGAGCTACCTGGGTGGAACTTTACCCCATTTATGCCAGATGACTAAATGAACAGTCATATTTGAATGAAATAGCTTGCACGGCAGCCAAATGGCAACACTGGAAAGAACAGACACTGACTGTGTTTGATCCAATCACTTGTTTGTGTCTGATTAACAGATTCTTAAATTGGTTCAAATCTTAACAATTGCCAAGGAGCGAGCTATTGAGTTTCCTGTCACTCTTGATCACTGTTATTACAATTATTTTCTTTATCTGGCATTACAACGGATCCTTTAATGTTATTTTTTTTTTAAAGTTCTGCCTTTGATTGTTCTCCCGTTATCCATGAAAAGGATACGCAAATTCGATCTGAGTCACATGCATTGTTTTGTTCCTGACAGCTGGACCCCTGATCACTGGGTCCTCTATCCATTATAGATGTTGACCTTTATCAGATGATAAGATATAGATTAGTCACAATAGTCTTTCATTTGGATTTTACATAGAATAGCCTGTTATCGGGTGTTAGTTAAGTGGAGTTTGGAAGGGTTTGATGGTGTCTCTTGGTGGGCTGTGTGTGTGTGTGTTCTCGTCAGGGGCTCTTTGTATGCAGACAGGGGCTTTATCTCCTCGGATTCTGCTGAGCTCTGGACCTGTGTGAGTGTGGGGAGGGGACGGGAGGGGGGGGTCGCTACCATCTGACTGAGTTGCTCGGTTTATTTAAGGAACGATCACTAATTTCTTGAATAATAATAAGCCTCTCTGACTAATGGAACTGCTGCATGCTTCTCAGGCCAAGGGGAGGCTTTGTCGGAGAGCCCAGCCATCAACGCCGTGTTTGGACAAGCACCAGTTTACCATCATTGATCTAGGGATACACAGACACACACACGCACACACACACACACGCAGACACGCGGTAGATATGTGTGTGCTGGGGGAATGGGGAGGTATCGTCTTGATATCTGCTCGGTTATGCAAACGGTCGTCTGAATCAAGCCTACCCACAAGGCCACTGGGTCATTGCATGCTGAGCAATATTTCTTGTCCTTTTCTCCCCCCCCCCCCCCCCCCCCCGTCTTTGGAGCAGTGGCGAGGGAGGTCGTTGGGGCCGTGTTTTGACCTATTGACCCCACTGAGTAAACCTGCATTCCAGAACACTTACACCGTTAGCACTTTTACTCAGGGGCTACTCACACCAAGGTCGTTCTGTACTGTCTGTTTACCTGATTCTCTGTTGTTGTTTTGATGGTCTTCAGATCTCTAGCCAAGCTCAGCCCCCTGCCTTCAGAGCCCTCCCACTGAGTTAACCTGGACACGTGGATGGAGATCTTCCTCATATTTGCAGTGTGCTTTTATCAAGCGCTGATTGGTTTCCACAACAAACTTTAGGAAAGGACAACACCGCTGACATGTTGTGAGCTAACAGACACAGCGTGTCACCAGCGCCAGATATTTACATCGACACAAGCTGTTTTGCTGAGGCTTTTCTTTAAAGTGAGAGGCACAAATTAGTCCGTGCACACAGAGGTTAGGATGAATGCAGTGACAGTCCTGATCAAGCTATTATGGCCAGATTAGATCAGAGTTTATCTTTCACCTTTTGAAAGGATTTGATTTCGTGGATCTAATCAAATAAACAGTTGCAGCGGTTTGTATTTGACCATTTATGGCACTGGCTGTCCGTGGAACCACAGTATTTGCCTAAAACAAATACTTGTTTGGCGAACATGTTTGGCAAAATGTCCATTTGACTGCAGTGAATGTGTGCCATGCATATGTAGTGGTCAACGTCCTAGCATCCTTTTAAAAGATGCATGCCAACTAATGTGGAGAGCCTAACGTTATTGTCACATTGTCGTCTCATTGTCGTTGTTTGTTGTACGTACCCAGTACTGTACATTAAATGTCAGGCAACTGTTTTGCATTTTGTACTTAGTTGTGAGAGAAAATCCTTTTAGAGGGGAAAATATATTAAAATACAGTACACTTACACATCTGGTCTGTTTAATAGTACTTCTTTGTTGGCTGTTGAAGTTTGATATTCTTGGGCTTTATGGGATTTATGCTATGATTTAAGTGTAATGTGTCTGTGTGTGATTTTGATGTGTCTGTCTTTCTCTGAATGTCTGTTTTCTATGGCTGTCTATGTCTGGATGTCTGTTTTCTATGGCTTTCTGTGTCTGGATGTCTGTTTTCTATGGCTGTCTGTCTCTGGATGTCTGTTTTCTATGGCTGTCTGTGTCTGGATGTCTCTTTCTGTCTTTCTCTGGATGTCTGTTTTCTATGGCTGTCTGTGTCTGGATGTCTCTTGGTCTGCCTTTCTCTGGATGTCTCTGTCTGTCTTTATCTGGATGTCTCTCTTTCTGTCTTTCTCTGGATGGCTGTTTTCTATGGCTGTCTGTCTCTGGATGTCTCTCTTTCTGTCTTTCTCTGGATGTCTCTGTCTGTCTTTCTCTGGATGGGTCTCTGGCTTTCTCCGTCACTGAACATCAGTCTTAATAGCCAAGTGGAGTAGGTCTTTTGTGAAACATGTGTTTAGGGGTTTGACACAGGCCTGATGAGGAACCACTGAAAGGGGTCTTTTGTGGAAGAGTTAATGACTGATACAACCCTCCAAGCTGCCTTCCTTTTGTGAATGGGCCCGCATGGCTCAGCAACCTCACTTCGCTCTTCTGACTGTTTATTCTCTCATTGTGCTGCCACCTTGTCTGAGCTATTTTTATTGCCACTCATGTTGTCCATATTGCTGCTCTGGTTGCAGTCAATCACCTTTACAATCAAAAGCTGTCTGCCCTGTGCTTTTTCTTTTACTATTGGGGCCTTCTATAAAGACTTATCTGGGCCAGTTTGGACCTCCCCTCCAATAAGTTTTCATGTTTTACGTGCTAACCTTATCTTATCTCCATCATCTTCACACAGTCTGGGTGCTGACCCTGTGCTCCTCCTGGTTAATCAATGTTGTCAAGGTGCTCCCTCCATGACCAAGAGAGGAACCCATGGACATCCAAGTTCCAGTCAACTTATCCCTGCACTGAAGCACCTTCTCGTCTTTCGGGTTCGAACCTTTTCTGCTGAATGTATTTTATTCAGTTTTCAATCGCCCTGTCATTCCTAAAGCCCATAGGTCTTGTGCGTGCTGTTAACGGGCTGCTGCGGTAGTGCGCCTTGTTTTATTCATGAGGACAGGAGATGGTGTGTTTGTTTTATCTCATCAGGCCCTATTGTGCTACAAACACACAGTTGGCTGGATCCAGACAGGTCACCTGCCGCTAAGGGTTTTCCGTTTGTTACTGCTTCTCTCCGCTGCAGGCGATGGGCTGCACCCCAAATTACACCCTCTTCCCTATATAGCACACTACTCTCAACCGAGGTCCATCAGAAATAGTATACCGTGAGGGCCTTTTTGTGCCTAAGGCCATGGCTCACCGGCACTGCAGCTGCCCCTGAAGGACAGACCATGTTTACCTGACTTGACAGGTGATTCTCAGCAGCCTCCCAAATGCCACTCTGTTCCCTGTATGCCTCAAACTGCCTCCCAAATGCCACTCTGTTCCCTGTATGCCTCAAACTGCCTCCCAATGCCACTCTGTTCCCTGTATGCCTCAAACTGCCTCCCAAATGCCACTCTGTTCCCTGTATGCCTCAAACTGCCTCCCAAATGCCACTCTGTTCCCTGTATGCCTCAAACTGCCTCCCAAATGCCACTCTGTTCCCTGTATGCCTCAAACTGCCTCCCAAATGCCACTCTGTTCCCTGTATGCCTCAAACTGCCTCCCAAATGCCACTCTCTTCCCTGTATGCCTCAAACTTCCTCCCAAATGCCATTCTGTTCCCTGTATGCCTCAAACTGCCTCCCAAATGCCACTCTGTTCCCTGTATGCCTCAAACTGCCTCCCAAATGCCACTCTGTTCCCTGTATGCCTCAAACTGCCTCCCAAATGCCACTCTGTTCCTTGTATGCCTCAAACTGCCTCCCAAATGCCACTCTGTTCCCTGTATGCCTCAAACTGCCTCCCAAATGCCACTCTCTTCCCTGTATGCCTCAAACTGCCTCCCAAATGCCATTCTGTTCCCTGTATGCCTCAAACTGCCTCCCAAATGCCACTCTGTTCCCTGTATGCCTCAAACTGCCTCCCAAATGCCACTCTGTTCACTGTATGCCTCAAACTGCCTCCCAAATGCCACTCTGTTCCCTGTATGCCTCAAACTGCCTCCCAAATGCCACTCTGTTCCCTGTATGCCTCAAACTGCCTCCCAAATGCCACTCTGTTCCCTGTATGCCTCAAACTGCCTCCCAAATGCCACTCTGTTCCCTGTATGCCTCAAACTGCCTCCCAAAAGCCACCTTCCCGAGGTAACACACACCTAACATCTTTAACGTAGATGCATTATCAACTCTTTGCCCGGCTGTTCACCGCTAGAATGTCACAAATGACATAATTAGTAACACCAGCACTTGTGGCTGGCAACTGAGCTGCCGTCAATTTCAAAGTAGACAAAACCTCAACCTACCCGGAGTATTAAAACAAGTCACCCTAATCCGTTTTGGAACAGGTCATGTCGAACGGCACGTCAGTCAAATGTCGTGCAGCACCTCAACCCAACAGTAGCGCTACTGGATGAGGGCGAAAAGACACCCTCGGTATTTTGAGTTCTGGTTTGTGCAGAATGTTGTCCCTTCATCTGGAGTATTTTAATGGTTAACACTGAGTTTTGTACCTGATAACACACAGTTTTGGTGAATTCTGTTGTGGGGTCATTCGACCAGCAGAATATAAAGGTTTCACTGTAAAACCACGCGTGATCCTGCATTTTCAAGTAGGACGCGTGGGAATGGATCATCTAATTAAATATCCTGAACATAATCTGGGTGTAATGTCGTACCCATAGTATACAATCTCATATACCATGGCCATCAGCCAACCAGCATTCAGGATACAAACCACCCAGTTTATAATACAATATAAACTATTTGCATTTCGTAACTCTATAATTGTAAGAAGAAGCCCCAGTTGGTAATCCCTCCAGAGAGGAACTTCTTCCCCCTGTGTCCTGGTCGCAGTACCCCTTTGGTTCTGGACGTGCTGGTTGCCTCTATAAAAATTCACTAAGAACATGGCGGGGTCTAGTCAGAGAGGACCATACTGGTGAGAGGAATGTAAACAGACCCAATGATGCAATGGCAAATTGTCCGTTGTCTCTGTCAAAGCAAATATAGTACACTCACGGAGACATTGCATCCATAAAGACAACGCAGTGAAGTCTTCATTTATGAATCACTACATCAGTAAATGCTTTTTTAAATGATGTGTACAGTGGTACGCTCCCATGCTCTGGCATTGGCCTTTTAACTGATTGGAGAGGCCGCTTTTTCTCTTTTACACTCCCAGCTGTTGGAAGAGCCTGCCAAAGAACCTGAGGAGGGTGGAAAATGTCTTCATTTCGACTTTACTTTGCTCTTATTCTTCAATTTTTTTACTTTTATTTTGGTCCTTTTTTGTAATGTAATTTGTACAGGGTTTATTTAATAAAAGTTTTTAAAAAAAATCTATTTTGTGCATGTATTATTCCTTTAACAGATGGCCACCTTCATAAAGATTCCCTCCCAGTCTAATTCAGACCAACGAAATTAGTTAATAGCAAACCTGTAATCTGTACCCCTCGTCGTACAAATGACCGTCACTGCTGATCATTCCAAGCCACAGTGAAGCCACAACATCTGTGCTTCCCCATTGTTTTAGGGGACATTGGCTTATTGGTAACACTTTAGTTGGATTGTCCCAATAGTGTATCTCTAGATGCTCTACAGATTATCTACCAGCTAACCCCCACCCTAACCTTTTCCTAACCTTAACCCCTAAGCCTTATTTTTAACCAAACCTTAGTATTTGCTTAATCAAGATTGTTGATGGCATCACTATCCATAGAACATCTTAATATGGAAATTAAGCATCTCGAAATAGTTTGAGTGCCTGACACATGGTCTTAATTGGCAGCGTTATTGGTTCACTTAATTGGATCCTTTGATATGTCATGTCTTAAAAGTGATTGTTTTAAAAAAACACAAAATGATATATAGCTGCAAGCAGCAATTAGGGGTCCAAGCAAACAGAGCGCAAGACAAGGATTGGCCACGCAAGCCCAAGAGTAGGGCCAGCAATTTGTTTTTGCGTTAGGTGATAATGAGTGTTTAAACAGATTTTCCGAAACAGCGCCCCCACATGACCGATCAGCGCCACACACCACAGGCCTCTTTCGCATCTCGTTCCGACCACATACACCAAGTTTGGTGACAATTGGAACAACGGTTGATGAGAAACGCCCTCACTTCCTGTGAAATTTTCAGATACAGGAAGTTGTAGGCAGGTCACGTACGCGGACCTCCACGGCACCTCATTCCGACCAAGGATACCAAGTTTGGTGACAATCGGACAAATGGTTGCTGAGAAATGCCCTCACTTCCTGTGGAATTCTCGGACACAGGAAGTTGTTGGCACATGACGTATGCAGACCTCCCATGCACTCCATTCCGATCACGGATACCAAGTTTGGTGACAATCGGACAAACGGTTGCTGAGAAACACCCTCACTTCCTGTGGAATTTTCAGACACAGGAAGTTGTTGGCAGGTGACGTACGCGGACCTCCACGGCACCTCATTCCAACCAAGGATACCAAGTTTGGTGACAATCAGACAAACAGTTGCTGTGAAACTCACTTCCTGATAGTTGGCTTTGCCGCCATTTTTGATCGGCTGCAATGGGCAAACGATTTTGCAAATCAAAAATCCACCAAGTATCTTTTGTTTGGCTTCGCCTGTAGATCATCTCTGCCAAGTTTAGGGAATATTGGAAAAAAACTGCAACCTCTGACATTTTTTAGAGCTTTAACAGGAAGTTGAATATGGTGAAAATACAAGATATTGGAGCTCGATGTTCCAAGAGGCAATTTTGTTTAGCATACTGCCAGTCACATTGTGAGATAGGTTTGGTGATTTCAGATTCAAGGAGCACAAAGATATTGCTATTTGAAAAGCTCAAGTTTGACGACACACTGTAGCGCCCCCCCTGTGGGCAATCTTGCCCAAACCTTTACTGGTTGTTGGGGGCCTATAAGGCTTTCTATTCATCACCATTTCTGATTGACTGCAACAGGCAAACAATTTTGCAAATAAAAAATCCACCAAGTAACCTTTTGTTACGCTTCGCCTGTAGATCATCTCTGCCAGGTTCCGGGAAGATTGGACAAAACTTGCGACCTGTGAAAAAATGTTGAGGTTTTTCACAAAATCCAAAATGGTGGAATATCTAGTTTAAATTAAAATGACCTCTAGGAAGGTTGTTCAGCACGTGGTCATGCATCATGTGACACTGGTTTCATGTTTGGCAGAGCCCTCTATGGATGTGCCAAGTTTCAAAAAAGGTTAGCCAGTAGAAATGGGTAAATTTGCAAAAATGGCGGGAGAAAGAGAATAATAATAATAATATTAATTAAAAAAACTAACAATTACAATAGGGTTCCCGCAGCTTCGCTGCTTCGACCCCTAATTAACACACTGCTATAAAATATTATTCAGTAATGATTGTGAAGGTGGATGATTTATCTGTATTCCAGCAGTGTAGTTTTTATTCCCTGTAGCCACGCTAATTTCCTCTCTACCCTCACTTTACAACTTCACATCCTCTTCTGTTGGTTTTGCGTGTTTGCTTCAAACACCTTTATCGTCTTTTTACTGATAATTCACTGATTTACTGCGACCGTGATTGCTGTGAATTTGAACACGAATGGATGAAGTACAAACACATAAATATTTGAACAAAAACAGATCAGCCTCAGCATGACCCAGATATAGTTTGTGTTGAACACCAGTGGTTGAGCCGATTTGTAAATAAACTGTTATATTCTCAAGTGTCAATACGTCTGTTATTCATAAAGAAGTGATACAACTCTGATGGGAAGTGTGGTGTTTAATAGCGTTTATGTATTTGTATTTCCCCGAAAACTGTATTTGCTGTGGGTGACGCTGCCGTCTTGAGCACTGGCCTGCTTCATTAATTTGGGGTCACGCATGGTTATGGATCCACTTGAGAATAATTTGTCTGTTTTGTTTTCCGAAGGGAGGGCTTTTTACACTGTAAATTAGTTAGCTCCCACCCATCGTTTTGCCATACGGCGCTCCTGTTTTAAAAGATTTAGCTTGCCTCTGCCTGCTCCTCTGCTCTTTCCCAATATTCATTTTCTTCTCTTTTTTTCCCCTGCATGCGTTCAAATGTTCTGGGTGGATTGTTACAAATGGGAGGCAGTCGTTAGAAGCGGTTAGACTTGAAATGTTAGATCACCAGGAAGTGCCCGGGCAAACACAGGGTCTCATTGGATCAGGCATTACTGCTCGTGTTTGCGGTTGTCCCTGACAGCGGGCGTCACTGGCTCCAAAACACCTGTGTTTGCTCACTGGCTTTCCCCAATCTACTAGGAAAAGGCCCAGGCCTGTCACATGGCAGCCAGATAACCCAGGCCCCAAGGGAATACAAAGGGCCAGGCTTTTAGCACGGTTAATGATTAATGGACACCTTTCCTTCTGCTTTGTCCCATTCAGGCTCTTTGGCGAGAGCGTTGATATTTCATATTTGCTTTGGGACTAAAGAGTAATCATATCTTAATAGCACAGTTAATATTCCAGCCTTCAGATTTTTCCCTCACATCTTCCACAGAAAGGTTCAGACGGTAATGGTGCTGATGAATGGACTGTTGTAATTGAAAAGGTGATGCAGGGGTGAATCTACGGACAGCAGTGAATGTTTCTGCTTGTCTGAACAGTTGTCTGGTTTAACACCTCCTTCACGGTGCCAGATCAGCAGAAAATAAACCTGTAAGACAATCTACATTAACCAATTGGGTTGAAGCTCTGTCATAAAAAAAGATCTTCCGAAATATACACTTGAATGCAGACATTGTAGAAACAAATATTTGAAACATTGACTGCATATGTCGTCTCATCATTTATGCTTGTATTTTTGGTAGTAGTACAGTAACAATCTCACATATGGCCCCTTAACGCATGTTGTTTTTCTCCTCCAACGAAACAACAGCTGATTCAGAGAGCATGTGACAGAGACCAGTTTCCATTTTCAGGGACACGTTATTCCCCTCAACAAATGTTGGCTTTTGTGGAAGGACACCTCAGGTACCCTATTTCCTCGAATCTCTGAACCACTTTTGGATTTCCGGGTAACAGAGAAGAAAAGCCAGCGAGGACTGAATGTTTCATTATAATTGAGAATCTCCGATAGTCATAGTTGTCTCCTGCCCCGGGCTATGTGTGACAGAAGTGTGTGACAGTTCATTAAACCTCCACTCATCTTATTAAATGGGGAATTTGTGCTTCCGTTCTCATTCCTGCCCTGAATGAGGAACATACTGATTTCCTCGTTGTCAAGTGCTTTTATTGGATGGAGGAAATGAATCTCTTAGAAAAAAGAACCTTATCATCATACTGGGGTACTCACAGAGACCCTTGTCCGGACTCTTGGTGTCTTTGTCGCCGTGGTGGCCAGGAATGCTTTCTTTAGTTTGTGTCCGACTGTGACGTTTGTTTATTTGCTTTTTCCCAACAGAGAGCATTTTACCGGTACGTTGTGGGACTTGGAAGAGAGGGAGAAATGAAAAACATGCTGAAACTCCACTGAGTCAATAGACAGGGCCAAACACTGGACGACTAGAATGTGGGAGTGTCACGTCAATAATTTACTTCAGCGGGCTGAGTGGCCTGCGCTGAAGGGCTTTAGGGACGGAGAACGTCAGGATGACCGCACAGGTCGATGAAGAGGAGGGTGGAGCGGCCGGAGACGTGAATGACGGAAAAGTTCAGTCAGGTTTCTGCTCTTCGTGGGGCTCGGGTTTTATTTCAGCTTGTGGACGTCCAGCAACGTGCGACTGCTTGATATACGTGAAAATCGAACGGCCACTATGCAACGATCCATGTTTTGTTAATGCTTGAAAGTCTCTTGCTGAAAATGCTTCTGACTCTTACCTCTGACTAACCTGATTATAGAAATAGTCAATAACCATTGGGTGATGTTACCCTTTTCTCTTGCTGAAAGTGCTTCTGATTCTAACTGTGAATGTGAGCTGATTAAATGAACAGTCAAAAACCATCGACATGGAAACCGTTCCAACGTGGGTGTCTACGGATAGAACTACACAGATCATAGGACGTTTACCGGCCGCTTGCTATCGGTTTTAGTACATTATGGATGAACCATGTTGACACAGACAGGGAAACACCTGTCTGGTTTATTTTATAGTTCTCTGCTGTTTATGAAGGTACCCCCGCCCTTCCAGAGAGCACCTGGCCAACTGTATTTCACATAAAACTAGTTTGTGCTGGTAAGGAAAAAGTGGTGTGCAGTAAATGCTGTCAGGCTGCGTTAAACAAACGTGTCTTGTGTTATCTCCACACCAAGGAAGCTGAGGACACTCGCCCATATCCGTAGTGACGTTTTGTTGATGGGGGGAGCCACGGCTTTGACATTGTAAATGTTGACTTCCAATCCTGTGTATCTTTCTTAAAAATGTTTTTTATTATTTTAATATTTTATTTATTGAAGCTGTTAGTCCACACAGCGGTCCTTGTTGAGCATCTTGTGATGTTTTGTTAGCGTGGAGACCTGGTGTGTTGGTCGGTGCTGTCACAGTAGACTGACAGTAGACTCCTTTCCAAGAAAGAGGAGCGAATTCCATGTGGCTCCGGAAAATAGCGTGGGCTAAATGACTTGGGTGTAAATCTGAGGTGAATGTCTTGTTGTACATCGGTGCCAATGGGCCATCATTGACCAGAAGCCATGCATAACTGAAGGGCTTCTTTAACACTCATGTTTCGCGTGTATCTCACACTTACTCACTCACACTGTTTTTCCTCCATCTTATCTTTCTCAGACTTGACCAACCCCGGGTTTACTGGTATCAAACTAGCTTTGGAAGGTAAATGGGGACCCTAACACCTAGTGATAAACCTTTTTATAAGCCAGACGTGTCATACAGTCCATAGAGAGAACGTAATGCAAAAACACTCACACAGACATGAGGCAGAGGTTAGTATGAAGAGCAGTGTTGTAGACCATTCCATCTTATTGTTTGGCGTTCCTCTCTAGAGGACCATTCCCTCAGTATTGGCATTAAGTCCTTTTCGCATTGCTTATTTATTTATTTTTGCCCTGTGCAAACATGGCTCCTGGTGGTGGGGACAGAGATATCCCTGGAAGACGTTTAACATATTATTCACGTGTTATTTCATCCAACCTATAGTTATTTCATCCACCAGGATACACAGGAAGCTTCTTGCTCATTTCTTGTCAGTGAGGTCAGTAGAACAGGGTTGTGTCCCAAACGGGTGCACTGGTTTGGGACACACTCCCTTTGCGGTGCGCGTGCTTGTCGCCAGGGCCACCCGGGATAAATCCTAGGACTGTGATTGAGTGGTGAGTCCTTTGAACTGAGCATTGTTTCAGCAGCAGTGAAGGGTGAAACAGGTACCAGCCTCGTCCACTCACTCACAGAGGATTTACACGATATCTGGCTAGACCACAGGTTACACAAGGGGCACGAGCACATCCAGGTTATCTCAGTGGGCCTATTCAAAGCCTGTCATGAAATCAGGCTGCATGAGACCTTATATTGTGGTCTAGGTGTTATGTATTACTGCTTTACAACATCTTATCAAAACAGGAGTGTCAAACGGTGGAAAGCGGGCTGGAGCCGGCCTGCAGGGGGTCTAATTCTGCACACGGGTGGTTTGCGTAAGAAAAACTAAATATCAAGGAGTATCGAAAATAAGACTTGTTTTGAATGGAAGGAAATGTAGATTTCTTCACGACATTTTTACAAGGAGCGTGTGTCAAGGAATTGATGCGCACGCTAATACATTTAGAGGCACAATAGAATTGTTGAGGTAGAGTTTAACCACAACAATTATGGACCCTAAGAGACAGCGGAAACAGTGAGTCTATGCATGAAGTCCATTCGCAGGGCCTCCGACCTGAAAGAAGTTCAACGTGTTGCAACCTACTACTTCTTTCATTTTTGGCACATTTTGGTACTTTTCTCATCTTGCAACTTTCCCCCTAGGCCCTTGTTGTACAATAAATTGGACTGCGCTACGTTTTCTGTCAATATACCTGGATAAATAGGGGTTCATAAATGACTCCTATAAAGTCTATTAAATGTTTTTGAGAAATTCTGTAAACATTTTTCACAAATTTAGTTTTCTCTGTTGTATCTTTGCTGGCTAAGGGATCTTTTTTGGGGGGAGATTATTACCTACTGATATTACAAATACTAAGAGAGAGAAACTAAATTCCGGTCCATTTCAAGGATTAAGTGAATGTGCTCTTCAAACAAAAGAGGAATGTGTGGCCTTTGACAAATGTAGCCTAATGCTGCTACTATTTTGTACAAGTAACAAGTGGATCCAAATAATATTCTAATCATAAATATAAAGTGTTATAACACCTATGGTTTTTACTGTTGCAATATCTGTGGTTTAAACTGTTTAGCTCTGAGGTGCAGCAGGAACAATTGGTGTTGAGGTAACATTTACGGATCTGGCACAGGCACGTCTGGGAGTTCCTATTAGCTGATGATCAAATACCACAGACAGGGCACGCACACCCTGAAAATGATTTTTCCAGACACCATTTAAGGTATTACTGCTATTACTACTACCATTACTACTACCATTACTACCGTACCATCAGTACTACTACCATTACTTTACCACCACTACTACCATTTCTACTCCCATTACTACTGTACTGTCACTACTACTAAATATTAGTTTACCACTACTACTACCGTTATTACTGTACCATCACTACTACTACTACTACTTTACCACCACTACTACTATCGTAACTACTGTATCATCACTACTACTACTTTAGCACCACTACATTTACAATTGCTACTGCACAATCACCACGACTACTACATGTACCAATACAATCACTACTGCTGACAGTACTACCTCAATCTACTACCATTACTACTGTACTATCACTACTACTACCATTCCTACTGTACTATCAAAACTTTTAGAATTACTACTGTACTATCACAACTACTAGCATTACTACTGTACTATCACTAATACTACCATTACTACTGTACTATCACAACAATTAGCATTACTACTGTACTATCACTACTACTACCATTACTACTGAACTATCACAACAATTAGCATTACTACTGTACTATCACTACTACTACCATTACTACTGTACTATCACTACTACTACCATTACTACTGTACTATCACTACTACTACCATTACTACTGTACTATCACTACTACTACCATTACTACTGAACTATCACAACAATTAGCATTACTACTGTACTATCACTACTACTACCATTACTACTGTACTATCACTACTACTACCATTACTACTGTACTATCACTACTACTACCATTACTACTGTAACCACGCAAGACTAGAAAGTTACCTCAGCAACTGTTGTTATTATAGTTGTTATTATTTCAGTGGAACAAGATGCAAATTAAATGGATGATATCCAACATTCACATCCAAGTACCTCTATCCAGATCACTATCTCATGTAGGTCATTATGTGGCTTACCATTAACACAATCTACAAAAGCCTGATAACGCTGTAACAACCCTTATTTCATACCTGATCAGTCAGTCAACATGTTTTAAAAGACTCCTTATCACAAAGCCTTCCTGACAGTTAATTAAAACAGCCAAGAAAGCAATTGGACGATGAGTGAGTGCATCCAAAATTGCACCCTATTGTCTATGTAGTGCACTCCGTGTCACATGACTGGAGCACAGTGTGCCCTGTTCAAAATAAATTAACCAACTATATAGGGAATAGGGCGAAATTCAGGACATACACAACCATCACAGGATACACAGGAAGCTTTTCTATTTCAGACTTGGCTGCATGACCACATTGAAGGCATAGCACATCTTCAACCATTGCTAACGAACCAGAAACTATAGTTTACTCCTTTTGGGGAAAGATGTTCCTACCAGAGAAAGTAAAAAAAAATAAAAAAATAATTGGTTTAGAGATATTCACATTGCTGTGAGTTTTTTTATTTTCCCTCATCTGTCCTCCATTCATAAGGACGTACAATGTTGTTGTTTTTTTTTCTAGCGAAAAGAGCTTAAGTGTGCCTTTCAGGCCCCAGGTCTGGCCACCCAGCGTGAGGCAGGCTGGGGGGGGGGGGGGGCTTAAGTGGGATCGAGAGGCACCTCTGCAAAACCGATGAAATGCTCTGAGATGCACGTCATTGTAGCACCATCAAAGGTTTCTGATGTGCCATTCGACTGCATGGAGAGGCTGGTCACGGGCAATCTGATGCCATTCCCCTGCACTAGGCACCGTCAAAACAAACTGTAGAACGTGCTAAATCGCGCCACGTGCGTGGCTGCTGACTGCCAATGAAGAGATTCTGCACTTTGCTCCCAAGTCAAACTGGCCACGAGAAGGGCAGATGAGCCAGATGAGATCACGTGATGCTACAGTTTTGCGGGTAAAAAATGTATTTTGGAGGCGCAGGACATCTGTAGTCTTATCTAACCGATGGAGATGCAAACTGGCCTCAACAAAAGGAGCCTTAGATGCCGCGCTTGATTCATGGGAAAGCCATCAGTCTGTCTTTGTGGCTGCCCTTCTGCTGAGTAAATAGTCCAAACTGTTCATTCGACGTCTCCCATTCTCTCCGCGGCACATTGTTTGTGTCCTCGCATTTCATTCTGACTGGGGAAGGTTGCTCTCAGGGCCGGTGAGCAAACAGTGGAGAAAGGAGCCTGCCATCTTCCTCTGTTCCCAGGAGAACTAGCATTTTTATTTCAGCTCCAAGCTGTCGAACGAGCCAAGAGTTTATGTCAGGATGCTGAATTAATTGCTTTAAGCCGAGGGGGGCTGGCCAATGGCACCGCTGTCCCCAAATGCTCTGTTAAATGTTTCCTAGAGATTATTAGAAAATAATTCATCCTCCCCACTATCATTCAGAAGATCTGTATGGATTAGAAAACGTTGCATTACTTTCACAGTTGCAGCCTAATGCAGTGTGAACAAACATTTTAGTGTGGCTGTCTTTTATTATGGGTTTCAGTGGAAAATCTTGGTCATTATTTGTTGTGTGAAATAATGAATGTCACATTGGTTTCACTTTGATTGCTCTCAAAATGTTTTAAATTCTGTCTTGTGCTGAATACGGGACTTTGCTGAATCCATCCACTGAATAATGACAAATATATTGGCATCCAATAGCCCTGCGCGTGTACCTGCATTTTCAGAAGGCACCCAATTCCCTATAAATAGTGAACTATCCATGGACCCTGCTGAAAAGTAGTGCACGAAATATGGTGCAATTCGGGCTGCAGTGGTATCGTACATACCTGCTGAAAAACATTGATCCTGTCTGAGGTCCACTAGAGACCCTCAGGTTAATAAGTAACTCACAGTGTCTGTACCACAACCCACTATAGCTGACACCTCTCACAGCCAGACCGGTTGGTTGTCGGTTCTTACTACAGGCTTCTCACCCTGTTACCAAGGGGCTGTATTCCAAATGACACCTGTCCCCTGTTTTATAGTGCACTACTTTAAAATAATTGTCCAAAGTGCCCTCACAATGTAGAGGTTTGGGGCCGTTTGGGTCCCATCTAGCTTAGTTGGTGTATTGGGCTTAGATTCTGCTTGTGCTGTCCGTGTCCTCCACTTCATTTGATTGTAGATCCAGGCCGGGCCATTTGTGTATTGGCACAGTCGCTCTCTTCCCTCCTCTTTCTCCTCAGACGGACATCAACACAGTGGGAAATGGGGACTACTGTAGCTCTTTCTACGGAGGATGAACCGCGGGCGACGGCCTTGTCTCAACCTCAATGTCTCCCCCGGGGGTCTTTCTGTTGCTAATGGTAGAACAAGTTCCAATCACATCAGATGAATCTGGATTTGGGTGTTTTGATGCGTCGGCATGACAATGGACCGTGTCTTTAATCTGGTAGATGATTAAAATGGATCCCGGGCGGAAACCCCTTTAGTTTGTCAACCTCTGGAAAACGGTGGTGATCAGGGGAGGTGTCTGCAGGGAGCCAGTGGCTTTTCAGTCTGCAACCAAGCACAATACACATCCCAGAGCTTTGAAAATGACGCCCGACTTAACGGCACAGCTCAGGATCTTGGCAAGAAGTGCTCTTCTCCACTTCACCCTAGTCTGATGAATTTGTGGTTTTTCATTCTTCAATGCACCTGCATTCAGTTTGAGGGAGGTTTCAAAGCTCCCGACCGTCACCGCCGTCGCTAACAACCGTTACGGACTGGACGTGTACGGGAAAGGCTTGCTCTAAATAACGGCACAAATGATTGTTAGAATTGTCTTAGGGTCCTTTATACTGAACGGACCCAATCTGAGTATCCCCTTTGAAGCATCCATTGCCTGTTACCTTTTGGTCTGTGCGTGAGCGCGTGAATACAATCCACAGAAGACATGTCCAGGGTATGAAGTGCTTTGATATACTTTTGAAATACGGCGCTGTTTCACATTCTTAGGGATTATTAGCAATTTCAAAAGTGAAATGTCTTCGTCATACCGCGGCTGTACTCCAGTGGCCCGTGGCCTCGTTTAAGAACCGCACTGTAAAACTATACCAGCTGACATTGGTTTTCCCACACTCCCCAACACGGATCCCAGGGTTTTTTATTGCACGCGGGGTTCTTGACGGAAGCCCTCTCAGCAGTTTGGCTTTGCAGCGCCGAGCAGAGATCAGCCTCCCCGTCATGAGGCATGGATGGATGGATTTATCGATGGGTCGATTGACTGTTTACTCAGAGCGAGGGCCGTGAGGAGGACGAGGAAGGGGAGCCTGTGGCTGTGAGAGGGTCAGCGCCGGGTTCAGACCGCGGGCAGGCCTTTCAGCCCAGTCAATGCGACGGTGTTGACACAGAGCTCTGTGTGTGATAGGGCTCCGTCTCCCCCCCCCCCCCCCGTATCCCCATTCCTCTGCCCCTCCGTCCCGGAGTGTCAACGCCAATGTGCCGACCGCCTATGAAAGGCTCCCCCGCGGCAGGAATTTCACACCAGGCCGCCAGGAAAGATCAACCTTGGCAAGTGGTCTCCTCACTCATATTCTCACCCATCGCCTCCACCGGCGCTCCTCCCAATCCGACTCCGGTTTGGCCTTTTCACCGATGACCTCAACAGGGAGGAAACTATGTATTAGAAATGGCTCGATTTCCCTGTGTGGATAGAAGTCGGACTCAAAGCATTTTAGGTTTCATGCACATTGTTGAGGAGGGGATGTCCAACCTGAGACATGCATCTTCAACTTCATACAAACAAAATATAAAAGGTAAAATAGCCTCAAGCCTCCCCTGTAAATGTCTTCCTGTATTAGGAAACATGTTGTACATTTAAATTCAATGATACTTCATTCAAAATCTTAATAGAATGGTCAAATATACCAACCGGTTTGGTATTTCAGTATTTTTTCAGCAAATTTTGGTTTGCAGCCTGTTCTAACAGACTATGGGGCTGTTTTCTCAGTCTGATATATGGGATTAGGACTATATCTCAGTTGAAAGGAGATTTAGGGTTAAAACCAGAGTGGAATGAACAGCCCCACCCCTCCAATAGGCTAAAGCAGTATTACAGCTTGTAAAACCGGTATCAGAAATCACCTTGGAGACCACTCTTCTTGGGTGTTCCAGGTCCAGCCAAAACTGCTCATCTGGAGGGTATCAGTTGGTTAGTGCCATCCATTGAAGCAATGGGCATCATATTGTGCCAATTAGTATAATAAGGACTATATATTTCGAAACAGCCCAATATATGGCTTCTGATAAATGTGAAGGCAACAGCCAGGAACAAAGCTGAATTTTTAAAAAGATATCTTTTATTATTTTTAATTTTTGAGCAAGATGGTAAATTGGCTCTTTTGAAAAGGTTAGGCTATAGCTTAAAAAAAAATATCTCAAACCCTGTACATTCCTATTACTTCTTTCATCTGGAGGACTGGTTTGTGACCTGAGCCTAAACGTTTTCAAACAGCTGAAGCCCTATTTCGCAGAGGTCGTACTTTCAACCGATGCTTTGAGATGAAGTTCGTGAGCATACACTCATTTAATGTCTAGTAATTGACAAATCCAGGACCTACATTACCACGGAAGGGGGAGTGAATTAATTATTTAAAACTATTACACAGGCACTCTCTGTAGCCTACCTACCCCATCTCCTGAAGACGAATTCAGCAATCGTAACTGGATATGCAGCTAGCGCCGGATCTATAATATGAATGTGCCTAGGTTTTTCTAGACCGATTGTAACAACAACGCAATTCATAACACTGAAAAGGAATAACAAAGTATTATTCTTAATGTAATTATAATTGTTTTATTATTAGGCATATAAATATTATTATGCATATTGCCTAACATTCGCATTTTGCGTAGTGTAATCATTTATATTACCAGAAAATTGAAAATTAACACTACGATAAGGAGTCGTACATTGTATGCCATTTTGGGGTGTGTCTAAGATTAATCAATAAGAGAAGCTCTTGAATATGAACATATAACAATCAACAAAAGGTCAAGGAATGAGAAGAATCAATAGAAACTGTCAAGAGATAATTTAGTATGCTTACCTGCATAGATTTGTGCCTGTGGACGTAGAAAATTGTCGAGATCCTGAAAGCCTGACCATGACGAAAATCATGACAGCAATTATAAGAACGCTAACTCTGTCACTGTTGATTTAGCCACAAAGCACAAATGCGTGTTTTTGTTTTGTTTTGTACTGATAATATAACAAATATGCACGAGAGAGGCAGACAATTGAAATATTCCTGTAAATTCACCTGCGGTCATCCAGATGTTACTATTATGAAAACAAATGCGACCTTGATACGTTTGCTGTAGACTGTAAACTTATCACGGTCGCGTTTGCTTTCATAATCGTGAATGTGTTTTGTTTGCATTAGTATCCCCAGGTGGAAGATAGTTGACTGCTGGATCACTGATGATTATCAGAGAGGATCGTTTTGCCCTGCATGGTATTCCTGAACTTACAATTTTTTTTAATATATATATATTTGAAAAGGGAAATGATTTTTTAAACACAGTAGACTACATGTAAAACAAATTGTAAGCCTTGTGTTTTTTAAGGGCGCGTATATGCTATTTTTCCTGTGTGTTTAATATTTACTTTTTGCATTTCAAAGATGTTGATGTGTTTCTTAGGAGCTGTTGCCAAGGCTTTATCTTATCAGTTAGATCAGTGGTAAGCCACACGTTAAGTGGTTTAAGGGCAGCGCTTGACTTGGGATAAAATAAGTGCATGAACTGACAAATCGCACATTAGACGATGTTCATCAAATGTATGGGTTAATACGGCTTGTTTCAGTAAGTAACCTATCCCAGAGGTCCCAGGCGGCTCTTTTACCTTAAAAAGGAACCAGAACGCTGTTTGTCTAAAATAGGAAGTACCGGGACACCGTTCCGGCCCAAGTCAAGCACTGTTTAAGAGTAACCCCATGAGTGTTGTATGTGGAACTCGCATCACTGTCATCGCTATCATTGTTTTGTTATCCCACGGGCATTTCTCCCTTTTGCCTGAGACATTATTTGATCAGAAAACAAACGTGGTGGTTAATTGGCACATTACTGGTGTTCGGTGAGGTTTAGAAAGGATTGGTTGTGTGGGATATGAGAAATTAATTGGGGATTTGTGAAGACCAAAACGTCCCTTTTTAAATCTAAAGTTAATAATTGTAAATTATTGTTGTTATTGTGGTGTGGTAATAATGTGTTTATGTTATGCTCAATAATATGGATAATTTTGTTATTTTGATGTGGTGCTTTTTGTTTCGTTTTTCGAAAACAGTGACTTTGGGCCTTAATGTATGCAATGGATATATTACCTAAAAGGTTATATATGCCTATGAATACAAACATCTTAATAATTGATTCATTTATACGGCTTTTTTATTTTACCTAATTGCATTAAATAGATATTTTCGATGTTTCAAGTTTCGCATTATGTACTTTAGCTTATAATATAATATTTGCAACGTTAGCCTATAATCTCGAGCCGTTGCCATATAATAATGCACACAAAAAGGTAATCTCAAAAACACAAAATAATACTTTATTATAGATGTTTGCCTCCTACACGAATAGGCTACACATTAACAACTTACGTTATAAGGGTTACACAAACGATATCGTCTCACAATTTGCAACATCAATTTATGCCGGGCCTGCGAATCCCTCGGTCAGGCCTACTACGCCTTCTAATTAATCTAGTGGATGTATGCAATGATTTCGTTGCATACCAGAGTACTCTGAACGACTTGACACAACATAAGTCCATTCCGTGCCCGCTGTCCATAGAATGTGATGCATAAAAAACTACCGATTTACAAATGTACAAATTGAAATTGTTGGGGGAAAAGTTCGAATGCATATTCAACTTCAAGAAGAGTTCATGATTGGCCTCGAGTACACACCTTGGTAGTAAGAAGTGTCCGTATGTGCCGAAGCAATATCTAAGCCAGTTTTAGTCGACATTGAGCCCATAGACAATGCCCCTGCCATCGGTGAACCGTAACCGTACTGCATCATCTGTTCATAAGTTTTTAGGTCCATTTTGTGGTGATGCTGCTGCTCCGAGATTAGATTGTTGATGGAGAAAGGGTGGTTGAATGAATAATGATGCTCGGGCTTCAGGTGCGCATCGTGCACGAGAACAGAATGATGTTGAGAGAGCAGGTGGTGCGTCTGGGGAATTGGAGAGGGCGCGTGTTCCGCGGGGCTCATTGTCTGCTGCCGGGGTTTCGGGTCGGATGCCGGCCGTTTGACGTCTTTCACAGAAGAGGTATGATGGGGTGATTCGTTACCGTTGCAGCTCTCCGAGCTGCTGTTAGAGCCCCCCTCGGAAGTCTTCCTAACGTTGTCCAGGCCGAGGCCTTTCTCGCACTTAAACCTTTTCTGTCTCCGGAGATAGCAGCCGTTTTCAAACATATTCCCCGAATCAGGGTGAAGGGTCCAGAAAGATCCTTTTCCCGGTTTATCCGGAGACCTGGGCACTTTGAGGAAGCAGTCGTTAAATGATAGGGAGTGACGGATAGAGTTTTGCCAGCGCTGCTGGTTCTGTCTGTAGAAGGGGAATAGGTCCTGGATCCACTGGTATATTTCATTCAACGTCAGCATCTTCGTCGTAGACTGCTGTATGGCCATGGTGATGAGTGAAATATAGGAATATGGAGGCTTGGCGTGCGTGTAGCTTCTCCGGTATGTCTTGGGGTCTCTTGCCCTTATAGTGGATTGTCCATACATGGGGCTCATAACGCTCATGTTACCGTATGAGGTCAGGCCATTCATTGACGGAGACTGTGTGCTTATGGGGCTCATGTTCGAGTTCAGTGCCGCAGTCATGCCCCCCATCCCCGTTCCCATGCCGTGCATGGCTGCGGAGCCAGGTGACATCCCGGCCATGGAGTGGTTAACACCCGTGTTGACGTATGGCATGTTCATGGGGCTACCCGTCATGTTGCTGGTTGAAGTCATTCCGGGCATGTTCATGTAGGTGCTCATCGAGTTCAGTCCCAACCCGGTGTTTTGTGTCATGTTCCCAACTGAGGTGTAACACTGAAAAGAAACGAGCAGATAACGTTATTAATATCTTCAACAATTTGAAGGGAATACATTGAAATTTTTAAATTGCAAGGACATGTTTTGTTATTTTCATTAAATTAAGTGCATAAACATCTAAATAATAGCTATTCTGGATAAGAGCGACTGCTACAGGACTTTATTAAAACAAAAACAAAATATTTTCTGATTTGATTACATGGCTAAATATGTGGGGGTGTATATGACTAAGTTATTAGGCAACGTAATAATTCGAAAAATACATTATGAAATAATAAAAAATAGCATACATTTCAGATTCCATTAGAAATTAAAACATATATAAGCCTGTGTATGAAAGTTAAATGTGTCTTAAGTTATTTCGATCCTCATTACAAATTGTCCAGGAGAGCGAAGAAGATATCCGGGAGTATTTCTAGGTGCCTCAAGTCAATATTTGATCACAAAGTTAATATTATCTCAGGGCTAATATTGAGTTGTATAGACAGCAAAATACATACATAAAGTCTACCCACCTCGGGCTCTCCGTAGTATGCGCTCCAGTCTGAATGCTCGTGTCCTTCCATTTTTACAGCACCTAGCATTGTGAACTGTCCAAAACAAATTTCCCTTAACAGCCTCTCAATCTCAGCAGAATATTTAACGAAACTACAGCCCTAAAACCGATAGGGGCCAACCGGACACCTAGGTCATTTAGTCAGCTTGCTGCCTGGGGACTGGTTCATGAGTAGCAGCCCGGAGTGCCTTCAGACGCTGTAAGCGACGATGACAGGAGTTGTAATGACGTTAGCAGCGCTCGAGCCTCCAATCCTCGCTCCTTCAGTGCCCTATTTGAATAATCTGCTCACACCTCACACCTAGGCAGGCACGAGACTCCACTGTTGGCCGTCTATTGACTACCCCATTTGAATTCATCCAATATGTCAAATGTGATTGTTTTCCGCAAGGGGAAAAAAAGGTCTAGAAAGAATTGTTAGAAGGAATGTGGATTGGCATCTTCTGACCGGGTAGGCTATTCTTATTTCTCAAGCAGTGTGGTCCTGACCTCACCTCTCTTTATTTGCCTGGGTTTCAACTGTGGTCTGTAGGCTTACGATCCGAATTTTTTTTTCGATCCAAACGTACCTGTACAATCTGCACCTACTTGCGTTTTCCGTTAGAGAATGGCTGGCGTTTCAGATTTGAGCAGTTTAAGCATGCAATAAAAAAGCAGTAACTAAAAACTGGTCTAACCAGTTAATTTCTCAAACTTTTTGTATTTATTTATTTATTGCAACACCAATAAATTAATACATTTGAATATTGATAATGATACTTTACGGTTCACCAGGTTCAATGCTGTGGCCATATTTAATAACGATTCTGGAATGTAAACACTGGGATGTTTATAGTTGAGCAATAGTCTTAAAGTCATCGGGTCCTTCGATTAAAATCTGCAGTGAGGGGGTTGATAAGGGTAGCCTACAGCGTGGTAATGACAGCAAAGCACAAATTCGTAGAACGCTGTGTTCCATCATTTTCGAATTTCGAAACATGGCAAACATTGCAGGGACAGCTCAACTCGTGTGACATCGTAAGATTTTGGATCTATAGTCGTCACATGATCATTAACTTGCAGACCTAAAACGCATGAATGCCCACTGAACTATACTTTTAAATGAAACGCGTGATTGGAACATGGATTGTAGGCTTTTATTCGTACGTTGTGTAGTAAATAAATAATAATTTAGATTGACACATGCTTAACATGAGCTCTAAACCATAGCCTATTCTGTTTTCAGGAAATATAGGAAAGGGATTTCCCCATGAACTAGGCCTAATTTCCCCTGACTTCGTAAGTGTTGGTTTCATGTAATATATATTATTCTGACAATATTTTTTTCCCTACCCTTTCACTCTGTGATCATCATTTACTTTAGGCGAGGGCCTGCATTATTTTTGATTTGACAATTTCAGGAGTAATTATTTAAGCTGTGGGATCGCTAAAACCTAAATGGATATCCACAGCAAGTTCTGATACATTTTGTTTCGGAACACAAATGCACTATTGAAAGGATATTAATGGACCAGTTTACCGGTCAACGTTTTTTATTGTTGTTGCTTTTTGTTGCCTAATAGGCGAAACACCACGCATGCACGTACCAGCCTACATCACAATTAATCATTCAATCCAAGGGTTAATAATTTTACTTGTGAAATTAAATTGTGATAGCCTAACTATCACAATCAAATATCTACAAGTAATATGGTGGTAGTGTTAAAAAACAGACACAACAACGTTGTATTTGGTATAGGCTCATGAGCCTTACAAAAGCTATATAGCCTATAATACATTAAGCAGCATACAAGCATTTATTAAATGCTTATGTCAACAATTGATTCATGCTTTTATAAACAAAACAAACAAAACCTTTTTTTAAACAAAACCTTTTCAAACAATGCTTTACTGTACATGTGTTGCCTATATTTGTGACAATTTGTGATAAAGGGTTGGTGCTGTCTCATAGAGTACACCAGAGCCTATACTTCCGGTAAACATCATGTCAGCTGGCTTTGTGTAACGTCACACTCTCAGGGTTCTGTTGGCAGCTGCTCCAGTGGGTCTAAGCGGGTCTCCTCACCAGCTATGATACAGAACAGCCTGTTGCTCTCATCACATGCACCAGGGATAACTAATCACAAAAAGTGACAGTTGAATCACCAATTGAATCGCCAAATATAAAATCACCAGCTGAATCACCAAATGTAAAAAATTATATTCAATCAAAGAGTAGTATTAGAAAATTGCATAACCCTTTGGTAATTTCTTGTCATCTATTTCATTCCATAAACAGCTTGTGACATGTGCTTTTGGTGAAGGAGAGAAAGTAATTTAGAATAGGGATTAGGGAGGCGAGACGGTGGATGGCGATGAATTCTCAAAGAGAATGAGAGGACACAAAAGAAGAAAAATCTAATTTAAATATCCAGAGAGCTGGAATAGGGATATGCTAGTTTCATTTCAATGTCTTGCACTGTGGCATAAAGAGTTATAGTTCCCTTAATTAGTTGTACTGTCAGTCACCCTTGTCGGCCTGAACAACTTTTCAAGAAACACAAGGTCGGGAGGTTAAGCTTGTGATTCATCAAAACAAAATTAATAAAGAGCCTTTTGTGTGCACGAGACGAAACCACAAAATGGTTGCTGCCAATTTCCTATAGTGACCGCAAACATACCAGAGTGACTGTGGGTTGGACTGGGGCCTTTATCCTGTACAGCTGTGACAACGGCTGTTGGCTGCAGGTTTGCGGCCTGCCACACTGTTTACCTGGAGATGAATCTGAAAGGCCGCGAAACAGAGAGGACACACAACCAAGGTGAAAGAGAAAAGAGAGTCTTGCTGTTTCAGATCAGAGAAGAGCCGTTATTGCGCTGCCTGACTGGACCACCGTGCTCTCGGCACACAATAGACCTAAGACCCGAAATACCTCAGGATCTCAACCAAGAGACTTCATTTCTTTTCTGTTTTTTTTTTTGGGAGGGGGGCGGGGTTGTAAGATTCAGACACAAACTTTCACATCAAAACACGGCTTATCATATTGAGAGCATTTTGTTGCTGTACAATTGCATCCTTAATTTTTGGCCAATATGTATTGATTTTTTTTTCTATGTGCATATTAACATTCACTGCAAAGGAGTCATTTTGTTAAACAAGGACTCATCTTCATCTGCTTATCCGGTATCGGGTCGGAGGACTAATACATTTATTTAAAATAGCTCTGTTGGTTAAAAAGCTAAAGTGTTAATATTTCCCAGGATCCATTGCAATGTAATTTTCTGTTCTAGCTCCCTAAAATGTAAATCGCATGTTAGAAGACTAGAAGCAGAATTACTTGGGTTCAGGGTTGGGCATAACAAATAACAACACCTGGTCAAGTTGTGTTTTTTGTTCATTTTCCCAGTTACTGGTATATGGTTGGGATCAGATTGTGTTGTGATGGTGTTCTTTCAAAACAACACAATTATTGCAGTGATAAAAATATCAGAAATTACAGCTGATGTGCATTTTCCATTAGACCCATGGTTTAACCCGTGGACATTACATACTGTATTTATAGAATATATACCTTTATCCCTTTCTGACAGTAAGGGAAATACAACAGATGACTATTCAATCTATCCCCAGAGAGATCGAGCACCCTCACATGTTTCCCTGACGAGCAAGATGCAATTTGTAGTGTTGACTGAGAAACAGTGTGGGGCTTTCTTCTAAAACCAGTGAGAGCTTCCCTGGTGTCACTCCCAGCTTCGTGACAAAGCTCCCTGCAGGCAAACAACATAAGTGTCCAACCTGTGTTTGTCTACCCTAAGAACACCCCCTCCAGATCCTAATAAATTGTCTCCTTTAGAGGAGATGACAGCTAAAAGGTTAACCACAGTGGAGGCCAATGGCATGTCCTCCCTCCATCTCAAACTGCTTCCTATTCCCTACATAGTCGTCCACTACGTCGGATGAGAGCCCATGGGTCTGTTGAAAGTAGTGCACTCTTTAGGGAAAAGGGAGCCATTTGGGACACTGCCTCAGACTCATCAGCCCCCTGTGGCTTGGGACAAACACAGCCCTCCTCCACATAAAACACAATGGTGCCAGCAGGGTGAGAAAAAGCCGCCTGGCGGGGGAGCCGCTGCTTCACCCCGAAACGTCCCGGGCCTTCCCGACCGCCCCGTCTGCGGTTTCCCCTCAGCTGCGGCAGCCAGCCGCCTCCCTGGCCAAGCAGGACACCCCAACAGCCGGCCAGATGTGTGTCTCTCAGGTGAACAAATATTGTCACTTGGTTAAGACTTCTCCGGTCCCCTCCTTCAGAGGCTGCTGTGTATTCCAGGGAATGGCAGGATGTTTAAGTAGCGCTGTGAAGTTTCTATGGTATGACAAGTCGGAAGATGCATAGCAGGGGGTCAGCTAATGAAACCGAAGGATGCCCCCCTCAACCTGCCTTCTTAACCCGTGTAGGGGTGCATCCCAAATGGCCCCCGGGTTTCTGGATAGTGCACTGCTCTTGTCCACAGTTCACTAACTTCATGGGATAGGGGGAAATTTGGGATTAATCCTTTCCTAATTCATCTTTAGCAAACAATTTGATCACATTTTGTAAATAAGATTAAAATGACCCCTGGTCTGAAGAACAGGTTGCACTTATGTCTCGGGAAGAGGAGTTACCGCTGATTATGTAAACCCAGTGATGGTTATAACTAACTACTATAAATATGTCTGTGGTCAGCGGGTCAATATGCTTGTGCTTTACACCTGTTTTCTCCAGTGGCTGTGGAGAAACTGATTATTGTGATTTTGTTGTTAAGAAATTCCAAAGCATCATTTGACGTGTGAGTCCACTAAGACCTTATAAACACAGGTGCCACTTCAAATGAAATACAACGTGTAAAGTTTTCACCTAGCCTACATGAGGTTTTCACAAGCATCCCATAAAAGGTTCACAAATAACCTATAAGCACATGGTATACACATTGTACAAAGGTTAATATAACCATACCCGTTGTAGGGTAAAATGTGAAACGTGACACCTGGTTTTGTTACTGGGTTGTTTCTTGCTCATGCATTATCATTTTGGTGCCAAACCCAGAGCTGGCGTGCGAGGCCAAAGTGCCCTGTTTTCATGTCACCAAACAAATGTAAAAGCCTGGAGTTTGGCACTTCTACTGGAACCGATGCTAGGGTCAGATTACATGAAAATAAAACTCTTTGCCAGGTCACACCAGCGATGACTTTTGTGTCCATTACAATGCATGAGCACAACAGATCCCCGTTAGATTTTTTCAATGCATCAGTTGCATTATTTGTTCACCCAACATAACAGGGTTTGTAACTGTGTTCAGATTTAAACACGTTGCACATCATTTCTGTCATCTGACATTAACTGAAGGAATTCTGATAAACTCTAATTCAAATGAGTTGTTCCTATAGGATTTTCCAAGTTTTCTCAGTTGCGTACTACAGAGATAGGCGTGGTCCACAAGGAGCTAAGAAAATATTTATTATTGAAATACAGATCAGGATAGGAATAGAAGAACTGTGGGATATTTAATTATTTTACTATCAGCACAGTAGGAAAGTGAGATTAAGGAAACAGAGAGAAAGACCACAGTCAGTAGCGATGTGGCTCTGTTTGCTAGTGGGCACGCATTTTTTAAATATAGTTTACAAATAAATTAAAATGAAGAATGATCTAATGGAACTGATAATTTGTTTGTGCAAAAGTGGAGATACTGGAGATAATGCTACATGGTAAGACAGTTTAGCCTACAGCAAAAAGCTGTCTCAGCCCAAACTGACAAGGTGAGGTATCGAAAGTAATTGAAAACATGGGTGTGAATAATTTTGGCACGATTAAGAAATCCATAATCCCGGGACTTGGTGGTTCTACAAAGACCTACAGTAGCTATTCGGTTTCCTAACCACTGTATTTTGAAATTTGTGAAAGTAAAACTGACAGCATAAACCAATTATAGAAATAGACCTGTATATAACCTCTATCTGGCATTTCCCATTCAAGTTGGAACTGGCAGCCATTGATAGTATAGGCCTCCCAGTGAGTTGGACTGTCAGTTTGACTCCAAAACCCTTCTAGAGGAAAACCCATCTCAGAATTAACCAATTACTTTACAGTCTATATCAGCACCACCGCTCCTTTTTGAGAAAAACTATTATTTCTTAAATTAAATCTTTTTGGGTTGTTAAAAAAATATAGGTTCCCAAAACACTTTCCCACACTCCTTTAGCATACAAATAACTCGTTATTTTATGTATTTCTTTAAAACTGTCACTAAACACTACACGGTTGTATTGTAAGACAAATGCTATAACAATTAATATTGAAAACACACAGAGACAAACATTATTTAATCTGTGGGTGAGTGCAGCTGCTTTAGGTAGTCTCTCACCTGGCTACAACAAAATGGTGATATGTCGGGGGTCCCTAAGGAGAAGGTTGAAGACCTAGGAGTGAATTTAAATGGTTTTATCACGTCCTGTTAGATTGTATCTTGAGTACAGTGACCTCTTGTGTTGATTTCGAAGAGTAGCAAGGAGTAGTGGTAGCCTAGCCGAGCCTAGCCCAAGGATAAATGTTTTTATACCGCACTGTGTCTAAACCGAGCTTCCGTACTTCGTACAGGAAGTACAATTGAGTTCCACAAGGGCATGCGTGCGTTGAGAGGTAGCTGTTTCGTTATCGCATGACCTACAATATAATGTAGTTAATTCGTGACACACTATTTTATGTGTTTGCAATTACAACGAAGTAGGGTCGACGAGTTAGGGTTTAGACGGATAGCAACCAGAAGTAAATATTGCCTGGTTCTTTGAGACTGCTCATCCTCAAAAAAAATTCGACTGTCGCCTAGAAAAATACATGTCCATTTTACTCTTGTCGACTGTCGTTGTTCTTGCCGCCTGCCTTGATCTTGGCTGTGTATGTGGATAAATGCATTGTGAGCTCCGTTGAAAGAAAACCTTACCAAAGCTTGTTTTCCCTAGATGGCACCAAAACCATTGGCACCGTTCGCAAAGAGGATGTTCAAAGGAATTGTACTACTTGAAGTGGCAGGTGTTCTGGGTGCTTATGGTCTTTATTACAAGATGAATACAAGTCAAGGTATGGCACCATTAAAATGTTTATTGAAATAATCTTTGTCAAGGAAAACCACTGAATGTGTTTTGTTGTTCAGATTTCAGGAACAGTATGAACAACAGTCTCCCCTCTGTTTTGGAAGGTATCAGGTGCAATCCTTTCTAAACGTAAAAACTCAAAGAATGAATCCTCAATTCCAAACTTAACTGCAATGAAATTAGTGACATTTGTTCATCTTGAGTTACTTAATGTAAATCACACAATGTCTTTGTATGCTAATGTTTTCATTTTGCATAAACCATTTCTGCCCAGTTTATTACAAGTCTAATGAATATGCTGGGGTTTATGGAATTCGAGAGAAAGACCTTGAAGATTGGTCCAAGAAGGCATAGAGGTATGTGTTGATGTTAACACACGAGAAACCACAGGTCTGGAAGTCCAGAAACTATCGCTTCTTTTTCAAAGTCCTTTTGCCAGCCCTTGGTTGACCAAACTGTTTCTTCTTGTTAAATGTTGCTTTTTTCTTCCGTAAGGTCTTCACGTCTCTGCCTCTGATCCAGTCGTCCCTCTGGGCTTCCCACTTGAGCTGCCTGACACCTGGAGGAAGAGGAGAGAAAAAAAAACATCATTACTTCCTCAACAGGTGTTTACTAAACCGTGTTTACTGAACCGTGTTCAACCACCGGATCCATTTATAAGAAAACATGTCCCAACATGAATTTAATTCAGTTATTGGTCATCGCACAGTTACTACCGTCACGCTTGAGAGACAATATACAAAACTAATTTGGTTGTAGTTCTGAACTAGTTCACTTGGTGGTATATCACTTTGCCATGCAAAACATTTAGTCAGTTTCAATTGGACGAAATCCACACCTTCCCATTTTGATTGACAGGAAGCTTCACACCTAGAATGCTTCCGTTTGGTGGAACGAATACACCTGATTCACTAACTCAAGTGTGTGATGATCAGTTTACACGTCGGGGTGCTAGCTATGGAATAGATCAAGTACACGGATTGGCTGAGGGTCCTGGGAGGGATGTTTGAGGAACACTGTTTCTGAGTAATTAATGTGATTGAAGTACTCCTGAGTATGACTGGCTGTACGTCTAACTGCAGTTATGTTACAGGCTGTTCTTGGGGGATACGCTTTGGTTTTTGGCTAGTATCTAGCCAACTGAGGAAATTATATGATTTGGCTCTGTATCATTTTCTTGCTTTCTGTCAAGTAGTGCCAACTGACTTTGTAAACAAGACAAATTGACTTTATGGATTGCTCACCTGCTTTGTCTTTGTTAGCCATTGCATTCATGCCGATGTTGTCAAACTTGGAGCCAACATTTTCATCCAACATAAACCCAACCTGTTAAACAAAGCATTTAGTATTAACAAGTTCTGTATGTTGGTTTCAATTAAAATTCAACGTGGAAAGCGAGTGGTGAGAAATACGATTTGGCCTTGGCAATCTCACCTCTTCGGCAGACGCAAACATCCCAGTGTCCCCTTTTCCTTTCCTTTTCTTCCCCGGTTTGGAACCTGTGAAGAACAATTGATACTTCAAATTCCTTACAAGTATTTAGGTTTTAGAAAATATTAGCCTAAAGGCCCCACTACTAACCTATAGAGCCACTGAAGTCCAGATCCTCTGATGCCTTCCTCTTGCTTTTGCACTTAGAAAATGGAGTGATGTCTGGAACCTCCATCTCATCTGGGTATTGAAAGGAAAACAGTACATTTGGTAAGAGTTTAAACAAAAATAATGATTTTGCGGCATTTGATGGTTTATTTATGCAGGAGTCTGCTAACATAACAGTAGGCCATAGCTGAACTGATGTTGACCACTAGACCTCCCTTGACAACAGGATGTTTTGTGCTAGCAAACCTGTATTGTAATATTTAACATTTTGATAATATATTCCAATATTAAACTGCTGATGTATTTCATTGCCACTTTATTGCACCAGGTGATCCTACTGGAAAAAAACTCTAAACCTACCCCCCAAATGACAGAGGAAGTATTAAGAGAAATACATGGAGATTGAGTAATTATGCAGGAACATGCTGATTTTGAGGATTGTCTGATGACTTAAAAATATTATTTGCTAGGTACAGGCACTAAGAGAATATATAGTCACTAAGAAAACTACAGGGGCTGATATGCTAGATCCAGGCTTATTAGTGCTGCCCCAATAATCTCTGGAGCGCAAATGCATATATTTAAACTAACATTAATTAATGTATTAATATTTTGATAGCTTTTATTAAAAAGTAATGATTTGCATTGCATCAAATGTAAACAGAAATTGCTTGCATCAGCTCTCATGTCAAATCACATGCAAATCTCTGGTGTGATATGTCTACATACTAAATATCTGAACAATACAAATGTTGTGTTTTTTTATTTTTATTATTCAGTTCGGGCCAGTAGATTTCAGACCACAGAGGAGTTCTACAGGGTTATATATACTCTGTATATTAATGAAATCTGTAGTGTGCGCTACGGCTCCCTCTCTTGAACAAGCTATTGCCATTTCCTACCAGTAATACATACCTTCATCATCCTCGCCAAAGGAGTCCATGAAGGCCCCGCCCTCCTCCTCCAGTTCGTCTCCAGAGTCTTCCTCACCCATACTGCCCAGGGACACTTCTTCATCATCCAGATCACCATCCAGTTCATCATCCAAGTCGGAGTCAGATTCATCCTCTCCACCTTTGTTACCCTTCTTAGGTTTAGCCTTTACATTGCTGCAACACACACACACACACACACAGTTAGCTAAATAATTCAGTATAGGAAAATATTTTGTGTGTCCCAGTTCCTGTTTGGGTAAATCCTGAATGCAAAGCTTTATCAAACTTGTACCCACCCAGCAAAGTCCAGGTCTGTTTCATCCACACCCAGGTCTGTGAAGTAGCTGTCACCTTCGTATGCATCTGGACAGGAAGAGATAACCACCAGGAAAGAACACTGAATTCTGACATGTCAACAACACATTGCCATGGCAATAGCAGTAGGCTGCATCTACCAGATGTAACCATGGAAAATACTGTGATAGATACATACTTTGTTTTATATCAAAAGGACAATCGCGCAAAATTATTTCTGCACTAGTTGCATGTTTCTTCAGTTTGTCCCCTTCCAAACTGGTTCTCCATGTTTTTAAAATAGGGAAACAATTTGCTATGAGCACATTCACACCCGTTACTGATCAAATTCTTCTCATGGCCCCCTTATAGTGCAACAATCCGTAAACTTTGGAACAGTGAATTGAAATAAAATAACAATACTGAATTGCAATAAATATGGCTAGAATCACATTGTCAGAACTCCAATGCGTATAATTTCAGCACCCGAGTATTATGATACCATTGTATTGTGAGGGTCCTGGCAATCCCCAGCCATATTTGTAAAGGGGATATTGTCTCATCCAAGGTTTTCGGAGTTCTCCCTAGTGGATATGTTCCTATTAGGTTTTTTTACCCCTCTAAAAATTGAAATTCAGCACAAACCCATAGTCTGACATTTCTGCATTTCAGGAAACAGACGTTCTATTGGTGAAGTCGGGCAGAGTCGGGAATCTTACCGAGAAGCTTTTCAAACTCATCATCGTCTACATCCTCTACACTCTCGTTATCTCCATGTCGTTGTGGATGTTGCAGGGCCTTCTCGGCCGCTTGCTTCTTGAAGAACCTAGTGATGGAAACATGCAGGGCAACGCATGGCACTTAATGACTGGAGGACCAGAAACCTCATCATTAACAGGTTAAGGGGTCTTTAATAGGGTGTTTTGTGTTTTTGGACACTGCAATGTATAGACATATATTTCATGATTTCATATGCTTACAGTTTATTGCTGCATATAAATGTACAGTACCAGTCAAAAGTTTGGACACACCTACTCATTCTATATTTTTTACAAAAATAAAAAAACTCTGATACTATTAGCCAGGAGGACAGTCTGTGACCATTGGCTACTCACCGATAGAAGAAGATTTTATCCACAGGAATCTGACTCTCCTCATTGGACAGGAACTCCTTGCTGTTCACTGGAGAAAACGTTGTTTCCTTACTTCCGCACAATTCAGGGACCTACCAATCTTTATCATTGTTAGACTTAAAACACCCAACTCACCTGGTAAATTGTGGATGTTGCCCATGGACTGCTTGTGTTTGGGCTGCATCACCGCAGCGTCTGTGTGCTCTGGGAAGGAAGGCAAAAACGCTTTCAACAAGGAGGAGCAGCAGGCAGTGTGGATATGGATAACTGACCACGGTACTGGACTGATAGTCCAGGCGGACTAGGCTGCTGGCCCTATTAACTGACCATAAGCCCCTGCAGCATGGGGCTCAATTCCACTATCTCTACAAGTAAAAGCAAAAACATTTCTTCAAGATTACAATAAGAATGCAATTTCTAAAATGAAGCATGCGCGTGTGGCTCAGTTCCAAATGAAATCCTGGTCCCTCTACAGTGCACTACAAAGGTCATGGGGGCATGTTATATCCGGCGTTCTGAGAAAAACGTATGACAATCTTAGCGGCATTACGTTTGCCCTTCAGCTGTTTGGGATTCCGGAAGACGAAGCGATCCAAGAACCTGCCGAGAGTGAAGTCCTGGAGAGGATCTCCGGTGTAGCTGATGAACTCTCCCTAAGGACAGGTGCAAAGGACGACTTAACACCCAAAACAAATATCGGAGTGGGGGAACACTCCCAAGGTTTATCCAGGCTTGTCGGTTGCATACGCAAATTGTTGTTGATAATAAGTACAGGGTTTTGCAAGAATAAATCAATAAAATTGAATCTTACCCGTAAGATTGTCTTGGCAAACAGTGACACAGAGGGGTGGAAATGTGCGGCGAGCTGATGGCAAGAAGAACAGAAATGTCAAGTGGGTTTTTCTAAGGTATACTACTTTTACTAAAGCAGGCCCACAACAATGCACATTTATCACAACACTTCTGCATCCCATGAGTCATAAAAGAACCTGGTTAAAAGGTAGTTTGTTATAAAAGGGCCCTTGTCTAGGGCGGTGCATTATAAAGGGCCCTTGTCAAAGGCAGTGCGTTATAAAGGGCCCTTGTCAAAGGCAGTGCGTTATAAAGGGCCCTTGTCAAAGGCAGTGCGTTATAAAGGGCCCTTGTCAAAGGCAGTGCGTTATAAAGGGCCCTTGTCAAAGGCAGTGCGTTATAAAGGGCCCTTGTCAAAGGCAGTGCGTTATAAAGGGCCCTTGTCAAAGGCAGTGCGTTATAAAGGGCCCTTGTCAAAGGCAGTGCGTTATAAAGGGCCCTTGTCAAAGGCAGTGCGTTATAAAGGGCCCTTGTCAAAGGCAGTGCGTTATAAAGGGCCCTTGTCAAAGGCAGTGCGTTATAAAGGGCCCTTGTCAAAGGCAGTGCGCTATAAAGGGCCCTTGTCAAAGGCAGTGCGCTATAAAGGGCCCTTGTCAAAGGCAGTGCGCTATAAAGGGCCCTTGTCAAAGGCAGTGCGTTATAAAGGGCCCTTGTCAAAGGCAGTGCGTTATAAAGGGCCCTTGTCAAAGGCAGTGCGTTATAAAGGGCCCTTGTCAAAGGCAGTGCGTTATAAAGGGCCCTTGTCAAAGGCAGTGCGTTATAAAGGGCCCTTGTCAAAGGCAGTGCGTTATAAAGGGCCCTTGTCAAAGGCAGTGCGTTATAAAGGGCCCTTGTCAAAGGCAGTGCGTTATAAAGGGCCCTTGTCAAAGGCAGTGCGTTATAAAGGGCCCTTGTCAAAGGCAGTGCGTTATAAAGGGCCCTTGTCAAAGGCAGTGCGTTATAAAGGGCCCTTGTCAAAGGCAGTGCGTTATAAAGGGCCCTTGTCAAAGGTAGTGCGTTATAAAGGGCCCCTGTCAAGGGTAGTGTGTTATAAAGGGAAACGTGTGCCATTTGGTGGTTGTAGCCATTAATAGACAAAACTCACCCTGTGCAGCTCCCATAAGGTGGTGTGATCAGCCCCACAGAACAGTGGGTTCCTGTGCAGGGGATCGTATTTACCCTCCACACTCTTCCCACCTGAACAGAAGAACAAGTATGGATCACCGGAGAGTTTGGGGGACACCTGAACCAAAAGGTGACTTTCATTACAACAGCTAATGCCTTCAACTACCTCCATGGAGGTTCTGCCCCCTCCAAGAAATGAAGTCCTAAAGATAAAACGCACCTTCTAAGTTTTGGTGATGTACCCAGGACGAGGCCATGGGTTTCAGCTCTTCTGGCCTCTTCTCACTTGGTTCTTCCTCTTCCTTATCAGCATCCACAAACCTCTCCTCCTCATCATCATCATCCTCCTCCTCCTTTAAATCTTTGAACTTCTCCTCTTCACAATCCTGCAATCGTAATATGTGAATTTAAGAGGAAATGATAGCAAATCAGTAGTAGTTCAGTTATGCGACTGTAAGATATACAAATAACTTGGCGTCTTTTAAAAGGCATTATTTTAATAACTACATATTATAAATAGCGTCATCGCGTCACAGAGCTCTGCCTCACCCCATCCTCCTGCAGCAGTAGCTTGAGGCCTGGTCTGGACTTCATGACCTCTGACACCAGAAACAGAGCCCCGCAGGCAAAGGTTGAGTTCTGCTCACAGCTGACCTGCAGCAGCCTCTTGACAAATGCTTTAACCCGGCGCAGGACGATGTCAGCCTTCAGGGACTTATAAATCAGGTTGAGGAACATACTCTGCCTGGAGCACTGAGACAGGCCCGGGTCTATGAGCTTCCTGTTAACCAAAAACAACGCAGATGTATCAAACATTACTGCCATCAGTTACGGGCGCGTGTACGGTAACGCTGACAAAGAAATTACCAAGCAAAATCTGAGTAATATCACAGAGACTTTGCAGCTATTAAGATACACGGGTCCACAATTTTGTCTATCAACTTTCATAGCAAGGCGACTAAGAGCAGCTCACCTGTAGAGAGACACATAGAAGCGGTCGGAGACAATCTGCTGGGAATCCATCACCTGGAACAACAGCATGAGAGCCTGCACAGCCGTGTTGAACTTGGCCAGATGCACCACTTTAAACAGCGTGTCCAGCTGCTCTTTCACCTTCTCATCTCCTGTCTCGGCATACGGATAGGCCCTGTTCACGCCAGACAGCAGGGCGCCGAGCATCTTGGACTCCACGTCCTTCTTCTTGATGCACGCCCGGAAGAAGGAGAAGTAAATGGAGATCAGTTTGCCTGCGAGCTCGGCCTCATCGTGGCTCAGCAACACCTGGTTGAGGAAGCACACGGCATAGTACTGCGCCTTCAGGCTGACGTTGGGCCGGAACATGAGCCGCTCCACCTCGCTGCACACCACCATCTTCATGTTGGGGTGCTTGTGCAGAACGGTCTCCAGCAGGTAGGAGGCCTTGGCTGCAGTCTTGTACTCCGGGTCTCCTAGCTTGTTGGCCACCTGGATGAGCACGGCTCTCTCCTGCTCAGGTTTCTCCATCAGCAGCTCGTGGGCTGTGGCCAGGGCCTTGGCCTTGGTGGCCGCCACGGTGTCGTGGGCGAGGACGTCCAGGGCCACCACGAAGTCGGCCACGTGGTGCTTCAGGAGGTGCTCAAAGTGCCACAGGATGAGGCGGCGGTCGCGTGCGTCCTTGTTCCCGCTTGCCATCGTCTCCAGTTTGTCAAAGGGATGCTGGGCAAACGTCCTGAGCTTGCGGTCGTCAGGGAGGAGGTCGGACATGAAGAGCTCCCGGAGAGTGTCCAGAGCCATCAGGCCCTGTCTGCGGCTGCCCCTCTTCTTCACCATGGTGACCAGGTTCTCGATGTGCTCAATGCTGTGCACTGGGGAATCCTGTATCAGGACAGTCATGGCTGCCATCCTGTCTATGAGCGTTCCGGCAGAGACAACGTTCTTCATCCAGGCTGAATTGGCCCCCTTCTGCATGTTCTTCTTGGTCTTGTAAAGCCCCGTTTCAGCCTCAAACAGTCTTATAGCCAGGGCCTTGTACTGGGAAACCAGAGATTCATCTTGCGGGTCAGATGTAGTTTCTGTTGTGTACTCCAGATCAAACCACTTACCACCTGGTTTGATGAGCAGCAGCTGCCTTTGCTGAAACTCAAATGTGTTTGCATTTATCTTAACTTTCTTTCCAGTCTCTTTATTCCCCTTGTTCTTTGTCTCCACTGGAGTTTTGTCAGGCAACTCCTTGCCTTTCGCCTCAATGGGTTTCTGTTCAACCAACTTAGTTTTCTTGGCATCAGCATTTTTGCTCCCCTTTTGGCTGGTCTCTGCCTTCTCTTCCTCTGTAGGCTCGTCTGGTACAATCTGTTGGTCTTTGTATGAGCGGATGCCCAACTTAGTGATGAACGTTTCCAACTCTTCAGGTTCCAGGTCATCAATGGCTCCTTTTTTACCACCATCGACAAGATCGTTCTCGTCGGTGATGTTGACAAGTAAGGTATAGTCAGCCTACATCAGGATCATGAGAAAGGCATGAGATAACGGATCACGTTGCAGTCATGAATTACATGTGAACATTACCAAATCCATTACGTTCGCAACTGTACTGACAATTCAATAACGTCGTCCAAATAAATACTACTGTACGACACTAGTTAGGCTTACGCTAGCTAACATCATCATCATCAATAACTGCCTGCCACACTTCTTCAAAGCCGAGCAATGTTTTATACAACCAAATGTGCAATAGATCAATCGTTCAAAAAAGTTAAAAATAATATTAAACAACAATCTAGAAAACGTCAGGAGCAAAAAGCCACGTGTTTACATAAAAGTTGTAGTTGTAGCAGTAGGCTAACGTCGAGGCAGCCAGCCTCAGTTACTTACTCTGGTTCCACCCAAACGTAAAACCTCGTCCAAATTGAATTCACCGTCCGATTGAGAATCATCTTCATTAATATCTTCATTAATTTCTTCTCTTTCGTCTCCATCGTTATCGTTTTCAAATACGTTCTTTACATTATCAACATTTGTTTTGACTACTTTCTTACGGTTCTTTCGTATGGGTGCCATGCTGAACGCAGCATGTAGAAATATCACAGGACCTGCAAGGAAGGTGTAGCTAAAGTGTATAACGCCATTAATAACGGTTGAAATAAAATATTTTATTAACTTTATATTCTTTTTAATTTCACAAAAATATCTGCTATTTTATCTCTAAACTGGCATTATTATAATAATAACAAATACCAGATTTTTATTCCAGATTCTATTTGTAGTTATCAATCAGGACTAGTTCAAAGTTCAAAGAGAATATGAACCAATCAAAAGCTTTATCACTAGCTTTGCGTCCATGGAATTGTCCAATCAGATGTATTGTTACCGTAAGAAAGCGGATCTACTTGGACATGCAAAAAAAAAAATGATTTAGCTTGTTCATCTCACTAGTTATTTGGGGAAAAATATGGACTAGAGTTTGTTCTCCTATTGAATTAGTGCAACGAGTTAGCTGATCCCCGATTGTACTTTTAGTTACCGCGTGCTACATGTTCAGCCATAGAGCTAGCTGACTAGACTACAGTACCTGCTGTAAAAGTCAGAACTTGTTAGGAATTTCTAAACTAAAACATTTCTTTTACATTGAAACATTGTTTACCTGTATTGTATCTAAATTGCGGGCTCAATGAGAACAATAAGAGCCCTGCAGAGTTTTAACAGAGTCCTTGTTTGCACTTGTCCACAACCACCATCTGGTAAGATATATTTTTCTATTTAATGTGGTTTATATCAGATAGGTAAGGTAATTATATCAATATGATCCAATGTTTACTTATTTTCCATAGTTAGGTCATGGAGCGTGGCACAGGACAAACGTTTTTCCAGCAGTTCAGCAGAGAGACCAATTCCAGGGAACTCAGTGCTCAGACACCTAACCTCCAAGATCAAATCTACTGGTCCTATCTCAGTGGCTGAGTACATGAGGGAGGTTCTAACTAACCCAGTCACGGTAACTACTACATTAACACAAACACACACACACACACTGGTTGCGTAAGTATTCAACCCATGTGTCAGGGCAGTTCCCCATTGAAACATATGAAGAAATTGCCCTAACGTTTAATTGACCATTGGTCTGTGAACCTTTAAAGTTGCTGTCACGTTTTCTGGTTAAAAAACACTGTTGAAGGATCAATGGTTGAGCAGTGTCTTGAAGGAAAATGAAAACCGAATAGCATTATACATAAGTTAGAGATAAAATAATAGAAACGCATAGATTAGGAGAAGACTACAAAAATAATATCCATGCTCTTGGGTAAACCAGTGAGCAGAGATGGATCAGGAAGTGGAAGCGGCATCACACCAGTCAGGAACTGCAAAGTAAAGGCTGACCGTGAAAATTGGTTAAACAAGAAGTAGATGTGTAAGAGAAGCCCCAGAGAAGCCAACAATCACTTTCAAGGAGCAACAGAGTTCTGTGGCTGGGAGTGGAGTAAAGGTGAACCAGTCAACCGTATTTAGAGCTCTGCATTACACAGTTCTGTATGGGACAGTGGCAAGAAAGAAGCTGTTACTCAAAAATGTACCGTCTGAAGTTTGGCAGAAAGCATGAGAGTGAATGCAGGTCAGATGAGACCAAGATAGAGCTTTTTGGTCTAAACTCAAAGTGCTATGTGTGGCGCAAAGCTAATACTTCTGTCTATGTTGTGGGGATGCTTCTAATCGGCAGGGTCTGAGCATTTTGTTAAAATGGATCAACGGATGCCGCCAAAATACCCTGCCGGGAAATTCTCCTAAAGAACCTGCTCCAATATCACCTTACAATTAATTTGTGTATCTGAGGCTGTCCAATCAAGCTTCCGGTCTGACAAGCTTCAGTCTATTTGCTTGACATACAAGTACTCTGTATAAGGGTGTATCAGAGATTAAGTGGTCTGTTAAAATTGATTTCCCAGGGCTACTATGTGCAGAATGATATGCTTGGGCCGGACGGAGATTTCATCACATCCCCGGAAATAAGCCAGATCTTTGGGGAGGTAAGCATTCATCCAGAATAATGAACCTGTGTGTGTTATAAAAAAGTTGACGTGTGCATGTAGATCAACAGTCTCTTGACGGTCTAGTCTCTAGATGCCGGTTCCATCCTAAAAGGCCTGAGCGAGGACCGTGGTCTGAGCTCATTCTTCCTCTGTCTTTAGTTGCTGGGGATCTGGTGTTTGAGTGAATGGATGGGAGCAGGGAAGCCCAGTCACTTGCAGTTGGTGGAGTTTGGACCAGGAAGAGGCTCCTTGATCAGTGATGTCCTTAGGGTGTGTTCTCTGTCTGCTGCTGCCCGCTACCGCCCACATGTTCAAATACCGTGTGTTCTCTGTCTGCTGCTGCCCGCTACCGCCCACATGTTCAAATACCGGGTGTTCGTGATGGCCATTCGAGGCTTCATTACCGTTGTTCTAGCAGCAGGATATTATACTAGCCGCAGTAACTCAGATTTTCCTTTTTCAAAATTAAAGCCATCATTGAAATATTTGAGGGAATATAATTAACAATCTAGTCTGTACATTTTATGTTTTGATGTCCGTTTCAATGTTGTTCTTGTCTGTTCTTTTTCACAGACTAGATTGTTAACTATAATATAATGCCTTATACATTTCAGTGACGGCTTTTATTGTGATAAAGAAAATCTGAGCGCTGCCAGCATTGTATAGTGCTGCTAAAATAATGCTAATGAAGCCTCGTATGGCCACCACTACCGTTATGTTATTCAAGTCAGTTCACTCTATGACCAGGCGAGGGAGCCATTCCCACATTTAAAACGCCTTTATTTTGGACCATCACAGCTGGTCTTGACCATCATCGTGGATGGTTTTATTGGGACATTTAAAGTCCGGTCCGATGGCCGTAGAGTCCAGTGTGTGACCCACCCGTACTCTTGCCCTGTGTGCCCAGGTCTTCAGCCAGCTGAGCGGGGCCCTGGGTGGGGCTACAGTCTCCGTGCACCTGGTGGAGGTGAGTCCTAAACTCAGCCAGATCCAGGCCCAGTGTTTGTCAGGGGACCAGAGCCGGGTATCAGCCAGTGAAGATGAGCCTGTGTACCGCCAGGGGACCACTGCCGCTGGACTGCCCATCTCTTGGTACCGGAACCTGGATGATGTCCCCAGAGGTAATAAACAATCGTTTTAAATAGACTAAGTCCCAAAACGTGGAGGTTGTGAAAACTTGGCCGGAGTTCAACTGTAAAGTTTACTATAATCTCAAGGTGAAGCTGTTAAAGTAAGACCTATTCTTTTCTTTCAAACAGGCTTCAGTGTCTACCTTGCTCATGAGTTCTTCGATGCCTTGCCGATCCACAAATTCCAGGTAAATTAGCTTCACAGCTATTTCAATAGAGATCTGGATAGCGGATCAGAAATAATTGAGAAACACGAATTGTAATTGTGACGCCCTCTGGTTTGTTCTGCGTTAATTGTGTCCCGGGCACAGAGGACGGAGAAGGGGTGGAGGGAGGTCATGGTGGACGTTGACCCAGAGGAACCAGATAAGCTGAGGTTTGTCATTGTTCCAGCTCCCACTCTGGCCTCTACTCAACTAATACAGGTGAGTGCTGCCTTGAGACCTTTAAGTCTTCAATAACAATTTGGATCGCATTTGGTCTGCATGTGCAGCGTGTGTCAGGTTTGTGAAAGGTTTGCATGAAACGGCCGATTTCATTTTCAAGCTAAACATTTTCGGTCCGTTCGTAAGCTTTGTACACCACACGCTCGAATTCGCAGTAAAAGAAAAGTAATGTATTTATTAAATGTCTGAACGTCTGCGCGGCATCTGGCTTTTATTACCCATGTTTATGCAACATATACAGTACCAACCTATTTGATCTCGCTCCTCTGGAAGAGAGCAGGGGCTTTCAACAGCCTGCCAAAGGCTTACATCATCAGTGAGTTTGGATGAAGCCCCCGTACAGGTTTTAAATCCTGGCTAATGGCTGTGCCTGAATGGGCGTCTCTGGTTCCACATGAAGATGCACATCCTATTGCACGTATAAATCTGCTAATGTACACATACTTTAGGGTAGAAGAGTTGTTTGTTGATGGGTTTTCAGGCCCCCGGGGATGCAGTGAACACTGAATAAATCACACAGAAAAGGGACTTATGGCTGTGCTTACTACTTAAAACTCTGCATAATGTTATCTTCTGCTCTGTCATTTTTCTGCTGTAATGGGCTTTACTATTAGAAGTCGACAGGTCTGGGTTTTAATACTCCACTTTAGTCTCTCTTTCGGCTTGTAGATGTTCCAGAATGTGTTTCCTGACAGTTTACTTCAAAGGTCTGTCCCATTTTGCACTCCATTTCCATTACGGCACATAACAACCATGCTGTATAGGGATCCAGTTTGGGCCACGTCCCAACCCCCCCAAAATTGCCCCCTCCTCCTTGTTTTGTGATGCCTGGGGGCTTGGAGCTTTAGGTGGAGATGAATTGGAAGTGAAGTCATGTGTGATTGATGATGTGTGTGTGTGTGTGTGTGTGTGTGTGTTCCTGCTCTTGCTGCGTTGGCCAGCACTTCACACAGACAGGAGGTAAGCAGAGCTGCTCTTGTTTTTCACCCTGAAACGCCCTGATCTTTGACCTAGTCAGATGAAAAGAGACAGCACGTGGAGGTCTGCCCAGAGGGCGGGGTCATTGTCCAGCGCCTGGCCAATCGAATTGCGGGGGATGGGGGTGCGGCGCTGATCGCCGACTATGGGCACGACGGGACCAAGACCGACACATTCAGAGTGAGTGCGATCCTGAAAGCCTGCTCATCAGACACTTCTGAAAGGGTGTGCGCGGGTGTGTGTGTGCGCGCATGTGTGTGCTCGCGTGTCTCAAACAGAGACAGTGGATGGCTTTGGGTTTTTCAAAGGGTCAGTTTGTTTTTGTCCAATTCTGTATTTATGGTGTCCAGTGTGTGCGTGTTTTTAGGTAAAACCAGACAAAATTGGACTCATGGGGACCTTTTGCCGGTCCTCATGAGGCAAAAGTCAATTTCCGGCTCAGGGTTTAGGTTTAGGGTCAAACTTACAATTCATTTTAGGGGTTTCTTTAAGGTCCAGGCGTTGTTGGTTAAGCTTAGGGTTAAGGTTAGGCATTACATCTAGGTAAAGCTTAGGCATAAATGTTACTTTATTGAGGTTAGGGTTAGATTAGGGTTGGATTAAGATTAAGGTAAGGGATAGGGTTAGGTTAAGGGTTAAGATTAGGGAAAGGGAACATGCAATTTCTATTTTCTGGTCCCCATGAGGATAGCCATACAAACTTGTGCGTGCCTGCGTGTGTGTGTGTGTGTGTGTGTGTGTGTGTGTGTGTGTGTGTGCGTGCCTGCGTGCGTGTGTGTGTGTGTGTGTGTGTGTGTGTGTGCGTGCGTGCGTCTAAAGTAATCAGCTGAGCCTGCCTCAGCTACATGGAAACAGATGCAGGAAGCTTGCATGACTTTCTTGCCCATTGCTGCTGGCACACGGAATCCAGGGTCAACTGCCCTCCGGGCCTGTTCCTGGGGCTCCACCCTAACCCTCCGGGCCTGTTCCTGGTGCTCCACCCTAACCCAGCCTCATCTGGCCCCTATTAAGAGGGGTGGGCTTTCCCTGCTGGACTCACTGATGTGTGTGATGAAAGGCGGCGGGAAACCACGCGGTCCCGTCTGCCAACGGGATGGACACGATTCATTGCGAACTTGCACTTAAGTCGCTTAGATGACTGTCGGTCGGGCTCTCATGAAAGGAAACACCTGAATAGGTTTCAAACTGAACTACTTCAGAACAATGCAACATTTAATGGACTGCACTAGCGGTCGTCGTGTTTACCGTTAACAGTGGAACACCACCTGTTCCCCACCACCAGGGTTTTAAAGGTCACAAGCTCCATGATGTCCTGGCCTCCCCCGGCTCGGCAGACCTGACTGCGGACGTGGACTTCAGTTACCTGAGGAAGATGGCTGGAGCTATGGTGGCCTGCATGGGCCCTGTTTCTCAGAGAAGCTTCCTGAAGAATATGGGCATTGATACACGCTTACAGGTGATGGAACCCTATGAGCTCGGCATGGTAACACCGATTTATCAGTCATGAAAAAATAATTGAACCCTTTCCAGATTTTCTCTTTTTTTTTTTTTTTGTATGTTATCAGATCTTCAACCAAAACCTAATGTTGGTTAAGAGGAACTTTATTTAGCAAATAAAACATTTGTATACCTTATTAGCAGGGTTTCGCAAAAGACACATTTTCCAGTTTAAATACGTGATTGCCCCTTTATGATCAACAACTGCCTATGCCACACTGGGCAGCGGTGCCTAGAGTTAAAAGTTCCTGTAGTTCTTTATCAGTTACTTACATTGATGTGTAGGAATTTTGGCCCACTTTTCCTAGCATATCTGCTTGAACTGAGCAAGATTTGGTGGGATTGCAAATCCTTCAATAGCAACGCATTTTTGTTTAGGTCTGGACTGTCCAGGCCATTCCAACATTTCAAGTGTTTCTTTAAAGGCATTCCTTTTATTAGACAAAAACATACATTGAGTCATTCATAAATGCAGATGAAAATGCAAAAAGTGACTGAAATAATGTTTATCAGTTTGTGTCAGTATCCAACCAATAACGCCCTTCGACGCAGTGACATAAGAGCACACTCATGGTTTCCAACTGACCAATCGGAGCTTAACAAAAATTATTGAACAAATGATATTCAGCCAACACTGGTCTAATAGCGTTTTTTTTCACCTCAGGTTCTGCTGAGGAACTGTGCAGATCCGTCCACGAGGGCCCAGCTAATCCACGGCTACGACATGCTGACCAACCCTGCGAAGATGGGTGAGAGGTTCCAGTTCTTCACCATGCTCAACCACATCCGTCTAACCGGGCCCGAACCCAAGCAGCCTGAGCTGGGCGCGAAGATGGCCCCAGTGCCCAGGAAAGCTCCAGCGCCTCTGCCTGTGGCTGGCTTCAGTGAGCTTGGCCTGTCCTGACACGAGACTCACCCTGGGTTACCTAGCAACAGCACCGCAAGGGCTGATTGTCTGCTCCTTACATGTGGGTGTCGCATTGTACCTTGATTAAAAACAAGGCCTTCTGAATCGGCGAGATTTTGTCTTACCGTAGTGTTTAAAACGTACGTGCTTTTAACTTATTATCCTTGGATTTATGTATGCAAGCAATTTGCAGTGTGAAGTTAGGCCCTCTGACTGAAAACACAGTGGAAGGTTCCACACTGTTCTCATCTGATGAACAGTATACTCAAGTTATTTTCTTTAGGGACAGAATGAAAACCAGCTAAACGCTTGCTCAGCATCTGTCAGATATATCTGGCACCAAAGTACATGCTTTCAGTTTGACTATGAGAAAAAGTGAGACAAGAAAGTGGCATTTTTTACTGAACGGCAGAAACATTCGAGCACGAGTCTACAGATGGAACACTCACCGTGTTAGATTGGCCACCTCAGAGTCCCAACCTCAATGTAATTAAAGCTATTTGGGATCAGTCGGTCATGCAATACAGCAAAAAGTGTTTTTCTTACAAAAAGTGGTTTGCTACAAAATTGTATTGCTTTCGGTTATGTATTATGCTGGAGGCCATGCAAAAGATTCACCTGGTCTAAAAGCACAATATATTTTTGTTTATTTTCGTTCTAATGGTGTTTGTTTTCCAACAAATAAACACCTGTTTAAATTAATGGCTTTAAACATCGTACTGTACACTGTGTGGTAGAAAATGTAAATGTGCGCTGTCAGAAGTATGTCAACCAAGGTCACCAGTGTTTGAAGCTATAGGAAACCATTAATGGGCCACGTGGTGCCTAGCTGCCAACACATCTTGAAGCAATTTGGTGAGCTGGGAGTTAGTGTAACCCATACGTCACAAATGCGGTCCTGTTCGCTTTTTAGTACGCTAACTTTGACTAGAACCCTATTGGCACAGGTCTGAAGTAGTGCTATACAACGTGGATTAGGGTACTACATGGGAGGAACGCTGCCACTCACAGCATGCTTGTGTTTTCCTCCGACAGGCTCTCGGTTGCTGCCCCAGTAGCGATTAAAATATACTATTACACAGGACGCTTACTGTAGCCGAAATGAACAACCAGGCCTACTGAGGGATGATAGCACTGAAGCTTTCATGTTAAGACCTGACGCTGAAATTGATTACGATTTGTTTTTCTCTGTTTAAGTAGGACCGCCGTTTATCTATTCTTGAAATTACATGATGACCTGTTTTTGCTTTATTAAGACAAATTGTATATCCGAACCATACAATGTTGGTATAGAACGGCAACATTTCTAATTTAGAGGGTTGTATTTTCTTGGAGGCTTCTGTAGGCCTAGACATGTGGTGCGCTGTTACTACACAGCAGTAGCCACAAACGTCTCTTGATGTTCGTTTAACATTTGAACGATGCAATTGAACAGCCTCCAATGGCACTCTGACATTTGTAATTAACAGCACAGATTAGAGCTGTAGCCCAGTCCTTCTGACTCCACGTCCTGTATAACAAACAGAGCCATCCTAATAAAGAGGACTAGGACCTGATCAAAAGTAGTTGACAACATGCAGGGAATTAGGGTGACGTAGTTCACTCACACGCGACCGATTAAAGTGAGCCTTGCACTGTTACTCTTCAACTAAAATAGGATTTATATTGTGTTTTATTAGTTATTGTAAAGGTTCACAGTAGTTTTGTGATATCTGTTTCATAAAGCAACTTTTGGTTTGAAACGCGCAATATACAAACCAATAAAAAAAAAAGATAAAAATTAGTTCAGACTCAGCGGCACCGACCGAGGCATTCTTTTATTATTAGATATGTGAATATTGAAATATAGACAACACTGACATGTGCCAATCCAGTGGCAACACAAAATTAAGACAAAATCTCAGGTTTAAGTCATCACTCTACTACATGTGCTTTTTGCTAAACTTAAAATTATACAACGTAGACTGTATGGCAAACATCATACTGTACCACAACGTTCACAGTAAGAGGCTAAATAGGGTGTAGTCAGAAGAAAACGTATTGGTTTGTTTTCACAAAGCAATAATCAGCATGTTTGTCCCTGCACTGCACACAATTGCAGTCATCTCATACAAAAATAATAATAAAAGCAATTCTAATCGTTAATTGTGTAACTCTAAAGTGTGTGTGGGGGGGGGGGGGGGGTTCCATGTTCCACTGTCAGGCAGCCCTTAAAAAGCACAACTTCATTAAATCCCGTCATCCAAAATCAATCCACCTACCCAACCACAATACCTGAATTACATTCTTCGGATTCCCACACATTTCAGACATAGAAAGATATGTTTTTACTAAATATCTTGGTATGTTACGGCAAGTATGCACTCTGGCCTGATCTAGGTTGCCATTATGGAATTGACAGCTCAGGTCGCTTGATATTGGACGTGCTTTCAAACGAAACGTCTGAAAAAGGTAAGTTAATCATGTTCTGGGGCAAGTGACATTTAGTTATGCTTCTTAGCTATCTAGGTAGTGTTCATTCAAATAGAGTACCATGCACACGTTTGGAGAGCACAGGAAGAACCTACAAAAACAGGGCTGGGCTACTTGCGTAGATATTTCTGAGTAAGGTTTTGGCGCGTGAGGCAAAAGGGAGTGTGTGAATACCTGAAACCGAATTTGTTGTAGTGTTTTCCATTTACTTGCTCGATGTAATGCTGATCAATGTGATTTAATTCCCACCAAATCACAGAAAAGCCTTTGAATTTGAGAAAATATGCATATTGTTTTTCAGTATCCTATTTTGTGGCACAGTAAATATTGAAGTGAAGTTAAAAGCAATCTGTTGCTCATGCGCAGAAATAAGCCCCATCCGCTCTTCTGTCACCTTTTCAGCCCTCGAAAGTTTGCACGTCCGTGGTTTTCTGCATTGAGCTTAACTGTCTGAACTTGGTTGCATTGGTGTCAGCCTTGGTGTAATATGCTCTATTTTGTTGAAATCTACCTTAAGTTCTTTGAAATCTATTTGTCTATGTCTTCGGGTCGGAGAAACACAAATCTTTTTTTAATCACTGTGCTGCGGCATGGAGTGCCATGTTGGATGTATCGTTCGTGCATCTGCCAGGCTTGCGTGGCCTTGCAGTGTTCACAAAAGTGCGGCAGTAGCTGGCCTCGAGTGAGGACCAGTCACCCATACAAACGCCACCGCCAAGGACATGACAGGGTATTGGTCAGATCTGAATAAGGCAGAGCTTTGAAAATGTCACATCAGTTTTTAAACAACAATAATACATTTGCTACCTGAGAAACATTTCTCAGCTATCCTTACCTCATTCAAAAAAATATAACTTCTGTAAGCAATGGCTGACAGCAGAGAATTACGAATTCTCAGAGAGTTTATCATTGATCCCCTGCGTTATTCATCATTTAGTTGATATCCAGAGTCTTTGTGGTTCTATAAAAAAAATTGGGTAGAATCAAAAATATAATTACTTCTTTTACCTATATTTCTATGTATAGAATTCTCAGGCTTGGGTTTGGCTGGTATCAGCTTTGCTTCTTTTTTTCTCAGGAATTTAATGAGGGACATTAAGACTGTATAGCAGCTGCTGATTGATTGGTACAAGGCATCCAATAAGGACCTGGAAATTACAGGATGTAGCCAATAGTGCAAAAACATAAGCCACCAAATAAGCATAAAAAATACTGAATATTCAAAACATATGCCTTTTTTGTACTGACTGTTCCAGTTCAATGGCTTAACTTGAAACCTTTGGAAATAAATGTTTTCCAAAATTGGCACTCTGACAGTAAATTCATAATTCAATGTAGATGCATGATAAACAAAGGACATTAGAAAAATATGGTTTAGAAGCGGAAAAACTTGAACATCTCCTTGGATTTGGTCCACATTTGCAAGGTGAGTCCACTACTAACTAATCAACAACAGTTTTTGTCTTTTAGGCTTGCGAGACATACAGCGTATTATGGCTTTTAGAAGGCAGTCAGTGCAGAGAGAAAGCCACGTACGTAAAGTCTCTGGAATGTGATGAGAAAACAAAACAACTTGAAGACACTCCATCTCGATCGTCGCGCCCCCTCCCTCACAACACCAGAAATAGGTTCCATTGCCCGGGTGTTCGACCACCACACAGTATGGTGTGCAGCGCCTCCTGTCTGATCCACGCAGCAGTGCATGACGACTCATTCATGCACATGGATGTGGGCTATTACATGCGTCTCTTAAAGCTTACAGTCTCAGCCAACTGTGGCCGGTTCCAGGGGCCCAAGTGACGGTCGTGGGACTTCCGTGTCCCAGGATGCCCACGCAAACTCCTCCCGAAACGTGTGCCGGCTGCGGGCAGACCGCCGGGCCACTAGGGGTCCTCGTCCATGTCATCCAGGTTCGGGGCCATTATGAAGTGCTTGGGATAATGCAGGCCCCTCTCGTCGGCGTGCTCTTCCCAGCGGGCGTCGTCGCTCTCGTGGGTAATGTAGCGCTCCCCCCGGCGCGTCTCGAACTCCCGGAGGTCCAGCCATGTCTGATAGTCCTGGGAAGGAGCGTTAACTGTCATCACTGAACAGCGAGTGAGAGCAAGCTAAGAAGTAGCTCTTCTTAGAACACTAGATGGAGTGAGTTCTGTTTTCGTAATATAGTAAACTATTAACCCCACAGGGAGGTCTTGTAACTCTACAATTCTTGGTACTTGAAAATAAACTGAACTGGCAATTTTTTCTTTTTTAAATGGCGTATGTGGCATCGCCATTAGTCAGAAACATTTACTCTAGTGTCAAAGTGAACAAATGTAACTGAACTTTTGTTATAAAGTCAGTCTTGAGAGATTTTATTAAGGTGATGACCACTGTAACAGAATGTATACTAGATCTTGGTCAACATTCAGGTGTGTTACCTGCAGCCAGGGGTGACTAAGAGACTTATCCACACTGTAGCGTTTCCTCATCTTCACCTGAAGGAGATTGTTAATCAGGTCTGTAGCTGTGGATGGACAAAATGGATGTCAGGACAAAACAAGGCATATGTATATTTCCATCGATATGTTCTTCTACTGTGGTCACTAACTAGTATCAAATGCACAGCCACATCAATGTTTAGTCATTTAGGACTACAAAAACAATACAGACTAAAATACTTTAATACTGCTTTATCATCTAAGCATGTAGCTTAGTTGATAAAGCATACAACGTGATGGTTCTGGGTTCGATCCCAATGAGGGGCCAGTAAGAAAAAGTATGGAAATGTATACACACTAAACAATTACCAAGTCCCTCTGGACAACCTGCTAAATGAACCAGTAATACAGAAATAAGTTTAGCACATGTAGCTGAAGTGTGCTACATAGTGGTGGATGAGGTGAGCTTTCTATAATACTACATAAAACATAGTTACTCAAATTTACAAAAACAGTAAGTCTGATTAGAATTGCTGAAAAAGACCACGCTTTGAGAGGTGATGACCACGCTTTGAGAGGTGATGACCACGCTTTGAGAGGTGATGACCACCCGTTAAACAAAGAGACTCTAGGGAACTAACACATATGTTTGTCTACTAGCGGACCCAGTGGGAACAAAATCTTTTTTTTAACAAAAAAAACAATTTTAGGTTAGAATCTGTATAAAGCCGAGATTAACCACTGACCGCACACTGTAGCTAACTGCGTCAACAGGGACCTTTATGTGTACCAATTACAACCAATTACATGGTAGTTATAGGCTCTCTTTCACTGTAAATAGATGCTGTGCCTCGCTATTAAGTTTCAGCCATTACAGATCAATTATCTTTAATGTTAAGTGTTGGAGGGAATATAGGTGTTATTCCCAGGAAAATAGACCACTTGAAATGGCTCCCTATTCCCCAGATAGTCCATGTCCTTTCAGCAAAGTAGTGCACTTCATTGAAAGTCATTTTACCAACAACCTAATCCAGAGACACACAGTACCAGGGGTGTGAAAAGTACAAAGTAGAAGTACCCGGCTGTGTTCCCCAGTTTTGGGAAGTTCCTAAAGAAGGGTTAAACGACCATGCAAACAGAGTTCATAACTCACCAGTGTCCTTAATTGATCATTTACACTCTTCCTTTTTAATTTAATTGATCACTAGTCAGTTTTGAACTCCCTTCACCTGGTTATTTAGATCTCAATTAGATCCTTCCCAAAAGCGGTGAACACCGCCGAACCCAGTCGAGTACTTTCGCGTTGTGCTTTTTACACCTCGGCGCGGCGCACTCATCCTCGGACGGCTCTTACCCTCTCCAGAGATCTCCTTCCATGGGTTGGAAGGGTACATGAAGGCGGCGTTCTGGATCTGGTCGTTGATGTCCTCGTCCTCGTTGAAGGGGAAGGTGCCGCTGAGGCTGACGTACACGATCACGCCGACCGACCACATGTCCAGGGAGCGGTTGTAGCCTTTACTGCGAAGGACCTCGGGGGCCAGGTAGGCCGGGGTGCCCACCACGGAACGCCTGAACGACTTCTCGCCGATGATGCGGGCGAAGCCGAAGTCGCAAAGCTTCACCTGCCGGGAACACAAACGGTTGCCGATCATCGCCGAGCCGTTGTTTTTCCCAAGGATATGTCCAATTGTTTACGATGAGTATAATCAGACGCCGACAACGAATAAAGCGTTTGGTACCACAGCTTTCGGCCAAGCGGCTGACAGTGTTATAATTTACATTATAAACCGTCTGAGTAAAGCCCTGAAAACACACAGCTCTGGAAAAAATTAAGAGACCACGGCAGCTTTTTCTTTCCTTTCCAAGAAAGTCGAAAAGGAAGGTTTTGAGTCAGGAACAGAAGGGTAAAATTTAAGAGACCACTGCTAATTGAACGCGTCTGTTCCTCACTCAAAACATTCCTTTTCAACTGTTTTGGAAAGGAAAGAAAAAGGTGCAGTGGTCTATACATTTTTTCCAGAGCTGTATGTATGAGACTGAATACCATGGGTAATCTAGCTGTGCTGTTAAGTGATCACGCCAATGAGGCACCAGGAATTTGTCATGCATGGCTAGTATATCACGGCCAATAGCAGAATATACCAGTCAACTGCGGTATGTTAGCCACATGCAACATCCTGTCACACCATATTGCCTAAATAAAACCCCACTTAAATAGTACAGAAAACCATATGAGTCAGGACTTCAGCTGGCTAACTCAGCGGTGATGTCCGGCATCCTTATTGTGGTGGACATCAACCTACCTGTGGGAAAGGCTCTGCAGAGGCCAACAGCACATTCTCAGGCTTCAGGTCACAATGGACTATGTTCTTAAAATGGAGGTGCCTGAGAGCCACCAGAATCTGTGGGGCAGAGAAAAAGATTTGGTACAGACTACTGTGTTGTGTTAAAATGGAGACGTCTCAGGGCAAAACTGTGGCACAGAAAACACACTACAGACTGTGAGCTGTTGTGGTGAATCAATTAACTCAGGACGAATTTGATTTACAGCGTGTAGTGCCTTTTTACCAACTGGGGCACTCCAAGCACTTCACATAGTAAGGGGGAAAGTCGCCCCATTCGCCAACAATGTGCGTCGCCAACCTTGGTGAAGTAAGGCGACCATTTTGTGCCAGGTCACTCCCCACACATCAGTAGTCCAATTAACTAGTGTCCTTATTTCTGTTGCTATGGTTACTCCTGCACATTGTGTACAGTTTAATAGTAGCTTTTTTTTTTTTTTTTACACTAAACCATGAACAACTGAACAGGAAGAACAGTTGAGTAGAGCATAACAAGTATGGCAATGTCAAGAGTTACTTTGAGGGTCATCAGTATGAGGGATATTTTACAGTAACTGACCTGTGTGACCAGGAACTTGGTGAGACGTTCAGGGAGCTTGCTCTTCTCACTGGACAAGATCATCTCCAGCATGTCTCCATGGAGCTTCTCCATGACAACAAAAACACGCTCGGGGGTCTCAAACATGCACTCCAGATTAACAATTCCAGGATGGTGGAGGTTCTGTCAGAAGACGTTCAGTTCAATCAAAACATTGAATATTTACCGTGCCCTTTCAGAATTATTGGACATCTTGGTAAAGATCGGTTATGAAAAACTATCAGTTTAAACTTACATTCAAAATATGAAAGAGATCTAAGATTAAATTTTGGTACAATTTGTTTTTTTTATTTAGCAAAAACAAATGTTGATGTTCGACTTGAAACAAGGAGACTATATATATGAAGAGCCAAGCGCACTATGGCCCGGGAGAGGGACTTTTGAAAAGAAAATCTTGCCAACATATTACAGGTGTTATTTCAATCGACACCACACTCTAGACAAGGAGATTTAATTGTGAATTCCAAATGCTGATTGGTTAATAGCCGTGGTATATTAGACCATATACCAAAGGTATGACAACTTTTTACTGCTCTAATTGCATTGGCAACGGTTTATAATAGCAATAAGACATCTTGTGGGTTTGCGATATATTGCCAATATACCACAGCTAAGCGCTGTCCAGGCACAGCTCTTAGCTGTGGTATATTGGCGATATACCACACCCCCTCCTGCCTGGTTGCTTAAATATACCAGGGTCCGCAGACATACTTGAACTCTTTAATAAATGAAACCTTCTTCCCAACTGCCTCGACCCGACCATGGACTCCCCATTTCACCACAGCTCTCCAGTGAAACCACAGTGAAACGTATCTTACGTGGATCAGATTTACATGCGATCATGGTTCATACTGTCACTGAAAGAGCAAGGCCTGCGTTTGTCTTCAAACTACCTGGAGAATGGCCACCTCGTTCCTCAGCTGGCTCTCCTGCTTCGTCGGGAACCTCATTTTGTCAATGATCTTGATGGCCACGTCTCTCCCGGTCTTTCTGTGTTTCCCTAAAAAATGAAAATTAACAAGACAAGTCACGGGCTACTCCCTGCAGACTGTGGCAAATTAACTGTCTGTATTTTGTTCCTGACTCAAACTATAGAGCTGAGAGACAGTAAGGAATTCCACTAATAAAAGTTTATTTGCAAAGCAAGAAAAACAAGCTGTCTTCCCCTCCTAGTGAATTTAAACTCCTATAAAGAAAGAGAACATTTGGATGTACATGGAGCCAAAGGAATGGGACTGCTACCTCAGCCTCCAACCAAGGCACACAAATAGAGCTGAAAATGGACGGGAAGAGGAAATTCAGCAATTCCTCTATCGACTTCCACTGCACTCTAGAGCTGCTGAGCTTCCTTTCCACTTCACAATGTCCAACAGAACTACGAGAGAGTCAACCAGACTATTCTGACTTACCTCCATACACAATCCCAAACTGACCCGAACCAAGGACCTCGTCAGCAAAGATCTGATAGACTGAACTGATATCCTGAAGAAGAGAAGAATACATATTTCGCTTAACAGATACTTCGTCTAAACACTTTGCAGACCCACATGTAATATTCTCATTCAGTAATGGTATTAGAGCTGAATTCATACACATGTAATACAGTTCTGATTCAATAATAGTAATTAGAGCCATACACACGTAATAACATTCGGTAATGAATACACACTCACCACATTCTCTGTGATCTGTGAGTTAGACACTGATATGCTGACAGAAAGGTCCTCTGAAGAGACAAAAAGCAGGTGATGTAGTTATATTAAATGATTAGACATCAAGGGTTATTTGAAGGACTCACCAAGGACAATATAAGGTTCTTAACTGTGGACACTGTTATTGTGTATATTAAAGGGTTCTGTCATTTTTTTAAGGCTGCGGAATAGAGTAGTAGAGCCATGCCAGCAAGGTAAAACTGTTCTGTTCCTGAGAAATGACATTAATGCTAATTGCTCACAGGTCGTGGCCGAAAATGTGTTCTCTATTATACTCACCCGGTAAAATAAGGGTTAAAATAGCCTGTCTTGCCTGAGTGTCGGTCTAGTATGTTTGCGCTTTAAATAACTGCCAACTTGCTGTCAATCCCTGTCATGCCATGACTTCACAGCAACAGAGTCGGCAAGAGCACGGCAATCTGGAACCAGGCTAAATCACAGCCGTTCAGTGGTAGGAACAAGCTAGCTGACGGGCAGCCTGTACTTCCAGTACATTTCCATTGGGTATTGATCGTGAACCCGCAGTGGTCCAGGTCACACCCAGTGATGTAACACCCGCAGTCTGGGCCCAGAAGTGGGCCACCAAACACATCTGTTGGGTTAACCTACCACAACGTTCCCGTCACGCGTTCCTGTACAGGGCTAGGGGGCACAACCGTCCGTAAGCTTGCACATGCACTGCGATCGCCATTGGTGCCCTGTTCCCTTGGCGACAGTCGCAGGCGCCATTTGGGACGCGCTCAAAGTGTGCAACGCAAGGTTGAACATGAAGGCCGTCTGATCGGCTTTTGTGGTATTCAACCAACGTTGGCCATAAAATCCTGTGAATCGTGATAGATATTGGGCATGAAAAGTAGCTGAATTACACAATGTACGAGAGTATTAATGATCTCTGTGCGAACGACACTAGGTGGGAAATGTGATGCCCCATTACTGATGGTTTCCACACATCCTGTCCATACCTCCTGATAGGAGTTTTCCATCTGACGGTCATAGACTCTATGAATAGACCCATGGACCGTAGGTTGGCACACACCATTGTGAGGAAACCTGTCTGTACCTGATGATATGCATGTATTTTAGTTCTATTCTGTTGTTAGAGGAGTGGTTCGTTACCTTGTGCTATATGAGGTACCGTATCACAAGCAGTTGGTATCTACTACTGAGGGGCCCCACACAACCTGATAAGCTGTGGAGCCAAGAAACCCAAGAGGGGACACTATTAGGCCATGTAAGGTTAGGATGTAGAATACACGTATGTGATTGGAAGACAGCCAGATATCGGAGGGGATGTGCTGGGGCATAAATACTGTGTCCACTTTGAAATCATTGGAGAGAGATAGAAATGAGAAATGGATGGTCAACATCATAGACTCGTGCTGAATAAAGATGTCTCTCCCCTGACTTCCGGTTGCATTTATTTTGTTCATGGATCAAACTTGGACAGAATCTAACAATCGTCCTAAAATGCCAACGGTTAACTGTAGGATCTGGGCAGGCAGCGGGGGGGTCTCAATCAGGTCCCCCCTCCCAGTTTTATGAAACAAGCGACCTTATCGTCTTCCACTGAACTGCACACGCACCACTCAAAGGCACACACACATACACACATGCCCATAAACATTGCGTGACCGATCTCCTCAGCAGATGCCGATTGCAGCAGGCAGTCGGGTTGAAAGGGTACTCACTGTGATCCTTGCCCAGTCCTGGACCGGTGCAGACGCTGGGCTGGGGAGTGACCGGCATCAGGGCCTGGCGGATGGCCTTCTCCCAGCCCTGGGCCACCTCCAGCCCCACGCCGGTGGCTGCCAGAGCCTGGTTATGGAAGTGGCCGCTGTTGTTCTCCCCCACGTAGTAGACCATGGTGGCTGTGATGACCTCGAAGCAGTGGGGATTGCTGCCCTGGGCCAGGCAGTGGAAGTCCTGAGCCTGCTCCACCTGAAGGATCTCCGACAGCGGGATCTCCTGAGGACGGGTTCAGGGGTGCGAGGTCAAAGGTCACCGAACATCACAATCAACTGAATCAGCCGCAAAAATGAAATAAAAAGGGGCTTCCAAGAACTAGAGTGGCTGTATAGTCCTCCCAGCTCCTAACTGTCCCACTAATAACGGCGTTCTCAGCTCTACCGGTCTACACTCTCTTCTCCTCCCTCTCTGACAAACTGTGAGGAATGAAGTGTGGAGCATTTCAAGTCCACTTTAACATTCCGCCTTTCTTCCCCTGCTCTAGCCAAGCAGGCCAGCGCGCGCACACACACACACACACACACACACACACACACACACACACACACAAGCAGAATAAAACATCTGAAGAGAGAGAGAGGGAACTGCCAGCCAGCCAATAGGCTCTCAGCTCCGTCGGCCCAGACCGCCGCTGTGCCCGCCTGGCCTCTCCGCCCCTCAGTCGCCAGTATCAGATGAACCTCTAGCGGTTTGCCGAGTACACCACATAAAGGAGCGCTCCGCCGGGCCAGGCCGGGGGAGTGGGGGGGGGCAGAGTGCTCCCTTGATTAAAAGGCAGGACGTGCCTCCCCAATCTGGGCATGAGGCATGCTGGCAGCCTGCCAGTCAGGGAGGGAGGAGGGACGCCACAGGGAAGCCCCCCGAGTTCTGGCACTGACTGTTGGTCTGCCACAGTGGAAGCAGGCACAGAGGCTCAGCCGCAGGGCTCCCTCTCTCTCTCTTTCTTTCTCCATAATTCTCTTTCTCCATCTCTCTATACCTCTCCCTCTCTCTCTTTCTGTATACCTCTTTCTATGCCTCTCTCTTTATATCTCTATTTCTACTTGCACACCTCTCTCGATCTTACTCGCTCTTTCACTTCCTCCCTCCCTCAGTGAGCTTCAAAGGAAAAGTGATATTCAGGGGGTTGTTAGGTCACATTGAAAAATAACACGAAGGGGACAATACAGAGAAGAAAAGCCTGTCTGTCTGTCTGCCAGTCTGTCTTTCTCACTGTCTGTCTGCCATAAATGGAAATGAACATCTCACTGAATCTAAATGTAATCAGCCACCAACCCTGTAACTGTTTTTATCTTGTCTCACACCCCCACACCACAGTTTAAACCTGTGAACTGTGTATGGTGTTCTGTCATGTTTCTTTATGACTCATACAGCTGGACAGCGGCGGTACAAAGATTGTGATGATTCTCACACACCTTGTAGTACTTGGATCCGGTCTCATTCTGCAGCAGGGTGAGACACTTGCTATCCAGCCTCCAGTAATGCCTCTTCCTCTGGGGACAGGATCAGACCAAAGCACCAAGTTAACATCACAAAGTCGAATGACATCAAGGCTGTAGACTCACAAGCAGACCCTCCCTCCCTTTTTGTCGCTCTCTTTTGGCCTCTCATATTACACACGGACAGGTTTCTCACCAGATTGTCTCGACTGGTGTAGTGGACCATCCACCCCTCCCGAACCATTGTTGAGCTCTTCCGTTTGGTTTGTTTTATGGATTGAACCACTCGCATGAGGGGGATGAAACTGCTCGTCATGGGGCTACGCAAAATAACAAGAGGGTGCATTAACAAACCTACTTGAGAAGCAACCCCAGAAATGAAAGAATCTGAACACATTACAGGCATCCAACTGCCTGTACGCGAGACAAGCTGTGCAAAATGTCCCTGACCGCAGTGACACAAGAATCCTGTACATCAGGGACCCAGAGGACTAAGTACCTGATGGCCTTTACTGTCTCCTCGTCCTTGTCCCCATCCAGACAGGGCCCCTCGATGTAAAACTTATCGTCCGGGGTGGAAGGCTCTTCCTGTTCATCCATACTCTGGCTGCCCTCGCTGTTGACATCACTGTTGTCCACCTCCATGGTAGCCTCAGAGTCTGGGCCAGGACTGGCCGGTCCTGGGCGAGAGCGATAGATCGATCGATTGAGTGATGGGTGTGACAGTTTGTTTGGTTTGACACAATATGTTTTCAACTGAAGTTGGCAGCAGAAGTTATTCAAATTCATGTAACTTAGCAGGCTAACTTATCCAAACCTACTTCAGTAGTGAGTGGATACTTTTTTCACGTTCTTTTCATCCGGCCCCCTTGTGGGAGTTGTGTTTCTGAGGAAATCTGTCTGGCCATATTCCTGAGACAAACGTACCTCCGTTAAAGGAAACCTCTCCAAGACAGTCTCTAGGAATCTTGGCCGCACATCTCTTATGGCAGTTAAATTTACAATCTGAAAATATGAAGAATCAAATCTCAGAAAAACTCAACTGTATCCTGACGGCATATTCAACACACCAAAAGTTAATATTTGACACCAAGCAATTACTCTAATGTTACTACGTTACGATGAGAGACAGAACACAAAGCCGGGGCCCCTGGACGGGCTGACCTTTGCACTGCATGCCCTGTCGGAACAGCCCTTTGAGCAGGCGTTTGCAGTACTGGCAGATGGTTGGTCTGGTGTAGGTGTGCACAGAGAAGGTGTGAGGCACTTTAACCCGACCCAACACCATCTTCTCCATCCATATAGGCCTGCCGCTCAACAGGCTGTTGCGCTTCCCTGCCCCCAGGAGAGGGCGCAGCTGGGAGGATGAGGTGGGGGGACGGACAGGGGAGGGGGGACAGGGGGAGAGAGAGAGAGAGAGAGAAACAAGGCAAGAGAGACAGAGATGTCAGAGAGTAGGAGAGAGGGAGATAAAGGGAAGTAGATAGAGAGGGAGACAGTGAGGAAGGACCACAGTGGACAAGAGAGGAGGGTAAATGGGTAGGTCAGTACGAAAAGGACAGCATGTGAGAAATCGTAAAAATATCTAAATCCTACCAGACCTTGCCGTACTGTAACCTCTGTACTGTAACCATTTTAAAAACGTTAAGCTCTTAATAAAGCGTTAGTACAGACAGGACTGTATTGTGCAGTATTTTCAGTCAAGAGGAGAGACCAGTGTAAAATGTAATCATGAGCAAAGGACCTTGAGATGTGGACAGAAAGGAATTTCACTGTGGGCTGGTGAACAATGTTCATGAAAATACTTTGTTTCAACAAACCTGTCTGGGTGGCTGCAGAGTCGACAGTGCATGGTGCCACTTACTGAACTTTATCTTATCGGAAATAAGTTTAAATATTGGTACATGGGTTAGTAAATAGGTATTTCACATTTTGATGTGTAACCAAGTGGGAAGTGAGAATTTACAACAACAAAAAAAACTTGAACAACAGTCTCAGTACAGGGAAGCTCTTCTGTCCTTAATGAGATCCGTCTCAGTAATCACCGCTAAATCAGCTAGATCTTCATCAATTAAATTTCACAAAACATTACTTATAACAAATCTATTAACATTTTATTTTATCCCTATAATTTATATTAGGCTGACAAAGCGTGTCATAGCTTTTCAAAGCATGTGAGAATGCATTTGTATTTGCAGCTTGACAACTGGAAAATTCCCATCAGCTTAATAAAGGCAATACCTCAAATCCACCATTGGATTATATCCCAGCAATGCTCCAACAGAACAAAAGGGCAGTGCACATTGCATACATATTTTCAGACACAAATGGCGTGGGAAGGAAAACAATCAAGAGTGTTTGTTTGTAGGACACAACACCCACAACCAGCATTATTTATTGAATGAGTGCGAAGTGGATTAAATTATCGGTGTTTAAAATAATCCTTTGTATGCTTGGATTGTTTGATACTGCGTGGGGAGGGGACAGAAAAGGCTTTATGGATGATTAATCTGAAGAGCCTTGTTTCGTTAGTAAAATGCTCCCTGGGTTTCAGTATGTATACATAGCATTGTGACATAAACATTCTCCTCAGGCTCCCAACTTGGCCAGCCGGAATGGAAAAACCATTGGTTTGCCTGAAGCCATTGCTCCTGACTGAGTTTAACTTGTGTGGCTGTCGGTATACGGAATGTGTGTGTGTGTGTTGAAAACGTGGAGCTGCTCATGGAGGTACAATAAGCAAGAATGAGCAGCAGCGGCACAGAAAACGTGTTCCCAAAGTGGCGCCCTCCTCATACATCCTCATACATCGGCCATTTAGAACCCGGCCGAAATTAGTGCACTAAAATACAGAAGATGGTGCAGTTTGGGACACGGACATAGAGTGTGCCCCTACCTCCTCCTGGGGCACGGGGACATTTTCAATCGGTGCAGGGCGGGGCCCGGTCATCGTGGTTCCAGGCAGGGATACGTTGGACAGCCGTCTCTTCCTAACCCCGCTGCAGTTGTTTGGAATCTTAAAGGCGCAGCGTTTGTGGTAGTTCAGCCCACATCCTATAGACAAAAAAGCACAGTTTAGACTTAGAAACACTTAGAAACATGCCCGTATTTGTCTGTCCGTTTGTCTCATCTGTCGATGTCTGTCCCTCACCGTCTCTCTGGCTGTCTCTTTGTCCCCGTCTTGTCTGTCTGTCTGTCTACTCTTTTGCCAGATTATGTAAACAGAACAGCTTCGACTCTGATCTCCAAAGAGAACTATAAAAGCCTGTTTGGCATCAGTACAATGAGATCCTCTCAAAGGCTGTCCGGACCAGACTTGAAAGCTGTCCTCTCCGAAAAAAGTAGGAAGCCGCACAGTCAATCAAGACATCCTGCTGTACAGTTCCCCAGGCTTTGATTCAGGCCTTTGTGAGCCAAGGCCTTTATTTAAAGTGAACTCAAGGTCAGGCATGACATAACTGGAATCAGCTTGGGGGTGGGCACTTGGGCTGGGTCTGGACTTACCGTCACATTTGAGGCCTTGTCGGACGAGCCCCCACAGCATCTCCCCACAGTCATCGCAGAAGGCCGGGGCCTTGTAGGAGTGGACATACAAGGCATGTGGCCTGATCTGGAAGTCCTCAACCGTCGCTAGAGCTGGGACACACACACACCCTCTGGGTCACTGTGCTGAATACTACATTGTGAGGTATCAACATTTCAACGTGAGGTTACACCACTACAACGTGAGGTAACAATACAACAACATGAGGTAACAACACCACAACCTGAGGGGAAAAGCGTGTGAACTGTATGTCTGAGAAGGACAGAATGCTGAGGAACTGGTCTATATGCTGTCTGATGTACAGACCAACATATCTCTACTAGGGGTCTAATGATTATCAGTCTGACCGATAATTAGACCCGATATTCATACTTTTTACAATAATCGGAATCATTCATTTATCTTATATAACTGCCGATAAAATACTTAGTTTTAAATGCGCTTCTCCAGCAGCCACAACTCTCTGAAAGGTTTCTGCTTGTTTTGCTCAATGTCCCGCCTGCAGAATTATCAGATTGGTTATACATCACAAGTAAATAGCCAATCAACACTATAAAGTAGAATGCAGAGAGATGCATGGCTGAGACGAGACGTTTGAATGCTGACGTTGCTATAAACGTTACAATAATCTAAACTGATGTCGCAACAAACATTACTTTCATTATGATATTTTTCTATGATGACTATACCCAGTTTACTTTTTTGTGGACTAACGTTAATCCAACATAAATGCCTGAACTAATGTTTTGGTGTAGCCTAATAACAGACAAATTAACTTTGGAAAGCGATTTTCCAGACCCCCGTTTAATAGGGCAAACGTGAAGAATCAGCCACATCTGATACACAAAAGTCCCTGCCTAATGCGCTTTGTTGCAGTAAAATATGTTTTAGTTTATTTATGCAGTGATAGTTTTGTGTAACAACGTCAGTGCGAATGCAATTGGAAAGCTAACGTTCTTAATATGGTAACAATTAATATAACAGCATTCCTGTAATTGTTTTTTACATGATGGTAACTAGGTTTAGCAAAAGTTACGTCAACTTTGCTAACATTAATGATTTCACCTCCGTCATGAGGAAATTCTCTTGCCTATCATTTGCACTTTACTGGCTACCTAGTGAACTACCCGAACGTGAGTGTAACACCCGAACGTGAGTCATGAATTAATCAGCTAATGTTAATTGAATGCGATAGCTAGTGTAACTCTAACAAGTTTATTTGTTTACCGTTAATTTGGTCAGCAAAACAAAACTTCACAACGTTAATTCTTGCACGTCACTTACACCAAGGCTGGTCATATGGTTGCAGTGGTGTTTGGAAGTATTCTGAATGCTACGCCAGACACAAATATCAAGGTGTCCCCTCATCCTATTCACTTTGGGTACTATTTCTGACCACCACCCTATGGACCCTGGACAAAAGTAGAGCCCTATTTAGGGAGTTGGGGTGACATGTTGATTACATTTAATAAATGAATAACTTGAATGTACTTTGCTAAATGACTAAACTGCAAGTATTCCAGAGTGATGTGCCTGTTTCTTTTCCCCCTGGTGGACACCGAGATTTTCAGACATTTATTTTCTCTTTAATGTCTTGGCAGCTTTGCTGTTTGTTCAGTACAGCCATTCATTTCATGTCCTTTTTCCTAGAAAATTGATTTTCTGCCAATAATACGCTCTCGCTCTTTTTATCAATAGATGAACTTGCCGCCTTCGGACCAAGTCGTTGTGATGAAAAACAGCGCCATAGCAACCACATTCCCACTGAGTGCACAACAGTCCTTTTCACTATAACTTCAGAGGAAGGAGAGTGTTCTGTGCTCAGACAATAACACACAGCTTCGCTATTAAAGCTGGTCTACAAGATGTCATTCAGGTACTTCAAATATACTGATAACATTGTATATGGCCGTTAACAAATAGAAACTCTACTAGGTAGAAATAGGTGCAAAAGGTCATGACGAACCTTCACGGCTCACAATCAACATTATCGTAAATCACTGAGGACCCACAATTGTAGAAATAACAATTGCATGGCTTTGAGCTAGGAGCAGAGACATTTTTCATGGCCTCCCTCTGAGTGAGACCCAGTTCAGTACGAGCAACAGGGTTGAGGTTCGGAAACAGAGCCCACAGGCCATGAAACACACAGAATGGTGTCAAAAGAGAGTGAGAGGGATCTGACCCAAGCTGAACTGAGCTGCCAGAGAGGAACTCGACAGGCCTGTCTGGCTGCGCATTACCACAGGTAATGCGCAGCCAGAGTACAGAAAGCATCAGCCAAGAAACTGAAGGCCCAACAAATAGGGGACGTCGTAAATAAAAAATTTGGCTTACATTTTCCCCCCTAAATGACACTATAAGACCAAGAGTTTTTAAAAACCTTAATAACTGTTTTCTAAACAGATACATGTTCTCTCATGTCTGCTGAGGAAATCTGAAGCTCTGTGAATGGTGCCATTGGGTTCTTCGCCATCTACCTGACCAAGGCCTTATTTGCCCGGTTACTTAGCTTGGCTGGACAGCCAGTTGTAGTCTTAGTGATTCCATACTTATTTCTATCTGTGCCTCGACACAATTCTCTGAGGTATACGCAGAGTTCCTAGGACCGTGTCACTTTGTTTGCGCTGCCATACACTGTTAAGTGTGGGACTTAATTGACATGTATGTGCGCCTTACTTTATCACTGTCTAGTTAATTCAAGTGGACACCATTCAAGATGTAGAGACATTTAAAAGATGATCAAAGGACTATTATTTTTATGGAATATTATGGAATTATGTGTGTAGATTGATGGCAAAAAAAGGTGAATATAAAATGTAATGAATTATATATTTAATAATAAATTATAGAATAATATATAATAATGAATAATATTACATAATTATATACGTTCTGGGGACCATGACACGTCCTGACGTTCTGGGGACCATAACACGTCCTCCTGATGTTCTAAGGACCATGACACGTCCTGACGTTCTGGGGACCATAACACGTCCTCCTGATGTTCTAAGGACCATGACACGTCCTGACGTTCTTGGGACCATGATACGTCCTCCTGACGTTCTAGGGACCATGACACGTCCTGACGTTCTGGGGGCCATGACACGTCCTCCTGATGTTCAGGGGACCATGACACGTCTTCATGTTCTGGGGACCATGACACATCCTCCTGACGTTCTGGGGGCCATGACATGTCCTCCTGACATTCTGGGGACCATGACACGTCCTCCTGACGTTCTGGGGGTCATGACATGTCCTCCTGACGTTCTAGGGACCATGACACGTCTTCCTGACGTTCAGGGGACCATGACACATCCTCCTGACGTTCTGGGGGCCATGACACATCCTCCTGACGTTCTGGGGACCATGACACGTCCTCCTGACGTTCTGGGGACCATGACACATCCTCCTGATGTTCTGGGGACCATGACACGTCCTCCTGATGTTCAGGGGACCATGACACATCCTCCTGACGTTCTGGGGGCCATGACACGTCCTCCTGATGTTCAGGGGACATCGGAATGACTTGCAGGGAGAGCAGTGAACACCCTCTACAGCTTGTTATCACTGTCATGAACAATACCTATGTACCTTTGAGTAACTATGGCACCCGGCTGCACCAAAAACAAGCAGAGAGGATGAGGAAGTGGTTTAGGGTTGAATCCTGTGTGGTTGTGCTGTGAGTTCACATGTTTTGTCTTACGCGTTGGGATTCTACTTGAAAACGACATTGGGTTTTGCAGCTGTTCACGTGTTGGCTGACTTTTACATCTAGGATTGTCAACAACAGGCACTGCCAGAGACAATGCACATGACCACAGAAAATGTAAGTTTACAGAAAACCAATGGGTGACATAGGGCCTACATAGTCGCAACAAAGGAGAAATCTGACAGAAATTAGATTAACTTGAGTCGTTGCATAACTTAATGTACCATTAAAAAAATATAAACGTAATCTTTATCGACCAATGTCGTCTCTTGTGACGTGGAGTATCTCCAGCCCTTTTCTAGGTCTCACCAGAAAGGACCACCTCGATCAGGTCCCCCTCGTGGATGTCCTCCGCCGACGTCAGCCTCTTTAGGATGTTCTCTGAGCTCAGGTCATGGCGGAACAGAAGGATCTTGTCGTACATGCCAAAAAACCCACACTCTGGAAACTGGGAGAAGAAAAAGAAGTGAGAGATGTTACAGTTGGCATTGGCTGACATTTATTTTGTTACTGTGCATTATAGCGTTTCCAAACATTCATAGTCCTGTACCAAGTAAAGACACGGATAGCAAATCCAACCTGTTTTCTGAGATTGGATTGGGGACAGGGCCCTTGTTTACTGGGCTCGTAGGAAACCAGTGATGTTTGCATGGAGAGCGTGTGTGTTTGTGTGTGTGTGTGTGTGTGCAGCAGTCGTTCAGGCGGAGAGAAACAGCAGGAAACTGAACCCAGAGGCTCCGGAGACGTTCCGGCGCAGCTCTCATTAGGAGACGGACCGAAGAACCTCCGCCGATCATGAATTATGCCTGAGGTCCTGTCACCGACACCGGACCGCTGTTAGCCCTCCGTGCTGCTCTGTCCAACCCTGCAGCTGCCACCTGAACAATCTGACACCTGGCTGACAAAGCAAGTAGTGCAGCCCCCAGCACAAACTCTCGGTCAGAAGACGCCGATGTGTTGGCTAAAGCACCGCAGCCCAGACAGCATGACCACTGCCACCCCGAACAATGGCACGTTGACTGACATGCTGCAATATGCTGCGCCACAATCCAACCAGCCCAGTTTTTTCAAGCACAGGCGTCATAAAATATGCATACGCAGTCATCGGTCAAGCACTAGAGCCGACAAAGACAAAAGCATATGTCCTCGCACTGTGTATCGAGAGGGATGCACTTTGTGCCTTCAGAGGAACTGTTGTTTGACCTTTGTCAATAAAACTACAGTGAAAACCTAACTGACACATCAGCAACAAGCAGTCAAGATTTGGCTTCTCTGTTTAAACCAACCCCTTGAAATTAACGATATGTCGGGGCGCTGATACAACTAGAGCTCTGGGGGGGCAGGGTCAGCTGCCTTGCTAGATTCCTCTCAACTTATTGGCGTTTGATTCAGCAACATTTGCTTACTGGTCAGATGCACAGATTAAGGCAAACTGCCCTTATCTGCAGAAGTTTGGATCAGACAGTTTATCTGACTCCACCGTTCATTATAGATATTATAATGTATATGCAAATCAGACACATCTGAGCAAGACAAACAAGGATGTGAGATGTCATCTGTCCATCCAATCAGGTTGAAAACCTGTGGTCACCACCTGAATGCTATTGGATAGAGCCTGCAGGGAAGAATGTAAATATGCCTTGTAACAGGTGGGACAACTTTTGGTCTGTTAGAGAACTATGGTTCAGATGCACCTTCCTTTCTTTAATGTCAAAGTCTTCTCTTGCATGTTATGCTTAAGGATAAACAATACATCAAAATCACACTGACAGACTCCTTTTTATTGACAGTCGGACCCAGAGACACTGAAGGGGTACTGAACCCTGGTCCCTGGCAGGGTTCCGTAGATGTGCATTAAGCCGGTTAGCGTTTACCACTCAGCCACGGCTCCGTGGTCCAGAACGTTCCATTTCCTTCTCTAATCAGCCTACACAGTGGTTAGTGACATCACCTCATTTTATGTTGGGAGCCACTGGAAAAAGCCAAAGGTCAATCTGGCTGCAGTCCAAATATTACCTCCCATCAGCATCCATTAACAAAGGTTAGATTCTTGGATTTGCAAAGGAAATGAACACGGCCTGTACAGCATATGGAAATCAAGAGATTTTTCATGTGGACATTTTATGGGATGCGTTTGATATTCATATTTTGTTTGGCGGTCTACTATTCATAAATCTTACAGAATGAGAATCACCTTCCTTTGCTAAGTACATTTACACATTCCCAAAACGCTACTCGCGTGATGGCGCTTCTGGTAACAGACAATATGCAACGAGTGAATGCAAAAATATCAATATAATGGGAAACGCAGAGTGAATATTGAAAATACCTGAATCTAAACTGGACATATTTATAGTCCCAGCTGATCATCATTCTGGCTAACTGTTTGGACGAGCCTTGATCAGTTTTTTGCCATGACTGCCCTGAACTGCCCATCTGCCCTCTGCCTGCTGGAGGTCACTGAGGGCGTCATCAGTGAACTCGCCAGCAGGCTATTCAGCCCAAAGGTCACGTACTAAGACTTTGATGGAGCGCAGGGGGGCAGCCGACCACCTTTGCTGCGGGCACTGTGATGTGTTGTAGTCCAACCCCTTTGCAGCGCACAGACGCAGACTCAAACCAGGAGGCGATTGAGGTGCTGAGGATGGACTCTTCGATGTACACTCACCTAAAGGATTATTAGGAACACCTGTTCAATTTCTCATTAATGCAATTATCTAATCAACCAATCACATGGCAGTTGCTTCACTGCATTTAGGGGTGTGGTCCTGGTCAAGACAATCTCCTGAACTCCAAACTGAATGTCAGAATGGGAAAGAAAGGTGATTTAAGCAATTTTGAGCGTGGCATGGTTGTTGGTGCCAGACGGGCCGGTCTGAGTATTTCACAATCTGCTCAGTTACTGGGATTTTCACGTACTATTTCTAGGGTTTACAAAGAATGGTGTGAAAAGGGAAAAACATCCAGTATGCGGCAGTCCTGTGGGCGAAAATGCCTTGTTGATGCTAGAGGTCAGAGGAGAATGGGCCGACTGATTCAAGCTGATAGAAGAGCAACTTTGACTGAAATAACCACTCATTACAACCGAGGTATGCAGCAAAGCATTTGTGAAGCCACAACACGCACAACCTTGAGGCGGATGGGCTACAACAGCAGAAGACCCCATCGGGTACCACTCATCTCCACTACAAATAGGAAAAAGAGGCTACAATTTGCACGAGCTCACCAAAATTGGACAGTTGAAGACTGGAAGAATGTTGCCTGGTCTGATGAGTCTCAATTTCTGTTGAGACATTCAGATGGTAGAGTCTGAATTTGGCGTAAACAGAATGAGAACATGGACCCATCATGCCTTGTTACCACTGTGCAGGCTGGTGGTGGTGGTGTAATGGTGTGGGGGATGTGTTCTTTAGGCCCCTTAGTGCCAATTGGGCCTCGTTTAAATGCCATGGCCTACCTGAGCATTGTTTCTGACCATGTCCATCCCTTTTTGACCACCATGTACCCATCCTCTGATGGCTACTTCCAAGCAGGATAATGCACCATGTCACAAAGCTCGAATCATTTCAAATTGGTTTCTTGAACATGACAATGAGTTCACTGTACTGAAATGGCCCCCACAGTCACCAGATCTCAACCCAATTGAGCATCTTTGGGATGTGGTGGAACGGGAGCTTCGTGCCCTGGATGTGCATCCCACAAATCTCCATCAACTGCAAGATGCTATCCTATCAATATGGGCCAACATTTCTAAAGAATGCTTTCAGCACCTTGTTGAATCAATGCCACATAGAATTAAGGCAGTTCTGAAGGCGAAAGGGGGTCAAACTCAGTATTAGTATGGTGTTCCTAATAATCCTTTAGGTGAGTGTATGTTGATTGGTGTAAGCAGGTCCGGGTTAAGTGGGAGATTTTATATTTTTCAGCTGCTTTCGAGTGGTGAAGCAAGTCTAGGATTTTAATGGGAAAACTGACTCAACAGCGATGTGAACTCATGTGAAAACCACTGATCCCCTTGTTGTGCTAAGGCACCATTAACAGAGCTTAACGCTGCAGAAACGCAATCCCCTCACCCACTCTCCCTCCCTATTATCACACTGGAATCAGACCCTAAAGATTTTAGTTTTTCTCCTTTCTGCTTTTTATAAAAAAATACAATAAAATCTCCCCCAATTTTATTATGTTGAATTCGCAATTAAGACCCGCCTCATTACAGCAACTCCCAGCAGGTCTGGGAGAGTCAAAGATCAGAACATGTGTCCTCCGTTGCACCTCAGCCAAGCCAAGCGTTTGATCATATTGTTTACTAAAACAGTATTCACCAAACCCTGCATGTTTGGAAGGCAACATGTTCTCTGGCCAACAACACGACCTCAGCAAGCAGGCGCCTGACCCACCACGGGTCGGTTGAGTGCCGTGAGACAAGCCAAGCTTATCCATTCTCCATCGACAGCACCAAGCCTATTTGCATCAACCTCTGCGGGACCCGCGGGCGCTGTTAGTATACCGCAACTAGGGGCTAACCTTCTGACATAATAACGCAACTCTGCTGAGGAGTGTGACTTTGACCGCAGCGCCATCCTGGAGCCCCGTAAAGAGTTTAGGATCATGCAACTGAGGAGAGAGTAAGAGGTCAGGGTCACGTCTGTACCTTCATCCCCTGCTACATCGCAGTGAGGGTTAAATTTTTTTTGAAATGCAATAAAATCAGCCCCAAAATGCAGTAAGGTCCCTGGCAATTTCCAGCACTAGTTTTATTTACAGTGAAGTTATGCAGACACTCTGATCCAGAGTGACTTACAGTATATACATAAACATACTTCACCGACCCGGCACTGGGCATCAAACCCACAGCTTGGGGCATTGCATATGCCATGCATTACCAACTGAGGTACCCAGCACCCAGTGGCAGGGCAGACCAGTGCAGAATGCCTGTGTTACGTAAGTCTGTCTAAGCAGCTGGAGGCCCGGCACCCTGTCCCCCTAATCTCCACGGTACTTACGCCATTATCTGAGCCCATTAACCAAGGCCCGTCTCTACGGAGGTTCACTACATATCGTTTAAGGTCAGGTTTGGGTTTTCTCTGTGTTTCAGTACCAGGCACTGGCTGATGCATCTCCTTTGTTCAGGTTTGGGTTTTCTCTCACAAACGCACCAGCCATTCAGTATCGGGTATGGTGTGGGGGGGGGAAGCCTAACCGCCAAGCCAAGCCTGTGTGATGGTAATCTTCCAGTGGAGTGGGTACAGGGACGGGGGATGCCTGTTTTCTGCTAAGTGCAGAAGATTTTGCAAACGCACAGCCAGCAGATGTTGCAACAGACCGCGGGGTAATAGGTGTTCTGCTTCACTCTATCCACCAACTCGACTGTCTCGCGATGAACAAAACCTGAGCCTAAGCACTCAAACAGGCCATCAACCGACGCGCGATAAGCACCTGCACTACATTAAATTGGGGGGAATGGCGCACAACAAGACCTCGAAAACTCGAAATCAGACACAGCCATTTCCCCCCGTTAATAATATACAGTCGAAGTCGCTGATTTGGTTATGGCTGCTGGGGATGATCCTCGGCAGCCAGACGTGGCTCTTATCAGGCCATTACGGCTTCATATTAGTATGCAAGAGGCTCCAGGCAGCCCAATAGGAAAACCGAAAGGTAAACAGCTATTTTCTAGTTTCCCTGCACCTCACTGATCTGTCACCTCAGTAGAGCACTTAGCAGAAAACAACAGGAAGTACGGCTGACTGTGCCAAGGTCGCCATGACTTCCAGGGCCCCGTTGTCGCCATGACTTCCAGAGCCCTGTTGTCAAGCAGCGGGCCTCATTCATTTTGATGGTCAAGGCATAATTAATGATTACAAGAGACACGCCCCTCAAAATGAATAACTACGAGAGAGATGTCGTTCTTTATTCTGAAGGGTGAAAATATATAATTTCTTGCCTCTCAGTGCCGGTGAAACCAAAATGTTCATCTGTAGTCATGAAACTAGACTAGATAGACAGTAACTCCGACCACGCAAGTGTGCCTGCGCTGAACAGAGTCTTAATCTATTCAGTTTCACTACAAAAGTAGACAGGCAGTATCCATTTGCACTATGTTATCAAAGCACATGATGGCAGTGATTACAATAATAACCACTGAGATGTACTACAGAATAGCGCTAACCCAGCCCTGACGCTTTGAACCATGTAATTACATTCTGTAAGGTTATATGAGCCAGATCCAATCCATGTCCTCACAGAAAACACACCAGACCACATTCAGAGATAACCTACCAACAGACAGCAGAAACCGGGCCCCAAATGACACCCTATTTACAAAATACTGTACATTAATTAACCAGGTGGATTGAATCCCGACTATTGATTGGCTGATAGACGTGGTTTAAGATACTGTACACCACAGGTATGACATCACATCCATTTTTACTGCTCTAATTGATTCTGTAACCAAATGTATAAGAGCAGTAAGGCATATTACTGCACAGGTTTGTTATGTATTGCCAATATACCAAGGCTAAGCGTTCAGAACCACTCTTAGCCGTGGTATATTGGCCATATACCACACCGTTTCGTGCCTAATTGTTTACATACATGCATTCATACAGTATATATCCAACAGCCCTGGATCAACACAACGGACATGACTGCAGCAATGTATGTTTAGTCAACATCCAATATCAGGATAACTGGTTCTTATAAAGATGGGAAGCGTTATAAGCATGACTACACTATAGGGCCAGTGTAGTTGGGCAACCAGAGGTATTTATATCCATAGATTTTACCTGTGGACATTAACAGCTTTAGCACTAGGCTAGTACCATCTGTTGCATGATAATGGACATCATTAAGCCTCTGTGTAGACGGACACACTGTTCAAATGCACACTACTGTATCTGTCTGTCTGTCTCTGCCTTACCGACCTGGTGAGCATCAGTTACCTTAATATTGTAAATGTATACTTCAAAACTACAACCTACGGCACATTGTTGCCTTCATTTGCCTTCCATTGATCCGGGATTGTTACTTACACGTGTTACATTTTGAAAAGGAAGCAAGGATTGTTTATATTCAAACATTCAGTTTTTGTTTTTTTTAATAGAAGAGACCTGAGAATGAAAGGCAAGTTTGAAACACTAAAACATAAGAAACTAGGCAAGTCAAAATATCAATTATGAAAGGAATGTAAAGGGCAGGAGTCACCACACACAGACTGCCTCCCAATTCATTGTTCATCATAAACCATTAAGCTCATACAGAGAGACGGAGAGGCTGCTGCAGTTTGTTCTATGTGGAAAAAAACAGAGGTCAGGAACACCTTTTTCCCCAAATTTGTAAAAAGGTCAACAAAAGTCCCTTAAAACTATGCAGAATCCTGTCTAATATTTCAAAAAGTGAATTTTAAACACTGACTTTCCTCCTTTCCTCTTCCCCTAAGAGACCGGAATAGTATTATCTAGTCCAGGGTGGTGTAGGGGGTGGGGATAGCACGGCATGTCTATATCGAGTATGAGGAGACCACAAGTCAGCGCAATCTGACAGGCGGACCGGTGAGAAACACTCATTTAAACCTGCAGTTGTCTTCTGGTCATTTATGCTTTAATTTATGCTAGTAGTACTGTAAAAAGCTTACATGTTGCCCTTTTAACTCTGAAAAGCCACAGTTGTTAGAAAAACACTTTTTTTACATACATCAGCCTGAATGCATTTTTACCTAGCAAAACCCAGTTCCTGTGCAGAGGAAGTGCTTCAAAAAGCCACTTTGGCAAGTTGAGTCTTTACAGCTCAACAACAACAACTGAGAGAGATGCCTTTTTGAATCTGTCAAAGGCTCTTTGTGTAACAGAGGCAGTTTGTGCATTCCAGACATCTAAAGACGATGCGATGAACAAGACTCATTTGGGTAGAAATATAGGAAAATACTCTGATCCATTGGGCCAGTAACAATTAATTTAAGATCAGTGATGATTTCACAAGTTCCAACAATTTTCAAACCCATTTTTGCAATATCTATCTGAAAAGCACACTAACCAAACCCCAGTGACATATTTTTCACCAGAGTAGGAGAGGGGGAGGGGTGGCAGATGGTTAAACCAATCATTTAGCGACAGCCGGATGTGTGGAGAACATCTACATTTTACATTAAGTGATTTATCAGAAGCTCTGTGGAAACGCAAATTCCAATCCATGGAGTTCACAACTTTAGACTTCAATATGAGATGTTTGTCCATGTCACCATAACATCTAATGACATTTTTTAAGCTCACCACAAAAATGTAAAGTACTGCTTAGCACTGGGATCAAACCCACAAAGCCTTGGAGCAAGAGGCAGCAGCTTACTCCAATCGGCAGCTATCAACGTTACAACTCCATCACAACTGACCTATCGTTTTTTTTTGGAGGGTTTCAACACAATCTCAAAACATTGTCTTGACATTAACACTCAGATTGAATGCTCTGCATTAAGTTGTTTCTTTTTTAACCCTAAATCAAGATCTGTAACCACGCAGATGATTGCCAAGTCAGAACTGCCACAAACCGATGGTTTTTTGATAACGAGTCGATGTGAACTTGTGAGTTGCTGTTGGTTGATCCAGTGCCATAGGACTCTTCTAGTGTACTACTCAGGGGACAGGGTGTTTTTTTAGGACACAGCCCTGCTGTGACAGTCTGAGAGGTGTCGTTGAGAAGAGGTTATTGACAAAAATGCAAGACGCATATGATTTAAAATAATTTCTGACTGACCGTGTATGAAGAGGCTTTATTTGAGACCACGGTTTTGAATTTGTTCTAGTGGTAGTCTGAGATCCATGATCCTGGCCCGCATCTATTGAATGTGGCCCACTTGACCCGTTAAGGGAGGGGATTCTGTGTGTGTGTGTGTGTATGTCTGTCTGTCTGTCTGTTTGGGAATGGCCATAATCAGTGTCCTCTGTTGAAAACCTGTGATACAAAGTGTGGAGGGCGGTCCATAAACATGAAGAATATGAAGATGAAGAATATCAAGAATCTGAAATAATTCTGTATGGAGAAAGGGCATCAAATCTTTTGGAATGTGTTTGGATTTCATGAAACATTCTTTAAATAGTGAGGTATTGATAAGTTTTAAACCAATGGGTGCCAAAAATGTGTACAAACAATTATGTTAGCATAAAATAATATAATTTCGACAATTTCTTGAGCATAAAGCTCAGCATTTGTCTTATTTCTTTCAGTATTTCTTCACCACAGGTGACATTTTGGACTAGACTATCCGTTTTTTGCAGCCTGGAGAGCTAGTGTTACATTTCCTTCAATCAAAGATTGTGAGAAATAAATACGCATTCATCTAGTTCTTAGAATCAACTTCAAGTAGCAGTTTTCCTTTCTGACTCTCTTCATTCCGACCCATCAATAGACACTCGCTGCTCAGGAAGTCCCAGCTATGCGTGTCACGCAGAAAACGTGGCCCACTGGTTACACTTGGCAAGTAGGTTTTGCGCTAATATTCCGAGAACCAGAATATAAATAAATCCACATTGTTTCCGTTTTCCGTCTGTGATCTGCCTTCAATGGGGATTGGAGCGTATTCTGCACGGCACACTGTAGGGCCTTAGCATATCGCAAACCACGCAAACAACAACCCAACGCATTTCATATTCCAACACTACAGCTCACAGTAGGAAAAACCAGGGGTCCATTTGGAATTTGTGATAGTGCTATAATGACTAGGCTAACAGTGTGAGATTCCACGTATTAATACTGTAGGCAGTCATTTCCGTGGGTCTTTTTATTAACTCTAGAGCGCCAACTTTCTACAACTTGCTGAAGGACTGGCTTAAAAAGTAGTATTTCTGTTCTGGTCAGGAATGAGACGTATTATTACTCTGTTTTCTCTGAGCTTTTTGAAAGCAAATCAGGAATATATAACGTTACTGTCACGGAGTTGTGCCACTGCATGACAGGTCCGTAGGCCTAGCACTGGCTAATTGTATCCATGCATTGGCTTAAAAAAATACGAGGTTCCCTTAAAAATAAATTTGATACGATAACACCATTAAAAAACTGTGTATGATTGTATTAAATTACTACACTATTGTTTTGGTGGTGTTTTAGGCCGATTTCGCTGTGCATTAATAGATATAATGAGGGCACGAACAGCTCTGTTCCACTATAGAATCCCTACATCCTCCTCTCAAATGTTTTTTCTCAGCCCCCTCTGACCAGAGGAGGAAGGGAACCGACACATTTATCACTAGGGAGGGACTTGAGGCATTACAACAAGGTCTGCATTCTTAACAGTGCCCTATTCCCTGTACTCCAAAAAGAAAACATTTGATGGGGGCACTTTGAGGTTTCTTCATATTGAAACTGTGGGGGAACCTGTGTAAGTTCAACTACTTTTTTATTGTTCCTCAAAGAACCATTTACAGAACTTTTGAGGGTAGATTTTTGAACGGGCAGGTTGTTCATTATGGTCATATTTCATATAACTCATAAATAGTTATATGAAATATGACAGTCTTAAACAGTCTTTCTTCCAATAAGTGGAAGTTAAGTATGTTAAAAATCTGCTTTACCTTTTCAGGGAATTGTTTGGGTGTACATAATAATATTGTGGACGTATACTGGTGAATAAAAAGGACGTGTGAGTATACACAGCTGATTGGCCAACTGGTCTTTTTTTCTCTGGCAAGCACTTTTGGAAGGGTCTGTCTGAGGTACAAGTTTGAGGGGAGGTGTTTTTCTCCAAATTATGCTTTGGCCCACAACAGCCGGCCTTCTGCCAGGTGTCAACAGCCTTATTTGGGTCCGAGTTCACGGATACAGGAGCAGTTGTGCGAAGTTACTTTAAGTCCAAGGTTAGAACATGCGTAAAACATGGAAGCACACGAAAAGGGAATACAGTTCCACGTCCTGCTGATTCACACCTTAAAGGCACAGCAGACGTAGGAGGGGAACCATGTACAACGACGACAACAACAACAACAACAAGCGGTGGCAAGAAACCATTAACTCCCCATTTACAAAATTACAATTACACAATTCACTAATACTAGCTGTCTGCCTATGGCCTGGAGGGCACTTTAAAAACCCGTAATAATCACTAGTGGATGAAACTCGGCCACTCTTAATGGGGATTGTATAATCGTACCCTTGCCTGGCCACAGGGATAATCCAATTCCAGTGCAGAAGCCCGTTCCTGCAGGCCAAACAACACCCTATTCCCTGTATAGTGCACTACTTGTGACCATGACCCCATAGAGTCCTAGGAAGAGGTAGTGTGCTGAGGCCCTATTGAGCGCCGGCCTATGTTTCCAGAGTTCACAGTCAGATTGGGAACAGACTGTAGGGTTATGCCTGGTCCAGTTGAGAGTCAACCCCAGGCCTCCAGAGAAAAAAAGAACCTGTGTGTGTGTGTTCCTGTTTGATGGCGATCGGTCCTCACCACGATAGTAAAACAAGGACAATCATGCAAACCTCGCTTTAACAAGAAGCTTCATCTGATTTGGGGTTAAAAGTAGGCCTAGCATTAGGGTTATTGTTAAATCTAGGTATTAAGGGTTAGATTTAGGAGTTAGGGTCAGGTTAAGGTTAGGTTATTGACGTTACAGTTAGGGTTAGGCTGGATTAATATTAGGGTTAGGTAAAATGAGATGCTGGTCATGTTGCATCTTGTTTTATTTTATATCCTGCTTTTTTATTTCATTTGTAAAAAATATTCTTACATTTACTTAGTTACTTTCTTTTACTGACTGCATTGTTTGAAGTGCAGAGACTGAAGCATTTACCTACACCCACAAAAACATCTGCCATGATGTGTACGCAATGAATAATACCTAGAGACTTTGGAGCACGCACACACACACAGACTGTGAGAGATACTTGGAAATAGCAAATGTCATTGTCTTTCAATTACATTTCAATGGAAATCCATAAATCACATGATTACATTTTCAAATCAATTCAAATACAATATTTAGCACAATTTAAGTCAGAACATCCATTATGAGAAATCTACGTTTTAAAGTGGAAGGTTACCAGTTAACGCTAACTCACCAGAGACAATGTGCATGGTCGTGTCCAAAAAGGAACTCTTATCATTTAAAAAAATATATTTTTAACCTTATTCATTCAGAGAAAACAACTGAGGCTCAGGCCTCTTTCACAGCTGAGTCCTGTATTACAATGACAAAAGCACACACATAATGAACATTTTAAATACACGCATTAAGAAAAACTATCACAATTAATTGATAGAAATTTGATGTCATTTAAATGATCCTATAGTCAGTAAAAATAAATTGTAGGTCACTTTGAATGGAAATGGAGTATGGGGAAAAGTAAAAGAACACAGTTTAACCCAGTATTGAATGAGCACACGGTTTCTCCAGGACTATCCAGCCTTGGGAATATATTTGAAAACTGCTGTTTTTCCAACTAATATTCAAGGTTTGATAGTCAAGAATTTTCTGCATGACAGACTTTTATAAAAACATTAACCAAATTCTTAGCCCTTCTAGAGGTCAGGTTGTCCAAGCCAACTGAAGTATATAAAAGATAATGATGTTTGCCAAAATTCTGACAATTAATAAAACGCAAGGCTGATAGACTGCATTCAGAGGTTTCAGTACAGAAGCTGAGGCATGCATATATGGCACATCACCATTATCTAGCAGGACATAAAGGTTGCTTGCACAATTTTATTTCTATGCTGATGTGATCATTTATTCTTGCTGATGTGATCATCATTTGTTTCTTTAAAAGACACCCATTTCGATCTTTAACTCTGTAATGTGTGTTTTAAAAGAAATTTTTTATCTAACCAAATCCTGACATATTTGTAGGAAGGAAAACATTTTACATCACAACCATTCAGGATAGTGATTTTGGAGTACACCAAAAGTGGTGTTTGTGACCTAGAAAATGCCAATTGGTTTTGTTTGCATTTAGTCCCAACCTACGATCCGTAAGAACATTTCTTAACAGTTGGAACTCAGACCGCAGGTGTGTAACAGCATGTTCCAGAGAGAGAGCAGCATCGTACAGCACTGCGTCATCAGCATAACAATGAAAATAATTTCTCACAGAGTTGAAAATATCATCGATGTTCAGAGTGAACAATAAAGGACCAAAAATGTAACCATGTGGAACATGGCTCATAGGGTTCAGTTGAAAACAACTGCACTATATGGGGGATAAGTTGCCACTGGAGAGTGTGTAAAGGCCTCAGTAGATAAGGTAAGGTAAATGTGAATGTTTTCAGGTGTATGAAGATAGCTTAGTCCTTATGTCTGTTCAAATACATATGGCTGCCACGTTCCCCTGCTGGCTAATGCCACTACACTTCACACACACCCACACACACAGAGACCCAGGCCTGTCTCTGTTACCGTGGCAACACTCATCCCGTTGGGGTCGCGGCCCCCTCTTTCCAGAGTCTGGATGTGGTGATGTGTTTTGTGTATTTCTGTGAACCAGCTACCCAGCTGAGATACCTCATAACATGTTTCCTTAGATTTCCTACAAAGGCTGAAATGAAGCGACGTTCTGGTCCAGCACTGGTGGAACTGGGGACTATGAATGAAATTCTCTGCTACCCAGCATGTGGAGCCAAACGTTACAAATAAATCTAGAACTCGATATAAAAAAAAAACCCGTTTAATTAGGGGCCACAGCTGTGTAACTGACACCCGTGAGTGACTGAGTGGAGCCCACCATGCAGTGTTCCAACCAGGAAGAGGAGAGGAATCCCCCCCCCGCCTTGAACCGCTGCCAACAGGCATGGTGAAGAACTGGGCTCCCACATGCTCGCAATCAGCCCCAGAGGGAGCAAACATACAGCCCAGGGAGTTGAGACAAGGTAAAGCTATTCATTAAACCTGTCCCTTTTTGGGCAATATGGGACAGCTTTTCCAACTCAGAAGCCACGCCACCTCCCCACTCCCCAAATATCCCTCCCTGTGCAGAGAAGCTCTCTGCAGAAAAAAAGAGCCTCAAATTGTAAGGTACATGAAGTACAGTGCAATCAAATCTCAATTAGTTTGCTTTCTGAAGGGGTGCACTGAGGTATTATGGAGTAGCAGGGGAATATCGGTATTTCAGAATTTCTCTGCCTCCCCAATGGCACGCCTGTCTCTACTCTTAGGCGCGCTACTTTTGACCAGGGAGTCCAGTACATAGGGATCCGGTTTAGGGTGAGTCCCCCAGGACATGGTGCCCCAACGACCATACCCAGGACACTGATCAGACGTTGGACCGCCCTATTGGCCTGAATAGAGCGCTAGTCTCTGAGGTTGCTTAAATGCAGACAGACGTGCTCCCCATTAGACTCAGATAACCAGCAAAGCGTGCTCTCCGTCTCTCTCTCTCACATTCTCGTTCTCGCTATCTTACTCGCTATCTCTCTCTCGCTCTCTCTTAGCCTCAGTCTCTCAGTCTCTCACTTTCGGGGAGAGACGAAAAAACAGCACGAGGCCTGACTCATCTTGGGTAAAGCAACTGATTTAAAATGATATTATTTCAGACCAGGGCTGATAACCAAGCAGGCTCATTTGGACACACTGTGTCATTACACTGAGGTGTAGGCCCTGTCGGAGAGTAGCTCTGGGCCACGCTGTAGTGCCCTGCAGTTAAGTACGCAAACGTATGAAAAGCAGGTCCCGCGAAAAACTGTTATCAATGAACAGCATCTCAATGAGACACCAGCCATTGTCGCTCACGACGTGTCAACGGGCTTGGCAGTGATGTCAGTCAAATCCTACGTTCTCCTTCCTGATGCAAGAAAGATACCGGCGAGCTGAGCTGACCTTCCCTCGTATTCGGTGGTGTGGACAGCTGGGTCAGTGCATAGCAGAACGATTTAGTGTACGTTCAAAACCAGATGGCGGGGTTTTATATCCCGTCTGACCAAGAAACGTTGGCTGTCATTTTGTGAACATGTCCTGCTGATTGTACGCGTTAAATCAAAGACTTTGTTGGCATCCAGCCAGAGACAAAACGCGCTTGGTGCCCCTCTGTCTGCGGTGGCATGTCTTGTTCTCTAAGCTCCCTGTTTTACATGGCTGAACAGAATAAGAATAATGCAGATATCCTATTGGACAATAAGAGTCCATCAGTAGATCAAACTCTCCACTTCCTGGTTCCGGACTGGTCAAGCTGGAACTGTATCAATGGAAGTCTTCGTAACGAGCACATGCTGACAGCTGTACTTCATGGAATGTCAAATTGAATTAATGGCATTGGCTTCCCAGAAAGCTAAGATAACATTATTCAATGTTCAAGTGTTTGGGTCAAATACTCGAAAACACTCTCTTGTATAGCCTCGGTGCGCCTTGGCTATTTTTACTCTGTATTGTACAAAAGACAATTTGTTTCCTCATCGCAGTGAGAGACAAAGAGCTTTGAATGTATAAAAAAAAAACATCAGGGACATTCTGAAAAGAGACAGACGCAGCCTATAGCAGTACTCTGACAGCTCAAGACAGATGAAATATACTTTTATCCAATAATCAACATGACTGTCGGGCAAGCTGGCCAGCGTACTCTCGGCTGAGGAAGGAGTTCAGAGCTGGCCGGGTTACAGAGACTGCTGGAGGTGGATGTCTACATGGTTGAAATCACCAGCTGGAATGCAGTGGAGTATCATTCAAATTAAATCCAGTACTAGTCCCTGTGTCCCCAAAAATGTCATGGATGGAGTCTGCGTTCCAAATGGCACCTGATCACTCAGAAACTCTGGTTGAGAGCAGGGAAATGAAAGGATGATAGGCGGTCATTCATGACAGAGAAATTGTGTTGTCTAACCAAACATTTCATAACCTTTTGCCTTTTGGAAACCACCAAATAAAAAATAGAACACTACACACACACACACAAACACATTAAAAAAAACAATGCAACTAAAAACCACTGGTCTAACCAAGTGAATGAAAGGATAAGCATGCCCCCAAACCACTCCGCTCACGCTTTGACACCAAGTCATGGAGGGGCAGAGGCCCCCGCAATTCAGACACATATAGAACATGTCACCACTCCACAACTCTGTGCACATACTACAGTGAAACAGTCACAGCAGCTCAATAAAAAGGAAGCGACTTTTGCAGACAGGAACTAAAAACTAACGCCATGTTGGCTTGGAGAAGCAATCAGCAGGATGTAACGCAGATGTCTGTCACTTTGAGGTGAACGTGAATGAAAGTGTTTCTGAAAGACGTGTTTTTATTTGAGAATAATTGAATGCATCAAGGGGAAACTTAAGCAAAGTAAACACTGTGGGGTGCCAAGGCCCTGTAAACACATTAACGCAATCATGACTTGGTCAGCTGATGGAAATCAGAAATAAAGGAAAGTCGGGAAACCGTTGGTTGAATGCAACATTTGGCATGTTTGAGAAGGTATATGAAAGTAGAAGATGGCTTTATTCCTCAATGGTACGAAATGAAATTGAATCTGTTCAAGCCACTGTAGTCAACACAGGTATTTCACCTCTGAGACTGCTGTGGAAAAACAAATACATATTGTATAACACAACAGGCTGTTACTGGGCCCTCTGAAGTACATAGTACTAACCCACCGAGAACCTTTTCTTTTTAGAGTGTATCAGTCAGGCTTCACATGACGTAGTCCAAACAGCCACAGGGTTTCGTAGGTATTCCCAGCCATCAGCAGCCCCATGTCTTAGCCATTAAACAGGACACAGACCTTGCGTCCCAAACAGTAGCCTATTCCAACTGAGTTCACTAATTAGCGGAGCATTAGGGTATATGCTGTCATTTGGGATTCAGCTAGGCCCGAGATGTTCTGCAGGGCACAAGGCCCCCCCACCGCGAATGCAGCCCTTAAAGCTCAACAAATTCTGCAGCAACGCGATAATGACCCGTGCCTGTCCAATAAAGACGGAGCTTGCCAACAGCGTGGCCCAGAGCGTTGGCGCTGCCTGCCGATGCCAGGCCTGCCTAAACATTAGCAAGTCGCCGCACCAGAACTGGAGAAGACCTAGAGTTCCGCTGAGCACAGTCCTCCATTCTAGTGACGCTGCGTGACAAGGAACACGGTGAAGTCAAGGACTGAACAAAAACCTGCTTGAGTCATTACAGCCAGAATCTCAGGGATATGCGATGATTTGTGGACATTGTACCTGGTAATGACAGGGCCTCCTTACACTCCGGCAAGCAGGCCTGGTTTAACAATGTATCATAAATGTTTATATGGATCTTAAGAAGCCGTGTTTTGATACTAAACAACGTGGCCTGAGAAAGGTCAGGTTCACCCGGCAGGCTGCGGCATTCCCGGCAGGGTCAGAGTTCAACGGCGTTTAGGATTGCCCCTCTGTGAAACAAATAATACCGGCTAACCAGCCATTCGGCTGCATTCTAACTCGACCTAAACGTTGATGATATGCTGTTTAACGCGCCTGTTATTCCCTATGGGCTGTCCCTGACCTCAACCGTGCGCATGGACCGCAAGGCAGTAGGTCTATTGCAATCTCGCTCTCTCTCTCTACCGGTCTCTCATCCACTATTTCTCATTCTCTCCGTCCCACTCTCTCCCACTTGTTGTTTCTCTCCCTCCCACTCATTCTTTTTCTCTCTCTGTCATCACTGCCTGTCAGTGCACCAGAGGCTCGTCCCAGCCGGTGCCTGTAACAGTGATGATGCCCTGCTGTTGCCAGGGCCGGCTGAAAGGGCGGTGGTCTTCACAGCGAAGAAGAGGAGCTCTGTCAGCAGGTGGCCCAGTTGGTTGGGAGCATTGGGTCCGTAAACGGACTGAATCCCCAAGGTGAAAAATCGGTTGTTCTGCCCTTGAGCAAGGCAGTTAACCCTAATCGTTCCAGAGTCACCTTCGATAACGGCTGATCCCTTGGCTGTGAGCCTGACTCTCGGAGGAGTCTCAGTGTGAGTGGAATGTGCAAGAAAAATATTTCCGATTCACAGGTGTATAACACGCCTTGTACATGTGTGAAATAGTATAAATACAAGAAACTCCCCTTACTGCAATACATTATATCTCCAAGATACAACGCCACAACATCTGACTGAATCTGGTACAGGCCTGATGAGAAATGGGATTTAAAAAAAAGCATGGTTTAGAATCTAGGCTACGTCGTTAACCGTTGTTCTCTCTGCTGATCCAGTCATGTCCTGTGCATTGGCTGAGACTAATTGCTAGCCCATGGCACTTTGGAGCAGGAAACCCACATTCCACCAACACGGCACAGCTAAACATGCAAGAGACCGGGGGAGGGGTGGTCAATCTGCCTCACACACCATCAGGTCAATAAGCTATATGGCTTCTGTCACCTTGACATGTCATTCCTGTCCCACAATGTGAGTTGTCGAATAAAGGTGTGGTATTAAATGTGAACTTGTAGGGTAGTCAAATTGCAGTCTTTATCATTTTATTTTATTTCAATATGTGTGTGTGTATATTTAGCAAAGTCCTTCAAACTTTGCTTTGATCAAAGAATCCTCCATTTGTAGCAATTACAGCCTTGCCGACCACTGGTGCCATTTTAGATGTCAGTTGGTTGAGGTCATCTGAAGAGGTTTCACCCCATGCTTTCATTAAGCTCCTCCCACAAGTTGAATTGGCTTGATGGGCACTTCTTAAGAGTTACAGAAGAAAGTTATTTGTTTCTGCCCATTTTGAACCTGTAATCAAACTCATAATTGCTGATGCTCCAGACACTCAACTAATCTAAAGACAGCAAGGTTTTTTGCTTCTTTAATCAGCACAAAATTTTTCATAACTAACATAACTAACATAATAGACAAAAAATTGCTTTTCTTTCAAAAATAAAGGCATTTCGAAGTGACCCCAAACTTTTGAATGGCAGTGTACACAACCCGTTTAACACAAGAAGAACTGTTGGTCCATCATAACCAGATAATAATCTTGGTCAAAAATTAAATCGCACCTAAACAGGCAGAAATTGCAGGACATTTATTTACACCAATATAATAATCACAATTTCACAGTGTATTTTTGACTAAAATAAATCTCTCAATTTTAACTGGACTGCCCATTTTAAAAGGCTTAAATAACTTTCTACTTAACATGTGAAACATTATCTCCCCTTGTAAAAAATGCATGACCAAAAGAGTATATTCATTATAATCAACTTTAATTAAAAATTGAAAGTTTCCTACCACTGAAGGATTTTTTTTCCTGATGAAACTGGATCAAATTAACATACAACATCATTAATGGCCATAATGACAATATTGGAATAATGCAAGTCGCTTAACCAATAAAGCCTTGTCCAGAGAACACAAAAATATAATTATTGCACTGGCAAAGAGCCACATCTCCGGGAACTAATTTGACCGTCTCGGGGTAAGCAAGACCTGCGCCTTTTCAGGCAAACGGGCTCTGGGCTGACGCACACCATTTCCCTAAATAGGGGCGGTGGACAATAAGCCTGGGATGACATCTCCACAGGGATGACATCTCCACAGCCATTAGCCTTTGGTTTTCAGGACTGATGAAAACAACGATGAGCGGTGACGATCTCTGTGAAATATGAAGTGTTCTGAACTGTTTGTTCTAGTTCTAGCTCATTCAAAATTCAAAAGTTCCAGAGTTTATAACACAAAACAATCTCTTTATTAGACCAAAGTGCATTTGGTTGGACATTAATAAATAGGTCAGCAATCTGCGAGTCAGTCCTAGGCTCTATTTTGTTGTTTAGTAAGCAAAACCAAAATGCCTCAAAGACTTCATCTGTTACACATTAATGAAAAACAACATCAGCTGAGAGCACTCTACGCTGATTCATTTTCATTGTCACCATGAAAAGTTGCTCTATTCTATCCTCATACCTTGCAGTTTGTATAGCATTGACAGTAAAACTGAATGTACAGAATTTAATTTCTTTCTCATCCACTTTTATAACCATAATAAACTGACTAAACAGTTGAAGTTTCAAGGAAATTAATCTTCACCCCCTCGACCATGACAACACGACGACAGACAGATCTTGTCTCAGCCGCTGTCACTTTCTGTCCCATTCTCTGTCATTTGTGCTGTCAAATAAATAAATGCCGGAACCCTAAGCAAGTTTCCTTGCTATTTTACTCATAAGCACCTCTCTGTCTGTGGGGTGCATCCTACAGAAGCCTGAGTCTGGGGTGAGTGACAGGACAGGTAGAGCTGAGCTGACAATGGGGCCAGGCAGGGGCTGCCTGGGACAGTATGGCGGCCTGTAGGGGAGGGGAACTTCCTTACTGGCTTCCTGGACACCCCAGGGACTGTCCCTGTTCCCTCCTACAGGAGAACAAACATTACACATACCGTAAATATGGGCCCAGAACTTCAGTACTCCCACAACCTGTTCCCCATTCAGGGCACTACTTTAGACCAGAGTCCTATCCATAGTCTCTGACAGTGAGGTGGTGGGAGGTCCTATCAACATATCTTAGAGTGAGCCAACATCAGTCAAGCAACTTCTTATCACACTGTTTGCTCAGTCAGGATGCATTCGCCATACCCAACGTACCACAAGGGGTCACTGGAGTGCAGCAAGACAAGGCAGCCCGGTCCGCCCCCCGAACCCTCAGCACTGTCACGATGCCGCCACCAGAAGTAAAACTCGAAGTCAAACAGGCGAGGCACTGCCACTTTGGAGGGCTTTCGTAAAAGTCTAAAATGGCAGGTAACAGGGTCATTCCACAAATGTGGTGGGTTTAAATTTTTTTTTTACAAAAATTCTTAGGCTTTTCATGTCATACAGTAACAAGGTTGACATGCTTATTTTAAATCACCCCCATTGCAGGAAGAATGAAAGCTTGCTCTGCGAAACCAGGGAATGGCAATTGGTTTAAAAAAAAAAAAGTTGAGCAAGCTCACTGGCTTTTACACAACGATTTGAACATGAAGGGTTTACTTATCAGGGGACATGATGCAAATGACACCCTTTCTGACGGATCAACCCAACCACAGAAAACATACATTGTTTTTACAGTATAAACATCTTATGTGTTGACCTGTGTATTGGTCAAAGAAAGACCGGGACCGGCACGTGTGACACGGCGATGTTCTGTAACATACAGTTATGTCTTGGATAAACAACCGCTGGGGCATCTACTGCGTGCAAAAAACAGATGTCAAAACCACATCTCAGCTAAGCAGAAACCTAAAAACAAGCCAACACGACAAAACCATGATAAAATATCTGCAACATTTTCAACGTATTTCTCTAAAAATCCCACCTATAGTTATTTTTTTTTTAGCTCTGATGCTCATTTTACAGTATAAAGTAATACTTAATGGCTTGTTACTACACCTACTTGTGGTCTAGTATATACTCATTCCTACATTTCACATGTGAATTATAAAACTTTTAGAAGCCAATAATGTCTTTAAACAGAACAAACTAGATGTCCCCTGAAGACTATTGTGGAAATCAATTGTATATTTTTGATATAGGCATTTAAAATCATCGATTATTCAGAGCTAGAGTCTATGTATAATGCCTGTATTAAATATATAAAATGTCAAAATACATTTACATTGCACATTACACTGTATCATTGCTATGACATGGGTTTGATGTACATACCTAGTTCATTTGTGTGCTTCTAAGTCACTAATAGATTATTTGATTTATAAATGCAAACATAGGTACCATTGTCTTGCACTGGTGTTATTTTGCCCTGAACAAAATCAGAAAACGGATGTTTCTGTCTAACCAACTGGGTGATCTTGATGCTCCCTACTGGTATACAGAAAAAGCTTGTAGATTTAACTAAATTAAATGACATTAAAAAAAAAATCTGAATTACACTATTTGGCACAAAAAGTATTTGACTATAGGTTAGGGTCTAAAAATACCACTCTTATATATTACATTTTAATTACACAGTTAAAACAGCACTATACTGAAAACCGTTACCTTACCTTTTGGTCCACTATTGAACATACGAGCTCCTTCACCGCAGATAAACCGGACAGATCGCTCGCGTCCAGGTTCACCGTTTCCCTTGTGAGTCCGATCTGTAGAAGAAATGAAACCCCGTGGAAAGAGTACCGGGAATTGGTGGGGCTCGGGGCGCTAAGACTACCATTTGATAGTCGACTGATAAGAGTCGCCGGCGGACTTGGAGACGGTGAAGGAGTCGGTGGGGCCACTGGATGCGGAGCGACAGACAGGGGGTAGAGTCTGGGCAAGGGTGGAGGGGTCGAACTGCTGTAGGACGACATTGGCTGGCTCATGTCTTCTTGACCGGAGAAAGACGCAAAGTTGACCGACATTTAATGTATTATTTATAATAGTTGCTCTCAAGTTCCATGTATCAACAACTTCGGGTGAGTTGAAGCATCTGTTTCATTTGTTGGTGGGGGGGGGGGGGGGCGAGAGGCAGGCAAGAACGAATTCAAGCAGCGGCGTTTGGCTTTTTTTCACAAATCATAATGCATAAAACCTAATACTGAGCATGGACCAAAAAACGCTCTGAAGTGTAACTTATGCCCAGTAGGTTTCTTCTTCAACAACCCATACGAAATCCAAACAAAAAGCACTGTTTCAATTAAAGCCTGTTGATTCTTCCTCCATTATCAGTTCTACACCACAGTCAGGACAACGTGCCTCTGAAAGAAATGTAGAGCTGCAAAATCTCCCAAGCCCCGAACTATTGAAAAATGTTCACCCCCAGGGTTCTTCAGATGTGAAGAAGAAAGTCGCAGAGCAGCTCTTATCAGTTGAAACTCCTAGTAGTAGAATGTTTCTTATTCCCCGGAAATTATCTGGCAACAAAACAACAACAAAAATATGAAAGAATATAGCCATGTTTGACTTTGAGAAGAAACGCTTTCATTGGATCAATGAGTCTGAATAGCATTTCTTATTTATTAGATGTATTTTTAAAATAAATATACGGAAACCGTTGGTTCTGTATCATTTAATATATCCCTAAAGATAATTAATCCAAAAAATAATGGATTATTATGATTGATTGTAGTAATATTACGGGTCTTATAGTGCCACTGCATAAGTAATTGAAACTTTCTGACATCTGGAACCAAGACACATCTGCATAATGTGCTCCCATTTGGATGAGAGTAGTAAAACATGTTCCTGCAATGTAATGAACACGAACACAAACTGTTACGTGGCCTAAGCTTGATCAATTTAACTACATATTTGCACAAAACCTGTGGACGTAATACTTTCATACGCAAGCAAATCATTGAACATTTTTACCTTTTCGAAAAGGGCGGTTTTCGATCTCAGGAGAAAATTGTGTGTTAATTCCATTCTTCCAAATATTTCGACCGCCTGAACAGTGAAATCACGACAGTCGCCGGTGAATGTTTCGATTTGATTCCAAATTCTCTATTTTGGCGGTGAGTTCGAAGCTTGCGTATTTTGACAACTATACTTACAAAACTTTCTTCTCTTAGCCAGATCGCAACCAGTTCATGCGTATCCTATTATCGCACCGTCGCCACTCATTCGGTAACAACAGCGAACAAGGCTTTATGGGACTAGAAGTTCTAGTCTTTGATCCGGGTACCATCTGTAGTCGGTGTGGATAGGCAAGAAGAACGACATTACCCTATAGTCTTAGGATGTGTGACGCGCTTGAATTATAGGCTTTTTCTCTGCTTTTTCTCCCCGTTATTTCTCAAACTATATGATGGCTGTAGTATCTGCGACCTCTAACGGCGCAGTTGAAAACTCACTTGCGATAAATGAAGACAAAAAGGGATGGTTATCCAAGCGCACATATTTTACACACCGGTGGAAAACTGCATGGTTTCAGGTGAAAGAAAGTCAATTATTGTACGGTGAAAATGAAGAGGTAAGAAAAACCGACAGGAAACAGTTCGGTTTCTGGGCAACATAAACGCAAAGACCACGCTTTTGAGCCTACGTTTAGACTGTCAGAGTAATTTCAACATTAGCCCATGCAAATAATGTAACCACGCGTTATATTGTAGGGTAACTTTCAGTTCAGTCAGTGTAATGTTCCCGTAGATGTACCCCAGATAGCTAACCTGTTGTCCTGTTACCATAGCAGCGTACATTTTAAAACAGTTGGCTAGGTGGCAGGTTCTCATACTAGGTATGCCCTTTTGTGCACGCAGAAATTGTATTTAAAATATACTTTAATAGTATGGTAGTCTGTAGTCAGTATTAAAGTAGGTCGTATTAATTTATCCTGATCATTGCGCCCTTTTTTTACGAGTGTTTCCTTTGTTTTGCAGTACTTTTAACCAGAATCCGGAAAGGGATTTCTGTCTACCTAACTTTCAGATAAAAACATATTTTCTCTCTATCCAGAAGCTTCTGAAGACCATCAACCTGGTTGGGGCCGTGGTAGAGACTGTCGAAGGACGAGATGGATCATTCGAATGGACTATTACCCCTAAGGACAGGAAGCGGACCTTCTTCGTCCGAGCTGGGTGTGCAGCCGAGCAGAAAGAATGGATGGAGGCTATATGTGAAGCTCAGCTGCGCTCCAGGGATCATGCTACAAATGCATGTGTGGTGCAATAGATAGCAACCTATGGGATCGTAGATAGACAGTTTTATACTTTTATAATCATGTAGGCCTTTACAACTGTGGCAATTTATGAGCTTTCTGCTAATAGGTCTTTGTACTATAGGAGTGTATAATAGGACTAATATGACTTTTGAAAAGTGTTTCCTTAGGTGATGCCCTTAGACTTCCATAAAATCAGTGCTGATGAAATAACTTGAATTTCCTTTTTATATTATTCCACTTTCTCCCTATGCCTTCACTTGTAGACATTGGTAGCATATGTCACTTTTGCAGGAACTGTGTGTTTAGTCCTACTAGAAAAGATAGTCTGTTATTTTTTCTGGTTTACTATTTCATATGCAACTGTTTGTGTATAAAAAAGACATATTGTACCTCAACCCTCTTTATCTGTATCTGTATAGAACTGAACAGTAATGCCAGTGGACTTAGCCGGAGTGTACTGTAAATATTGACTTTAAGTTGCCATGGTATCAATCCCGTTTACTGGAATCCTGATAGTAAAAAACTGGCCTAAAATTGTGTGTGTCTGGTGTGCACACAGATTTTAAGGAGTAGAAATGAAAAAACTTCTTCACTGGAAACACAGAACTTAGAGTTAAAAGGCTATCTGAACTGAGAAATAGGTGGTAGAACATAACGAAAATTGGATCTGTGCAAGACAAGTACTGTGCAACGCCAAACCTCAAGTTCAGTTGGAAAATGAATGAAGATTCCTCTTAGTCAAGTTCTCCTCCACCTCGGTGCCAGATCTAGGCCACCCTCTGAGTACCACAGTCAAGGTCCACAACTGCACACCATTTCCATTTATAGTTTATTACTATATAGAGAGCAGAGTGTCATTTGAGATGTGAACCTGATTACACAAGCTATAGGCACCCTCTTCCAAACAAGTTCCCGGAGAGGGAGATGGGACTGTTTCAGACCCCCAGGCAGTCGTCAGCAGAAACGTTTGTTGACTGTCATTGCAAGTTAGTGTTATATTTAACAGCACGTCTTGATATGCAAAAGTCTTCTGGCGTGAGTCACGCACACATTTCTAAATCATAACACACACGGGTTTATGTCAGTCGTACAGTTCAACAAAGTGATGTTGAGACTTTGGTTCCAGGCTCAGTGAGTGAGAGGTGTGTCCTGAATGGGCTATACTAGGGCTCTGGTCAAAATAGTGAACTACACAGGGACTGGTCTTCCATTTGGGTCTCATAGCGTCTTTGCCAACTTATGTAACAGGCCTTATTGGAGCCAGTGCTCCCAGCACGACAGAACGAGAATGCAGTCGCACAGGAAGTCTTGTTCGAACACGAAACATCCAGAGACACACTGCAGGCATGAACTTTTCTGCGCCGAAACATACGTGTTTTTGCAAAGGCATCGATAGAAACTGTATTTGTTGTGAGTGCAAAAAAAATATTACCTTTTGTGACTTTTGTGCAGATTTATTATCTTGCACAGCGTATACAGCAGTAAAAAATCGTGTACTAGGGTCGAAGACTAGCAGTCGAAGACCATTGCTGTTCGGCAGCCCTCCGCTCTTTCACACATGATTCCCTGTATCAATAAAGCAGGAAAGGCCCACACTTCTTAATTATCTTATGGCATATTTAGGAAATAATACACACTCCGTAGAGTACACACACAGGCAACTATTGTTTCAGAAAATATATTTTCACTCCCTGTGTAACTTTCAAAAGGAAACTTATGAACTTTAACCAAGAAACCTGATTGAATTCAAGAAAAACTCCCCTACTAGGATGAAATTACTCTGGGCATTTTTTAACAGTGGTGGGGCGTATCTAATTAATATACTACTTGCAGTGTTTATGGAGAAACAAAACTGGGGGGCACATATTTTATTTGGAGAGGCAATGCCTGGCTTGCCTGCGTTGAGTCAGGGCTCGGTTGTCAATTTTTCAACAGAATCTGCATGAACAAACATTTTTTTCTGTCAGCTTTTCTGAGTACACAAGTGATCCGATATTCAGTCTGAGTAATATATTGCGTCGCGTCTTAACAACAGAATAAGCGATAAACAACTAATGAGAGGTGCATTAGCATGTCATAATGTTGTCAGAGCACGACACATTGTGTGCACGTAGTGTGTTGCATCATGTGTTATGACAATTACAATCAGATATGACAGATATGCCTATGATACATCATTTTATGCTAGCCAACAATCACGGCGAAGATGTCTAGTCCTGTTCGCGAATGTCCCTGCTTTTAGCTATCTACGCGGATGACCATGATACATGTCTGACAGAAATTACCATGGTACACTGGTGTAGATAACAGCTAATGGTTGGCCTTAAAATGTACGTTTTGACAACATATTATTGTAGGTGGCATGACTAGCCGTAAAATAATATGATGAATGTAACAACTGGTAGAAAAATATGTAATCAAGTCATGTTTCGACAATATTATAACAGGTTAAAACGTGTTATAAGACATAATGATGTACTTTTCAAAAGTGACTATAGGCCTATAGCCTATATCCTGTGTTTTAGTCTGAACCTCACTGAACAAGCTGAAGTGATATATTTGAACATACATACATGCTTACCATTAATTAGTTATTTTATTGGTGGAGTTGGAATTCACTTTCCTGTGTGTTTTATAACTGCTAATGTCGTGTTATTAGTGGGCTAGCCGTTACTGGAGTAAAATAGATACTCCCTCATTTCGTCAGAAGAGGGCAGTCTTTCCTTAAATAAAGTTTTTTCTGAATTATGTTCAACAAGTTGTGAATATTATTGCCAGACATTAATAAATGTTCTAGATACATAGGCATTGCCATTTTATCTTCTCATAATCCATGTAAAAGTCCCTAAATACACGTAAAGTAAATGCCCCTGTAAAAGTAAAAGTTCCCTGGTGTCTTGGTCGATATCACAGCCACCATAGAACTGTTGCCTACACGTCCCACGGAAACTTTAGGGGACCAAGAAAACATCACATCCGAGCCGGCAACACCCATCATGGATGGTTTAAGACATAGACAACATGTGGATTCTAATTTAGGAATACCAGATTAAACTGTGAGAATCTCTCCTGCGTAAGAAGCCTATTACATGTATTAGAAAATACATGTCGAGCGCCACATTTTTGTTCTTATTATATTACGATATTATGATTTGGACATAAAAGGTTTATAAAAGCAAATGCATGACGTTTCGCAAAAATGTGCTTCTAGTTGTAGTCTCTTGTAGAAAAGATTGAACCTCTCTAAATGTTTCATTTGAGAAGCGCTGACCTGAACTGCAATCTGATAGGCCTACTCCCGCCCCTAACTTCTCTCGTGTTTGCGCTGCTGCTTTGTAAACTTGTTGTTTCCCCCCATGCGATCAGTCGGTCACCCGGGCTTTCGCGGGAGTGACGTGCTGGGACTATTTCCACTTAGTGTCGTCTTTGCTACAATTGTGTTACTGTGTGGAATGAATGACTTTTGACCAAAGCTAACACCATACAAGTCTTACGCTTGCTGAAAAAGCCGGTTCAATTTTAGGGAATTAAATTTCAAAGAAATGGATCCCATAACGAAATGGTCACCTAAACAAGTTGTGGATTGGATGAGAGGTGAGATGATTATTCTTCCTTAGTTTACATTGTTACCTGCGCTAATGTTTCAGTTATTTTTAAGAGCCTTTGTTTCACTTTATACAATTCACTGTTTTAACTTAAACCTATTTTAAGTAACACTTCCTTTAATTATGTTTGTCATGTCAGGTTTTAGTTATTACTGGTTTTAGCAATACAACATTGAAAAGTGCCCAGTCTTGACAATGTTGAGAAATAATGAGTGCATAAAATTGGGCAGTATCTCTTTAAAGTATTTATATTTAAACTTCATGGTAACAAATTTATTTATTGCTTTCGGTTTGGGTAGTCTTAATCTTTATTTTATGAGAGGAAATTGTGTGCCAACGGGGAGAATGTTTATGTAGACTACACGTGTTCACTGAGCAGATCATCTGAAGGCTATTGGTCGGTAAATAAACAGTGACGTCCATATAGTGTTTGGGCAGGTACGAATGTTTTTATTTGGCTCTGTGCCCCAGCACTTTGGATTAAACAATGAAGGTTAAAGAGCAGCCTGTAAGCATTCATTTGTGGGTGTTTTTCATCTTAACTGCAGCACTTTGTACACATAGTCCACCTTATAAGGACAAAACGTTTTTGGTTGAAAATACTAATTTAAAACCAACATATTTTGACCAACTTACTATAGGTGTATAACGATCCCACATGAGGGATACCCAAATCTAAATCAGTAGATTCCATGTACAGTTGTGCTTTACACCACCCACCTAAACACTGAATCCTGATGGCAGGGGATTTCAAAAGCATCATGGACCTCTAACCCGGTCCCGTCACATTACAACAAAAGGAATTCCTCAGATTCCAAATGCATCACCATGCACAGTCGATTCTGCTGTGGACTGCACACTCGTCCTTTCTGTTGGTGAACACCAAGCGTAGGGAGGCAGGGTATAATATTGTGTTATTGTTATTTCTTACTTATCTGGTTGAAAACTATCAGGCAGGGCTGAAACTCGGCTGGGAAACAGCTTCCTGGCGAAGGGAAAGTACCCAGGTGTGACGCAGAGGGGCGTACAGATTCGGCACCTGGGGTGTATGGGTGGAATGTCTTTTCACGCTCTAGTGACTCTTTGTGGTGGTCTGGCCATGTGCACGCTCAATCGAGGTTGTTGGCCTGTGGGTGTGCTCCACTCCAAGCGGGTAGGCACTTTACCCTGCGGCCCACAGGCCAGAATTGGTCCGCAAGTGATATCTTATGGTTCCACCAATGGTGTTTGTTTGTTTTTGTCTAAAATCAACAGGATTTCAAAAAACACCTGTTCACAAGTATTTCCATGAATGTCAGGGAAACTGTGTTTGTGTCTTAATGTAATCAAAATATCCTATTATTATCCATTGCCTTTAATAAATCTAAATATACTGTAACACTCCAAAGCCTTGGTGTAACAGGATGTGGATATACTCCTGATGTGCCAGTAACACTGAACTAGGAAAAGCCTAGCTTATTCCTTCATATGTACCGGCTGTGTTACATATTACAGCATCCAGAAGATTTACCAGTACGTGCACAAGCCCTAGTCATTGTGTCAGCATTTACGGCACATATTCAAATTCATTGCCACGTGTCATTAAGCTCTAAATGGTGCTATGTCTGACCTGTTAGCATATTATCCCATTACGAACCGTGGAGAGTTTGAGTCCCATGACTAAGCATCCGGTCAGAATGATATTGAGGGAAGCTGGCTTTATTCTGGATCCTGCGGTCATTTAATTGGAAAACCGTTTTGGATCAGTGAAAGTAGTTCAGTCATCTGCAGTAACCAACACAGTATTTACGTGTTCATTTTTCATATGCTACTTGTAACATCATAGTTTTGAACATTTTGTAATTGTTGACATTGCTACATTTGCCTGAGTAGTCAAGCTGAACGGACATTTTTATTTTTATCTGCAGTTACAGGGTTGTGATAAAAAAAAGTACCAACTGCTAATGGGAAAAACTGAGCTCTTTTGGTCAATAGGCAACTAACGCCGTTCACCACTAAACAGTGAATGCACCAATACGCTGCAGCTTATTTAGCTCCTAACTGACTGTCCCCATCCCTTTAAGAGTGGCGAACCACCCCTTTAAGAGCGTTGACCCATCCCTTTAAAGTCAGGACAAAGGATGGCTAAGCTGTAATGCCAAACCATAAAGGGGGGAGCTGAACAAGAGCTCCGCCACAAAGGTCAGCAGCATCCTACTGTGAGCGGGGTCAAAAGGTTACTGGAGGAGCTAAAGTTTGTATGCATAAAAATGGCATCTGATTTGAGGGCAGATCTATCCTGCAGGAACTTGCCAAACGCTAGAACACCAAAGCGAGCTTGGATCTAATCTTACCCACATGAGGCGTCTGGCCAATCATGCGTGTCCGTGAGGCTGTATGAATTAACCATACACCCCCAGAGCCGGAGTGCTGATTTTAGATCAGTTCTGCCTGTTAGACGTGAACAGATAACATTACATGGACAGGGCGTCCTGATTGGCTCTCCTGTTCTGACAGGCTTGGTACCTACAGCCTCTGATCTGAGCTTATATCTTAGCAACCCTCAGGCTTTTGTGATCCCTATGGAAAACGTGCTGATCCAACTCGTTCCATGGATCCTGCTCAGTGTTTACAAAGGTTCTTCCGTCATAGCAGAGAGGATTACCTCCCTCAGGCTGTGGCTGGGGATGCGTGGCACCTGCCTGAGTGCAGCAACAGGTTCTTTCATGAAGGACCCACGCTGTCTTTCCATTTGAATGTTTTTGTGTTTGACTTGGCATACCTTGATTTGCGTGTAAATAAAGAGAAGTTGTTTAGTGATTCTCTGTCAGGTATTTGGCCCTTGCAGCTCATAAGCAAAGGACACATGAATATACATACCAGTGTGCAGTATAATAATAATTTTCTGTTAGCAGTAAAATAGCAAAAATAGTTTTTCTATATGCGATGAACTTTGAAAAACTCATTACTCTTATACGTTAGAGATAATACTGCATTAGTGAGAACATGTTGAGGCAACACTGCATTTTTCTCTGCACTTGTGTAGGTAAAGCTATAGTAAAGATTCAAGATTTAGGACTATAGATTTAGGTCATGCGACTAACAATTCTGTGGAGTTATAGACTGAAGAAAGCAATTTGTCTCAGTTTGATATGTTTAAAAATTTTAATAAAGTTTTTCAACAAGCTATTACCCTTATTAGGAAACAAAATATAGATATGTCGATTTTACATTTGTGAAAGATTGACACAGATACACGATCTCTGGGACACGAAACTCTGTTTGCATGTAACATGTTTTTCCCTGCAGGTACAAGACATGAGCCTCCTGTTTATGTGCTTTCGAGGGAAGAGGACTCCCAAGGGGGGCTCCTAAATTGTGCCCTTTATCCAAAATAGTGCACTACTACAGACCTTAGCCCCCATTTGAACCTGGTCAAGAGTAGTGCAATAGAGTACAGTTAGGGTTCTATTTAGGGCACACTAGTTTCAACTTGGAGATACCTTATTTTGAGTCATGAGACTTTCACCTTTCCCTGTCTTTCATTGGCTGAGCTTATCAGGAATTAAACCGAGCTCGCGGTCTCTAAGGAAACGGATCAACCTCCCCTTCCTGTCTCTTCTTTATGTAGGACCTACCTACATCCAGAGACCAAAGACGTGATACATCACATAAACATACCTACCTCCTGCGCAAAACTAGATATTGGCGTAATGCCATAAAAACACGCCTGCTGGCCTTGATAAGATGCACTGTCCCAAGGCAGAACACACCGCGGGGTTGGCCCCGAAGCACTGAATGACTCAAAGGAGCACATCCTGGTTCTGAGTCACCATGGTTTTGCTGACGTGCCCTGGTCTCCGTGGGAACGTAGACTGGACAGGCTAATGCCCCGTAGTGTTGCCATCAGCACTGTGCATTACGTCTGACCGTTCCTCAGAAACAGCCGATGCGTCCCACAGGGACCATGGCTCTGGTCAGAAGAAATGCACTGTGCCGTGTAGGGAATTGGGTGCCATTTGGGACTCAGCTGGAGCGCCTCCATCCTGGTTGTATGGGTTTGTTCCATTGATTAGCTGTACACTGCAAAAAATTAACAAGGCAATTGAACTATATTTGAGGAGATATTTGCTTGATATAAGTGAAATAATCTGCCAATGGAACAAGAAAGATGACACGATATTCAAGGCATATTTTCAGCAAACAAAAAGCGGTATTATCTAGCTTGTTAAGAAGAATATACCACATTTTAACCTAAAAATAAGATAAATATACTTGATAAGACATATATTTTTTGCAGTGTAGTACACAAGGCAACGCCGTAACCTCTTTGCTGGTTCCCAGAGTTTGGAGAGATCACTGACGAGTAGGCACCATCTACCACTTTGAAGTCCGTGGCTTGAGGTTGCGCCAGTCATGGGTTTCTCACAGAACACACAAGTAGAAGCACAAACATGTATACGGATACACATGCACGCGCACACACACAGCAAGCAGTAAAAAAAACTTTATTTATGAACAGCTGTTTTAATGATGTCTGATGAATTGCGTTTTCCAGCATGGGTCAATTTGTTTCAGATACGGTGACTCCTCGACGTCTGAACTGGCCTGTTTGTGAGAGCGGTAGATGAGAGTGAAAGGGGTCCATGAATAGTCTGAATGCTTTTGAAGCACTCTCTTCCGTTGGATCTGTGACTGGCACCACTCGAGTTCTGTTCTGAGGGGTGAAGTAAACATTCTCTTTGTTTAGCCCCAGCCCTGGAATGCAGGTTCAAACTCCACTCATTCATGGGCGCGTTAGCCCTGACAGCATAACATGTGCCTTTGTGTGCCGTGTTGAACAAATCCAAGGCGGCATTTGCTTTAGTTGTAATGTATTATTTTATCCCCTGTGGATTCTGCGTGTAAAAATCTGTCAACTCTCACATAGAATTATGTGATTACGAGCAGCAGCAGTTATTGGGTTTTCATAATGGATTGTTTGGGCAAACCAGGATTTGGCAGAGGGATGCTTAGGTGATTTTACACTTGTGTGTGGATGATAAACAGGTGAAAATAGCGGGAGGGAGGGGTTGTGCTGAAAGTTTCTATTTGCACAGGATGGGTCTTCGCTTCCTTTATTTGCACAACAAAAATCCCCAGTTCCCCTGAAATACAATAGGGTAGAGAACAACATTCACAATCATTTTAGTTCTGGGTAACATGGGATGATGTCACAGCTACTAAACCTAATGATTATAGAAAGGATGGCCGCTGCTAGCTTGCTTACCACAGAGGTTTTAATGAACACACATACTGGATCACTCAACAGTTGGTTAATGCTTTTGAACACTCATCACAGCCTGGGGTCATAGACCTGACATAGTGGTTTACGTAAATCCAAGACATATCCCAAACCTTAATCTAACCGTTTTAAATGAATAGCTAATCTTAACATGAATACCTAACCCTAACATTAATACATAACCCTAACATTAATACATAACCTTAACATTTGTATTAATATCAAATGTTTAGCAAATTGTTAACATATTATACATTTCGATAACACTTATGTAAATTCAGGAACATTTAGTATGCATTGTAATTCCAAGGAATAGATATCCTATCAAACTTCACATATACAAATGTTTGTGTCCCAGATTTGCATATATTATGCTATGTCTACCTATGACAGTAGGTTGTACAATAGTGGTTTCCTCTCATATGGTTTTACTAGGTTTTACTAGGTTAGGAATGTGCTACACTTGAAACATTTTCTGCATGAAGCTACATGGGTTTGTTTGTTTTTTTCTCTTTCTGATAAATTATTAACTGGATGTTTCTGTGGAATGTGAATGTTGCCTCCGCCCTGCACAAGAGTTTGCTGACCTCAACCTTTTTTTCTTTTTCAGTAAAACCACTTTCTATTATGCATCTTTACTTGTACAGTATCTCCATAATCACAGGATGTAAATATTCATAGAAAATGCATGTTATAGCCTATTCTGTACATTTTCTCATTAATCTGTTTAACAAGGAATTCAGCGTTATCATTTATAAGATTACCCTTTTTATCTAAAAGGGCTGTCTCAAGATGGAGGATTTGTGGCATCTTCAGGTTCTGGCAGCTGCGAAAACAATTAAGATTTATTTAGTCCGTTAAAGAGGCTGGTCAGTGTAAAAGCAATAGAAAAACACTGCAACTGCCTTTTGTAAACAAAAGACTGACCCACTGTCAGTACATTGCCCACAAGGGCAGACATTTAGGACTGTGAATACATGTCTTCATATGAAGCAGGAGAGTAATGACTCGACAGAGAGGGAGCAAATGAAAGATAAAGAGACAAGGGGACAGAGGGGTAGAGAATGAAAGCCTTGCACCATTCCTTCATTAGTAACGAAACCCTGAGAAACTGGGCCCTCTGAAATACCCTGCTCTATGCTTATTTGTCACTGCATTTGGGAGGAGGTCGTGGAACCTAAACACAGCTGGACCTCAATGTTATATTAAATAATGACTGTTTTAGTTTTCAGTTGTGCCCAAACCAGCCCCTCCAAATTGAAAGGGGTACATCTGCCACTATTAGGATGAAATGTTTTGCTTAAGGGCAGAAGAACCAACTTGTTCCAGCTCTGGAATTTGAACTAGCAACCAATGTAGTCCTGGCCCAATGCACCTTAGAACAAGGCTAGGATACTAATCTGTGTGAAAGAATATTACAGTGTATAACGGAAATAGTTGTGTCTATGTGGGAAGTAACAGTCAGATAAAATTAAGAACTATACAATTGTATGAATACAGTTTCATCGGGCCACAAACCGCTTGTGCAGAGAAGAGACAGTCATATTTTTTGTCTTATCAGAAGTGTATTATTAGTTCTGGCATTTGACATCACTAGGCCTACTGAAATAACCAAAATGTTCTCAATTTGTACTTCAGTCAGTTCTTTGTTGTTGTCCTTTGAAAGAAATTCTGTAACTGTCTTTTACTGTAACTGAGAGCAGCAAACAGTCCCAGGTCACACATTTCTCAATATACATTCTTAATAGGTGTTGGGACATCTTTGCCGGACAGTGTGAAAGTCATTAAAGCTCAGATAAAATGATAAACAGGTCCTGTTATTTGAACCGTGCTCCCTTAACATAGTATTTTGGGATATTTCAACATGGTAAAATGTCTTAGACCAAAGTTGGGTGTCCTTTCAAGTTTGTCCAACATGAAGCTGTGCCAAACACAAAAAAAGGCAGTGGTTACGTGGGAAATCTCGTTGAAGAATGATAAAAATGTTTTATGACTGTTAATTTGCCTGAGAAAGAATCTCGCATTACTCTCAGCTGTGGTCACTGTAGTGTGTTCGGTTTCATTTGGGACTGGTGTTGGGTGTTATTAGCTGGTGATGGGCTGTGTAGTGTGAAACTCACTACACAGAGAGATGATTGCCCTCGTCAGGTATCTAAACCCAGATCACGCAAACAATTATTATTTTTTGCCCTGCACAAATAACAAGCATTTGTTGAAGGGAGTTTATTTCCCCACTATTTGCAAGTCACACTGATGATTTGTAGCTGTCATCAGGTGTCTCTCATATCTGGATTGCCGTCTACAGGCTGTGAGAATGCAGCTGTTGCTCCAGTCATCCTTTTATCCAGCCGCCACCAGCAACTCACTGCTGTCACTAAATATTTCTACAAAATCCACTACTCACATCACCACCCAATGGTACAATGGGCTAACTAATGTGCCCGATCTTTTACAATGTGCAGTTAAACACATTCGTGGCAATCCTGTCCTCCCTCGTGAAAGGTCAAAACACTTAGAGCAGAAACGTTACTTTGATTGTCTAAAGATTAACCAGTAGCACTGGGGTAACAGTGGAGTCATTAGCCTGCGCTAACACAAAGGTGGCGGAGAGCAACTCATTAGCCTCTATTTAAGAGGCGCGCCTCCCTCCGTGAACTAGTGGGATGTCTCCCAAATGTCACCCTAGTAGTAGTAGTAGTTCACTACATAGGAAATAGCAGGCCATTTGGGATGTAGAATCTCAGTGAACCATCTGTCCAAACCAGCAGGAGCCTCGGTGGTCGGTGGGATTCTAACGGCCCCCAAAAGGTAGCAGTTGCTGTTTTCTTCCCCTTTTCACAACAAACACGTCTGTTTGGGCGGAGCCGTTGCCTGGGGGGCCGTTTGGCCCAGAAGGTCTTCAGCGAATGAGAGGGCACGTAACTGTATGTGAACGGATTAGCCACTGGTCATAATGGCTGTCACTCACACAGCGTGGAATCCTGTGTGGTTGGATGCATGGTCACTGGCAGTCAGGTGTCAGTTCGATTGTGGTTGTCGCTGGACAGTGCTGTGCAGGGAATGTGTGAGTGATGGATGTAGCTTGTGTTGACTCGCTGTGTTTGCTTCCACACTCGGCCGACATCATAACAGGTCTTGGACTCCGTCTTTGAAAGAAGCTCTTTGTCTAACATCTCTTGCTCTCTTTCCCTCTCTCTCTCTCTTTCTCTCTCTCTCACCCCCCCCTCCCCCCCATCCGTTCTCTCTCTCCGTCTTTCCCAGGCCTAGATGACAGTCTGCAGCAGTATGTCCCGTATTTTGAGCGGGAGAAGATTGACGGGGAACAGCTGCTGAAGATATCCCACCAGGACCTGCTAGAACTTGGGGTGACCAAGATTGGACATCAGGAACTTGTGTTGGAGGCTGTTGATCTGCTATGCGCTTTGGTTAGTCAGCATACACACACACACACACACAGACACACAGACTGTGATTTTACACTGTGACACTACACCGTCACTCTAAACTGTGACTCTACACAGTGAGATTAAACTGTGACTCTACACAGTGACATTAAACTGTGACTCTACACAGTGACATTAAACTGTGACTCTACACAGTGACATTAAAACGTGACTCTACACTGTCAATCTAAACTGTGACTCTACACAGTGACATTAAACTGTGACTCTACACAGTGACATTAAACCGTAACTTTACACAGTGACATTAAACTGTGACTCTACACTGTCAATCTAAACTGTGACTCTACACAGTGACATTAAACTGTGAATCTACACAGTGACATTAAACTGTGACTCTACACAGTGACATTAAAACGTGACTCTACACTGTAAATCTAAACTGTGACTCTACACAGTGACATTAAACTGTGACTCTACACAGTGACATTAAACCGTAACTTTACACAGTGACATTAAACTGTGACTCTACACTGTCAATCTAAACTGTGACTCTACACAGTGACATTAAACTGTGACTCTACACAGTGACATTAAAACGTGACTACACAGTGACATTAAACTGTGACTCTACACAGTGACATTAAAACGTGACTCTACACAGTGACTATGCTGTCGGTTATTTTCCCGAACCCAATTGTACTTGTGACCTACATATAAACTATTTACATAACATGCCTGTAAGGACACTATGGTGAAAATGTTTTGGATAAAATAACATCAATTTAAATAGACTGTTTGTTATCGGATATAATTACTTAATCAACCTGTGTGGAAAGTTGGCAGCCATTTTAGACCGGAGGTATCAACGTTGTCATAAGCAAACGTTTCTGAGGATTATTATTTCTGATGTTCTGCCTTTGGCGGTAAATGTTGCTGTCCAGCCAAAGGAGAACACAGCGTCAATGAGTGAAGTGGCCCATGGATGGGAGAGGCTGGCATTGGTCAGGAAACAGGGATTAGGAAGGAATGTCCGGTCAGCTGCTCTCTCTCTCTCTCTCTCTGTCTCTCTATCTGTCACTCTCTCTCTCCCTCACTCGTGTTTTTTTCCACGCTTTCTCACACTCCCTCACTTTTCCCTTCTTCCTCTCAAATCAGTTCTAATCACTTTATCGGTGTAACAACATGCATATTTCCCCAGCATACTTCAATAATAAAGTATTCATTTACAACTAGATACCAGTAAAAGAATAAACAATAGCAGAACAATACTCAACAGAAAACAAACATATATTCACACCCCCCCCCCCTCCCCCCCTCTCTCTCTGGTCAAGCCTTTCCCAGGACCAACCTCCCACCTGGGTGTCTCTGTACTCCGTGACTAACGTGGCTTATGGTCTGCAGAGCAGGCTGGCCCAGCCCACTGTGGACAAGATCAGTGTCTCTGGGGTGGTGTGTGTTCTGTCTCTATGGGTATCAAATGGTCTCCTGGAGCTGCTCTCCTGGCGCCGTTCACACGCAAAACTTTCGGGCTGAGGTGAAACTTATCTGATGGATGTTCGGACCTGGGTAGCGTGGTGTGTCTGTTTGTGCCGTCCTGTCAACTCCTGTCACCCTCACTGTGGAGAAGGACATGGGGATTGGCAGCACAAACAGATATGGGACCGGGCTACTGGTGTGGAAAACAATGGCCCATGTTCCCCCGGGCTAGCTGCAGTATGTAGCACACAAAGCAGTGGGAAAGAGAAAAGGAGAAATACTGTATTGTGTTCAGTGTTCAGTGAGAAAAGGCTCCACAGAGAATGGACCCTGAGCTCAACTGACTGGCTCCCAAATGACTGGGGCCCGAACAGAAAACGGATGGGGCCTGCCAATAAAAGTCCCAAACAATGACCAAAAAGAACGTTTCTGTTTCTCCCAAACAGTGGGAGTGCATTCTACACTCAAATGACCATCAGCCTTCATTTAAAAAACATTCATGTTAATGTGCTTTTTCTTTTGCCACGTATAATGTGCATAGTGTTTTCTTTCCCCCCCGTTGATCATGCCCACCAGAGACAGTAATGAAGCCGGTCTTAGTTAAGTATAGTGATACCCAGGGCTGGATGTGGGTGACTTGTAGGCCCGTGTCTCAGATGGCTTACTAAGACAATATGGCAGAAGGGGTTGTGGTTTATGGCCAGTGACCCCGGAGATTACTATTATAAACAGGTTAACAACGTGTTTATAAACCTGTAAAAAGTGATTTGATGTCATTCCCATCGTACATGGTCTCATATACCACAGCCATCAGCTTTCATGATTCAAACCACCAGGTTTTCAATATTCCTTACGCCTATGAGCAAAGCCCTATGGACCCAGTCTGAACTGGTGTTCTATGTTGGGAATAAGGTGCTACTTGGGACTATATTGCGCAAGGCTGTATGTTCTTGGGGACAGATCCGCAGCTGAGGAAATGCGAACAAATGTGAACTCAACCCCCACCTGTTTTATACACACACACACACACACGTGCACACACACGTACACACATACACACATGCGCGTGCGCACACACACGTATACACACGCACTCATGCACGTGCACACACACATACACGTCCCATTCAGGAACAGCCTCTAAACCATTGTTCCTGCCTGTTTCCGTCCGGTGGTGTCGGCTGATTAGTGCCCCGCCTGCTCCACTTTCCCCCCTCCCTCCGTCACATGCTATCTCCTTTCCCCCCTCCCTCCGTCACATGCTATCTCGTTTCTCCCCTCCCTCCGTCACATGCTATCTCCTTTCCCCTCTCCCTCCGTCACATGCTATCTCCTTTCTCCCCTCCCTCCGTCACATGCTATCTCCTTTCCCCTCTCCCTCCGTCACATGCTATCTCCTTTCCCCTCTCCCTCCGTCACATGCTATCTCCTTTCCCCTCTCCCTCCGTCACATGCTATCTCGTTTCTCCCCTCCCTCCGTCACATGCTATCTCCTTTCCCCTCTCCCTCCGTCACATGCTATCTCCTTTCCCCTCTCCCTCCGTCACATGCTATCTCCTTTCCCCTCTCCCTCCGTCACATGCTATCTCCTTTCTCCCCTCCCTCCGTCACATGCTATCTCCTTTCTCCCCTCCCTCCGTCACATGCTATCTCCTTTCCCCTCTCTCTCCATCACATGCTATCTCCTTTCTCCCCTCCCTCCGTCACATGCTATCTCCTTTCTCCCCTCCCTCCGTCACATGCTATCTCCTTTCCCCTCTCCCTCCGTCACATGCTATCTCCTTTCCCCTCTCCCTCCGTCACATGCTATCTCCTTTCCCCTCTCCCTCCGTCACATGCTATCTCCTTTCCCCTCTCCCTCCGTCACATGCTATCTCGTTTCTCCCCTCTCCCTCCGTCACATGCTATCTCGTTTCTCCCCTCCCTCCGTCACATGCTATCTCGTTTCTCCCCTCCCTCCGTCACATGCTATCTCCTTTCCCCTCTCCCTCCGTCACATGCTATCTCCTTTCCCCTCTCCCTCCGTCACATGCTATCTCCTTTCCCCTCTCCCTCCGTCACATGCTATCTCCTTTCTCCCCTCCCTCCGTCACATGCTATCTCCTTTCTCCCCTCCCTCCGTCACATGCTATCTCCTTTCCCCTCTCCCTCCGTCACATGCTATCTCCTTTCTCCCCTCCCTCCGTCACATGCTATCTCGTTTCTCCCCTCCCTCCGTCACATGCTATCTCCTTTCCCCGCTCCCTCCGTCACATGCTATCTCCTTTCCCCTCTCCCTCCGTCACATGCTATCTCCTTTCCCCTCTCCCTCCGTCACATGCTATCTCCTTTCCCCTCTCCCTCCGTCACATGCTATCTCCTTTCTCCTCTCCCTCCGTCACATGCTATCTCCTTTCTCCCCTCCCTCCGTCACATGCTATCTCCTTTCTCCCCTCCCTCCGTCACATGCTATCTCCTTTCCCCTCTCCCTCCGTCACATGCTATCTCCTTTCTCCCCTCCCTCCGTCACATGCTATCTCCTTTCTCCCCTCCCTCCGTCACATGCTATCTCCTTTCCCCTCTCCCTCCGTCACATGCTATCTCCTTTCTCCCCTCCCTCCGTCACATGCTATCTCCTTTCCCCTCTTCCTCCGTCACATGCTATCTCCTTTCTCCCCTCCCTCCGTCACATGCTATCTCCTTTCCCCCCTCCCTCTGTCACATGCTATCTCCTTTCTCCCCTCCCTCCGTCACATGCTATCTCCTTTCCCCTCTCCGCGGTGCCTGGGATTCAGGAGCAGTTGTCAGACGGGCTGCAGACCTCTCCGCTGCCTCTGTGCTTGAGGACAGGAACAAATGAACAGATGTCTTTCCGGAGGTTTGCGTGTGTTTACTGACAGTTGGAGGTGTGAGTGCGTGTGTGCGTCTGTCTGTATAAGGTGTGTGTGTGCGTGTGTGTGTGTACACAGTGATCATTTAAATGATTAAAGGGACCTCGGGCTCTCCTATCCCATAATCCTTCACACTTAATTAAGTAAATTTAACCCGGGCCTGCCACAGCTGTGATGCAGGGCCATCGTCCCACAAGCGTTAGCCTGTTCCTCAAACCCTGGAGCTGTGCAGATCTGAAACGGATCCTCCGGTCTCCTCAGCCCTCGCTACGTCCGTGCCTCGTTCGCACACACGCCCTTGTGAACACACAAACGGACACGCCCACTCGGCCCCAGCACACACACGGCACATGAGGTAATTGAGGTGGACGTGGTGGGGACTCTGTGGTGGTTAGATTGACGGGTCATGGGCAGGGAGACGCTGTGGTGATTGATGCTGAGAAATGTCAGGCGACTTCTCAGTTGGGGGGGGGGTAGTGACGGGGTCATGAGAATGACCTTGGAGACCATAATCCGCTGTCACCCCACATTATAACAGAGGGAGAACGTCTGCTTTCCCGAAATGGCCCTCTTCACCCTATTTAGTGCACTTTGAAAATAGCACATGTGCCAAATCACACATATTAAAGCTGTAATAGCTAAGGTATGAGACCACGAGCAACTGAACGAGTCAGAGTGCCCGAGATGATTTCCTGTTTATCTTCCATTTTTGTGTCGTGAGAATGTTCCCACTCGTTTCACATTACATTTTACATTCTGGCCATTCAGGAGAAGCTCTTATCCAGAGAATTTGTGTAGATTTGGTCCATGAAACGACCACACGTAGTCGATGCGAGTCAAAGCAGTCCTCTCATTTATCTTCCAGAACTGCGGCGTTGAGACAGACAACCTGAAGACCCTGGTGGACCGTATGAGAGCCGCGTCCAAAAACCTCCACAACTCGGCATCGGAACGCAGGAAGAACCCGTCATACGAGGGCAAGAACTCCCACAAACCGCCCAATGACTTCCTCACAGCTGTGGTGGAGCTCATCGGCGCCGCCAAGTGTCTGCTGGCCTGGCTGGACAGGTAGGCTCGACAAAAACAAACTCACATAAGCGACAGAAGCGGTCCCCACCACTAGGGGGCCCCAAATAAAATGTTGCCTAGGGCCCCCAAAAGGCTAGAGCCGGCACTGATTGTGCCATACCACCCCATACACACACGCACGCATGCACACACACACACCGTTAACATCGTAGCAGGTTATAGGGAATCATCCTTTTAATGGACAATAACTGAACAGAAAACATCGCAAACAAAGGCACAAACACGTCTGGCGCAAACAATGATCAACAAATGAAGTCAAACAAAGGCAACGTGAATAAGAGGCAATGAAGCGCAGCTGGTGTTGTACATGTGTATCTACAGGATTTGGCATCTCTGGGGTTTGTGGTATATTGCCAAATAATGCGTGGTGCCTACGAACAGCTCTTAGCCGTGGTAAACTGGCCACATACCACAACCCCTTGTGCCTTACTGGTCAGTTATATTGTCTAGACTGTACTACATTTCATGTGTAGATATGTGTCGACTGAGCGTGTGTTTGTGTGACTGACTCCTGCTTCTCCTCTGGCCTGTCCCCATAACAGGACTCCTCTGTCAGGCATCAGTGACTTCACCTCCACCAAGAACCGGATCATCCAGCTGTGCCTGGTGCTCACTGGCACCGTTCAGAGGGTCGGTTACCACATCAACATGGCATTTCATGGCACTTCGTGATGACTTTGCCTGTATGGCAAACTTTGTGATTGATTGATTGATCTTGGCATTGTTTCTAAATGGCAGCATTTTCCCCTGGCTCAAATGCAACCCACATCCAGATGCCTTACGTTAGTGTTTTTTGCGCATTGACCTAAGACTGTTTAAAGGGCGCCCAACGTGCCATTTTGTGATTCGCCTTTAAAGAGCACATATAGTCTGTCCCTGAAACCTCCTCCTGCGGTCAACAGGAAGTGAAAACTGACCCTAGCAGCCCGATTCAGCAGTCTCCACCAAAACACAGTGTCCTAAATGGTACGGCTTGCCGTAAATAGTGCCGCACTCCTGACCAGAGTTCACACGGTCCTGGTAAAAAGATATTCCCTGTAGTTAAGTGACATCCCACAAAGATGTCATGTAATCATCTTGTCTTCCGTGGTGACAGAGTGTTGTTATCCAGCTGCCCTCAAGACATGTCGTCCCCGTGCTGAATGTTTTTGGAGGCTTTTGCATTCCTGCTTGGTTTCACTCCCAGTGGCTTTTTATGTTCGCAAATATTTGCCTTGTCGTTCTCCTGTACTTTCCTGTCTTTGTGGAGCATTCCTGCTAAGCCACAGAGCAACATGGCTTGTTGGGTTTTGCTGTGGCATCTTCTGATATGTACTCTGGTGCCTACTGCAGGACTGCACCGTGTATGAGATGGAAGAGAAGATTCTGGAAGTGGTAAGTAAAACGTTGATCTGTAGTTGACTCTCTGTTCAATAGCACAGCATTGCTGCTTCAAACTAAACACATTGCATGCACACACGCAAACACACACATGCGCACACACACTTGTTTTTGTGAAATGTGGGGACCAGAAAAACAAAATTCCATGCTCCCTTGCCCTAACCTTAACCCTAACCTTAACCTAATCCTAACCTTACCTAACCCTAACCCTAACCCTAACCTCAATAAAGTAACATTTATGGCTAAACTTTACCTAGATATAATGCCTAACCTTAACCCTAAACTTAACCAACAACACCTGGACCTTAAAGAAACCCCAATTCTAAGTCTAAAGTTAATTGTAAGTTTGACCCTAAAACTTAACCCTGAGCCAGAAAATGACTTTTGAAATGTGGGGAAAAATGTGAAAAATGTCCCCACAAGTCACCTTGTTCAGGTTTTAGTATAGTTATGGGGACAAAATGTCCTGACAAGTCACAAAAACAAACACATGAACATTTACACACACACACACACACAAATACATGTAGACGTGTGGAGTGACACACTAACAAACATGCACTCCCCCTTTCCTGTACTGTATTGTGTAAAGACCCTTGTGATGTGTCCCTGAAGGACCCCTCCGTGCCTGGTTCCTCTCAAAATCTCTTAAATATAAATAAATTTCAGCCCCTTTTAGGGAGTTTTTGCTAGCCACACTGCTTCAACACTGTTGTCGATTGCACCTTGGGGTAAAAAAAAGGCTTTATAAATAAATTTGATTGAATGATTGAATGGGTGCAGTTTATACACAGGTAAAACTGCACTCCCAAATTACACACTGTGCCCTATGTGCAGTAGTGTGCTCCTTTTGTCCAGAGCCCTATGTAACCCAATGTACCCCGTGGTGCTCTGATTGTCCACAGAAGCCCTGTTCCTGCATCCTGTGTTGGGCCCGTCCACCCGGATTATCTTCCTCACACACACAGTCACCTAAACACCTGATGATAATATTAGCTTGGATTAGCAGTTTTCCTCAGGAGCTGACAAACTGTTGTGCCGATTACTGGTTGTACAATGCTTGTGCAAGTATATGTCTGGTTCACTGTTCTGTAGTGAAGGTGTCCGGTTCTGTTCGCTGGGAACTTCCTTTGTTTGGCCTCTAACCGAAGACCTACACTCCAAATAATGACAACGTCGTGATATCACTGGGTCATTCTCAGCCGTTAGCCAATTAGCCAGTGACAGTGTGACCACGGAGATCCACACCAAAATAGCTCTTCACAAACCCACCCGTTGTTGACGCTGTGCATGCTGAGTGGAGAAAAAAAACGAGCATTTCCTTCTACGGAAGTGTATTCCTGTCGAGACGTCGTGAATGAGGGTGTTGTGCTGCGTATGTGTCTCCATTCCAGTCAGTGGCTCTGAACGTGATCTGTGACCAGACCCTGAGGACAACCTCTGACCCCCAGAAGAGTCAGACAGCCTGCCTGGAGGAGGTCCACATCACCAATGTCAGACCCGGAGAAGGACTGGTGAGAAGAGTTAACATGCATCCTAAATGGCACTAGTATACCCAGGTGTCCTCTACTTAACTGGTGTTCACCCCAGTATCGGAAATAAGAGGTCAATAGGGAAAATAATGATTGTATTGCCATTTTTCTTATGGGGGGGGGCTCATTGCAAAGTGTTTTGACCTTTACACTGCTAAATGTATATCTGCTTCTTCTGTTCTCCTGTATTTTTTCAGGGGATGTACATCAAATCCACCTATGACGGCCTTCACGTCGTCACTGGAACCACAGAACATGTGTGTATCCCCTCTACATCCAGGACACAGGGGAGGATCATGGGAAAACTCATCCAATGTGATATTATGACTTGTCTGTGCTGACCCTCCCTGTGTTGTCCTCTATTCTTCAGTCGCCTGCAGACAGAACGCACAAGATCCACGCTGGAGACGAGGTCATCCAGGTCAACAAGCAGACAGTGGTAGGCTTCTTCCTTCTGCACCCATGTTGAATTGCACCAGAGATCTCAGTTTTATAGTTTAATCTCACTCATCGAGGAAGAGTCCAGGCAGATGACATCTCATGTCAATGCACTGTGAGATTACAGTGGCAGAGAGAAAGTGTTCATAATTCTGATAACAGTTCTGTTGAGGGTTGTGATAATGCTTCGAATGACAGTTTTGATGAGGGTTTTGATCATGCTTTTGATAACGGTTCTGATTAGGGTTGTGATAATGCTTCTGATAATGTTTCTGATGAGGGTTGTGATAATGCTCCTGATAATGGTTCTGATGAGGGTTGTGATAAGGCCTCTGATAATGGTTCTGATGAGGGTTGTGATAATGCTTCTGATAACGGTTCTGATGAGGGTTGTGATAATGCTTCTGATAACAGTCCTGATGAGGGTTGTGATAATGCTTCGAATGACAGTTTTGATGAGGGTTTTGATCATGCTTTTGATAACGGTTCTGATTAGGGTTGTGATAATGCTTCTGATAATGTTTCTGATGAGGGTTGTGATAATGCTCCTGATAATGGTTCTGATGAGGGTTGTGATAAGGCCTCTGATAATGGTTCTGATGAGGGTTGTGATAATGCTTCTGATAACAGTCCTGATGAGGGTTGTGATAATGCTCCTGATAATGGTTCTGATGAGGGTTGTGATAAGGCCTCTGATAATGGTTCTGATGAGGGTTGTGATAATGCTTCTGATAACGGTTCTGATGAGGGTTGTGATAATGCTTCTGATAACAGTCCTGATGAGGGTTGTGATAATGCTGGATGGATCTGATGAGGGGTCTTGCCTGTCCTGATGCCGTGTCTCCAGGTGGGTTGGCAGCTACAGAACCTGGTGGGTAAACTGAAGGCGGATCCCCTGGGCGTTACACTGGTCTTGAAGAAGAGGCCATCGGGCACCTGTAGCTTCACTCCGGCCCCCCTGAAGAACATGCGCTGGAGGCCCCCCCTCGTTCAGGTAGAGCCTTAACACACACACACACCCGTAGGTCAACCCCCCACGGCCCCATCCCCTTTATATCCTGGTGTTAAATCAGCTCTGCCCTTATTCAAATTCATCATCGTAGGTGTGAAATGTGTTTGTTTGGTATCCAAGAGCTGCTTCTCTGTGGTGGGCTTTGACAAGAAAAGACACGTACTTCCATTCCTCAGCCACCCAAGCTGGGTCTCTCAGGGGCTGGGTCAAAGGGAGGAACAATGAATCCCTTCTTCCCCTCTTTCTTGAAAAAAGAAAACCCAAAGAAAAAGCCCAAGCATGTATTGATGTCAGGCGTGTTTTGAAGGTGACTCATGTTTCGCAGACAATTGTCAGACAATAGGTCTTATGTTACCAAAATAGGATTTCAGTTTCAGGACCATTTTGAGGATGTGTGTTTTAGGTAGATTGCACAGCACTTAAATGTCAGCAGTGGAATGAGTTAGTGTGCCTTTGAGTGCCCTCTAATCTCTATGTCCAGCGAAGGTGTCCAGTAGAAGGGTCATATCTACAACAAACCTTGACCTATCAGTTCACGGTTAAAGGCTACGCACCAACCGCCCTCAAAGGTCACCCTCAGTAGGTTTGGGGGCGGAGGAACACAATAAGCATTGCACCGACTCTGTAAAGCCGTTTCAGATTTGTTTATGCAGTAATTACAGTAATCCAAGAAGGACCGTATCCCTGTGTTAAAGGTACAATAGTGTGCTTTGGGAAAGAGCCGGGGGCCCACTCAACCAGGCCAGCTACTAAACGCCACCCTGTTCCCAATGTAGTGTACTACTTTTGACCCAAACCGGATCTACATTATGAGGAACAACGTGGCATTTGGGACACGCGTGCGTGGTCAGGAAGCAATAAGAGGGTTGTGTAATCGGTTATCTGGCAGCCAGTGTCCTAGCCGGTTTCTCCGTGGAGGCGCACTAAGGACAAGGCCCCTGATGGTGGACTTACCAAATGGAAATGAGCTTAATTTGGGGCACGTAACACAATGGCAATGTTTGGTTTTGCCTCAGCATGACTGGACGAAAGGGCTCGCTGGTTTCGAAAGCCCACTCCATCATTTAACACAGATTTCCGCTACGTCAGTAGTTTTTCTTGTTGCAATTCTTCATAAACTCGTCAAATAAATTGTCTCTCGTTTTGTGTTTTAGAGCGCCCCCGCTGTGCCAGATGTCCAGTCTTCACATCCCCCAGAAGCCCTCATGCAGAAGGAGAAGCCAGCCATTTTGGAACTTTTCATCCCGCCACCCCCTGCTGTTCCCTACACCCCACGGTGAGGGAGTGACCTTCCGCCCGAAAAAGAGACGTCTTGCACCCCCCCCCCCCCGCCCGTGGATGACTCAGGTCTTTTCGCTGACCGTGTGTTTTCATTTGTTTCCTCTCATGGCAGGGATGACAAGCCTAAGGTGAGTGCCAGTGTCAAGCTCAGACCGAAAGGTTCTCAGTCTCCCAACTCCTTCCTGGATGAAGGCCGGCGACGCTTCACCATCGCAGACTACGACAACAAGGTCAAAGTCGGTCCACATCCTGAGGCCAACCCCCAACCAGTCCCAGTAGCCCGCCTGAGACAGCGGACCTCCACGCGGGGTCAGTGCCCTGACCCACACACACACACACACACACACACACAGGTTCAGTGCCCTAACACACACACACACACACACACATACAGGGTCAGTGCCCTGACCCACACACACAAAACACACACATACACACGCACAGGTTCAGTGCCCTGACCCACACACACACACACAAAACACACACACACAGGATCAGTGCCCTGACCCACACACACACACAGGATCAGTTCCCTAACACACACACACACAAAACACACACATACACACACAGGGTCAGTGCCCTAATACACACACACACACACAAAACACACACATACACACACAGGGTCAGTGCCCTAACACACACACACACACATACACACACCCAACCACTCTGGAATTTGTTTCCCCCCAGTCAATCACGTTAGCATTCAATCACGTTAGCATTCAATCACGTTAGCATTCAATCACGTTAGCATTCAATCACGTTAGCATTCAATCACGGTAGCATTCTGTGCCCATTCAACCAACTCGTACCATAGGTTTTTTGCGGTGACATCGGCATTGGGTAGAAATGACTACATAGTTGAATTCTTTGCAGGTAAACCGCGGCCGCTATCCATGCCTGCAGACTCATGTTTGGGCATGCCTGAATCGGCCTCCAGACCTTGGCCTCTGGGGAGGAAAGGTAAACCTGAGACAGCTACGAGCGCCTGACTGCATGCTACACACTCTGCATCTCAAATGACACCCTAGTCCCTACATTGTGCCCTTCTTTTGACCACTGGAGACTTCAGGGCTACCTGGTGGGAGGGGTCCACCCGAAACCGATGTACTTTTATCAGAATGGCCATTCATCAGGCTTGTACAGGCATTTACTGTACAAACTAAGATAAGACTGAAGTAGGTCAGGACTGCAAGCCTGGAATTCTTAAGGTGTTGCTCATTAACCCTTGAGAAAGCCCCTGCATAACCACCATTGATTTTGGCTGAAACTTAACATTTACATTTTAGTGGTTTAGCGACCTCTCTTATCCAGAGCGATTAACCACAGCCATTAGGGTTAAGTGACTTACTCAAGGACAGAACGACACGTTTATCCCCTTGTCGCGTCTAACCGCCACGATATCTGTCGCATTTCTTTCCTAGCCCACCAAACCTTGACCATTAACCTTGACCAAGTACAGAACTGTGCAAACGTCTTAGGCACCTGAAAGTTGGAGAGAAAAAAACCCCATTTATTTGGGTTGTCATTTTTTATTTGTAAAAAACTCAAAGATATATGTTTTATGGATATTTTTTTACAAATAAACTCTAACCAAATAAATGGCCTTACTTTCAGGTGCCTAAGACTTTTGCACAGTACTTTACGTAATGTAATCATGTCCGACAGCCCCAACCTGAAAAGTCTTAGGGTCTTGTCCATCTTGTCGATGACATCTGTGGATGGATAATAAGGTCATATTCCTTTCTGCTTGCGCTAGGTGAGGACGTCCTCCACAGATACCTGAGTAATGAGCGAATCGCCACCATCTCCGAGGAGGCGCCATGCTTCCCCCTCCCGTACAGGCCCCTGGAGGGGAGGTCTGGTCAGCTGGTCCGTGGCGTCGACCACATCCGGGGCTCCCAGTGCTTCATCAGCTCCGACCTGCACAACAGCGCCACCATACCGTACCAGGAGACGTCGGCCAGAAAGACCTCGGCCGCCGACAAAAGACGCCCTCCTTCGGAACCCTCTTCGATTTTGGGAGGCTGGCTGGCCCGCCTCAGGCTGTTGAGTCATTGATGAGAGTGACAACCTTCCGAACCGTGGGGCAAGCCCAGCCCCCCAACCCACCCACCTCGTACCTTTAACTTGCTGTCATCACAGTGATCTGGCTTCTCCAATCAGTATTCTGACTAACACGTGCAGTTCCTGGACTGTTTTGCTGGTTTGTCCGTCGTTGGAGGCTTTGGCGGGAGGCTTCCCCGTCATAGCATCACTGCTACGTAGCCTAGAAGTAGAACATTTTGGGGAATCTCTCACAGAGTTTTTTTTTCCGCCCCCAGGGCTGACAATTTGCTGCTTTAGATTCTGTATGCTGACAAATTTGGACAGTATTGTATCTTTAGTGAAAGGGGTTGGAGAAAATTGGCAATTCTGACAAAAAAGTGTTATAGAAAACAGTGGATATTCAGTGACTGTTCATTCTACTTGTCAAGAGGTGGATTCATTCAGGTTTAGGAAACATTTGCTTGGCTTTTGTAAGTGAACTATTTTATCTGTAAATTGTTATTTATTTTGAATTATCCTATGTGTAAACCTGTCACGTTTGTGTTTGTCCACAGACTTTTTGTAAATATGTTTAAAAATCTTTTTAAAGAACTTAATCTTTTTAAAGAAAATTAAATTTAAAGAATTAAATTTTTGACCATTTGACTTTGTATTTGATTTCTAAAGTTGATGTAGATATAAATCTTTTTTTTTGTTGTTGTTTGGTTGGAAATAACTACCAGAGTTGGCCTTTTTTAAAGCTAATGTATATTGGAAAAATGTATCTGGTGCTGTTACAGTGTGTTTTTGTTTGTGTGTGTATACTCAAATTGCTATTAAAGTGAGTTTTAGACTATTTAAATAAGGGCATTTGGGGAAATTGAGGACCTTTTGGCCGGTTGTCACATACACAATACCATTTTCTAGGTTTTACGTTAAGTTTAGGGGTTAAAGTATGTTAGGTTTAGGAATAAAAGTTAGGTTATTGAGGTTAGGGTTAGGTCAAGATTAGGATAAGGGTTAGAGTAAGTCTTGTATTCAGGGTTAGGGGCTACAGTAGAAAACAGTTATTTTACGGGTACTAAATTTCCTTGTCCTCACTTTGATTGCATTTCTGGGTGTAACTTGTGTGTGTATGAGTGAGTCAGTGTGCATTTTGTGAAGCCCGGGAAACATTTAAAAAACGTGTAACTGCTATATTTCACTAACTGGTCTTCAGTAATGCAGGTGTGAAATTGTGATGTCATGACCGGTAAGAATCAGAAACACTGATTGTGCATTTGCAGCTGTAAACATACCTACTAAACACTTCCATGCAAGAGCAGTGAAACTTTTCTAACCAGTGTCTTCATTCCAATAAATTAGGGTCTTTAATATATTTCTGCACCACAGGACATGATGAAGGTTTATATGTCTAGCATCTTTCCAGAACTTTCAAGCGCTTCAATGTGAATACCTCAGTGACAGTTTTTCAAAATCTGAATAAAAATGTGCAATTCAGGTGATGGCTTCTTTCTTGTTCTTAAAATGTAGAAATATTGATGTGATTGCTATTTGAAAAAGTAATTCTCAAAGTTTTTAATATAATTACCACAAAGAAACATGCAGGTCATTAAGCAAAGTTTACCATAGATTAAAGCAGGGGTAGATTCAGGTGCAATTTTGAACAGACCCGAGGGTTTGGAGCCAGACCTTAAAAAAATAAAGTGTATATTGCAAATTGGCCAAAACTAAGCCCAAAAAGAGGTGTGTATATTAAAAAGCAGCATTTCTTTGTGTGTATGGTGCGTTCATAGCAAGAGAATGGTTTGTACAGGATAGGTCATATTAAGGATTAGACCGCTAACAGAAATGCCCATTATAGTCTGGGGGAACATCTTTTTTTATTCTCCAGTGTATGCTTCGGAGAAAACATCAGAGTATATGACCAGACAACATTATTTGGGTATGAGTTAACAAATTGACTTTCTTAAGTAACGTTTTCTCCGAACAGTTACTTTAAAGCTTGTGCTCTGATCACAAAGGTGCTGTAGGCCTTAGACGAGGTAATATTATGTACCTGCATGTTCTCTCTCCTTAGATCCGACTGGAGATCAAGCTTTCGCATCAGTTGTTTGTTACCAATCGCTGTAGGTTCAAGTATCTACTGTAGGCCTACTAAACCAAAATCACACTATACACGTAGCCTGTTCCTGAAAATAGGTTTAGCTGTGAACTGAATTCCCGACAAAGAAAACAATGACAGGAGTGTATGCTTGTGTATTGTGATCACTGACTAAAAACCACTAATAAAAGAAACGTGTTTTGCAGGCTGCGAGTATTTGATCCTCCCGTCCCTAGCTTGGTCCACACGCCACAATACTCTGTGTACTATGGCGACATATAGTGTTCGATCACAGAACTACATAAAGTAAATAGTTGATGTGCTTATGCAGGGGCATAACTGTAGAAGTGGTCTTAATGAAAATAATGGTAACGTTATAAAAAAAATACATCAAGCACATTATTATTAGGATTTCGAAATAGGTAATTGGTTCCAACACAAAGAAAACAGCAATTTTAAGCCATGTATAATACAAATGACATGTATGTAAATGACTGTATCACCTCGCATCTCAAAATGGGACTCCTAAATGTTAGATCCCTTGCTCCAAAGGCAGTTGCAGCAATTGAATTAATCTCTGATCATAAACTAGATGTTATTGGTTTATGTGAAACGTGGCTAAAGCCTGATGAATTAATTGCCTTAAATGAGGCCTCGCCTCCTGGCTATACTAATGAGCATATCCCTCGTGCATCACGGAAAGGAGGGGGTGTTGCTAATATTTACGACAGTAAATATAAATTTACTCTCAAACACATCACTGATTCTTTTTAAGTTTTAATCATGAAAGTTAACCAGGCCGATACATCGTTTTACATAGCTAATATTTATAGGCCCCCCGGGCCATACACAATGTTCCTCAAGGAGTTTCCAGTATTCTTGTCTAACCTTGTAGTCATAGCAGATAGTATTCTAATTTTTGGCGATTTCAGTATTCATATGGAAAAGTCCAATGATCCTCTTCAAAAAGCATGTCTCAGGTCCAACACATTGCCACAATCACACCTTAGATTTAGTCATGTCACGAGAAATAGATATTGTAGATCTAATAATTTCCCCCCCAATTCCTGGATTATCGGATCACTGTCTTATTACATTTACCGTTAAAACAAGAAATCCACTTCCTCCGCAATGAGTTTCAAAAGCCATCCTATAAATTCTCGGACCACAAATACATTCCTTGATATTCCTTAATAAGTTCGCTCATTAACGACAGAGTAAATAAATCTGTTAACGATCAAATCGAGGATCTAAACTCAACACTGCGAAATACATCCACTAAAAACAAAAGAAATACGCAACAAGAAACTTGCTCCCTGGTACACAGACAATACTAGAGCATTTGAGCAAGCCTCCAGAAAATTGGAGCGAAAGTGGCGCTCCACCAAGTTGGAAGTATTCAGACTAGCTTGGATAGACAGTACACTACAATACCGAAAATCAATCACGTCTGCTCGATCATCTTATTTCTCCAACCTGATTGAGGTGAACAAAAACAATCCAAAATTTCTCTTAGATACAGTTCCAAAGTTAACAAAAAAGCAAAGCTCAACAAGTGAAGTGGGTCTTCACTTTAGTTGTAATGAATACATGAACTACTTTGATGAAAAGATCATCACCATTAGAAAACAAATCACTGACTCCTCCTTAAATAGTTATGGCCCTCAAATTCTCAGTTGTCCTAAAAATATCCTGAACCTCCCTGACCAGGTGTCAATGAGGACACTTGAATATTTTGATACAGTATCGCTCGACACATTCACTAAATTTGTAATGAGTTCTAAACCCATAAACTGTCAGCTAGAGCCGATTCCAAAAAAATTAAGGAGCTATTTTCTGTGCTAGGTCAGCCAATGTTGAACATAATAAATTGCTCCCTTTCCTCCGGATGTGTACCAAACTCACTAAAAATTGCGGAAATTAAGCCTCTTCTAAAAAAATCTAATCTGGATCCCGACATATTAAACAATTATTCCTCTCAAAAATCTTAGAAAAATGTGTTTCCCAACAACTGAATGCCTTCCTGAAGACAAATAACATTTATGAAATGCTCCAGTCTGGTTTCAGCAGAGGTGTAAAAAGTACAAAGTAAAAGTACTCAACTGGGTTCGGCTGTGTTCACCACTTTTGGGAAGTATCTAATTAAGATCTAAATAACCAGGTAAAGGGAGTTCAAAACTAGTGATCAATTAAATAAAAAGGAAGAGTGTAAATTATCAATTAAGGACACTGATGAGTTATGAACTCTGTTTACATGGTCATTTAACCCTTCTTTAGGAACTTCCCAAAAGTGGTGAACACAGCCGAACCCAGTTGTACTTTTTACACCTCTGGGTTCCAGATCCCATCATAGTACTGAGACTGCACTGGTGAAGGTAAAAAATGACCTTCTAATGGCCTCAGACAAAGGTTCCACATCCGTCCTGTTGCTTCTTGATCTTAGTGCTGCTTTTGACACTATTGATCACTCCCTTCTCTTAGAGAGACTGGAAACACATATTGGGCTATGTGGACATGTTCTAGCCTGGTTTAAATCTTATTTATCTGAAAGATATCAGTTTGTTAGTGTAGATGGCATATCCTCTGACAAGTCAAAGGTTTGCTTTGGTGTTCCTCTAGGCTCGGTTCCGGGCCCATTATTGTTCTCACTATATATGCTCCCTCTGGGCGATGTAATCCGAAATCACAATGTTATGCTGATGACACAGTTATAGATTTCAATGAAGCATGGAGAAGCCCCAAAAGTAGCTACTTTGGAAGCATGTGTTTCAGATATTAGGAAGGGGATGACAGAGAACTTCTTGCTCTTAAACTCAAGAAAAACAGAAATGCATGTTTTAGGACCCAAGAAAAAAAGAGCATTATTAGCAGATCTCACTGTGAACCTTGACGGCTGCATGGTCGTATCCCAAAAAACTGTAAGAAACCTTGGCGTTACCCTTGACCCTGACCTCTGCTTTAATGAACCTATGTCTCAAGAGTTGTTTATTTTCATCTTCAAAACATTGCAAAAATCTGAAACTTTCAATCAAAAACAGATGCAGAAAAACAAATCCATGCTTTCTCTGCCGGAGGCAGTTTGTTTAGAAATTATTTTCCTCATAGAGCTCCACTACTGTGGAATGATCTGCCAATTAAGGTTAGAAATGCAAACTCAGTACAAACTTTCAAGTGTCTACTAAAAAATAATCTCTACAGCACGGTTTATGATTAGGTTTAGCCTGGCCCGGGGGCGTGAAGGTGACCAGAAAGCTTGATACTGTCCACCCTTGCTGTCTTGCCAGGTGGACTCTCGTCGCCACTGGGATGCCCTTCCTCCAATGCCTTTCAGGGGAAGAGTCACTGGCTTGTTGTTGACTCTCTGTTGCGCACTTGTGCAATTGGGCTGTACTCTGCTGGCAATACTCGGTCCTCATTCAGGGTAGCTGCGGTTGGTGGGTGTCCCTTTGGTTACCTGGCACTGTGGGTGGATTGATTTCCTGTCTGTTGCCGGACGCCCCCTGTCTCAGTTCCAAGGTCTTACGCTGCTATACTATTGTGCTGGGTGATTGGGTCAGTTCTCCTTCCCCACTAAGTTCTCCTTCTCCACTATAAATCGTTGTTGATATGAGGAATGCAAAAAATTTGGTAGTATCGTCCTACGGACTGTAAAACAGAATAATGAAAACACAGATTGTTTTACAGTTGGGGTCTTTTTCCAACTAACCACCACACATACTGTAATATCACAGGACACAATCCTAGAATAAGATTATGTAAAATGAAAGTAACCTGAAAAAAATTATGATGATATGAAATCTCTTAGAAACTGAATTAATCGTTTCTAGTCTGGGCCCTAATTCTCACCGGTCAAACAAGTCCATTGAATGGACTCCTCAATTTATTTCCGTGCCTGTTCTCTCCTCGTTCTCGTCTACTCTTCGAAACCAATTGGGTAAGATAGCAAGAACTCCATCCCGTTTGGGTTTCTCCTCTAATATGGATTTTCGAAGGAGTGAAGTCAGACATAAAAAATGGAGGAAGGCTAACATTATCTTGCAAAACAGTTCACCAATCGCCTGACGTCGTGCACACGCATTGGTTGAGGTTTGCGAGGAGAAACGCATACTTCCCGTCAAGTTAAAAAATGTATAAATACCAAGCTTCGTGTAAAAGTGTTGCATCCAAGGTTATCCATGAGACCACAGGAGTGGTCGAGGTCTCCTTGGTTGGAAAATGCACTTCTTCAGAAGTTGGTTGACGGTAAAGTTGTCAAGTCTTTCCTCAAGAATGAGCTGTGTATGAATTTGCATGAAAAACGTTCTCAAACAGTTGGACTGATTCACACTTTCAGTAAACCTTCCTTGGTAGTTTTAATTTGCGTGTAATTTAGTTAAACAAGGTGCATGCATACAATATTCAAGAAACAGACAGACAGTTGTTTCGTAGAACAGGATGTTACGGTGACTGTCATTAGCATTCGGTTGTGACTGCATTACTGGGGCGTGTGTGTATCTATATGTTAGGACTGCACAGAACCACGTGTAGCTTTGTGTGGTCAGACTGGGGAAGTGTACGCTCTTGATTTGCTGACTCTTGAGTTGTGGCGGATGGTTTCAGATTTGGAACACACCCGTTGCTGATCTGTGAATTCCGTTGTGTAAATCTCTCTCCTCTCTGGACCAAGGTCTGCTGGCGTCGCATCTTCAAGATAGGGTTTGGAGGTAAGATTAAAATGATTTGTTTGACCTCATCAGGATCAACCCTTTTCACCTTGCTAGATACATATACAGCTTTGGAAAAAATTAAGAGACCACTCTTAATTTTTCTTAAATCAGCATCTCTACATGTACTGGAGCCATTCCATTCCAGTGTCTGTTAAATTCCAACACAGGCACACCTCATTTTACTTAATGAGGTACTGATTAGGTGATTACCTGAACCAAATCTTATTTAACATGGAAAAGTATTAAAAACCACTGCTGTGGTCATCACTATCCTCTTGCAATAGGACCAGCTGGATGGCAAAAACAGTGCGAGTAGTACCTCAAACGAAATTTTAATAAAAAAAAATAAAATCAGCATGACAAGTTGAAAAGAGAAGCTTTGAGTGAGGAAAAGAGTGGTTCAATTCTGGCTTTACTGGCAGAGATATACAGTGAGCGTCAGGTTGTTTCCATCCTGAACATTTCAAAGACGGCGGTTCATAAGAACAAGATCAAGTGACAGACATTGGGAACAACAAAGCTACAGACTGGTAGAGGGCAAAAACGACTGTCCACTGACCGAGATGACCGTCAACTCATTAAAATGTCACTCAACAACCGTAGGATAACATCAAGTGACCTACAAAAAGAAACAAACTGCAGCAGCTGGGGTGAAGGCGAACGGTTCGAAACAGACTCCTAGGGGCAGGGCTGAAGTCGTGCAAAGCTAGTCCTTCAATGAAAAGGCAAGAAGACCCACGCTGAAGTTTACAAAAGACCATAAGGATTGGACCATAGAGGAATGGAGTAAGGTCATCTTATCTGACGAGTCAAATTTTCAGCTTTGCCCAACACCTGGTTGTCTAATGGTTAGACGAAGACCTGGAGAGGCCTAGAAGCCACAGTGTCTCGTACCCACTGTGAAATTTGGTGGAGGATCGGTGATGATCTGGGGATGCTTCAGCAAGGCTGGAATCGGGCAAACTTGTCTTTGTGAAGGACTCATGAATAAAGCCAAGTACAAGGTTATCCTGGAAAAACACCTGCTTCCTTCTGCTCTGACAATGTTCCCCAACCTTGAGAATTGGTTTTTCGAGCATAATTCTTACTTGAATTCTTGTGCCAGGAATGGCATAAAGTCACCCAACAGCAATGTGATAGACTGGTGGAGAGCATGCCAAGGCACATGAAAGCTGCGATTTAAAAATCAGGGTTATTCAACCAAATATTGATTTCTGAACTCTCCCTAAGTTAAAACATTTAGTATTTTATTGTTGAAAAATGAATATGAACTTGTTTTCTTTGCATTATTTGAGGTCTGAAAACAATGCATCTTTTTTGGGTTATTTTGATCAGATATATTCTACAAATAAATACTCTAAATAAAAAAAATTGTATTTGGGAGTAATGTTGTCAGTAGTTTATAGAATAAAACGAAACAGTTAATTTTACTCAGACCTATGAAAAACTGATAACATTGTTTCACCTACAAACACTTTTTTTTTTTTTTTTTTTAAAGAGCCAGTTAGGGCAGAATGGTGTCACCTTTGGTCCAACACTATATAATAAAAATCCGGAAATCCACAGATATATTAAGCATTCTTAATACACCAGAAATGCAACTTATCTCATGGTGGGGCAAACTGAACCATTGGTTCAACTTACTCGTGGGCCTCTGGCTCATGTTGCCCCACAGCCAAAACTTTGGAAAAAGTGCCTAGCTTAGCAATTTAGGGCTCATCTTTTGCAAAACAGTGCAGACATTTTTATACAGTGGCAATTCACCAAAATGTATGACGTTTATTTTTAGTATGTATACATTTCCTTTGATTTGAGTCATTATACCTGACATGGGTGAGAACTTACCAATACCACTTTTCCCGTACACCTTTCTTCATCGCTGCCAGTTGGAAATGATGGGGTTTTCTGAATATATCATCACATGGCAGAAATTGTGTACAGTTGTCTGGATGCATGGGGTGGCTAAACATACCCCACTCTCCCCATGTATTTATTTTTTGCTGTTGTTGGAACATTGTTGGATTAGAGGATGTCTATTTGTAACGTAGCTATGGCGATACTGGATTCATAGGGTCTGCCTGTCTCTAGGTCTGGTTCCTGTAGGTGATGCAGTGATGAGCCGTCGTAGGGTGTCTGTGAAGGAACTGGGTCAGGTGGACTACCAGGGCTGGCTGTACAGGAAGAAAGAGGGAAAAGGCTTCCTCGGCACCAAATGGAAGAAGTACTGGTTTGTTCTGAAGAAAAACTCCCTATACTGGTACCCTGCTAAGATGGTGAGTTTTGTTTTACATTTTTGCTGGGTTGTGTTGCGCTGTCGTGTACATTTGTTGCACTGGACATCTGATTGAAAAACGGTGAACAATTTGTTTTAGCTACTTCTCAGAAGGATAACATCAGGGTATCCACAAATGTATGTTCATGTTGACTCAAATACGATCAGAAAATGGGATGAATGAAGAATCAGTATTTTGTTGCAACAAACCATGAAATACACTTCTGGCCAGGAATGTTCCTACAACAAGCACAACGATTAAAATATGCAACAATAAATCATGTTGTTTCTGTTTGTCACCTCGCCACGCTCTGTAGGCTGAGAAAGCAGAAGGATATGTCAACCTAGCCGACTTCACTGTCAACCAAGCCACAGAGTGCAAGAAGAAGCAGTAAGTTGTTTCTTTATTTTTTTTTCTTCCTTCTTTGCAGGATGATGAAAGTTTGAAAGTTTCCACTGGCCTTGTGGAAAACTAAGGTGGACTAGGGCTTTCTGTACATTACTTTTGCTGCTTCTAACAAACTTTTTTTTTATTGGAAAGACACACAAGATTTCTTCTAGGACCAGAGTCTGCCCGGAAGCTTTGCCCCGCCGAGAAAATGGCACAGGAAATTGCATGTGTTCTACATATTCAATTCCAGTGTAGAAAGTTCATCTTATGACAGGCTGTCTGAAACTGTGTCATGTATCACGCTTGGTCTGTTTATAACTGGTTTCCTCTCTATACTATCTGAACTGTAAACCATATTCCTTTTGATGGTAGCGGGTGGATCCAAATGATAAACTGGTTTTCACAGTTGGGATTTCACTTATTTCTCTCTTTCCCTCAGAGTCTATAAACCAGTCTGGTCCTGCCCTGTTATCTGTTGTGGTAATAATACATCCTGTATTAGAATTCGAATCAGTGGTTAATGAGGTCGTCGCATGTACGTTGTTATGGCTGCTTTGAATGAGGTGGCAAATAGCCTAGAGATCAAAACTGTTGGGCCAGTTATTAAAAGATTGCTTGGTTTGAGTCCCTGAGCCAACCCAGGTAAAACCAATCTTTTGTATTGCCCTCAAACAAGGATGATGTGGATGAGAGAGTCTTCTAAATTACCTAAATGTAAAATAATCGTCTTAAGTACTGATGGTAATAAACATCAAACCTTAAAGCAGTAAATGTCTTGTTGCAGCGTTTAATGTTTTGATCTTACAGCAGTATAATCATCTGGTGTCTTTCAGTGCCTTGAAGGCCAGCCATCCAAATGTTGTGACACTCTACTTTGCTGCCGAGAATCTGTGGGAGATGAATATGTGAGTGTTTAATGCCGAGACACAGGAAACCACAGGGGCCAGTTGGTCTTCACCAAATTCGGTGCAAGAAGTCAAATAGACACTTCCTGTTAATTCATATGCTATGTAAAAGGAGCAACATTACTTTGCGCCATTGTGTACAGTTGACTCCAGTTTCAAACCTATTGTAAGCTTGCATTGTATAGTATGTCGTCTCAGTTGCACTTGGTCTGATGTAACTTTACAACAACTTTCATCACTGTTGCTCGACATGAGCCAGGATCCTCCTGTCACTGACTGTAATGACCTTCTACTTACTAAGTGTGCAAAACATTGGACATGGCAGTGAGCAGAGTTTTTAAGGCTTTGCTTCTCCACGTTCCAGTTGGCTTTCCAAATTGTCTATGGTAGAGGTGACTGATACACCGAGCAAGTTGTCAGTGAAGAACTATGGAGGTAATGCCTTTTCATTGGATTAACTTTGCGTGCGTGTACATACTATTATGCCTGAACTGTTCCTCACAGTGAGTATAGTAACCCATGGCAAATCTGGCGAGATGAGGATGTGTGCACATTTAGGGCTAGGTTGAGTTTAGTCATATTGCATTAGGTTATGAGGGTTAGGTTTAGGGTTAGGGAATATGGATCAGGGATTTCTGGGTCATGGTTAGGCATCAGGTCCCCACTGGGATAGAAAGACGTGTGTGTTTTAGGTCTAACTTTACTCTTGGGGACCAAATGTCAATTGACAGGTAAAAGTCAATTTCCGGCTCAGGGTTTAGGTTTAGGGTCAAATTTACAATTCATTTTAGACTTGGGGTTTCTTTAAGGTCCAGGTGTGGTTGGTTAAGCTTAGGGTTAAGGTTAGGCATTACATCTAGGTAAAGTTTAGCCATAACTTTATTGAGATTGAGGTTAGGTTAAGGGTTATGGTTAGGTTTAGGGTTAAGATTAGGGCAAGGGAGCATGCAAGTTCTATTTTCTGGTCCCCATGAGGGTAGCTGTGTGTGTGTGTGTGTGTGTGTGTGTGTGTGTGTGTGTGTGTGTGTTAGAGTGCTACAGTGAAGCGAGTGACCAGGAGGAGGTGGAGACCCTGGAGACATCCTGTCCTCTCTACTCTGAACAGCTGACTACAGACTCCATCAATGTGTGTTACTTTATTTATTTTTTAGCTTTTTGTGATGATAAACTAAGAAGGTTGTTTATACACGAGTCAAAACCAGTGGGAGTGTTCTAGTTTGATTCTGGTGTCTGGGTTCTCTCTGCCAAGGGCGACGTTCCCCCACCTCGCTCCGCCTCGTCTCCATGTCACTGCCCTGTCTCCGCCCCTGCCAGTATTATGACATCAGAGACCATGGATTCCAGCTGGCTGAATGTCTGCTCTCCAGAGAAGGCCGGGCGACAGAGTCCTTCTCTCCTCCACCTCAGCCAGGAAGAGGAGGATGGCTTGGGGTCAAAGGCCAGGGAGGGAACACAGGGTGAGGTGCATTGTCTTCTCTGTATGAACAGACCACATCATAACCATCTCACTGTGCCTCTCTGTATCTATCAATCAATCAGTCAAATCTATTATAAAGCCCTTTTTACATCAGCAGTTGTCACAAAGTGCTTTTACAAAACACCCGGCCTTAAACCCCAAGGAGCAAACAACAGTAGTGTTGGATTTCAGTGTCTAGGAAAAACTCCCTAAGAAGGCTGAAATTTAGGAAGAAACCTAGAGAGGACCCAGGCTCAGAGGGGTGACTAGTCCTCTTCTGGCTGTGCCGGGTGAACATATTAAGAGTACAAATTGTAATAATTAATAAATGCATGTGGGCTGAGTCCAGAGTCTATTTAAACTTAGTCCAGGTCGGCAGCATGACCAGGACAAGGACAGGGACAACAACAAGCCAGGTACTCAGGTGTGGGCCAGGATCTCATGTCCTCCTAAGTTTAAAATGGCAGGAGACCGGGACAATTTAGAAAATGCATTCCTTATATCTACAATGATTTATAGTGGAGAAGGAGAACTGACCCTACTCCCCCAGCAGTAATATAATATAGCCGTGTAAGACCTTGGGGCTGAGACACGGGGTCCGGCGACACTGTGGCCCTATCCAAATGGACACCAAATGGACACCCTCCAACCGCAACCACCCTGAATGAGGGCCGAGTATTGCCCGCAGAGTACAGCCCAATTGCACAAGTGCGCAACAGAGAAATAACAACAAGCCAGTGACTCTGCCCCCGAATTGCATTGGAGGGAGGGCATCCCAGTGGCGATGAGAGCCCACCTGGCAAGACCGCAAGAGTGAACAGTATCAAGCATTTCTGGTCATCTTCCCGCCCCTGGGCCAGACTACACTTAATGATAGACCATGCTGTAGAGATGAGTCATTAGTAGACACTTGAAAGTTTGCACTGAGTTTGCATTTCTAACCTTAATTGGCAGATCATTCCACAGTAGTGGAGCTCGATGAGAGAAGGCCCTGCCGATATGTCTCTGTATCATCAGACCACATCCTGACCGTCTCACTGTTCCTCGCTGTGTCATCAGACCACATCCTGACCGTCTCACTGTTCCTCGCTGTGTCATCAGACCACATCCTGACCGTCTCACTGTTCCTCTCTGTATCAACAGACCACATCCTGACCTTCTCACTGTTCCTCTCTGTATCAACAGACCACATCCTGACCGTCTCACTGTTCCTCTTTGTATCAACAGACCACATCCTGACCGTCTCACTGTTCCTCTCTGTATCAACAGACCACATCCTGACCGTCTCACTGTTCCTCTCTGTATCAACAGACCACATCCTGACCGTCTCACTGTTCCTCTCTGTATCAACAGACCACATCCTGACCGTCTCACTGTTCCTCTCTGTATCAACAGACCACATCCTGACCGTCTCACTGTTCCTCTCTGTATCAACAGACCACATCCTGACCGTCTCACTGTCCTGTATTTGCACATTTGCTGGGGAATGGCCTAGTCAATCCCTGCAAATCTAAACCGCCTGTAACAACTGTCTTTAATTTCCGTTCTTCAGGAAAAACATTTGTGTGAGAAATCTTGATTATACTTGTATTTAACATTCACCCCAGAGGTCAAATCTGACGAGATGGAAGCACTGTACCTCCATCTAAAGCAGGTCAAGCTGTCCCCAACTGGGGAGCTGAAGAGAGACTACCGAACGTCATTTATTCATCGCTGCAAAGATAACAAAGTCAATGAGAAACTGCATCTGGCTAGGACCCTCAATAGCACTTTAAAGGTAAGTCATTCTGGGTTTATGAGGTCTTTGCTCACTAGGAACTGCCTAAAGTTCAGTAGGACACTGTTGAACAAAAATTTAACTGGAAGCATAAATGAGCGTTGGTGAAGTGGATATTAGTAGATCCCAGTGCCTTTTCTCCCACCTCACTGCAGCCAGGTTTTGTAATGTTGTTAATCACACGCTAAATGGGAGTAACCAAGCTACGAATATAGAATACATTATTCCACTTATGTGTTATACCTTTTTAAAGGAGAAATATGTAGAATCTATTCTCCTTGGAGAATATTGGTGAATTGCAGCAACCCTCATTCCAGCCAAACCTTCAACACATACTAGTCGAGCAACTGTTTTAATTTCACTTATAGTCAACCAGCTTCTGACAGCTCTAAAATAAATATTTAGCGATATAGGAGGTTCATTCATTTTCCACACTATTCCCTCTTTTTTTTCCACATTAGCAGCTGTTGCGTGAACTGTGTAGAAATTTGGCCACCAGGAAATTAGGAATTTCTCTTGCCCAAATCTGCCATTGTTCATTGCTGTGCTAGAAGAGTCCATTACCAATTATTTTGGTGTCATTGATTGAAAAGGGAGAGGGCGCTTATATACCATTTGATAAAACAAGCCAATCCATCTTCTGTTGTCCAATAGAACATCTGCATTTTAGACTGAGTCTGTATGCACTCAAAATAATTCTGGGGCAAAAAACGTTGTGAAACACCGTCATTCCATTACTAATGCAGATAAATTATTGTCAATATCATAGTACAATGCAAAAAAATCTCAATTTTCCCCCTGTAAAGAAAGGGAAAATCCTACCATACGGCTGCATACTAATTCCTGTTCAAAGTTGCATGTCTTCACTCTGCTGTCTCTGTTATGTTTCATAGGCAAAAGAAGCCGACCTGTTCGCTATAGAACAAGTGCTGTTTGATCCCATGCTCACTGCCGAGAGGTATCGTGATTGGAAGGTTGGCAACATCTTGCTGCTGCAGGAGATCCAACAATGCAACAAGGCGCCACCAGGTGGCAGCAGAGTGCCGTCATTCCTTTTCAAAGCACCACAGATCCCTGTGACCGCAGAAACCAGCATGTGACCAACACAACAAAGGTTAGCCACGGAGTCATCGGGTCCTAATGCTCCCATCATCTAAGAGTAGCAATACTGATCTAGGATCAGTTTAGCTATTTACATCATTATCCACAGGACAGGGGGACCTGACCCTGGTTACGAACCACTACTCTAACACCATTTGTAAACCAAGGCTCTGATGCTATACTTCAGGCAGATGTAAAGATTCCACAGAGTATTTAAAAGACAGAAAAATGTTAAAGGTGGATATTCCAGTTCCTCCTTGTTGGATTGGTTATATTTTATTCCATTTTTTAAATGATTTTAAGAATGGATTTTGGTGTGCAGTATCACGTAGGGATTTGGGGAAAATCTGTAACATGTTTATAACGGGGCATTTATTTCAGCTACTGAGTCGGCTATTCGACTAAATCATAAGTCGGTTTGTTCAGTTACAAGGTTCATATACAGACTTCCATTCTCCTATGTTTTGTTACACTGGAATGAGGGCAGTTTGTTATGGGGGGGACACCCCACAAAAACCTACTAAAGTGCACATGTAGTTCAGAGTTTAGCATTCCACACTTTGTGAGGTGAGACTAACAGGCTAGGCTAATATTTCATTCAGACACAATACTGTACCATTACATAAGTCTAACAGGAACATTTTGTCATATATTTATTTTTTTAACATTGCTCATTTTAAAAATTGTAAATGTTGTGTATATTGTATAACATGTACTGTTGTTTCCATTTTGAATGGGCAGTATAAAACAAATAAAAAGTCAGCATTTGTAAATGATGTATTGACTTGTTGTCTGCTGCCACATGGCACCAAATGGGCCACTGTGTTGACACCCATGAGACCCATCTGGTAATGAGCAGGATTCACACAGTGAATTGGGCAAAGCGTGCCATCTGCAGAGGCTGTGAGACGGTCTAATGTTTTACAGAAATGGCACATGAATGCTCAAGTTGACATGAAGTTGCCTCAAAGATGCGGATGATATCGTAGCCATCTGTTGCCGACTCTTTGTGTAAAAGAACAAAGGAGGAGACTCAGCTTGCTGGCTCCCACTCAAACTTTTGGCTGACACCAGCTCATTTGAATGAGAATAGGTTTTGGGGGGTGTCTCCACTAGAGGTCACTGTTAGGCCTGATGGAGGGCCTGTCAGTCAGACAACTTTTCAGGCCTCTGTGTAGGTAAACTAAGGTAAAAGTTTGTGAACACCCCCCCCCCCCCCAACACACTAGATCTGAGGGAAAAACTAGGCAGGGTAGTGGAGAGTATGGTCTTGTGAACGTTATGAGTGAGAGAGAATAAAATGCCACATAGACTTACTTTGGTTTCATAACCATTTCCGTAGCGTTTGAATTTACACCGACAGGTCCGAGACGTACCACACAGGATTGTGGGCCCCCCCCAAATGCGGGTTGGATCAGGTGATATGTGTGCCGGCTGCGCAGAAACGTGATACAGTTGCAGAAGTCTGGGGAGCTCTATCAAAAATGGAAGGTGGCGTCTCCAAGTTTACACAAAATAGTCTAGCTTTCTGTGTCTTCTTTGATACGTCTCAGAAGATTTTGTGAACAAACCTTATGGCCACCACTGCAGTCGAGTGTGTTTGTGGGCTACCTAGTGTTTGTAATGCTTTTCAGACAGACTGCAGTAGATTAGAGGTTATTAGATGTGGTGTTCTGTGACCTGTAGATGTTTACACCATCAGGCCATCCCCCCCCAAAAAAAATCTGTGGTTTGAATCACTGAACCAACATGGCACTTTAACTTCAGTTAGCTATGGATAATGGTTCAACTGCATACAAACTGTAAGATGTTCTCAACATGATTTAATCATGAGAGGATTTGGGTGCATGACTGCCCGTTTCCAAATCATTTTTCTGCGCGAGTGGATTTTGCAACGCCCAGTGAACCCGAGGGTTATATGCATATCTATCTGTCTCAGACCTTCACTTCCACTCAAGTGAACAGCGAGCAATGTCAACAGCAACTTTTATGTTTTCCCTTAATCCATATCTGAAAGGCTCAGTCTCCACACACACACACACACACACACACACACACACACACACACACACACACACACACACACACACACACACACACACACACACCCTTACTCACTTGTGCTGATGGGGTGTACACCACACCCTGTCCCATTAGAATAAGTTAAATTAACCATGTTTAGTTTAACAATCCACACAGACATAATCCGATATCACGGTTCACATATTCTATATGACAGTTGATGTCATCTCAGCTGGGTTGAAATCCCTTTTGCTGGACAGTTAAATGAGAATAGGGTTTTTTGTCTTGGTGTTAAAATCCACCATCGACCAATACATGTAATGAAAATGACTACTTTGTGAGAGAAATGTTTGAGTAACCTGTATGGTGACGATACTCTAAGGAAAACGTTGTCTGTGCCTTCCCCTCCCTGAGATTATGCTAGGCCAACAGTTCCTGGTCATTTCTCTGTAGCTTATGTTTAACTGTTGTTAGTGTTTCATCCATATCCTCTGCACACTTTTGTACTACTTGGAACAAACAACCACACCTTCCTGGACAAACAACCGTAGACAATGATTTGTTGGGCTGTGTTTTCTCTTTGCTGCATTTTTACTGCTATTTCATTTAGTGTTATTTGAGTTTCAGCTTATCAAGCACAGTACAGTGTGTTCATCACCTGATGAAGAATGTCACCTTTGACTATGGGGTCCACAAGCTCCTCCTACAGCCCCCCCCCCCTTCCCAGCAGCACAAATAACAACGTGTCAGTGCAAATGCACACAATCACACAGGCAAACACATCGCTGGCCCCTCCTTACCTGCCTGGGTAACAGTCTGCCATTGACCCTGAAGGGACATCATCCTCGATCGGCTCCATTACGTGCTGTAAGTGTGTATTCATCGTGCCATTAAAACAAGGTTATGGACCGTTTGAGGCTGCGCTCTGCTCTCCGTGGGGTTTTAAGACAATAAAAGCCAAGCTCCCTCCCGTGATAGCTGGACTACAACTGGCCCTGTGGCTCAGAAGCTTCTGGAAGCACACACTTGGTGGCATCACCTCTTGTCCGAATTGCAAGAGCGTTTACCCAACACTGTTCTGTCTTGTCACAATTGGCGCTCTTTACGTGAATAGTGCACTGCTTATGGACCCTGGTCACAAGTGGTGCCCTTTATAGGGAATTCGGTGCCATTTGCCTGTGTGGTTCCATGGCCAGCCTGTGACCCATTGCCACCACTCACCTTGTGCCAGGTGGACCTCAGTTCAGAGCCCAGACTGGAGGGTTGGGTGAAGAGGGGAGGCCGACACAATTTATGCCAGGTTGAACTCAGTTAAGAGCCCAGACTGGAGGGTTGGGTGAAGAGGGGAGGCCGACACAATATATGCCAGGTGGACCTCAGTTCAGAGCCCAGACTGGAGGGTTGGGTGAAGAGGGGAGGCCGACACAATTTATGCCAGGTTGAACTCAGTTAAGAGCCCAGACTGGAGGGTTGGGTGAAGAGGGGAGGCCGACACAATATATGCCAGGTGGACCTCAGTTCCGAGCCCAGACTGGAGGGTTGGGTGAAGAGGGGAGGCCGACACAATATATGCCAGGTGGACCTCAGTTCCGAGCCCAGACTGGAGGGTTGGGTGAAGAGGGGAGGCCGACACAATATATGCCAGGTGGACCTCAGTTCAGAGCCCAGACTGGAGGGTTGGGTGAAGAGGGGAGGCCGACACAATATATGCCAGGTGGACCTCAGTTCCGAGCCCAGACTGGAGGGTTGGGTGAAGAGGGGAGGCCGACACAATATATGCCAGGTGGACCTCAGTTCCGAGCCCAGACTGGAGGGTTGGGTGAAGAGGGGAGGCCGACACAATATATGCCAGGTGGAACTCAGTTAAGAGCCCAGACTGGAGGGTTGGGTGAAGAGGGGAGGCCGACACAATATATGCCAGGTGGACCTCAGTTCTGAGCCCAGACTGGAGTGTTGGGTGGAGAGGGGAGGCCGACACAATTTCAACAATGACATTGAAAGGAAAAACATTTCCATAAACTGACAATACAAAAAAAAAAAGCATTATGCCTTTCATCTCTCTGTTTGGGAATCGTGGTTCCCTGCCCTCCATGGTTAAAACAGGAACATTTGATTAGGGGAAATCAAGTAAATTACTGTTCAAAGTGTATGCCCAGAATTGACAACGACTCATTCAAAAGTGTTTTTGCTGCTATTTCTGTGTGCATTGTTGGAAGGAGGTTGTTGTTCCTAGCGAAGCCCTAACAGAGGCTTCGGTTGGCAGCTTTGGGACCAGTTCTTGACTTAAAAGGATCCTTCTGGGTTGTGATTTTGGATTAATTTCTTATTTAGCAAGAGTTAGACAAACACACGGACTGAGGATTAGTGCAGCCTGTGTGCGACCTGAATCAAGGATCAGGTTTTGCAGGATCACTCAGGGTGGAATTAATGCAAACCCGCAAAAGCAATGTTTGTGCAGTGTCTTTATTTACAAAATGAGTTCTGTGTGCACACGCAGATGCCGCCCTGGTTGTGGTAGGTTTTTATAAAGCACCCATGTCCAGGAAGTACATTTATTTTACCGTTGCAAAAAGAGCTACTGCATAAATACCGTAATGCATGTTTGATTGAATTTAGCCCAATGTTTTGTTTTGAAAACATAGGCGCATTATAATTGTCTGTCTCAATATTTTTTGTGAAATTAAAATAATTCAGGGAATATGAATAAAACATGTAACTTCTATTTTGTGAAACTAGTATGTACACAAATTCCCCTGAAATTAAAGCTGACAACCTATACTGCAACCTCTTAATAATTTCTTACTTTACCATCCAGTATAGTTTACTTGTCAAGGGTTTTTAAAGCCCATGTTTTTAAAGTCCATCGGTAGAAGTCATAGTCATGAATTTTCTGCCAAAGGTTTAGAGCCAAGGCTGGAAAAGCAATTCACCAATGACGACGCCTCTTCTGTTTTGGCAAGGTTTTAGTCAGATCACCAATTACAAACCTAAGCCCCTCACTGTAGATGAGTATCTGGCACTGCCAAACGAGCTCAACCAGTTTAACTGCAGATTTGTCTCATTGACGTCCCTCAATTACCAGGCGACCCAAACCCTAGCCCTTCCTTGCCACTTGCTGTTCTCACACCCCCACACTTTTCCACTCCGACACTGACATATTTAGACTAATAAAAACGAAAATCCTTGGCCAATGTGAGGAGTGGAGACCGATAATTGAAATCATAAGAGAAAATTATAATGTAAGAAAATGTAAGGATGCATTCTAGCCTGCTAGACCTCAGCTGTGTCCTGGAAGACTGAGAACCAGTTTTGCCTAAAGAGAGTCATATCCCGAATGTGATTCCCAGCTTTATAGCAACCAATTATCCAGATGGAGATTCAGGGGAGAAAACCACTGTTTTCATATTATTGCCTGAGCTGAAAAGGTTTGGGATGGGGGGTACCCTAGACCATTTGGCCAAAAGCCTGGGCAGTTCAGTGCTGGGTCACATCCCTGCTGGTCTCATTAGTGACAACGGAGTTCAGACAGCCTTTCAACATCCTTTTCAAAAGATGTCTCCTTCACTACCCTGGGATTGGATCTATCCAGCCTCCTGGCCCTCTGAAAACACCTCCAGCAGCATCCGGGCACCAACCAGGACATTTACATTTGACATTTAGCTGAAGCCCTTATCCAGAGCAACTTACAATAGTGTGTGCATACAATTCTGAACCTGTACCCGTGGGAATCAAACCCATTACCTCCAGCGTTATAAGCGCCATGATCTACCAGCTGAGCTACCAGGTTCATGTTGGACCCATCCTCATTAACTTCATACATGCCAGCATTGGGTAGTAGGTGGACTTCTTTTAAATGCAATTATTGTAACTTTATGCTGTTGGCCTAGTTATGGAAACAAGTTGACCAATAAGAACACCACACAAAAACTCAACACTCATGGGTATGTATCGTTTCTATGTTCGTTTTTTGTGTATAGTGTTCGTTCATATGTTAGGTTTAGTGTAAATAATGAAGGGAATTAATGTAGAATTTTAGGTCAATACACGTGAACAGAGGTCCATGAAGGACATATTGTCATGTAAATGAATAAACGAAAAACGAAGCTTATTTTCCGCATTTCAGAAACGATGTTAAAGTAATTTCCAATTGGCAAACGTACGATTATGCAACGTTCATGCTCCGTAAAACGAGAACGTCCGTACTGTCAGACCAGTAGCGGAGGGTGGTTTCCTTACCGCCCGTCTTGAAGTACTCCGCCCTCAACGTGTTGATAATGAGCGTGATGTACATCATGTTTAGGATAGGATAGAGTACTGCTGATTGCTTGGAGAGCCTTTTCAATGTACTTATATAATGTTAGTCATATATATTAAACTGTTAAAATATGGTTTTCGTCGGGACTACTGCCACGGTTTGTTAACATTTGAAAAGCTCAAGTTGATAAACACATCTGGTGAGTTAATCTGTTGTATTTAAAGTGGTTTCATTGTTTCAGAATAGGAAAATTAAACAGAATATTTTGCACGGAAATTCGTTTAAGACACCTTTATTCTTTAATAGTTTCTTCACTGAATTGTTGATAATGGCACCATTTTTTGGTTCAGTCATCTCACGTTTGTCAGATGTTAGAATGTAATATAAATTGTACTTTATGTTCTTTGAGCGACCACGGTTTATACGCTGTTGGTTTATACACGTGACGGTTTCTGTTATAGCCTAGACAGCTGTTTCAGGAGGCAGTTACGGATCTAGGGGTTCATTTGCCTAATTCAAATGGAAAAAACGCTAACCGTAAAGTACTTAGTCAGCAACATAAAACTGTTGTTACGGAGAGAGCATACTATTTTTAGAACTTTTCCGACTTCACGACTATTGTCTTTGGTGCAGGTATAGAGCAGGATTGGACAGCGTCCGCGGTTGATCAGGATTAACGAACCGCGTCTATTTTGTTTTTTTCTTGTTTTAAATTGTAGCCTATAATCTCAATTATTTTGTCCAATCGATGCTAGAAATATAACCTGCTATGGCGCTATTACAAGTCAGTTTTGCATATATGTAAATATAGAAAAGGAAACCAATCCATATCTACGACACTTTCAAATTTTAACAGTCGGATTCCACACTTTGAGCAATGTTGCGTCTTTCTGCTTGGAAATGTCTTGAAAAGATTTTGCTCACGGGTCAGTAACGCAGCCTTACCTCTCCTTAACAGCAAAGCACAGGAGCAGGCGCCTATATAAAAGCTTCCCGCACACCTTTCATTAACTTGCTCCAACACATACTGTGTCCTTCAAGTCATTAGACCACAGACGGCGAACCAAGTCGTTACACATGACTGAAGGTGCACCTCCTATTTAAAGTTATTTATAAAGCTTCCATTGACCATGCTCTTACCATTTGAGATTACAAGAAAGGAATTACTTATGATTCATGTATCTATAGGTTCCCAGATGGTGGGAATAGCGTTATATATGGATATTGCCTTGCTATGTAAAATATCAAACTGGTTTGATGTGCAAACTCTGAGACTCCATGGAGCTGAAGTTTAGTTATAAGATGGAATTGGAGCCATGTGTTTCAAGCCTCTAGGATCTGGTCCCACCTGTCCATGTAAGCCTAATAATTACTACCAACAATGCTACAGTTATCCTAGATCAGTGCTCCCAAGACACTGACACCATCCATACACAGTTTTTGGACTGTCTCTAGTAGGCCTGTAGTTGGTGGCCATTTACCATATGGCCATTGAAGTGGTGACCTCTTGGAACGTAGAGTGCAAAGACCGCTGTCAAATTAGCAAAGAAGAGGAAGAATTTTGGACCATTTTGTCCAAGTCGCCGTGACAGCCATGAGAGTATGGCGGTTTCTCATTTCAAACCCGATGTTCTCTGGTACAACAATGACACTATTATTTTCACCTGCTTTTTATTATTGCCATTGTATTGCAATAGTATTGCCATTGTCCAAACCTATTTAATTGGAGCACTTGCAAAATGAATTCTTAAAAGGTGAATTGATAAATAGTGGTTACATTATTATCAGTAGTGGAAGATCTGCTTGCCTTCTGGTCAGATTGCATTAAAGTATTTGTTTGGTCTGGTTGAAAATATTAGACATAACAAAAAGAGAGTCAGAGACGTCTCATTTTCAGACAACAATAACAACCAAAGATGTACAGAAAGGGTTGGCTTGTCTTCCTTCCAGTTGAAAACAAAACAATTTACTTGGGCCTTTGCTCACAGCTGAACCAAGTCAGAATATTGGTCAGTCCAAATCCATCCTAATGTGACAGGCACTTCAAGAAATATTCTTTGGCGTGTGGAGTTTCTCTTTGGCACTCTTCAAATTAGTAGGTGTCACCTTGTGAACTTACAAAGTAATGCCTGGTTATCGGAGACAACATGTAGGTGGCCCAAGTCAATGTGATGTGTTACTGAAACAACTAGCCAGTTAGCGCTGCAAACTAATAGCATTCAGTCCATGAGTTCAGGGCTCAGAGAGCTTCAAGATGTTGTTTCCCTGCTTTTTAATAAAGATCTGCAGCTTTTGTGGAGCGATGGGTAAAAATGGTTTGTGGGTAACTTGTCAATGTATTCAGAGGGTTCCCTGGTTCGAGGCCAGGTCAAGACAGGGAGAGGGATAGAAACAATGCTGATTACACAAATCACTCAGTCAGTCTCTGGCCAGCTGCTGTGGTTGCTGTGGAGACAAAGTGGGGATGAATGTAACCAATTAGAAATGGACACTCAATACAGAATCCCCTCACTACAGAATCCGCTTGCTAAGACTTTGTAGTTGTTGCCCTGTTTAACAATAATGTATGTGTGTTCGTAGGGGATCGAGTTAATAATAGAGTTAGATGCCACATTGTTACGTGTGCAACAGTTCGATAGCTATGAGAGCAACCTGCGGTGTTGCGGCAGTAATCAAGAGATCCAACGTCAATGACCAAACCTAACAGGGGTTGGGCCAGGCACTTAAGTAGGCTTCCAGATAACCAGGTGTAAATGGCCTGTGCTCACGCTCAGTTGAACTCCAACACTGGGTCCAGTTAGGATATAACCACTCGTCGAGGCAAATTTGCTTTATTGAGATAAAGTTGGCACCAGACTTCTTTGAAATGAAATGATCACAACATTATTTATAGTAACAGTTACGTGTTTACCCTGCCCATGAGGCATCTGCGTTATCGTGAACGTTCTTTGTTACAGTGGTTCACCCTCTAAACACTTATGCAGTTTATGGAGTTGCTACAGTAGAACCATCCCAAATAAAGGGCTATGATAGTGTGTCCATTGAGAACCCGCATCTTATTTTTAATGACAACCAGGGACAATACGAACCGCATGAATAACATCAACAAAAAAAACAACAACAACAACAAATAAACACCGTATAGATTATAATGAACATGAAATTACATAAGACACCAGTACAGCTCCTACAGACGGATGAAGCCAAGGCGGTCGAGCGGTTGGCTACCGTAGGCTTGGGTTTCCACGACAGAGCTCTCTTTGTGGCCGGCGGCATTCCCGGCGTTCCACCTTGTGTCGGTGTGCTGTGTTTGCTCTGCCCGTCCGCCACACTCCAGGACTCCAGAGGGCCTTTTGTGTGCTCCTTAGTTTTTCCGAGCCCCTCAGACTCAGCTGGACCAACGCAACAAAGCCATGCTGGGGTGGGGGTGGGGTTGGGGAATTCCAGACGCCTATTAGAGGCTGAAAAGAAAAACTTTTGTTTTTACGGCTGACATGCGGTGAATTTTCCGCAGAATTTCTCGCTCCTTAAATCCGTGAAAGATGAGTGGGTGGCAAGCTGCGCGAACTAGGAGAGAAAATACACGAGTAGTAGGCACACACAGCAGCCAGGGGTTCCTGGTCAACGTGAGTTGTTCACCGGATGTTGCGGGTTGATTTTGGACGGTATACAAGTTGCGACGTGGTAGCTTCTTGTTGTCAATGTTTGTGAACCGTGCTATCAGCGCGCGCCGCTTTGTGTGAACGGTGATGTTGATTAGTTCAATACACCTCACATACGGGAGCAGCCTTTCCTGTACCCACAGGACAACGCGTTATGTTCTTACGGTTTTACAGGGAAGTATTAACTTTAGACTTCACCGGGGAGTTACATGATAGCCACACTCTCAGTGTTTTCCTCGTGAGGCCGTAACCGATATGTTCTCGTCGTTCTATTGTGAAAACACTGAACTTTTATTAAGAACCCCTTTCTCCGTCGGAGACGCCTGAGTGGTACATATTAGGCTAATAACACAATGAGATGACTGACTGGTACCAGTAAGGACAACACGTTGACTCAGGACGTGAAGTCCCTGGACTGTGGATTCATTTCTCCTGTTGTAGTCATCGCAGGCACATAGCCCGGGCAGATCCACCGGTGAAGTGCCTTGAAGTCTCTGTAGGTCCTGGTGCGGAAGAAGGGCCCTCTGTGTTCAGCTGCCTGAACTGTTGCCGTGCGGAATGTGCGGTGGATTTTCTACCTAATTAACCCCTTTTTTTTCCCAAATGCAAGCCGGCACTTTTTTACGATGGAAGAATGTGATGGAGGCTTAACCGTTCTGGGTTTTGTTGTTTTCAATAAGCCGGCTACACTGGGACTGTGTGTACTTAGCATGAAGGAACCTTGTAATCACACTCGTAAACCCCTCATAGGGACATTGAAATGCACAAGCAGCCATGACACCGTCTTCTAAAGTGCATGAATGCTTGGACCAAAAATACCGTTGCAATAAAAAGTTGTTTTGGTGACACTCCAAGATGTCTCACATCTAAATAAACCGTTAAATGTTTTTGATTCACACCCACGACGTTCCTTATGATAAAAATCGGGAATACTGAATGATTCTATGCGTTTATCTTGGGCAAAACAGTTCTTGTTATGCTTTTGTTAATATGTGGTGTTGCTCTGTCTTTTCCAAGGCACGTGTTTGGCTCCAGTGAATGTGAGGTGAAAACCCACATTAGGAGAACCAAAGAACCCATTGAGTGTCATAGTCTATATGATGCTGAAAAAGTCAACCTGGAGAGGAAGGGAAGGGTGCTGTCTGAGAGCATACCTTAACCCAAATTAAACAAGGCAAATACTGTTCTTGGCAAAACACCCTGTCGTGTTTTTTTTCTTTTCTCCCCCTCCAGATTCTGTGGAAAAGCGAGTTGCTGTGGATACAGCTGATCATTTCAGTGTTTCAAGTCATTTCGGAGGCTTCCATAAGGCCAGTGGGGACACTTAAACAGCCACAAAGAGCCAGACTTTACAGAACCTGCATATGAATTGGTCATACATAATTGCTCACTCTCTAACATATTACCCTTTAATGTGCGATAGCCAGGCAGAGATTCCACTACATTGGCTGCTTATATTTAAGTGCAAGTAGTTCTGTTTTGCTCTGCGGTCGATTCCTGTTGTACAGCACATTATTTGCACTCGCAACCACACACTGTAGAGAATCTGCGTCCACAGAGGCAAACGAGGATTGCCTGGCTGTCATGGTGATGTGCACACTTCCTGTACACCGTTTCCACAGGAAAACAGGACCTCACCAGCATATAGGTCATGATAATGTGGATTACTCTGTTGCTCACAGCTTTAATTTAGGTCTTCCTCAAACTCCATGGTCTAAACCACTGGTCCAGGGGCTTTGCCGGAGACCTGAAGGACAAGGGGCTGAGGGGGTTCGGTAAGAAAAATAAAAAATCCCTGACTGGGCTGGAAAACTAGTCTGCGATACGAACCGCAGTCCTTCGTTCCATCAGCCCCCCTGGAAACTCGGGGCTGCCACTGGGCCTCTCAGCAATGCCGTTTCACAGTAAATTTGATCTTATCAATGTCCCATTTGGGATAATGAGGGTCCTTTGCAAACCCCGAAGAGCCAGAGTGTCTTCCCTCTTTGTGGCATTAGAGCAGAATGTTGTCCCGCCACAGTGCTGTAACCTCTTAACAACGCCTGTCCAGGCCATACCACAGATGGGCCAACGAGCATTATTTCCATCTCTGAGTTTAGTGTCAAGTTCACGGCCATCAACATTTTTTATTTGTTGTAGTTCTCTGTGTGTGGAGTCTCTTCCCCCAGGGAGTCGTGCCATCCCGGACTCTCCTAGTTAGTGCTGCAGAATATCTGTCTGTTACTCTCTAGAGGTGCTCTTAAAAACGTCATCCCGCACTCCATTGTTATTCAACAGAACATTGCTGGCTAACTAACGCTGCTTTGTACTTGGAGGGTGCTGTAGTGTAGTAGGGACCGGACCAAGCTACTCTGTCAGGTCCTCTTCAGTACTATGACATCATCACCAGGCTTTTCCCATTCCCAGCCTCTGCACCCCTCCACCCCACTCTGATGAGAGGCTGAAAAACAAGGCTTTATGTTTCCCCAATTCCTGTATGTCCCTAGCTGGGCCCGCAGCTGCATTTTATTACAGATCTAATGGTCCTGTATTCTGCTCTCCAATCTCCTATACCACCAGTTCCCACACAAGTCCCCTCTTACTCAGCCCAATCACCACCAGACCCAAAACACAAGTGCCAACACACACTCACACACACTCACACACACACACACTAGGGCATATTCTCGCTCATCCACTTCAGAACGCAACATGTTCCTATACTTGCCTTTGCTCACATAGACTGTGAGTTTATTTCTATCCAAAGGGCCACTTAAGAATCCCTCCTCAAACAAATTTCCTCGTAAAGCAGCATCTACCTCGCCATCCCCAGGGAGAGACTATCCCACCCTCTGGTGACCGGGCCGGGGCAGGGAGCCTAGGGTCCTGTCCCAAAGGGCACCCCTGGGACCCGTAGGACTCACTGCTCAGATGTTGTGCACTGTGCATGGAACAGGGTGCCATTTGAGATGGGGCCCCTAGCCCTTTGTCTGCTGTGTGGACAGGGCCCGGGGTTGGTGGCCTGGAAGCCTGGACCTTCCAGACAAAACGTCTCGCCGTTGAACGTAGGTTTAGCCTGAGGGAAGGCATGCCTCAGCCTAAAGGGTGGAATTTGTTCCACCGTGTGTCACCCTGTTTTCTATTCAGCCATTGGGACGGTGACGGTAAAATGGTTCCAACCAGGCAATAAACGGAATGGTGTTTGTTGGAGGTGTGTGTGCGTTTCAATGTGTTTGAGTGTATGAATGAGTGTGTGAGTCAGGTACACATCTTTCCCTCGTGTGTCAGTTTTTCCCACTCGTTCACTCTCTTTCCTTTTTTTCCCATTTTTTTTATTTTCTGTCTGCTTTTCTCCCTCCGGCAGCACACGCTCGTCTCTCTATTTCTCTCACTCACTCCCTGTAGATTTCTGTTTGGCAAAGATTCCTGCTCGTGTCTGGCTCCGGCTCTCATTGTTTTCCATTCTATGTGGCTGGATCTCCAGCCTCTCCCAGCATTGCGTAAGGCAAAAAGAGTCTCTCCTGACTCCTGCCCTGTGTCCTGATTCACCCGGCTTCTACACTTGCACACTTTCTTGCACTAAAGACAAAGTTTAAAGCAGTCCTATGCCTTTAGACCCAGGACAGAGTGTGCTCCGTACATGCAGAATTGGGACTTGGACTGTGGTTCCAAGTGAACTCGGCTCTATGATTCTCCCTCCATGTCTGAATGATCCCAGTCCCTGGATGGGCTTGGCCTCTTATGTAAGCCGGAGTGAGAAGGGGCTGGTTTTTGGATTTGTTTACATGTTTCTTTCAATCGAAGGAAGAGTCTAAAGTCAGAGGAGAGGTTGGTGAAGACACGCTGCCATTTTCGGTTTTTAGTAGAGCACTTTGATTTTTGAAATCTTGGGGAAAAAAGAAACAATATTCAGGAATTGATGAATTGACAGTTTGTCCAATCTGCCTGTGGTAGTTATGCGGTGGTTGTGTTCATAGGAAGCATTAGCTTTGAGTTTGTTCCCAGATTAAGCGCTATGATGACATCACAGGAACTAAAGTGCACGGGATGTTTGACCTTCTAAGACCTGTGAGTCACACTGAACTGGAATGGAGCCTTCCTATTGGTGAGTGACCAGCTGAGAGGAAATAGCCCCACCCCAAAATAGGATGTGACTGTGTCCTGTGCATCTGCAGTATGTTGTGTTTTGTGTAATATACTTTTGTCTGTGTCTGTCCCTTCAAGTACAGTGAAACAGGGAAAACGTGTATACGTGAGGAAAAAGCCTGTTTCCGGCATAGGGGTTAGATTAAAGTTATAATTAGGTTTATAGTTAAGGTTCGTTTTTTTGGTTGGGGTTAGGATTAGTGATAGGTTTAGGGCTAGCGAAAATAAGATTTTGAATGGGAATAATATTTGAGACCCACAAAAGGACAGTAGAATGTGTGTGTGTGTGTGTGTGGTTGTTTCTTATACATTTTTAGGGCCAACATTGACCAAAATGTCTTGGCATTAATTTAAAACACGAAGGTTGCTAAAATAGCAGATCTTTCTGTAAGTCATTTTGTTTGAGGTTAGAGCTAGAGTTGCATTTTCATTATGTGTTTACATTTTTTTTCTTTTACCCACAATTTCGTGAGGTCCAGTTTGTGGTCCAGTCCCTCCCTCATGCCCGCCACTCACGGCTGAGTAATGTCTTCTGCCTTGATTGAGCTTACAGGCAACCTGACCTCCACAAGGAGTCGCTAGAGCGCAACGAGGCGAGACGAACATATTTGATTACTAACCCAAATACTCCGCCCTCTGTGGAACCCCCATGCTAATCTGTATGCAGGATTCAAACCCTGGTCTCGCAGTGACGCAGCCATGGCAATGACTTTACAGCTACGCCATTCAGGGGCTCCTTAAAGTAGGGTTTAAAAGTAAAAAAATCCTTCACCTGTCACAAGTGTCCGGTCAGCAGAATTGCCAAGCTGTGTGCACAGTGTGGCTGTCAGCCAGTCGGACTCTGTATGCCTTTGTCTCCAGCGAGTGTCAGAGGGGTTTTAGTATAGTCGATCAAACACTGAGAACAGGGCTGGTTCCCAGTGCCCTCTCAGATCACCATCATTTCCATAGTTGGACCGCTGGCAGCCAAACTGCCACGTCAAGCCTGCACCAGCTACAATAGGAACCATGAACAGAGAATACAATTGGTGGATGTGGTCCAGAGGGTTTCAGCTCCTTTAGAGCACATTGCCAAGTCTACTGTATAAGCTTTGGAATTCCTCTACGGCTAAAAGGGAATTTACCAGTGACCTTTCAGACGAATGTCGTTCAACATTAAGCCATTAAATCCAGGAATTGTTATCCACTTTATCGTATAACAAACAGTCCCTTTCTCCTGTTTTCTGGGCGTTGCACGGGAAAGAAAACACGTTTTGTTCACTCATTTGGCAACCAAGCAGCCAATCAATACTTTTAATTAACTCCTTTAAGACTTCACTGACCAAAGACACTGTTGCTCCACAGACAAAATAAAAACACTGGACTCAACTTGTCGGCTACTCAGCTTGAGGAGTTGTCTGTGCGGTTTGGTGTATATGATGCATATGCATTCGCCTGTGTGTGTGTGTGTGTGTGTGTTGGCACCCATGTGAATTAATGCACACAATGCGCGTGATTGTGCGCACATCCTTGTGTGGGTTTCTGTGTGTGATGGAAGGCACAGGGTTTGGCTGAGGTGGCCAGATGTTTACACGGGCCTGAACCCATCACCACATCCGGCTCATTAGTGTGTGGTGGCAAACAGTTTTCCATATCACAGCCACAGGGGACGACCTCCAGCCGGAGCAAACACAGCGTAGCTCACCGCCTCCGACCAGAGACGAAACGGCGCAATTCTGAAAGTGTTTTGCTGGATAAAAGTACACCTGAGGTATTAATGGAAAAACTAGTAACAACGTCAGGTGAATCTCTGAACGGAAAGACTGTGTGAAGGAGGAGCATGAATTGAATGGAATCTCGACCAGTGCCACCACATGAGTGTGCTACAGGCATTTTAGTGGCTCATTGATTTTAGCACATTTCCTGAAGACATTTGTAAAAACTGTGTCTTAAACTTTGCCACAACAATGGGTGACAGTCCACTCAGTGGTTACGGTTTGCATAACATGACTGGCTTATAAGCTTTTGGAAGTGTTGTGGCCTCCTTTCAAAGCCGCTAAACAGCCTTGGTCCTCAGCAACTCTGTGGCACAGCGATCTCTCAATGGGCCCAGCAATAAGGACACACATTTGCCTGAATTGATGGCATAGAAAAGTAGATATAGATAATTTTATAGCATTTCATGTAATAAAAAATAAATAGATGTAAACGTTTAAACTGCCACCAGTTTTTAGTTGTAAGCCAACTATTTTCCATTTATTAAATCTTAAATCGGACAAATTATTTAATTTTACAACTTCTCTAATATCGGCTATTAAGAATGAACACTATCAGCCAAATGGCTGTGGTAAATTATCAGTGTCAATCATTTGGGTTTATCCTTCCAGCCCTACTGTCTGATGTCTGAGTACGGCTTTATGCTCCTGTGGTGCTCTTCGGGTGGATATTAAATCTTGGTCATTGATGGATCTTGAGAAAGCCAAAGGCCTTGAATGTTGACATCTGGACCGGAGGCTGAATAGAAGGGTCCGCCCTAGGCACCCGTCCACACTTTGTAAGGCCTCCTCTTGCCCCGTCTCTCTCTCTCACTTTCTTATTCTCTCTTCGGGGACAATAGAGGGAACAAGTGCTTAAGGCATCGCGTTGGTGATGCGGGCTGTGTCCTCACTTCAACCCCCATCATGGCTGCTAACAACAGGAGAACGCTCAGCGGCAGTGATCGATCAATAGGGTCCAACTGTAATTGACAGCTAACTCGGCTAACCATTCATCCACTGGTGCTGGAGAAAGAGGGTGGAAATGGGGCCAGAGGTGGCTACAAAGCCAAATTAGATTTGATGCATGCTTTGGTCAGCTTTGTTTTGGAAACGGATGAGGAAAAGACAGAAGCACTGTTGTGTTTTGTTTGCATTCACAGTCTTGGCTGACACAGAGATGTAGTCTTAGCTAAATGATTAGCAGCGCTATTACGTTCTGGGTCCATAGTGATGACACGTAATAACGAGGCGCAGAACCAGAATTAAGAGCAGAACAAACAGAACAGGGAACTTCAAATTCTCTGTTTGCAAGGTATGGACAAAATCATCCCTATCCGAATAACCGATGACCCAAAACCGTAACACTGAACCAGATTTGGCAAATTCATTTACTTAATAGATCCTAAAATATTACCTGGTCACGTTTTGCATAAGATAAGTCCCATTTGGTCCTAAAAGTCTCTGGTATAAAGTAGTGCACTAATGAATAAAGTGCCATTGAGGACACATAGACCTTATCCATCTGTCCCCCTGAATGGTTGGAAGGAAATAGTTGTGGGGCCACGCCTTGGATTCAAGGGGCCACGCCTGTCTGCTCACACTGGGAGCACAAGGGCCCCTGTCAAGCACCACTGCGATGGGGAGGAAGCGGGCCCTCTCTCCTTCCCCCTCCACTTCCTCTTTCTTAACAGAGAGCAGTTCCCTGGTTGGTGGTTTCAGACGCCCGCCATGCCTGTATCACTCATATCCAAGCTCCTTTGTGTTTTCTCATGAGATAGGCCATGGAATAGTCACTGTGCTCCATACCCTATCAGTCACTGTCCACCTGGCTCCTCTCTATCAGTCACTGTCCCCCTGGCTCCTCCCTATCAGTCACTGTCCCCCTGGCTCCTCCCTATCAGTCACTGTCCCCCTGGCTCCTCCCTATCAGTCACTGTCTCCCTGGCTCCTCCCTATCAGTGACTGTCCCCCTGGCTCCTCCCTTTCAGTCACTGTCCCCCTGGCTCCGCCCTATCTGTGACTGTCTCCCTGGCTCCGCCCTGCAAGTCCATAGTCAAAAGAAGTGCCAAATATGTGGAGAAGGGTTTCATTTGGGGCACACACTATTCTCCCTGTGTATCCCAAACGCAGCTCAAAATGCTGCCCCCCAACCCCAACCCGAGCCACAAGTTGAGCCGAGCAGAATGGTCTCAGTTTGTGCCGTTTATGAGGTCCGCTTCCAATGGATTCCTGTGGCTACGTAATAGGATATGCTAGAGGTAAGAGTTATATCTCCTTGCCCACCCACTGCTGCCAGATACGATCCACTTGAGCGAGAACTGTGCCCCCAGCGTTCTGCTTCCAAACGCCACCCTGTTCCCCATGGGTTGTTATCAAATGTAGTGCGCTACCAAGGGAATGTAGATGAGATGGTTTGTGACACATTTCTTTGTTGGATGCTTTTTCATACTTCTCATAATGACATTTTAAGAGCTCTGTTGATACACAAGCTGTCCCACCCTGACAGCTATGCAATTGTTTGGAAATGAACGAACATGCTGGCAGAGTGCGAGGGGGTAATCATTCCCGGTGGTGTCCGCTGTTATTCGATCAGAATAACCCCGCTGTGAGCCGCTGACTGATTCATGTAGTCAGTCAGTTATCGTACGGCAGGATAAAAACCAGTTGAGTGAAGCTGAAAACAAGGCTGTGAGTGTGAGGGATGAGAAATAGATTTTAGGAATGACCTGTCCAACCCTTGTTGGTTCCTCTCAACCATACCAGCCAATCAACCGTTGTCCACCAGTGACCCCCTCCTCTCTGTCTCTCGCATTGTCTTCCTCGCCCTCTTTCTCAGCCACCCTAGATCCTCCGTCTGTGTAATTCCATGACGCCTATGTGTGCGCGCTCTCCTCTGCGTGCCTGCCTGAGTGGGTCCAAGGCTGTGGTGTGGCCGTCTGCATGGTATGCCAGCGCGAACAAGAGAGCCAGTCATGAATCCAGCTTCCAGGTGGCAGGCTGCCCCTAACCGACAGCTTCAGCTCTCTTCCCGGCCCATTATCGCCCCTGCACCACCCTCCATTATCGACCCAGCACCACCCTCCATTATCGCCCCTGCACCACTCTCCATTATCGCCCCTGCACCACTCTCCATTATCGCCCCTGCACCACTCTCCATTATCGCCCCTGCACCACCCTCCATTAACGACCCGGCACTACCCTCCATTATCGCCCCTGCACCACCCTCCATTATTGCCCCTGCACCACCCTCCATTATCGCCCCTGCACCTCCCTCCATTATCGCCCCTGCACCTCCCTCCATTATCGCCCCTGCACCACCCTCCATTATCGCCCCTGCACCACCTTCCATTATCGCCCCTGCACCTCCCTCCATTATCGCCCCTGCACCACCCTCCATTATCGCCCCTGCACCACCTTCCATTATCGCCCCTGCACCTCCCTCCATTATCGCCCCTGCACCACCCTCCATTATTGAGCCGGCACCACCCTCCATTATCGCCCCTGCACCTCCCTCCATTAACGACCCGGCACCACCCTCCATTAACGACCCGGCACCACCCTCCATTATCGCCCCTGCACCACCCTCCATTATCACCCCTGCACCACCCTCCATTATTGCCCCGGCACATCCCTATGAAACTACTTCTTGAGGAACTGGGGAATGTGCAGGAGCAAAAGAGAGAACAATTAAATTCTCTATGGACCTAAATATGTGCTAGTACAATATTAGATCATCGCAGTAGGGTTTTTGGGTTGGGAGCAATGGATTGGTTTTAACTACATTCATGTGACAGACATCAAATGGATGACCTTAAGAGCTTGTGCTATGTTCCAACCTTTTAGTTTGGAAAGCAATCAGGAGGCTCTGAGCCAGCTCTGTCCCTGCTAGAAGGATCTGTAATCAGGTAGCTGGCTAATGGAGTATACAGCTTCCCAAATTGCGCCCTATTCACTACCGTAGCCCTATAAGCTTAAATACAAAGAAGAGTAAGTTGTATAAATTAAGGTGTGCTGGAGTTTGACGCCGCCAGTGTTTTAATGGGCCTATATAAACATCACCCTGTTATAATGACCCTGTTATAACAACCCTGTTATAATGAACCTGTTAAATCCAGTGTAATGACCCTTTTATAACCATCCTGTGAAAACGACCCTGTATTTAAGACCCTGTAACAACAACCCAATTATAAATATGTTGTTATAATGACCCTATTATAACAACCCTGTTATAATGAACAAGTTAAAACCTGTGTAATGACCCTTTAATAACAATCCTGTGAAAACGACCCTGTTTTGGTAGCAGTTAGGCAGAATTCAGATAGGCTTTGTTTCAGTGTTCATAGTTTTGTGTCCGATCAACAAAAGGAACTACAACGACGCTCTTAGCTGAAATTGAAAAAGGGTTGCTGGCATCGGAAAAGTCTGTTGTGAACAGCTTTCATCTATGATGTCATGGGCTACATAGGATGTAACTGTGTTTGTCTTGGGCAGGTGGCATTCCTCCATGTTAACACACATGTACTCATTCACCCATACACACACACACACACACACGTCCATACAAAAATACTCCATACACACAAATTCAGCCGTCCACAAGAACACATCCTAATTTTTAGCCCCCAATGTAATTCCACTTCAGTATAGCTGCCCTGGAGTTCTGCATGGGGGGGGGGGGCTCTTTGTGCTTTAAGAATACCAGGGTCGAGGGTCCAAGGCATCCCCGGCGAGCGAGCAGATGGCCTATAGGAGAGGCACAACAAAAGTTGTGACCGCTGCCCGCACCTTCAGTCATTCATGGGCTCCTTGTGTGCAGCGCGAGCCGACAGCCGTGTCGCCAAGTGCTCGCTCCGCGGTTCCGCCCCCTGCACACACAGTCCCGTAGTCTCGGGGGGGGGGGGGCCCTGGGCCACGCGGCCTCCCATTGGCCGGCTGAATGCGCGGCCTGGCTAACACACAGACAGCGAGTGCTGAACGCACCCTGTCCCCCTGCTGCAGACATGATAATGACCACTAGGAAGAAGAAACAGAAGGGAGTCTCTCCGAGGTGGGGGGGGGGGTTGGGTAGCCTTGTAGACAGAGCTTCTGACTGGGAAAATCCCAATTTTAAACTGAAAATAGGAGGAGTGTCTCCATTTTAGACATACGATTTGATAATGACTTGACTGCTTTTCTGCCGTCTCCATTATTCCACATTAGTAGGCAGCCAGCTGCTTTTTTCTGTGCTGTCTGAATCAGAGATAAGACTTCCAGGATTTCCACGTTACTTCTTCTTGTAGCGTGTAAATAAAGGGGTCAGGGGTCATGGGTGTATTAGACAAAAGTCCTCCTATTTACAAGTACAGGATAGGCGTTTTGCTGCTCGAGTTTAATGCTGGAACACGGTGAACCTTGTGTCACTCTAACCTTTAACCCTTCTCTGTCTCTCTCAGGAAATGAGAACTCTGGGCAAGATGTAAAAATTCCCAGGGGCGTTGTATGTTCCACGAAATTCTAAGATTTATGTCATTTTTCATCTACATATTTCATGACATCCCTAATTGCTTTACCTTAAATATATTATATTTTTTCATTGTTTTTGGCTTGATCATGATCCACTGGGAGATGTCTAACTGTTATTCTTTGAAAGTACTTTTTTATCCAAAGAATCCTAGTTGTTTGCGGTGATGCTTGATATAGCCTTGTCTGATGACTTGTAGTCAACAGTCTTTACAGTCGGACATAAAAAAAAAAAGAAACATGGAGAAAATTGCCCTGAATTCCTGTGAACCAAAATAAATGGCCTACAGAATGAAGTCTGCTTTAAAAAGCCCCTTCAGCTTCTCAGCGGTGCTACATTGAAGTAGGGGAGGAGGGGATGGCCACACCAAGAGAAGAAGGGGTGTTTCGACTTGAGGTGGGGGTTGGAAATGGGGGTCCTTACCGCGGTGGACAAACACAAGGCAAACTGTGTGTGTGAAACTGAATGAAGAAGCCCCTCCCTCCTCTGTTTCCCTACAGATGAGAGAGAGAGGGAGAGAGAAAGCGAGCAGCTGTGAGTGTGTGTGAGAGTGAGGTGCCCAGACCCGAGGAGCTCGCACAGCAGCACAGAGCCCAACTAGCGCTGCGGAGACGTAGCAAACCCAGGGGAGTATGCAGAGGACTATCTAAGTTTGTCCTGAGGACAAACGGCCATAACTGGTGAGACCACTGTGTGGCTGTTGTTTATTCTGTCATTCTGTTTAATTTAAATTTTGTTCAACTGCTTTAATGTCAACGGATTATGATTCCGTCACGATGACTCACTTCTGCGTTGATTATCTCTCACGCGGATGTTTTGTCTCTGTGCTCGACTACAGATCGGAATGGGAAACACTGACAGCCAGTACAGCAGCTTCAGCGTCCCTGGGAAACCCAGGCCCTGCTCACTGAAGTTCCACTCCGCCAAAGAGGAGGCCCTGTCCGCCCACAGCTGGTGGAGGGCCAGCGAGGGGGGGGGCCAGGGGCACGGAACCGGAGGGACAGCAGGGAGGGGCTGCCAGCATCAGGCCAGTCAGGACCGGCCGTACTGCCCCTGGACCCGCCACGGCCACCCTGTCACCGGGGGAGCCAGAGTTCTGCACGGGTCGCCCGGGACCAAGCTGAAGCCCAGCTCTCCAAAGTGCTGCGACAGAGGGGACGGCTCCCAAGTTACCCGCGGGAAGGTCTGCGACGGCGGCTTTGCTTGCCTGGAGGGTAGCGGGGAGAGCGCCGGTGGACAGCGTGCCCACCACAGGAACCTCCTGTGTGAGTCCATAAAGGGCGGCAGCAGCCCCAAGGTGGTGCTCAGTAAAGACGGCAGCATGCGGGTGGAGTTCACAAACGCCAAGGGGAGGTCTCAGGAGCCGGAGGGCCTGTCTGGACACCCGGGGGCCTCCGCCGAGCCCCCCGTGACCAGGGCCCGCAAGGGCAGCTCCCTGAGCTCCGAGGGCTCGTGGTACGACTGTCCGTGGGGGGGCGCCGCAGAGCTCAGCGACAACGTGTTCGCCTGTAGTCAGGCCGGCACGGGGGACAACAGTAGCGGCTACACCACGTACTCCTCCACGCGCACCGAGGAGACGGGCTGTGGCTACGGCAGCAGTGGCTACAACACCTTCTCGTCTGCCCGCACTGAGGACATCTCACCAGAGTTCAGTGGCGGCCACCTGTTTCAGACGGCGGAGAGCAATGGACGGGATACACACCTGGGGTTTAACGGCAGCGGGTATAACACCTGCTCGTCAGGCCGCACCGAGGACAGTGGCATCGGGGACTCCATGATCCTTCACCCGGACCAGAGTCACTTCCACCCGGACCAGAGTCACTTCCACCCGGACCAGAGTCACTTCCCCCTCACACCCCACCCAGTGAGCCTGTCTGACCTCTGCTGTAGCTCTAACTCCAGCGTGGCAGCAACCTTCCCCACGGGTCAGTTCCGGGACATCCCCAAGCACCGGTCGTCGCTTGCCTCTGTGCTGACTCTGGACGCGGTAATCCAAGAGGAGGGGTCGGGTTTGGACGACCAGCGCTACCCCTCCCCTCACAGTCACACCCTGCCCTGCAGGAGGGCGGCTACCGGGCTTGGCGCACCTGCCGTTGGTAACAGCCGGAAGGACAACCTGAAGAGCCGCATCCGGCGCCTCGGTGATTGGACGGGAAGCCTGAGCAGGAAGAAGCGAAGACTACAGGTGAGGAAGGGGATTGGCTTGGGAACATAGTGAACAAAGTAATGACTGTCAGAAGATCCCACTTATCTAGGAGATGATGTGACACTTTTGGCTGAGGATGTGTAATGGTGTTGTCATGGTTTCAGGTTGATTTGGTAAACTTCATTTGGGGATGGCAGTTGTCCTTAGATCCAATCAGATACCGCGGAAACACTGTGGTGTCACTTGAATGTCTCTTTTGTGATGCCTTGGATATAGCCTTAGATTGTTCTTTAAACAAGCTGCTGAGATAAACAGTCCTAAATACCCCTTTGAAAGGATAAATGCCATAAAAGACGTTAGTCTAACAATAATTGCCCTGTGGCATGCTTTATTTCATCTTGATTCATATTATGAAAGCCTCCCTAAGGCTCTGTGTTGACTTTGGGTAAGCTTTCAAAGATGTTTGTGCCCTGCTTTCCCTCAGGCTGAAGAATACTAAATTGGGCCACACATTTCAGACCAAACATTTCCATCGTCACGCAAGCTTTACTGAGCCTAGTGTCTGGGTGGGTGTGTGAGGGACCCTCCAGCTTTCTCCCACAGGAGGAGGTGTTTGTTGTTCCCACTTAGAGAGACTATAGTCATCAGTAAACCTACTGAACAGTTGATGCTAGGGAGGACCACTGGGCCACCAACTGGGGACTATCACTGGAGGCCCTCTGGGACTGAGTGAATATGAAAAGTAATAAAAACTAATAAGTCAAAGTCAGGCTTGCTTTTTGGCGCATTTCATCAGAGCCTTGAGGAACGCATGGAGAAATTGCCTGTTTTATGGACCGGATTTTGTAGGTTTGTTATTCAAGTTTACACACAAAAGCCTAGTTAGCTAGTCATACATTTTCTTCCTTCCCCTCAAACCTCTCTGCTGTCTCCCCAGGAGCCCTGCGGCAGTGAGGCGAGTGAGGGCTTCGGTGGTGGGTTAGATCCTGGGACAGGCCCCTCCAGCTCTCAGTCCACTTGTTCACTGTGGAACACACTCTACAGCCACACCTACAGCCAGACCACGTCAGTCCACTCCGGGGCCTCCAGGGGCCTCCAGAGCCACAGCGACTCCCTGCGCCAGAACATCTACGAGAACTTCATGCAGGAGCTGGAGACTGACGGCTGCAGCGGGCCAGAGCGGCCCGAGCCCTCGGAGGAGGGGGAGGACATGGGGGTAGAGGGAGAAGACGTGGGGGGAGAGGGGGAGCTCGGGGGTAGCCATGGCAGTGGGTCTCAGGGCTCTCTGGAGCAGCTGGACCTCCTGTTTGAGATGGAGCAGGGGGTGGTGCGGAGGGCCGGCTGGCTCTCCTTCAAACCCCTCCTCACGGTGCACAAGGACAGGAGGCTGGAGCTGGTGGCCCGCCGGAAGTGGAGGCAGTACTGGGTCACACTCAAAGGTAGGGTCCCATCGACTCGGTTATCCCAGAGACCCAGTGCAATATGAAGGGCGTAAGGTCCCGTTTGTGGTGTGGATTAAGTGCCCTTTGGGAAAGAGGTTTGCTGGTTTAATATAAGGTTAATATATGTTATAATATCACATGTATTTTTCATTTTCTGATGTATGTTTTGTCGGCCTTTGTTAACATTGAGACATCGCAAGAGCCTGTAGACTAAGCCTCTTCTCTCTGGTACTTGAAGGGTGTACCCTTCTATTGTATGAGACGTATGGGAAGGGCAGCTGTCCCGAACAGGAGATGTCCCCGCGCTACGCTCTGCTGGCTAAGGACAGCATCGTCCAGGCCATCCCCGAACACCCGAAGAAGGAGAACGTCTTCTGTCTGAGCAATGCCTACGGAGACGTCTACCTGTTGCAGGTATGTCCCTCATGTCCTCAGTATGGTGCACAGGTTTTCACCTCAAGTTCAGGACTTGGTTCCACACGGACCGCCGTGTTGTCCAATCTGCAGGATGTCCTCACTCTGACACAGTAAATTCCAATACTGTGGTAGGTTCTTTATTTCGTAGGTTTGCTTTAGAGCACAGAGTGTTTTTTAATGTTATAGCTTGGTGTTCTGCTGGTGCTTCAGTGACCCTTGGGACAGGATTGTCGTTTCTACTCGGAACGGCACTCTGTATTGTAAGAGCGTGTGCTACGGGACAACCACAAGTATGGACTGGGCTAGAAGTCTGTCTTTTAGGATTTTATGTGTCGCTGTTCCGGTTTGTAACGACCACGTTGGTGTTTATCATGTCTGGATGTGTTGCCAACTTTGCAGCTCCATTGTAATATGTTCTATAAAGGAGGTAAATTGTAGGGTTGGGAAAAACTGGTCTGGGTACAGTATTGAATGGGCGCGTCCCAAACAAGAATATATTCCCCATATATTCCCATAGGGCCTATATTCTCCAAAGTGGTGTACTATGCAGGGAATAAGGCGTCATTTGCTCTGCGTGCCGTGTGTTTGTCAATAGGGTTGTTGACCTATTTACCACATTCGGGGGGGGAAAGTCTTTTAAAGTTTTTTCGCACTAGAGTAGACAAGCTTTGAAAGCCATTTATTTATTACCAGAGCGTAACAATCCCGTGATTCAGTTATCGAGTGTTTACTGGACAGTGCAAGGCGGTTCTCAACCCGGCATCCCCACGGCAACGGGGGAAACCTCGGGCCTCGCGGCACAGAGGGAGCGAAGCGCCGTAGCCAAGTGATGAATGTGTCAACAGGCTTTTGTCTGGCATTCACGGGTTAACGGGTGCCCTGTTCCCCCCCTCTCCCCCCTGGCTCGGCATTGTGCCACTTGCCCCCCTCCCCTCCCGGTGCTGCCCGCAGGCTGGCAGTCAGACGGACCTGGAGAACTGGGTGACGGCCATACACTCCGCCAGTGCCTCTCTGCTGGCTAAGCGTCAAGGGAAGGAGGACACGGTGCGGCTGCTGAGGAGCCAGACCAGGGCCCTGCTGCAGAAGATCGACATGGACGGCAAGATGAAGAAGATGGCGGAGCTGCAGCTGTCCGTCGTCAGCGATCAGAGGAATAGGAAAGCCATTGAGAGCCAGGTGAGTTGGTTGAGAAGCGTGTGTGTGTGTCACAAGATCAAGGGCCAGTCATTAAACTGAGCCGTTCAAACAAACTGTTAGTTAAATTGGCCTATTAGGTCATTAGTGTCCCAAAGCAATGGAAACCAGGTCTCCCTAGTCAGACCCTGACATTCACACCTGCACCACATCTCGTTTCTTTGTTATGGCCTCCAGAAAACCACGGCAGAAAATCATTACGCTGTTAGAACTCAGTGGTCGTGCAACGTGATGACAACGTTTTGGAAACATTAGTTTCATGCAGGAGAATCACTGGCCCCAAGGCGCGTGGGTATGAATCTGTATTCCAGATGTTCTTTCTAAAGGGCCATCGCCCGTCAACACGACTCTGTCCACTCCGCATACTGGTCTGCTGTGATGGGAAATTCACATGGCGGGGAGGTTTTATGACGTAACACACCAAATGCTGATGTGTTGACCAATAGCATTAGTTACCCCTCAATGACCCTTTACCCCCTCCCCGCCACCACCCCCCACGTAAAGGAAAATGTAAACGAGGACCTTCCCCGGCGCAGCATTAGGGGTGGTTAGTCCCTATCGTTTCTTTTTAATGACATGGTTTCGTGTCCAAAGCAACACACTATTCCCTACTCAGTGCACTACATCTGACCAGAGCCCAAGGAGGTTCTGAGGCTCCTTGTCGCGGGAAAGTGGCGCAGCATGGCCGGTTGGAATCCAGCCATGGCCAGAGGGTGGGTCGTCTTGTCCATTTCGGGGTGTAATCAGGAGGGGGGATCCTACCCCCAGCACCTCTCCTGAACCACACTGCAGCTGGCCTCATCTCCACCTACTGCTTTGATGTCCAAATGGTCGACCTCTCTGAAAGTGATACCAGTTCACTGCCGTTTGAAGTGAACCTCTAGGGGCTCATCTGTAGATTGGCATTGTAATCTTAAGCGCTCTACAAACAAACTACCCTGTCCCTCCACATTCACTCTCTGTGAAAGGAGATGGAGAGAACAGAGAGGGGAGAGAGGGGTTGGAAGCAAGCAAAGATTCCATCGTTCCATGATTGTGTGATGTAGATCCAAGGAGACACGTGTCTCGATTCTGCGGTTGGAGACAGCCTTGTGAACGAGTTGGAGGCCATTCTAGTCTTGTTTACACCTGACGTTTGCGCGCCTCCTTTGACCCGATCCTTTCTGCACCGTGTCAAATTCACAAGTTTTCAGCGGATCGTATGTGTAACGATCAGCGACACTCTCATATCGTCACGTCACTAAAAGTTTTCGAACTGCACAAACACAAAAATCTTAGAGCTATCGAGATCTACAAGTTCACACAACACAATAAACTAGTGTCTCCAGTCGTCTTCGATACATCGTGGAAAATCTACCATAATGTAGACCCAAAGTAGCCAACCTCATACTAAGGCTCTGTGGGCCACTGGGAGAGGGTTTTTCTGCCTTACCTGTTCTCTCAGTGTTGGAGGGTGGAATGGCCCTTCGGTCGGCCTGGACCTCCATTGTAATCTGACTGTTTGCCTGTCGGTTGCTCCCCAGATCCAGCAGTGGGAGCAGAACCTGGAGAAGTTCAACGTGGACCTGTTCCGGATGCGCTGTTACCTGGCCAGTCTGCAGGGGACTGAGCTCCCTAACCCCAAGAGTCTCCTAGCCGTGGCCGGGCGTCCCTCCAAGAGCACCCTGGGGCGTCTGGGGATCTTCTCTGTCTCCTCCTTTCATGCCCTGGTGAGGCCGGGTCCACTGCTTCTCATCCATGTCCACCGTCAACATGGGACTTTGGGATTTCCATTCAAAACATATTCATCTCCACAGTGTGTTCTTATGGATGTTCTTGAGGGTAGAATGTTTACTGTGACTGAAAAGCATCAGCGTGTTCTCTGGTCAGATTCATAATGCATGTATCATATGGTATTGTCAAAAAGTCTCGAACCAGAACTTTTTATGTCTGTTCTCAGATCTGCACCCGTGACGAAGCAGCTCTGCGGAGGCATTGTCGGTCGTTTTCTATGGGAACACGGAGCAAAAGGGGTCTCTTCTCCTCCCTTAAAGGTCTGGACAGCCTGACCAAACGCAGCAAGGAGAAGGGACAGTCTGTGTCCCAGGTACCGTACAACCTCCATACAACCATTTCACAACCAGCGTACAACCTCCCTAGAACCAGCATACAACCTAACTTCTATCAGCACACAACCTCCATCTTGTTTAAACCACCATGCAATCTCCCATACACACCATGTGAATGGGAAAATACATGGGTAAAAATTACCTAGAGGAGGTGGATTATATTCTGTGCTGGATTAGGTCTCTGGATTAACCAGTACTGGGTGAACTAAACCTCTGCTGGATGAGAATAGTTTGGGTTACCGCCGGCTACCCGTTTGAGGCGGGTAGCCCACATTTTCCCTTTGCTGGTTCTCCTTTTAGTCACCTGTATAAACAATCCTTTACAACAGGCCTGTTGACTTGCAACCCAACAACACGTTCCTGTAGCCCGCCTTTTTTTTTACGTATGTTTGGGAAATCCTTTGGGGAGGTAGTTGGTTTGCTCCTGGTTGGTGATTTAAGCACTGAGTGCCTCTGAGACGTGAATTAGCTAGATGTTGCTGTTGAATGTGCAACATTGGGGGGGGGGGGGGGGGGGGGTCTGTATCTAGCAACCTTGCTGGAATTCTTGCAAGTCGTTAGAGTGATGTCAGTCTCTTCAACACCACAGCCCCTAACTTAGCCCCTGTCCTAGCCCCTATCCTAGCCCCATCCCAGCCCCCTGTCCTAGCCCCTATCCTAGCCCCATCCCAGCCCCCTGACCTAGCCCCTGTCCAAGCCCCATCCCAGCCCCCTTGTCCTAGCCCCTATCCCAGCCCTTGTCGTAGTCCCAGCAATGTCCCCAACCCCTGTCCCAGCCACAGTCCCTTGCCCCACCTCTGTCCCTAGCCTCACCTCTGTCCCTAGCCCTTGACTTAGTCCCACCTCTGTCCCCAGACTTTTCTTAGTCCCGGTGACTGCCTCTTCCTCAGAGAGGCAGTGAGTGCCCTCGCAGTGGTCTGTTTTGAGGTGTGCAGGGTGTCTGCTAACCCCTCGGACTCCAGTGATGGACAAACAACATTCGTGCCTTCAGCCCTCCTGTCACTGTTTATTACATTACAGTGACTCTGTGATGTATTAGGACAGAATATTAGCATGGACACTGTGAATTTCAACCCCCCGACAGGTGTTCTGTGTTGACATGTCGACTCATTCACAGTCACACCTGGAGTGTGTTTACCCGCATGACATGTGAGTACACTGATTATCCAAACAGCATAGATTTTCAACGTATCAAAACCCTCACAGTAACACACACACACACACACGTACCTGTTTTAATTGTTGAATTTTTTTATGTATAAGAATACAAAAACGTGAATGGAAGAAGGACAGCTCTATTTTCTTTAAAGCTTGGGTATGCGGCATTGATGAGTCTGTGGTCAATTTTAAGACAACAATAAAAAAAAATCTAAGTTAAAGTGGGATCTCTTTTGTTGGAAATTCAGTCTCTTCCAACACGGAGCTTTGGCGAGATGTTTTGAAAAGAAACATGGAACACGGTATGTCACGGATACCATCGCGTCACATGATTTACCAGAACATACCTACAGCTGGCAGCAATTAAGTAATCAAGTAAACTGAAGGTAATTGGTGAAAGAACACACAGATCATACTTACTCCCTCTTCTCCCTCCTTGTCTCCTTGCTTGGTTACTAGATTTGTTTTTTATTTTACTCAACATGACCACAACTTAGGTTTGTTATTATTACCGTCGGTGGTGTGTTGAAGTAATATCTCAGTCTCGGGTCGAACACACGTTTACGCACTCAGCTTTCACTCTGCCAGTGGTTCCGTCCCGATTAAGGTCCCTGAAGTGTGAGGAGCTGGAGGGTTTTGCCTCGTGTTTTGGAACATTGGTCTCACACCCATCTTTCTGACGGTGCTGAGCACTGAGTCTCAAGTCCAAACCTGTTCATGACATTAACAGAAACTGGTAAAACGATGCATCCAGGGACAGGAACATATTCTAAACGCAGAGTGAACAAGTTGACACGGTTTAAAACATGTATGTTCTTCAATTATGGCCTTACTTAAAACGGTGTTGCCTTGCGTCCATTTTGGATCTGTGGACTTTGAAAAGGCGCCTGGTAGCTTGTGGTTATGCGTGATGTCAAACATCACTATGCAATTTAATACACACTGGCATTCATTTAACATGGCGACGCATAGGTCTGTGTAGGCAGCTCAATCATAGTGCCCAAATCCACACACTTACATTTTAGTCACTTAGCAGATGCTCTTTCGTCTTACAGGCCACCATTAACTATAACAATATCCGCATTTTCAACTGAGCGATACATGATTTCCTTCTTACTCACATTGGGCAGATGGGGAGAGACTTCCCAGCAGTGAAGTTCTTCCTTATGAGCCTGAGTCAGAGGAGGCTTAATCCCATTGCAGAGTGGCCAGCTAGACCACTCAGTGGAGCAGAGACAGAGGAGACATTGCTAGAAGCCACATGTGGTTTATTGTTGCAAGCTGCCGCTTGCCATTGGCCAAAAAAATAAATAAATTGATGGTCTGTGTGAACCGCGGTGCTGCCCCACATGCAGGGACGGTTCCTAATTTAGGGGGGGGGGGGGGGGGGGGGGGGGTAGAATGGTTGACTTGAGGTGTCAAAACGAATGAACCCACCTCTCCGATGTTTGACTCGTTGCCAGGTCAACCATCCCCTTGCACAGCAAAACAATTTGAACACACGTCCCCATCGTGACATTCACAAAACCATAACGATTGCGACCACACATGACAATAACACCGCCCGCGCTTAGAAACATAAATATCGACTTTGTTTCAAAACGTTTTTTGTGGCACAGTTGAGAGCACTTAGGGGTACAGACCAGAGGATTGAGGTTTAGCCGACCTCCATGGACAAGCCCACTTTTCATTCCTGTCTCACTACACTCATTTTTTTTTATTATATAAGACGTATGCAACAAATCTTTTGCAGTTTGCTAATGCACCAAACATCCAAAACACAACACGTAACTGCATACCAATAACGTATTCTATTCCACATAAAATGTATTACTGTACACTTTAGAAGTTAAATGACAAATATTCAGGCTATATTGAAGTGTTATGCTCTAAGTGTTATGTGTTATGTGTTACTTTAAGCATTTCTAAATCCTGCCTCTGCGTATTCAACACAAATCAATTTAGCATAATAAACTCAACAAACAGAAATGCATCCCTCCCTGCCTTGTAGCTGGAATTGTTAGTATTGGACAAACATGCAAATGTAACCAGCATGAGACTTTTGGAGGCGCCTAATCAGATTGAAGGCGAATAACAGTCACGAGATCACACCAGTTGGCCGAGCCCCATTAGAAGCGCACTGTTCCTACAAAGTGATCTCACCTGGTACAAATCAACATCACCTTATGAAGCGTCACCACCGATCACTATCCAAATAAGACGGGTTGCACTGTTCTGTCTCATTTAACAGGAAACCGTTGTTATTCTTGCTTTTGTCTTTCAAAAAAAGTATTTGCTAGTGAGGTGGGACTTTCAGAGGGCAGAAGTATTTCAGATGGAATCATGTGCCTGTGGTTCTCTTTTAAAATATTGTAACTGATTGTATTTATGCCACATAATGACAAATATTCAGGCTGTGGTGAAGTATTATGCTCTAAGTGTTGTGTTATGCTGCTCAAATTGTAAGAGGCACAAGGTATGTTAAGCTTTCCTGAATAACTGAGAGACGAACTATTGTTGGGAGTATGAACACAGTCTATTACTGTATCTTTCTAGACAATAATCTGTAACAAAATGTATAATGAAACATTCAAATACCAGGGCTTATTGTGCCCTAAGTTTAATTATATATTCACTGCAGTTTATGCCTACACTATAGAGTAATCAACTGGTACTGACATGAAAACAAGAATGCAGTTATTCAATGCATTGTGGTGTAGTGCATTGTCTGGATTGGGTACATTTAATGTCCCCCTGAAGAAGATAAATAGGGAAACTTTTTGAGCTGCCCGGGGCATGTCTTCACTGGTCATTAATAGGTAGTGATGTGTCTGGCTTTGTTGCTGCCTGTTCTTGTACAAATTGTTTATGTGGAAAATGATTGTATTGATTTATGTGTTATGCTTTCTAAATAACCTATTGCTGATCTACCAAATGATCCACCTTCCAGCATGTTCCCTATGAGGATAGAGGTCAGGATGGTGATGTAGGTTGACACCACGCGACGAAGGCCACATTCCTCTGCTCAGACATTTAATGAGTCAACCAATATTTGCATGCCAAGTCATCGACCCTGATCTGGTACCAATCAACGCTTTTACGGTGTTTGTCTTCTGGAAAAAATGTGCGTGTCCTTGAGTGTGTGGGAGGTGCAAGGAAGTGGACGAGGAACTTTGGTCAGGATGGAAGAAATTATAAAACAAGATCTCCCAAAATGGGGAATGTAAACTAACAAAACTCTGCCCTTCCCTGTGCCCAATAGGAAAAACCCATTCAAACACTCGCTCATTTTGGACCAGCGCCTCCCCTGTACATTTGTGAATATGTTTTTTTTACGATACATTTTCAGGCATTTCATGCTTTGTTGAACAGTAAAATGGTAAACGATAGCCCCTGCAAAAAGAGCAGTAGGTCGGACTCAAACCCAGATCGCGGCAGCGCAGCGCAGCTCAGCCCACTGGACAACTGTGTGCCAACATTCCTAACTCCAAATGGACCGGGCTCCCATCTCTCTCACAGCCCAGCGGTTTCTTTTTATTGTAGGCAAATTTGAGCGCCTGTCACTTGAGGAGCCCTGTAATTGCTTCCAGAGAGCTGTGATGTCGAAGTGAGGACTCGGTCAGCGTCACTGACACCTCTTTTTAAGGAGCAGAGTAAATGTATAGATCTAAGATGACTAGATCCGACAACAACATTCAGTGATGTCTGAGCGAGTGCCTTGTTCAGCGTTTTTCAGCATTGTTACATTGAGATTTTGGCACCGCCACGGCACCTTGTCTTCTGGGCCCCGGCTGCTGCCACTGGCGGTGGTCTGACATCGACACCGATGTCAGACTGGTATCTGGGTGGAGGAGAGACAGTCTCCTTCTCCACCAGCCTGACGAGGGTCGTTCCATCTGCCCGACTCCCAGACCTGTAATTTCAGCATTACCAAGCCCATTATTTTTTTTTTTTACCACAGATCCTCTGAGGCTCCTCAGACTTTAGGTTCCAATCTGGTTCGGAATAGTATCAAAGCCTTTGGTTTGAGATGTATAGTTTTTAATTAAATGTAAATATAGAGCACTGCGCTTATTTTTAGTGTGAATTTTTCTCCTGAGTCACTGAGTAATGCTGTGTCTGTGTGTGTGTGTGTGTGTCCTTTTTTCCATGTTGCAGGTTTGTGAAGGACTAGGTCTTGGAGTGCCTGCTGGCCCCATCCCCAACCACTGCAGCTCCGAGGTACAGTAAGCACTTTGTCTGGAAACCATTTTCCAGCATGATAACTCATCCTTTCCCCGCGACCAGTGGAAAAAATGTAAAATACTCCATATTTCACTAGCTAACCACACTGCAGTATATTCTACTGAATAACTTCAGGTTGTCATGGATACATTTGTCACCACTCCTCCAACTTTTTTCCTGTTTCCTCACGGTGCCCCAATGTTTGCCCCAGAACCAGGTGCTAAGACGCTTTTGTCACGAATCACACCCCATTCCGTATACTGTTTTGCCACAAAACAGGGCCTTAGTCAGAAGAAGTGCACGAAATGGGGAACATGGGTGTTATCTGGGACATAGGGAAGCATTGTAGTCCATCAGTCTCAGCTTCAGACTAATCCTCCTTTGGAGAAGGGGGGGGGGGGGGGGCGGTTGGGGTGGGGGGGGTTGGAGGTGGCAGTCTTTCTATTCACACCGGGTCAGGACAGGCACAGCTGTCACAACAGCCTGCTGGTCTGTTGACCCTGCTCCATACAAATGGGCAGGCGTGAGGCGGGTCGGGAACCCTTTGGTGTCCTGGGGGGGGGGGGGGGGGTTTAGGCCGACGACGGCCCTTTATTCTCCCAGAATTCCATTGTCACGTAGTGTTAATCCCTCTATATGGCCAGAGAATGGGATGGCGGCCCCTTCGGACCTGTTGCTGTGTGCTGCCACTGGCCTTTAGCTCAGCTGACACGAACGTCAGCTGAGATTGACGTTTCTTGTGGGGGCCTTTGTTTTGGGGCTCTTGTTAATTAAATGTTCTTGAATAGTAGGGTTTTCAACAGATGAACGTTGGTGGCATCTTGTGGCAGAACTCAGATAATTCATATTTTACCACAGCAAGAGAGTTGATTACAAATTTTATAACCTGTTTAATGTAAGAATGTATTAACAACATATTGGCCAGCAACAAAATGGTCCACTGTGAGTGTGTGTGTATATATATATATATATATACACACAAACACATCAGCTAAGCACATCTAGAACATTTTTCAAAGTTAAGAAACCTATAATCATACTCTTCCACTTCTTTGTCTGACAGCGATTGGACACTCTTGCTAAAATGAAGTTGACAGCACCACCTGAAGGCCACCCTTGGTACAGCAGTTGGGAAAGACCCATCTGTGTGACCATGCCTGACAGTCAAAGCGTTGCTCTCCACATCAAACACGACTCCCTGGTGTCAGATGTGCTTTCATTAGCCTGTAAGGTAATTACATGGCATCTGTCCGATCATTACTAATACATGTTAGCACACTCTCTGTAGTCAGAAATCCCATGTCAGCGTTTTGCCATTAATTCTCCAGTGACTGATATAGATGTTAGAGCCAAAGACAGAATGATAGGAGAGGATATCCTACGGGGCACAGAAAAGCTTCTAGTTGAATTGCTCTGGATTCCTCAATAATTAATTATTTCTCTCCATAAAATGTTAATTTGCTACTGCGGCCCTTTTAGTCGATGGGGAGTATGATGAGCGACGGTTGCAGTGTCCAAGCACATCTTGCTACCGAAACTGAAGGCGCTGAAGATGTCTTACACACTGGCACGTTCTAGATGCGCCTAGCCGATGCGCTACTTGAAGGCTTCCATGAAATTGTGTTTCCCCTTTAACCGGGGTAACGTCGTGTAACCCACAAAGATGGCATCTCGCTCAGAAGACTACAACACACATTTCTATCTTCTTCTACTGCATATGTACATATGACGATTTCACCGTCTCAGTCCATTCACGAGGGTGTCCGGCGCACTGACAAGTCCTTTTTGGGGTTTTAGGAAAGACACCTGGAGCCAAGTCAGCACTGCTTACATGTGAGGAGGCTGGTGGGTCAGATCACAGAGGTCAGCGCCCCGGGACCCACACATTTCCTACGCGACCTGGTGAGGCCCCGGCCATACAATTGATTTGGTCTCTCTTGCTATACTATTTCAGACTTAACGATTTTACTACAGTTCGTGTGAACATTTCTGTCCTCTTCAGTGAGTTAACGGGCTGTAGTTTGATGAGGTACTGCTTCATTTCTGTCCTCCTCAGTGAGTTAACGGGCTGTAGTTTGATGAGGTACTGCTTCATTTCTGTCCTCCTCAGTGAGTTAACGGGCTGTAGTTTGATGAGGTACTGCTTCATTTCTGTCCTCCTCAGTGAGTTAACGGGCTGTAGTTTGATGAGGTACTGCTTCATTTCTGTCCTCTTCAGTGAGTTAACGAGCTGTAGTTTGATGAGGTACTGCTTCATTTCTGTCCTCCTCAGTGAGTTAACGGGCTGTAGTTTGATGAGGTACTGCTTCATTTCTGTCCTCCTCAGTGAGTTAACGGGCTGTAGTTTGATGAGGTACTGCTTCATTTCTGTCCTCCTCAGTGAGTTAACGGGCTGTAGTTTGATGAGGTACTGCTTCATTTCTGTCCTCTTCAGTGAGTTAACGAGCTGTAGTTTGATGAGGTACTGCTTCATTTCTGTCCTCGTCAGTGAGTTAGCGGGCTGTAGTTTGATGAGGTACTGCTTCATTTCTGTCCTCTTCAGTGAGTTAACGGGCTGTAGTTTGATGAGGTACTGCTTCATTTCTGTCCTCATTCCACACAGGCGTTCGATGAACTGGAGGTTTTGCCGTTGAACGCGTTCGCCATACACTTGTCCCGCCCGAGCCCTGCAGTCGACTTCGGTGAGTAAGAAATATGTCAAGTGTGGGTTTGTGTGTGTTTGTTTGAGTCTGTGTGTACATTCGTGCTGTCTTATTGTGTGTGTGTGTGTGTGTGTAAAATAATATCTTAACTCTGATTTAACTTCTGTCCTATCTGACCTGTAGGCTTTGCTGTGACAGGTCACGTGGATGGAGCCGGGACCAGCCATGTGTTTGTTAGTGAGGTCAACCCAGAGGGTCTGGCTTTCTCTGAAGGTGCGTCATTTCATCGCTGTGCGTGCTGGTGCTCACGCCACGGTTGAAAAAGTAGCCGCCTGGGCCAATGAAAGGAACCGAGATTCGGGATCGCCCACTGAATATTCATAATACATCCCGCGGTAATCTGACGTCAGACCAAACACGAACAGCCTGATAAACGCCATCTTCCTGTCCTCAGGGCTGAGAGCAGGGGATGAGATCACGGTTCTGAATGGAACTGGCGTGTCCTCCCTGGACCTGGGGCTGATGCACACACTGTTCAACCACCAGACGCTTCGCCTGCTGCTCCGACGAGAGGTCGGGTCCTCTGAGGACCATGTGTCTGCCTGGCCTGACTGTGACCCCTGGCAACCAGCCCCGCCGCCCCCCAGCCACTGTAGTGACCCCCGGTCTGCAGGTAGAGATAACACATGGCTTTCACATGGACCTTATCGCGAATCCACGCAGCAATGAGCACCTTTGCAGCACACAACTCCTGTACATGCACTTTTGAAGTATCAGAAATGCAATCAGAAATGCAATCAGAAATGCAAGTAATATTGGCGCAACTTTAAAAAAAGAAAAAAAATGCATAAATCTGTCTGCGGAGGGCTTTTGTTTATTCTCCCTCATGAATTGGAACATGTTTTGTCACCACTAGAGGGCCTCGGGCAAACTTGTTCTGCAGCCTTTTAATCTGGTTTTACCAGGCATCTGCCTGCCACCGCATGTGGCTGAGAATATGGTGCCAATATGGTGCCCAGCTCAGGTGTTTAGGCCTGGGGGGAGACACTGAATGGTAATTCAATTATGATGTGTAGGGGACAGCTGGCACGTCTCACCCGACGGCACAGCGGGGCAAACGTAAAAATAGCCACATGCTGCCGGTAACACCGCGGGAAGACGCTGATCGCCACCATTACATTACGCCCCATGAATGATTCATGACCTGAAATGGTCCCCAGGGAGGGGAGGATTGAGGCCAAATAAATTGCTCCGGCCTGCCGGACTTATTCTCTAAGTCAGATCAATGCAGCTTGACACCAGTCAGGTGCACTTAACCTTCCCTACACCGTCCGCCCCTGGGACTGATGGAAAACTGCCTCCAGTGCTTTTAAACAGGAATTCTCTCCCAGAGCCTGTAGGTGTGTGTGCATGCGCACGCTCGGCTTGGCAAGCTCCGTTCGGCCTATCTCTTTAATCACGCTGTCCTGTCTGGCTCTCCTTTAGATGTGCTACGGCCCCAGGAGCTTCCGGAGAGCTCCGTAGCGTCTTCCTTTGATGAGGTGTCACCACGAGCCCTCGACGACACAGCGCAGCTCAGCCAGGTGAGATGGAGTGTGTGTTAGGGGAGGGCTGGGAGCAGCCTGCTTGTGTGTCCAGTGTTGGTGATCCTTGTGGCAGAAAGTTACTGGTTCTGGTCCAAGACCCAGTCATACACACCTGTCCTACCTTCAGCACTGGAGTGGCCGACTGGCGAGGGAAGAATTTCCTGAGCATTTTATTATTGCGTCCAGGACTAATGGCAATGTAGAAACCACTTTAATTTCCTGGTTGCTAAACATCAACACGAAGCTGGTCAGTTGGTGTTAATGTGAGGAAATATTTACATAATACTGAAGGGAATAATGTACCATCTACAATGCTTAAGATACAGTAAAGAAATAGAGTTTACAACTGGTTGATTAACTAGTTACAATCTAAAGTTTTCAGTTGATTTTACGATCTCTATGACAATCGCACTGATCAAGAATCCAGTCACATCACATTAGTCAGTCTGCCTTGGTATAAGTAATACAGTTGCTGCCAGTCATAGACAATATCCCCCATTACCCAAAGTCCTTAATTCCCTTCCTCTGCTTTCACTGGAAATCTCCCCCGACCAACTGTCATTCCCGGCCTATTAACGCCTCTCTCCCGGCCTCTGCCAAAGCTCCTAAACCCCCCCAGCCTCTCCGAGCCCTGTCAGCACACATAACCCTGAGTAGACAGCTAATCCAATACAGACTTACTCCCTAAGTGTGTGTGACAGGGAGAGGGTTACGGAGAGATAGTGACGGAGCGCTTGGGAGGCAAGGCGAGCACGACAAACCGCCGTCTCACGCTCTGAGTCTGTGTGACCGAGTAAAAGAGAAAGGAAGGGGGACGGAGAGAAAGGAAGGGGGAAAAGCGATAAAGAAACAGGAGGGGGAGTGAGAATACGGCAAACTCCCAGGGATCAATGGCCGCCAGCGGAGGTCGGAACGCCCAGGGTGGCGTGTAGCGCTTCCCTTAAATCCGTCTGGACCAACAGCAGCCAGAGGGTCAGCCGAGCCGAGGAGCCGGGGCCGGCCCGGTTCGACCGGGGGCCATGTGCTGGGTGCTGCCCCAGGAGGACGAGGGCGAGGCCGGGGAGGCGCACGTGAAGGCGGGGGACTTCATCCACGGGGCGTTCGGCCTGCCGACCCTCGGGCAGTCCCTGAAGGACAGGCTGGCGCTGCTGCTGGACGAGGTGGCCTGCTGCGGGACGCGCGAGGAGGCCGACGACGGGGTGGCCCTGCTGGTATTACCGTGGCGACTGTTTTCTGTCACTGATCGGTGCACTCTGGGTGTTTGAGAAGCATCGGTGTACCCGGGACCGGCAGTGGTTATCTTTGATTCTTTCTACTGTCGCGTCTGTAGTTCTACACTGCAGTGTGTGACACGTAGGCGCCCTGCTCAGAGAACATAGCCCATAAACGTTGATCATTAGGAAATTATATTTTTCACCTTCTCCGCTCAACCTTTCTTCCATTTCCGAGGGTATTTTAAAGCTGGATGGCGGCGCCGTGTTATATTCCCAACCACACAGATTTATCAGTTTGTCAGCACTTTATTATAGCCTGGCAGGAGAAATTATGATGACAAATGAGCCGGCCTGTGGCTGGGGATCACTCCCGTTATTCCTCGTGCTGCGGGGGGTTGCCTCGGCCGGTGTGTGTGTGTGTGTGTTCATTGTTGATTGTGCTGGCCTTTCTCTGGCAAATCTACTGAGGACCTTTGAGAGCTTGAGGGTGTGATGTGGATGTGAAGGCAGGTGAGACATGCGCTGTGATTTGCACGTTCAGTGTTCAGCAGCTAGACTCCTGGATACGCGTCACGTCTTCATGCTGGTCTCTTTCAAAAAACTTAAGTTAGGTCAAAATAAATATTTGGTGTCAGTGCTGGGTAAACTTGCACTCTGTTTCTCCAAGCGTTGACACCTTCTTAAACCAGACGGAGGGTACCTACTTTAAAGTGACACTGCGATTGGATGCTCGTCACTGTAGACTGAGCCAAACACATCCCCTGAGTGAAGGGCAGTCATTTAAAATTCAGAGAGCTAAAACGGGAATCCCTCCCCTCCTGGTGTTTCTTCTGTTTTCCTCAGAACGTGGAGACGGTGTGCTCGCTGTACCAGACCTTCCCAGAGGGCTATGGGGCGACGGGGTCACTAACGTCGGAGGGTCAGGGGAACCCATACTCCATGGAGCCCCGCCAGAAGCCCCCCTGCCCCAGGCATATGTCGATCTCTGAAAGGCTCTGCAAGGTCATCCAGGAGCTGGTGGACACAGAGAGGTCCTATGTCAAGGTACAGCCATGGCCGTTCATTCACCAGGACTTTGGTTGTTTTCGTCTTGCCTCGGTACGCAGCGCAATATCACAGGTATTCACGACTTAGACACTGAAATGTGACATGCACTATGTGTGACAGGGCACGTCTTCAGCCATTGGAAGATGGGCGTGGTGTGATTGGTTGACTCATGTTCACTACACAAAGAAAAGGCCTTGTTCGTGGGCATGTCACGCATTTCTAATGAGCAATTCTTGTCTATTTCACGAGAACCTGCGATGGTGTGTTGTGACGTGGTGATTAAGCTGACATTAACTTGTCGAACCCGATCCTAAAATGGCAAATGGCACTAAACAAAGCGAATGTCAGAGCCTGTATTAAGCGTCTGGGAGTAGCGGTGGCAGTGCTGACCGAGGACCGGTTTTGCCTTTTTACACTGTAATAATCTGACCCAAGATCGGCACTCTTGCCCTGAGACACTTTCTAAACACGTCTGCTGATCACATTCGGCTGCCAGAACCAGAGCAGTGCTGGAACAGCCCCTCTGGGGCGTCATAATTAATGGTCTCTCTTTATTAATGACCTGCCCGTTTAATTTATGGTCTCTGGGTTTACTGTTTATTGATGGTCCCCAGTTGCATTTACTGTAATGCGTATTACCCCCACGTGTAGTCTGATGATGCTGTAGTCTGATAGCGATGTTATAGTCTTATAGTGATGATGTTATAGTCTTACTGTGATGATGTTATAGTCTTACAGTGATGTGATTGTCTGATGGTGATGTTATAGCACGATAGTGGTGATGTTATTGTCAGACAGTGATGATGTAATGGTCTTATAGTTATGTTATAGTCCAAGGATATTCAACTCTTGCCCTACAAGATCCAGAGTCTGTTGGTTTTCTGTTCTACCTCATCACTGATTGCACTCACCTGGTGTGAATAAAGGGATGCAATGGAAAATGGTTATAGTCTGATAGTGATTATATTATAGTCTAATGATGTTTCCCTCTCTGTGTTCCTTAGGACCTGGGCTGTCTGTTTGACATCTACCTGATGCCCCTACAGAGTGAGACCTTTCTCAGCCATGATGAGGTACAGTTCAGGTTGGCAGCGGTTGAATAACTTGTAGTCCACATGCAGAATAAGTGTCCAAACGTGTGTTAAATACAATAACATCGCAATATGTGCTTCATTATGTCAACTTACTCATCTGTACGTGAGTGTAACTGAACAAGGTTCAAACCCAGGTCTCAGAGAGAAATATGCCCAGACAAGGCTGTCCATTACATGACTGTTTGGTTCCCAATCTCCTCAATCATATTAATGTCAATCAATCAAATGTATTTATAAAGCCCTTTTTACATCAGCAGTTGTGCTTTTACAAAACGCCCGGCCTTAAACTCCATGTCCTCCTGTCTTTTGTCAAGTACTCTACGTCTTTGGCATTTTTAGTTTGCGATGCGCGTCCAGGAATGCAAACAGTGCCAGGAAACGGAATATAAATTCATAATCCCCTGCCCTCCGGTTCATTTCTGACCATTACGCCGTTCTCACCACTAGATGGAGTCTCTGTTTGGCAGTCTACCGGAGATGCTCGACTTCCAGAGAGTGTTTCTGCACACCCTGGAGGAGCGCATCGCCTCCTCCCCTAACCTCATCTCCTTGGAGACCCCCGAACAGTTCAAGGTACAGCACGTCCCCAACGAGTCTGGTGCCGTGCGTTAAACGACAAAAGTAGCTTACTATGCGGGGCGCAGGGGGGCATTTTGACCGGAGATTGCGTGGAGGAAAATTAACAGGATGTCACTTATTTACCTTTATTTGTGTACAGAAACCAACTGAGACCAAGGTCTCTGATACAGCTGAGCCCTGTATTACAACAATTAAAACACATACAAAATTGATAATAAAAAACGTAGCGACTGCAGTCATTTGTTGGAATTCCATGGGGTCTGACATCTCTTCTCCCTGTTGCCACGCGTACAGCAACTTCTTTCCTCGCTGTGCGGCTCCTTCCTTTACTACGCCGACCACTTCAAGCTCTACAGTGGCTTTTGTGCCAACCACATCAAAGTCCAGAAGGTTCTGGAGCGAGGTAAGTGTGACCTTAGTGAATCGTTAAGCGTTACCTAAAGAGCGAACACAGAGACAATGTACATACGCCTCCAATAAGATCGGATCCGCTCAACAGGCCTAAGTCCTCATTGCTTGTTCACAGCAAAGACGGACAGGGCCTTCAAGGAGTTCCTGGAGGCGAGGAACCCCACCAAGCAGCACTCGTCTACCCTGGAATCGTACCTCATTAAGCCAGTACAGAGGGTGCTGAAGTACCCCCTCCTGCTCAGAGAGCTGGTCTCCCTGACTGACTCTGAGAGCGAAGAGCATAGCCATCTTACAGGTAGAACTGTGTATTGCATTGCAGGCTGGTATCAACACACACAGAATCAGAGAAAGACAGACAGACCACATACAGCATGCATATTATAATTTAAATCACACACAAACACACACTCACGCACACACAATGTAAATACACTTTCATGGTCTGTCTGATGAGCTTGGCATGAGCTCGGTTGACAAGTGCCGTTAACTCCTCTTCTCCTCTGCGTGTGGCTCCGTACATCAGAGGCCCTCAGAGCCATGGAGAAGGTGGCCAGTCACATCAACGAGATGCAGAAGATCTACGAGGACTACGGCACAGTCTTTGACCAGTTGGTGGCTGAGCAGAGTAGCCCGGAGAAAGAGGTGGGTGGCAATCAAGATGTAACCACAGAAGGTATTGGTGTGGTGTGGCTTGGTGGAGTGTGAGGATTCCTGCTGGGGAAAACCCCATACGAATTTGCACACAGTCTATGCAGGCAGTCTTCTAAATGGCATAAGTACATCACAGTAGCATACCGTCACCGCAAATGAATGGCAGAGCGAGTGCCTCAACCATCAGCCGGCTTCACTGAATGAATTCCTCTTCCCAGGTAACAGAGATCTCCATGGGGGAGTTCCTCGTCCACTCCTCTTTGAAGTGGCTCAACCCTCCCTCAACCCTGGGACGCATGAGGAAAGATCCTGAGCTAACACTGTTTGGTGAGTGGAGCTTTTATTTACTAGATCGGCTGCTTTGCCTTGTGTTTGAAAAGCGTGAAAGCATCTCTCCGCCACAAAAATATATCTTGACTGAAATGTAGTTGCTCTCGTCTTTGTCCTTAGTTTTCAAGAGGGCAGTGATTCTGGTGTGCCGTGACAGCGGCAAGATGAAGAAGAGGATGGTGAGTCTCTGCACTGCTCAAACACATCTGATACCGTAACGATAACATCACGTTAACAATGGCATGTTACACTAACCAATCAATCAATCAACCAAATGTATTTATAAAGCCCTTTTTACAACAGCAGTTGTCACAAAGTGCTTTACAGAGACACCCTAACGCCATGTCACTAACGGTCTAATGCACGTTTTTGTTCCTGTGTTTGTGACAGACCACAACACGTTCAGGTGACCTGGACCCCTTCAAGTTCCGTTGGCTCATTCCAGTGTCGGCAGTGCAGGTTCGCCTGGGGAACACCACAGGAACAGAGAACCCTTGCATCTGGGAGCTGGTCCACACAAAGTCTCAGGTGGAAGGCAGACCAGAGAGAGTGTTTCAGCTGTGCAGCAGGTGAGGGATGATGGACGTTGTAACTGTCTTTAAAAAAGCTTATGGAGCAAAATATATGGCAGTGAAATGATCCCAACTGAAATGATCTCGAATGGCTCCACTTGTCTTTTCCAGTGATTTGGAGAATAAGGCCAGTGTCGTAAAAGCTCTTCGCTCTCTTCGGGACTGCACACGTAGGCCCCTCCTATCAGAAGGGGACCCTAGAGAGCACCTGGGTTCACTACGCAGGACCCAGCAGGCAGCAGCCAACGTTGGTTCATGTCGAAGACAACAGCGCCATCAAGTGCCCGGGAGGACTGCAGGCCAACAGAACTGCTCCAATGATGCCAACTTGTGCAGCGGTGGCCTCAACCCCGCCCCTGGAGACACCTGCTCGGAGCCCCAGCTCCCCAATCGCTCCACCACCGGCATTCCCGGCCTGGAGGGTGCCGCGCTGGGCAAGAGAGCCAGGCTTTGCTCCCTAACCAGCGCCCTGGAGGCCCAGCTCCAGAGACTTAACTTCACAGAGGAGGCCGGGCCAAGGGGCATAGGGACACAGCAGGAGCCACTCAGACAGGGTGTCCAGTCCCACTGGAGCCACCCTGATGCCCAGGGGAGGGCTAATGGTCTGCAGGGGAGCCAGAGGGCCCAGAGTCCAGGGGCGCTGGACAACGACTCCCAGTGTATGGACCTCAACACCCTACTGGGGAGGGACTTCAGTGTGCAGAGCCTGACCTCTGTAGTCAATGAGGACTGCTTCTACGACGCCGTTATGGGGATACAGAAGGCCGCCATTCCGACACTATAGGGCTCCTTGAGGGAGTATCCCTTAGATGCTGATTGTGGTTCTGTCGTGCCTTTTCACCACTAATGGTTGAGGTTAGGATTGGGAGACGGGTAGCTTATCCTAGATCTGTAACTAGCGAAAAGCTCACCCCGGAGAGCTGATGAGCACTACAGGAGGTACAGGTCCTAGTCCCGACACTTATCACACTGCCTATATTAGAGCCTGGCAGAGGTGCTATGGACTAGAAGATGAATCTCCTTAATGTGCTTACTCTGCTGAGTTGGCTGCAACTGGAGAACTAAGCTCTGTTCACATTTACTTGACTTGACTTAATCCTTTCAGCTCCCACTGGAGCAAAGGTCTCAAGGTCCCATAGTTGAAGTAAAATGTCAAATCACACAAAGCTTTCTATTTAAATTGCTTTTTTTTTTGACAAAAGCAGCTAGTTGTTAGTTCAAGACTGGAATTGCTTGATTAATGAAAAAAAGTCTGATATTCTGTATATTTTACTGAATCCTATTTATGTTTTGTCTATTTTTGGTAATACTAAGAAAAACGTAATAGTAATACATTTCTATTTAATTGACTGTATGAAGTTAAAACAACATTGATGTGATTTATTACTTTGAGAATGTTTTAATTATTTGTTATCATTATTCATACTTTTAGCTGAACTGTATTTATTATGTAATAACGTATATTATTTTCATACAATTGAAATTGTACAGTTAAAGTAAAATGCTGTAATATTTAATAATAAAAAAAGCTCTCAAACATGGCTTGTCCTGTAGTTATCAGCTACTCCATGTCTTATCCACTAGACACCAAACTGGCACCAAAGAAAGTGACTATGAATGTTTAGCAGTAAAGAAAGATGCTAATTAGTCCTACAGTTTAGCAGTTCATTTCACTCGCATTTCAGAGGCTGAAGTACATCAATGACTGTGGAGGTGAGGTTCTAGTGAATAAAACTAGATACTGCAGGGAGGTGGGCTTGCTAGCTAGGGCAGTTAAGGGGGCTAGCTAGCTAGTGTAGAGATGGGGTTCACTAGCTGGTGAAGAGAAGGGACTAGCTAGCTAGCGCAGGAAGGGGGGTTAGCTAGCTAGCTAGCGTAGGGGGCTAACTAGGTAGTGTGGGGAGGGGCCTAGCTATCTAGTGTAGGGAGGGTAGCTAGCTAGTGCACGGAGAGATCTTTTGTTCAGAATCTCAGCACCAGCACAATGATTCATAATTGCTGGCCCTCTATCCAGGTCTTTTTGTTCACATGTCCGCGTGCGATGTTAATCGTATGTGGGTGTGGGCTGTCAGCCAGTCCATCATGAAATGGAACAGAGGGAGTAGTAGGATTTAGAAGGACGGGGAAAATGTTTTCCTCTCATTTGGTGTAGTTCTCAGGGAATGTCCTTGGTCGCCGTAGGTACAGTGGTGATCCAGAGGCCAGACAAAAATAAAGACACACAGATACGAATTGGGGACACGCGCACACACACACACACACACACACACACACATACGCTCAGTCAATAGCAAGAGAGGTTCAGGGTATGCGGGCCAACATAATATGTAACAGATTGCTTAAAGGGAAAACAGGAGACTGTGTGATGGTAGGCTGGTTCGGTTGCCACAGTAACACCTGTTTGAAGGACCATAAAGACAGCCCACTATGTGCAAGCCTCCGCTGCCTGAACGCGCAGAGGAGAGCGTGAACTCACTTCAAAGTGCCTACTGCCTACTAGAAAAAGGGGCTTGGAAAGGAGGCTGAAGTGTCGATCTCAGCAGTGGGGGGATTAGCGGAAGAGTGGATGACAGAGGAATGAGGAATGGCTGGATCTGAATCCATCTCTTGGTGCAGACTGGAGGAGGGCCGGAGGCTGGGCTTCACAGATACTGGCAGCAGCTCCTCTGAAATGATCCACTTTTGAAGGCAGTCATTCCAGGAGAGCCTGGTCCTACCTCCTTCTCTTCCTTCCGCTCTCACCTCCTCTTTCTCCTCCTCCCGTTCGTAATTCCTCCCTCTCCTGTCCATTCTGTCAGAACTCTGTCCGCCTGCCACGGTACAACTACCCCCCTTGTCTGACAAGCCTCATGGTCGTTGCTCTGCCATGAGCAGCAGCAGGGACTGCAGCTCCACTACAAGATTACAGCAGCACAGCATCAACCGCACAGACAGACATCAACCGCACAGAGAGACATCAACCGCACAGACAAAAATCAGTGGCTGAGGCCAAGGACAAATAGTCGCCACTTTGCTCCCCAAACCAGGCACACGAATCGACACGCAAACTGAGGTGAAGAGGAAATTCAGCAACTCTTGGGAGGATACAGAAACAGAGGAACTAGCCCCACAGACTACACTTGGACACTACGGGGGGCTCCACAGCCTTCCAGATTGAGATACTTGGGCACTGTTCTCATGATTGCAGCCTCAGCAGCGGGGAGCTGGCTGGCTCTGGATTCAGCTAACTGGGTTCTCAAGGAACAACAGCTAATGGAATTCGCTTGTGCCGAAATCAACTAGCCTGCATTCAACAACTGACGATCATCACGCCTGAGGCTGGTCTCTCCCCACGTCCACCTCGATTTGGCCTTTGTCCAGGCGTCAACTAGCACTCACCGACTTAACCGGTGCCAACACACGTATGTGCACACCCACTGGCAAAATCTCTCAGAGGAGGAACGTTCTGTTTTGCATTGTGTGACTGGATGAACATAAGATGGACAGAACAGCGGTAAGTGTGTGTTGGTAGTGTGTACCTTTCTTCTCTCAGTTCACGTTTGATTGAAGTATTTGGTCGACATCTGCTGTTAGACAGACCACAGCTATTCACAATAATATACAGTTGGACTGTGACGTGTCTACGGGCGACAGTTTGTTTACACTACCACATCTGTTAGCAGCTTGGACATGTTTGGGAAAGCCAGATAGATTGCCATCCTCCAGGTTCTATAAACTTTGCAGCCAGATTGTTTGGCTTATCCAATCAGGGAGCCGGGAATGGGTTCCATCATTTTCGTCATCATTCCAATACTCCATTATCAATAGAATTCTCAGAGAAACGCCTTGTCATTTAACCGTTCATGCTGATCCATTTATGATGTGAAAAGGATCAAATACTGTCCTGTAAATGATGATTGCATGGCGGTGCCTCAAGGATGAGAAAACAGCATCAACCCAATTGCTGACAGATAAAAGGGAGGCCATTGCCTCTTCACTGTGGGAGTAAATAGGTCATTTATATCCCTGTATGTATGAAGACTTAAAGTTAATTCCTCCTTGCTGTGCTTGGTACCTTTGCTGCTCATGCAAAACTATTTCAATCTTTTTTACCTGGTCCTTTGGCTACTGCAAAGTGATACCTTCAGCTGATGATACATGAGATACTGTACCACGTTTTCCATTTCTCTGGCCTTGTAGTCTAGCGATATTAACATCAAAGTTTGGTGTAAAAAAAAAATAAAAAAAGAGAGAAATTCCCTAGTGTCACATTAAAATTCTAAAATAACACAAAAATTTAACATTTCTCATTGCTGGAATGCAATAACAAACCATCTGTGAGTTTTGTAATCGCGTACTTTTAAAATTGAAAATGATTCTTTAATTTTCCTTTTTAACTGAAATACTTAAATATTATTTGTCAGTCTGGTGCTAAAACCTTTTTCCTTTTAAATACAGAATTGTAAAATAAGCTCAGGACTTTTATCGGGCTTTAAAGAGAGAACAATAAACAGAACAGAAACATATAAAGAATACCAAACTAATCATGGATCTGCATTGCCCGGTTGTAATTAATTACTATTTTAACTACAACCCTATAAAAACAAAAGGCGGCAAAACCTAAGGATTTAAACCTTTTTTTCAAAACAGGCTTCGAACACACAGGCTGTGAACATTCTAGAAGTTAAAGCCCTGCTTGCCGTCTGAAATTAACATGACTTTCTTGTTTGTAAGAATTCTGTGTTGGATCCTGTTTAGTTTTAAACCCTCATTACAAATTTGCCTCCGGCTTTCAATTTCTATTCCTCTGTGGAAGTGCCAAAAGAATAACTGTGCCAAACGATGGTCCTCAGTTATGCTCACATTCATCATTAAAGCACATTACCGTCCTGAATAATGAGCCCTATTGGGGAGAGCAGTAACATGTTATCCGTACCGCGTACTACTATCCCACAGGAATGATAGTAGTGGAAAGGAATAACAAGAAACAAGGAAGACATGTACGAGGCGCAGTAGAACAGGCTGGAACTTCAGTGAGTAGAGGCCAGGCCGCGGAACTGGGAAAAACTCAGCTCTAATCTCCTGAGAGTTGTCAATGGTTCCCGTCTTCCTCCTTGGCCACGGCCCAGATGCCGAAACTAGTGCTCTAATAAGTGAATTGGGTGACATTCGTGACCCAGGCCGCGTCTTCCCACGATCCCCCTCTGGGCGCTGGGCTGATCAAACACACTACATACCCTTGTATAGCCCCGGGAGTGAAGGACTACATGGTGTGCTCGTATGGTCAACATGTATCGCAAATATATCAATAATGTCCCATTTTGCCGCAGACATTCGCGACGTTCGAATGAATGATGTGCGTCTCGTAGCGACATTATGTTCTGTCAGTTGGTGTTTACTTGTCCTCGGGGTCACAGAGGAATAACCTTGTCTGCCTGTGTACTCAGGAGAGTATTGGCAATGACACACAGAGAATTCCAAAAAGCCTGCTGCCTTGGGAAGAAACATTTCAGAGGACAACTCATTCAGGCTGAAATACGAGTCTTTATTTCAGAGAAACAAGGGCATCTAATCATGACACAATAGTCTAGAAGAAATTCCCAGGGCAACAGTGATCTAACTAAACATCTAATACTAAGTGACACATAACTATGATGATAAAACATATTACAAAATCCAGTGAGGCCTTAAAGAGTTCTTTATTATTTTTGTCATTGATTAGATGTGAATGTTTGATTAACCCACACACACATGCACCTTTACAGTTTTAATTACTTTACAGATTTTTATGTCTGAGACAGCAGGTCCAAAAGTTGACTGTCTCTAAGAGAGGAATGTATACTGGAACCTAGACTGTCCCTTAGAGGGCAATGTATACTGGGACGTAGACTGTCCCTTAGAGGGCAATGTATACTGGGACGTAGACTGTCCCTTAGAGGGGAATGTATACTGGGACGTAGACTGTCCCTTAGAGGGGAATGTATACTGGAAAACGTACATTGTCCTTAGAGGGGAATGTATGCTGGAACGTAGACTGTCCCTTAGAGAGTAATGTATACTGGGACGTAGACTGTCCCTTAGAGAGTAATGTATACTGGGACGTAGACTGTCCCTTAGAGGGGAATGTATACTGAAACAGTCTCTTAGAACTGAATGTATACTGAGACATAGACTGTCTGTTAGAGGGGAATGTATACTGGAACGTAGACTGCCCTTGGAGGGGAGCATATACTGGAACATAGACTGTCTCTTAGAAGGGAATGTATTGTGGGACGTAGACTGTCCCTGATATTGCCCAGTGTTACACTACGGTGGGGGGTTAACACTGACATTTCTTCGGGGCACACTGGTAGAGAACGGGTGCATAAACAGAGCAGGGATGAGTTTTCCTAATGAGAACAACAGCTGTGGTAATGATGGTGGTGGCATTTCCCCTCCCCTCTGCTTGCTGCCTCTGGGGTGGAGGGATGCAAACCGGGCCTGGGGGGCAGACTGCAGACCCACACCACTTACCTGTAACGGGCCAACGTGAGTGTGCAGACTGGCAGAGGTCAAAACGATCTCTGTCTGTAATATTTTCCCAGTCCGACGAATAGATGTAGTCTTTCTCTTCACACAAGAGAAAAGAAAGGGGAAAGGGGATGGGGGATGGGGGAGGCAATTTGGTTGTGGAACAGTGAGTTTGATATGTGCCCGAGGAGACAGTAAAAGCCTCAGATTTTCGCGTGCATTCAAAACTGCGCCCTACACCTGGCATGGTGAACTCTTTCCTACAGGATCCCCATGGACCGTAGTGAAAGGCAGTAGTGAACTACATGGGGAATAGGGCGGACTTGGGGACGCAGGGATAATAGCCCTCTGGTAATGGTTCCTGTTGGGGCACGATACGATGCTTTCCCCTTCGCTGACGTCAGTGTGAATATGTACAGGCGGGGGATTACTGGCTGGAAGGATAGGTTGACTGCTGTGGGGTTACCGACACCGTGTGTGTCCCATCTCCACAGTAATGGGGGGGCTGGGGGGGGGGGGGGGGGGGGGGGGTTCGGTCTTATCTGTGCACCGCAGTCGGCCGTAGTTCATGCGGTCACTTGAAGGGCGCCGCCATCGAATGCGTCGGCTGCAAGGCAAAAGGACACAGGCGCGGGTCTTCGCATTCAGTTTCTATTGTTCCCACCGAGAGACGACTCACGATAAACACAACACAAAGCCACCGTCGAAAAAGAACACAAGTGACAAATCAGAGCTCAGAACCCTCGACTGTCTAAATGATATATTGAACCAATTAAATGGAAACCAAAAATATCCTGAACTGCACCTTTCAGTCAGACGTTTGAAATCTGCCGCGGTGTCGAATATTAGCTCATCGCTGTCTTTAATCGTCACATTCTCTGATTGCTCCTTGGCTGCGAGGGCATTACCTATCCAGCTGTTCGTCTCAATCAGTGACCTTCAGGCTACACTAGTCCAGTTCTTTAAACACTCTCACACCACAGTGCTGCTCTGATTTGCAGTATTTCTCCTGGTCCATCCACTCAGTTCTGCTTAGTGGTACTGTGACTCACAGGCAACAAGGATGTGAGGCTGGCGCATTCTTTATGGGACACTTAAAAGGATGGAATTGTATGTTCTGTTGCTAAGGAGATGGTAAGAGGAAGTGTGAATCGTTAATCTGCTCTCCCTATTTTTCTGTTACAACTATTTTCTTCTCTTCTGTGACCAGACAATATTAAGAAGAGACCGATGCACCATGGAACGCGGGCCAAGACGCCACACAAAAGGTAAGGATTCTTTTCTCCCCTTACGCACCACAACAACAGACCAACTATCCGCGAAAGGGAAACGGGTTAATTTACGCTGTCATCAGATTCAGAACGTCACTACCAAAGACAGACGAAATCTTTTTAGAAATAACTAACTACAGTAAATGACTAAGATAGTTTCAAAAAGAGATCTTTTTTTCACTGAGTTCAAATACGAAAGAAAAATTTTACCTTACGGCTGAAGTAAACTAGCTGTTCGTTGTAAAAGAGTAACCCACTTTCCAAGGAAGGACACTGCAGCTTTAAATGCACATAATTGAGCTTTTAAATGAACACCACAAAACTCAGCCTCACAAAGCCAGGGATACAGAGTCAATACGCAGCCAAACAGAAATCGCTCACTCGCATTTATCCTCCCTAAAAAGAAGGAGAAAAAGAGCCGAGCGCAGTCCCCGTCACTGTGCATCATCCGTCTGATCGTCACGCCTGCTCCCTCAGTTCAATTTTCATTTCGTTTTTTTTCTTCGCAGCCCACTGGAGCCTGCACTGAGGAATTATCTGCTGTCAGAACCCGTGCCTGTGCTTGGCGACCGGGGGGAGAGAGGAAGCCCGGCTCCGGCCGCAGCAAGAGGTGAGACGGGGGGTGCGGGGGGGTTTGGTGGCTCCGCAACCCCGGCGATGGCTTCCTCCGCCATGCAGATCCTCGCCTTCGCCCTGGCGCTGCTCGGCGTCCTGGGTGCCACCGTGGCCACGCTGCTGCCCAACTGGAAGGTGAGCGCGGACGTGGGCTCCAACATCATGACGGCCATCTCACAGATGCAGGGCCTGTGGATGGACTGCACCTGGTACAGCACTGGCGTGTTCAGCTGCACCCTGAAGTACTCGGTGCTGTCGCTGCCCGCCTACCTGCAGACGGCCCGCACCACCATGGTGCTGTCCTGCATGACGGCCTGCCTGGGCCTCTGCCTCGCCGCCCTGGGGCTCAAGTGCACCCGCTGGGGGGGAAGCCGTCGGGCGAAGGGCCATGCCGCCACCGCCGCGGGCGTCTGCTTCATCGCGGCGGGCGTACTCTGCCTGGTGCCCGCCTCCTGGTTCACCAATGAGGTCATCACCACCTTCCTGGACACCAAGGTCCCCGAGAGCAGCAAGTACGAGCCAGGGGGGGCCGTGTACGCCACCTTCGTCTCCGCCGGCTTCCTGCTGGCCAGCGGGGTCATCTTTTGTCTGTCCTGCGCCGGGAGAAGGAAGCGGCAGTTGGACTTCACCTCCACCTCCACCTCCACCTCCTTCCCTGACAAACTACTGCAGCAGCAGATTGACAAGGAGCGGCTACAGCGCGACGAGCTACAGCGTGACCTGATACAGCGCGGCGAGCTACAGCGTGACCTGACACAGCGCGAGCAACTGCAACAGAAGCAGAAGGACTTTGAACAGCAGACGTCACCCAACGAGCAGTCGAGCCGTGAGCAGCTACTCTGGAGTAACAAAGGGCCTCAGGACAAGGTCCAAGTGGTGGACGACGTCCAGCAGGAGAAGCCGCTACACGAGGACAAGGCAACGCAACAGTTCTACTCCCCGTCCAGAGTCCCCCCAAAAGACGCCCGGGCTGGCTACAGCCTGAAAGACTATGTCTAACACGTTCTTCCCGTAGAACCTGCTCCAGTGAAGCGGGGCATATGGGCAGAATCGCCGAGGACATTCCACTAGCTGCCTTTGTGAGAGGGAGAGTGGAGGAGGGGAGGAAGGTAATGACTTTGACAGCCTTATCGCCCCCTCTCATCTGTTCTTTCTCGCTACCGCAAGCACAAGCAGTAAAGGTACTCCTGAACACAGCCCCCGGATCCAGACTCTGCCTCCCCAACTACTGCGGTGGTGATGGGGGAGACCGGTGCAGGGCAGCAGGGCATTAGGGTGGAGGAGACGTGTTGTAAAATGCGCCGGAGTAGCACAAGTGCAGTAGATCCAGTGGCAGGTTCCTTTAAAACTGATGTGGCGGTTTTTCCATACCAAAGGTTTCAATGAGTACAGGAAAAGTGCTGCGGACGATTAGCTGCTAATATTACGAAATCAGAACTTTTGCATGGCAGGCCGCTGTGAGGGTTCAAGCAGGGAAGACGTAAAAGCCATTCTTTGCAAGCTTTCTGCCTTGAGAGATTCTACCATATTTTTTAAAACTAAACAGACTGATTGATATTCAGTCTCCTTCACATGCTATCTAACTGTATTTTTTTTTAAATAATGCAGTGGAATGCAAAGTAGTTAGAGAAACATAGCCGCCAAAGCTCGTGCCTAAAATTAATGTGAGGGGGAAATGAAACCGTCCGTAAAGGACAATTAAGGGAAGATTCGAGAAGTGAAAAGCGTTTCAGATTCCCACCAACATGACAGACAAACATCCAGTCCATCTTTTCCTGCGTGTGCTGAAGGAGGATGAGGTGCGCGGCAGCGCCGGCTGTCAGAGATAATGATCCTCTTTGCTTTCCCATTACCCTCTTGCTACGGCTGGACGCACACCGCTCATTTACTGCACACGCTCACACAGCCCTCCCCACACACACACACACACACACACCCATACACAGCCCTCCGCACACACACACACGTACACACACACACCCATACACCCCCCCCCCACACACACACACAACCATACACAGCCCTCCGCAAACACACACACACACATACACACCCATACACAGCCCTCTGCACGCGCACACACACACACACACATACACACACCCATTCAGAGCCCTCCCCACACACACACACACACATACACAGCCCCCACACCCACACACACAGACCCATACACAGCCCCCCCCCCCCCCCACACACACACACCCATACACAGCCCTCCCCACACATACATACACATACACAGCCCCCCCCCACACACACACACACACCCATACACCCCCCCACACCACACACACCAATGTCCTTCCTGTCTCTGCCTATCCCCCTGATTCCTCCCCCCCAGCCCCCCCCCCCCTTGCTGTGGGGGTAATGGGGTATTGTACCCAATCATCATAGCCGCAGGAGGCAGTGGTTGTTGGTCTGTTTCCGTGGCCAGGGGTCAGTCGTCACAAACTGCTGTCCCCTCGTGTTGACAGAGGGTAATAGGGGCTGCGTCCCGAATGGCACCCTATTCCCAGTTTAGGCTGCTTCTTTTCCGTGGTACGGCCACCAGGCATTAAGCATCTTAGCGTTCGGGATTCAGACAGATGCTTCTCGGGCGTGTGGCAGGGCTCGCCTACTCCCGTCCTCATGACAGTCTCACTACTGGGTCCTCATGACAGCTAAATATACACCACCGACCTGGGATCTGGGTGTGACGACTGATGAGCAGGATTCAGTTTAAAGGCGGGTTTGAATGTGGGAGATATCAAGCATGAGCTGGGTTAAAGTGCGATGCTGCTATTTTTTGGTGGGGGGGGGGGGCATTTGTAACTTTTCTTCAGAGCTTTTTCTCCTCACGTCAATACTACACATATGTCCTGTGTTTCTCCTACCTGTATTTAAGATGACTAAAATAACTACAAGGGCTGAATTGGAACATTTATATTATTATTTCAGATTTAGTTTTTGCAAAGTTGACTTTCTCAATGAATGTTCATAAAGGTGATTATGCCTGTGATCATAAGCCTACATACAGTTGATTTCTCATGGAACCATCACCTTTACTGTGCTTTCTGTTCTACATATTTACATTTGCAACATGAAATACAGGGAAATAAAAATATCTAGATTCTAGAGTAGAACAACGATAAAATAGTGCTTGACAACGCTTGTGCTTTCGCTTCTAATTTTTTTTTTGTAAATCTTTTGATATGATATTGCTTATTTGTCTTGATGTTTCATTTTAATTTACTTCATAGTTAAGGGCCTAACTTTGATGAGTGAATGTATGGTGGAAAATAAGGTTCTTGATAAAATCACTTTTCCACGTGATCGTCAATCCTCACGTCATTTTAACATGTTCTACTGTTTAGAATGTTTTTTTGATTGTTAATGGCTCATAATTGTAAAAAAGAAATTGCTCAAATGTCAACTTCTATAAAGGCTTTCAGAAATATCGTGATGCTTACCGCAATGAAGATGAATGGGACAATTGTAATGGTAACAAAGCATCATGATTGCAATATTCTAGTATTTTTCAACACAATGGCTGTTTATAGGCATAGTCAAAATGCAAAATGCTGGCAAAATAATTATAGCAGTATGGAGTTCTGGCAACAATGCAAGTCCTGTGTTTCATTAAAGCAAAAGGCTGTTACAGTCAAAATCAAAGCTATTACTTTTCCTCTGTAAAATAAAAAATATGTAATTGAAAGTCGAAAAATACTTTCAAATATGCTTTTTTTTTAATGACATTTGGCAACATGATACAAGGAAATTAAATAAAACCTATATTTTCCTCCACTCTCCTCCAATAGTGGCTAGAATAGATTGACTCCCCAAGTATCCTGTCTAAGAAAATATGCACATTAGATTGTGTAAAAGGGGATCTTCCCTCCCTTAAACATTGCACTGCTGTTTGTTGTCTGTCCGTGCCCAGACTTCTAACACCTACAGATAATAGGAGTGTGTGATATTAGGCTCGTCAGGCGACCGGCTCTGCTGTGCAAATTATTATCTACATACTGGGAGGGCACTCTGGCGTGAAATCAGCCTGCTGCAGACACAGCTGATCACTGTGACACACACACACACACACACTCACAAACACACACAGATTGAGTCTGATCATCTAGCTGGTTCTAATGTCCCCTCTAATTAATCAAATTACCTTACCCCAATTTTGTCCAAGACAGGTAGTTTCCTTTCCTCACAGATTTATCCCTTTAGGGTTTTTTGTTATTGTTTATCAGCACTAACCCTCCCAATTCTTAAAAAGTACAGTACAAAGAATTTGATTTATACATTATAGTATAAATGTTCTAATATAAGGGTATTGTATTTTTGGGATAATTTTCTCCTCAGATCTCTAAATCCTTGACACACTTCCAGCATTTCAACAGAGAAAATAAACTAACAGAAGATTATACCTTTAAGAAGTAATTACCTGTTCATTAACTCTGATCAATAGCATGAATTGGGAAGGGATTCCACCATCATCTACTCAGAGCTAACAGATCTATAACTACAATAACTACACAGATCTATAATGTAGGCCAACACCAGCAGAAGCCTATATTCTGTGGAAGAGGCTTTGCATCACAGAATTCGTAAAACCCAATAACCAGTCCCCCCAGGATTTCACTGAGATTTTATGTCTTATCTGCAGGCTAAAATGTTAGATTTTCTGTCCCAAACAGAAAAATGCCCAGATGAGCAAAGTTTGTTGATGTGTTGTTTCATTCAACAGTATTGTGTGGTAAATAAGCAGTGAATAGTTGAAATTGTGAGCTCTTTTTTGTACAGTGGCATTGGGCCAGCCTAATACATTAATTAGAGACGCTTTCAGGGATTTTTGGACACTTGTAAATGTGGCGCTGTCAAGCCAATACAGGTCCCCGCAAACGGTGTACTATGTCAGGTATGTGCCCCACGTCATCAAAACCACTCCCCTTCAGACGTGGAATTTCATGGGTAACTCGGGCATGTGCACATTAAAACAACATGTTACACATTCAGACGAAAATGGGAGGTTTAAAAAAAAAATAATCTGTTATTCGCAAGTCCCAAAACGTCATCTTCAATGCAACGATCTGACAGTTACAAAGAAGAGGGAAAAAAATCTGTGATCATGGAATACTGATGTGAGTTAATAACAGTCACCCTAAATTATTCTAGAGCACGGAAGTGAAAGTCCCAATGGGAAATGTTGTCTTCAACATTTTACAGGATTGTGGGTGATAAACCGCAAACACCTCGGCTCTGGTCGGGGTTGCGGTGAGTTTGGATTCTCAGCTCACTACTCTGCACAGGCCTCCTCTGTGTCATATGACAGAGCACTAGCAGGACGCTGACCACAAGGTGCGGACTGTCGCCTGAATAAAACTGGTGGTATTGACAAGTAGCAAGGTTCATTGTTAAATAATTCATTGTTCAAAAACAACTTCCATAAATGTAGGAGTGGACAATGGATAACGGCAGTCCTCATATCAACAGTGCATTTTTCTCAATCACCATACATCGACTGAATTATCATTCCCTCTAAGAGAAAACAGCCAATATTTTACCTGAGAGATTTTCGGTGGGAATTTATATAAATACGAGTGTAACAAACTCCCAAACCGTGCTCTGTCTAAGGTAACCTGTGTTCACCTACAATGTCTGTCATAGGTGCTATTCATTATTGATTACTGTTTTCACATTCACTTCAATAATTTAACAGGTGTGTGAAGGGAACTGTCTAAACGAAAATTCTCAGCTCTGGATTACACCTACAGATACTCACTTCCCATTGTTCGGGAGATCAGAAATGATTACACTATGATCGAGCACAACTGAAGTGCAAAGGTACTCCATGTAAAGAAATTGCAAAAAATAAATAAATGAGCACGGTCATATTTTTCTCTTTCTTGTGAGGTGTACAGACCAAGAAGATGCATTCTTATACATGCAACGGAAATCCTTAGCATTCCATTCAGCGCATTTCTGCCGTTACCAAGGTGAGTTTGACAGGTCATTACAAGAGTGTCATCAGTCGTTACTCTAACGGGAAAAGAACTGTGCAAGCAAGACGGGGGGAAATTCACCAGAGGGAAATGGAAGTACATTTAAAATGCCCTTTTTCAAATATTAACAACAACCTGTCTTTTATTCATCACAAACGCGGAGATATTTGTTAATATGTAGATAATGTCTGGCTGTACAAACTAAAGGGCAATTCTATTTATTCATTGTAATGGTAGTTGAACAGTAGCTTTTTTAGTTTTTATTAATTATAAACTTATTTATTTGTTCTTGTTGTTGAGGAAAGCTTTTGTTTGTATATAATATAATTGATTGGTATTTTTACTTTTTGTTACTAGAAAGGAGTTAAATACTTGTTACAAATTATTGTTTGTAATTTTTATTACATTTTTCGGTTTTGTTTCCTTTGGACACAAATTTTTTTATTTTTTATCCTGCAAAATTTCAAATAAAAAAATAAGCATGTCTGTATCTCAAGGCATTGCATTGACAGTAGTATTTTATATCACATTTTCCTTAAGGTAGCAACTGTGTTATTTTGAGATTCTGCAGAATGCTCACACTGGGCTTGGGGCATTACAAGGCAATGTAACTCACTGAGTTCTGAAACATTTGGTATATTGAATGACCCCAACTAAAACCAGAGGGATTAGGAAAAACATGTTTGAGTCAGCTAATTCTAATCACAGGAGTGAAAAAAAGAATTGACTTTGGATTCACCTATTTTAGAATAGGGCAACTTCATATATGGCCTCTAATTTACACCACTAACTAAATATAAGAAAGAAAGTCTGAAAAATCAATGGTTCCCAACCATTTCCAGTAACTGTATCAGCTACTGAATTTTGCCCTGCACTGAGTCCTCCTGAAGTACACCCTCAGATGTGATAAAACAGTAAACCTATGGTCTCATGAGTCTTCTAAATTACCCCCTCTGGAAAGGCCTGGTCCCCTGGTTCGGAACCACTGTGCTAAATCACTGAAATGTAAATCTAAGTTAAATTAAAAAAAATAACTGGCATAATAAATGCTATTCTAGTTAATCCAACCTGGCAACACCAAAACATAAAATACTTGGTGGGAAGACTTTCTCTCGCCAACAACCATCCATTATCTTTTAATTACATGAAATTATTGCTGTTTTTTTCCTCAGTGTGTGGGCCTGGCCTACTGCCACCCAGGCTCAATGTACCAGATGGAATTACCTGGGTTCTGCAGACCTCCCTTTTCTCTGCTAGGCTTTACTCATATATTTTCACATGGTTCTTGGTTATTCTCAAGGCAGCCCTCTCAAATCTGAAATAATAGAGACATTACTTTGTCACTTCTTGCAGACACAACGACGGAATGTCAGAATACAGGGCTCTGATTTTATTTTATCCACTTTTTAACATATTATCATTCCATCTCTTTCAGCTAGCTAGCTAATTCACGGAGGCATTTTCCACATAATCAATAACGTTTGTATGAATAACCATCAGATGGCGCAATAGGAATTGTTTATTTTTTTACTTCAACGTGTTAAGCCACTCTTCCACCCTTATACTTTAGCGAGCTAAGTTAGCTAAATGTAGGCTGTTTTGATAACAGTGTAAATATGAGAAGGCGACGTTTGCCGACATATTTGATTCAAATTACGCATATTTGCTTATATTTACCCAATATTGATAAAAGTCAACTTGTCCTATAAAACAACGAGGTGGGTTATGGGCTACACAAAACACAAACTTTATTTGAATACAAAAAGTGTTGAAGAAAATATAAACACGCAGGAGCACGCTGTGTTAGAATCCTGGTTGAAGCACACCGATACGCCTCTCATATTTTCGGTTCCTGCATAATGTGGCGCAAATAGGCTGAGGGCAAACTGGGATGGACAGGTGTCGAAAAGCCTGCAATGCCTACCTGCGACATAGGGACACCGTGTGGTAGGACGGGATCAGTCGTGGTTGTTAGTTGGGAAATCTCCAGCGCGCGTGGATTAGCACACACTTCCTGTTTCAGCGATCAGTGTGTTGAAGATAATCACACCGGTTTCGGCTATCCACCCATACATGCTGTTGAGTTTTGACGAGGCAATACGATATTAGCGAATTAGATACCAAGACATTTGGAATGGAGACAATCGGGATACTACACATTTTCTAACTGTTTTTTTTTAAGTTAATAAAATAAGGTGCTTAAGGGTAGCAGTAACAATAGCGGAGAGATGGGGAAACGATGTAATTGCTTTGATTGCTCTCTTTGGATTCATACAGAATATGAAGAAATGATTGGAAAAGTAAAGGGTCTGATTTCTTCTGGTTAACGGGTTCTCAGATTTAATACATTCGGTACAGCTACTCTTCATGGGGTCCACACAAAACAGAACATAATACAAAACATGAATATATAAATACGTTACAAACATAACAACCTGTATTTAAAATATGAGTAGCAAAGACTACAGATGACAGTTAAGACTGTCTGATACATTGAGTCTGGCATTAGATTTAACTTTGAAGAAACATGTTTAATAACAAGTTGCACTGGGGAGACAATCCCAGCACAGAAGCTGAGCAAATGTTTCCCAGCTTATCCATGAGCTTGGCCCATGTATGCTTAGTTCCTTTGTTGTGCAAACACATAGCTACATATATTTCACAAGGCAATGATCTGGACAACCTCCCAGAGTACAATAATTACAGCCTCAAAATCCTCTGTTCTACTGAGGCAATTAAATGTATAGTCCCTAACTAAGGAGTTATTCATGAAATGAAAACTTAAACCTTGACCGTAACATTATACCACCCTAAATTAGTCTCTGGTGGTACTGTGATATTGGACCTATTGTCCTAATTTTGACCTTGAGCCTTGTTGTCATTCAGCAGGTCCCTCATGGTATCGTACTAGGCTTTGAACCTCTCAATTAAATGAGCAGCGTCCTTGAATCCCCTTTTCATAGTGTGTTTTACCATAGTCTGTTTACCATAGTCTGTTGATCATAGTCTGTTTAACCTAGTCTGTTAATCATAGTCTTTTTTATCATAGTATATTTACCATAGAATGTATCCATAGTCTATTTACCATAGAATGTATCCATAGTCTATTTACCATAGAATGTATCCATAGTCTATTTACCATAGAATGTATCCATAATCTATTTACCATAGTCTGTTGATCATAGTCTGTTTAACCTAGCCTGTTAATCATAGTATTTTTTATCATAGTATATTTACCATAGAATGTATCCATAGTCTATTTACCATATTCTGTTTCAGCAGTCTATTTACCATGGCAATTTATTCTAGATTTCGGGACTGTGAAAATAATCCTTGTTAGGAACATGCATGTGTCAGTGCTTAATGCTGGCTGATAAAACAGCCCGTTTTGAATTGCTAACATATTTACATCTACTTCTTTTACTCTCTCCTCTACAAATAATGGACATTGACATTAGCTTTTTGATTGCAGGGAAGGGCAAAAGAAGGCTCAGCCTTGTTATCCACCATCCATCGGTGGCTTTCTACGGTTCATTTTAGAGGGAGCGTTCATCCGGATAAGATAAAACAGGTGCCGTCAGAACTCGGTTTGGTTGAGTTTGGTGTT